>NC_092151.1:25926460-26575669 GCF_045791955.1 Oncorhynchus clarkii lewisi | reverse complement strand
ATTGGGTGTAGGCAGGATATTTGAAAATTCAGTTGGAAGGGTGTCATTAGGTAGGCTATTTATTTTAATCTTAGAGAGTAACATAAATATCCTGTGAGTAATATTAGCCAAAACACTTCTGAGAGCTTTCATTTCAACCATAAGATGTGGCACATTGTTTCCAGTTGATCCTGGGCATTCTGAAGATCTCCAACACACCAGGATTGACGAGAGACAAGAAATCGGAGTGTTTAGTTACACAAATGCCATCTTCTTCAATTTGATGTTCTACCTCCATTATCGGAATATGCTGGTTCCATTCTCGGCAGTGTCTGCAGAGAAAATCATTACAAGGACTATTATGGTCATGTGAGGACAGAGCATTGTGTTTGGGAGATATTTATGATGGACTTTGACGTTGCATGGGGTTTCTATGAGGAAGGCGGGGGTAGAATCATGCTTATTACCTACATCTAAATACTCAAGAAATGGACCTAAAACTGTCTGGGGTACTGATAAACGACCAGACAAATGTTTTTAAGGGCCCAGAGGTGTTTTGGGGTTCATTTCTCCATCATGGTGATTCTATTGGGGAAAATAGGAGGACAATTGTCTCTGTTGAGATAATTTCCTTTTGAACGTCTAGACAAATATTACTGTTTTGATTAACTTAATGGAGTGGGTTAAGTCAGATCCATACCAAATCAGCATACACTCGAGTCTCTTCCCTGTGTAACACCTGGTAGTTCGATGGATGGGACCATCAATGACAATATGTGACCGACTGCCTCGTTGAGAAGCAACATTTTAAATTGTGTTTTTTTACATTGGATAAAAGTAGAGGAGAAAGTGGAAAGTAATTCTGCTTTGAAAGTTGATCAACTTGTAACCCCACTTTTGAGAAAATGTCCCTTGAAAGTAATGGTACACCTACTGGAGAGCTCTTCTTTCCCTCTTAAGCCTTAGCCCCACCCATCTCTTTAAGGCTTCACTTCTGAGGGAATGTGGTAAACACATGCTGTATCAAATAAAATGTAAGTGTATTTGTCACATGCAGAGGATACAGAAGGTGTAAACGGTACAATGAAGTGGTTACTTGCATAGTAGCAATATCAAAAAACTGAAAAATATTTCATATTCACTCTGGTTCACACTGACCAACAAGTGTGAACAAGTAGTCCATCACTTTTTCCAACTGATCTGTCGATAGCGCCTGCTAAATTCAGGGTATTAATGTTGTTTAGAAAAGTAGCAAAACTTTAGTAGTTCTTGATGGCTAATGTTATAACTTTCAAAAACGGCACAGGTAGAAAGAACTGTAAACACATACTGAACAGCTCAGGCTACATGGCAGACCAATCCAAACTCATGTCCAGCCCATCCAAGGTTCCTTTATTTTTCCATGTATAAACTAACTAGGCTCGCAATTTAACAATTGTATTCGTATTTATGGATGTCAAGTTTGTTATTAAGGCGTATGAAAGATCACGTTTCAGAAGGCATTTCTGGCAAAAAAAAACATTTTGATCAAAAATAAATGTTTACGTTCAAATGCCGTTCCTGTGAACTAGTGACATACGCCAAGTTTCCTGAAACGAGTCACATATCTGTATTTCTGAAGCAGCTGACCACATACCTTGTCTATTCTATGGTAAGACAGTAAAAGCCCTGTTCCCATAGTGTCCAGTGTTGTTATTTGTGTGGTTTAGGCTTGGACCAATAGTCAGTCTCTCTCGCTCTCGCTCTCCCAGCAGCAGATTGGGAGATGAGCAGGGGTTGTGGAGTAATGGCCCATTATTGTGTCTTTCTTATACACTGTCACATCTTCTCCTACGTTTTGGATGATTTTTGTGGTCACTCAAGTTATTCTGTCAATTCCTTGCAAAACTTCTCATTATATTACTGTGCAAATCTAAATGTGTTTTCGAGAAGAAAATATACAGTGATCAGCTCCATCTCATTTTACACAGAGACAAAGAAATACTATCTCTGCCTTTTTTATTTAATGATTTCGGCAACAACGCAAGGCAATTCAGGCTCTAATCTGATATGACACATTAAAGAGAGGGGAAACAGGCACCAAAAGCCCCCTAACAATATGTTTGCTCATTAATTCTTCAACGTCTTCAATTAAATGAACACAGATGCAATGGCAACATACATTACAGCTTTGTTTACAACCACTGCCTCTATATGTTTACAACCACTGCTATAACTACACTGAACAAAAATAAAACGCAACATATAAAGTGTTGGTCCCATGTTTCATAATCCATCCACCTGACAGGTGTGGAATTTCAAGAAGCTAATTAAACTGCATGATCATTGCACAGGTGCACCTTGTACTGGGGACAATTAAATGGCCACTCTTAAATGTGCAGTTTTATCACACAACACAATGTCACAGATTTCTCACTGCAGGAATGTCCATGAGAGCTGCAGCCAGAGAATTGAATGTTCATTTCTCTACCATAAGCCGCCTCCAACGTTGTTTTAGAGAATTTGGCAGTACATCCAACCAGCCTCGCAACCGCAAACCACATGTAACCACTCCAGCCCAGGACCTTCACATTCGGCTTCTTCACCTGCAGGATCTCAATGGGATTAAGGTCTGGGGAGTTTCCTGGCCATTGCTCTCGGAGGATGTGTTGGTACCATTCTTTATTCATGGCTGTGTTCTTAGGCAAAATTGTGAGTGAGCCCACTCCCTTGGCTGAGAAGCAACCCCACACATGAATGGTCTCATGATGCTTTACTGTTGGCATGATACAGGACTGATGGTAGCGCTCACCTTGTATTCTCCGGACAAGCTTTTTTCTGGATGCCCCAAACAATCGGAAAAGGGATTCATCAGAGAAAATGACTTTACCCCAGTCCTCAGCAGTCCAATCCCTGTACCTTTTGCAGAATATCAGTCTGTCCCTGATGTTTTTCCTGGAGAGAAGTGGCTTCTTCTTTGTTGCCCTTCTTGACAACAGGCCATCCTCCAAAAGTCTTCGCCTCACTGTGCATGCAGATGCACTCACACCTGCCTGCTATCATTCCTGAGCAAGCTCTGTACTGATGGTGCCCCGATCCCGCAGCTGAATCTGAATCAACTTGGGCAACCTGAAGCCTTCTTCACAACAATTGAAACACTCTCCTTGAAGTTCTTGATGAGCCGATAAATGGTTGATTTAGGTGCAATCTTACTGGCAGCAATATCCTTGCCTGTGAAGCCCTTTTTGTGCAAAGCAATGATGACAGCACGTGTTTCCTTGCAGGTAACCATGATTGACAGAGGAAGAACAATGATTCCAAGCACCACCCTCCTTTTGAAGCTTCCAGTCTGTTATTCGATCTCAATCAGCGTGACAGGGTGATCTCCAGCCTTGTCCTCATCAACACTCACACCTGTGTTAACGAGAGAATCACTGACATGATGTCAGCTGGTCCTTTTGTGGAAGGGCTGAAATGCAGTGGAAATGTTTTTAGGGGATTCAGTTCATTTGCATGGCAAAGAGGGACTTTGCAATTAATTCCAATTCATCTGATCACTCTTCATGACATTCTGGAGTATGTGCAAATTGCCATCATACAAACTGAGGCAGCAGATTTTGTGAAAATGTATATTTGTGTCATTCTCAAAACATTTGGCATAACTGTACATACGGTCTCGCAGTTGACAGTGCATGTCAGAGCAAAAACCAAGCCATGAGGTCGAAGGAATTGTCCGTGGAGCTCCAAAACAGGATTGTGTTGAGGCACAGATCTGGGGAAGAGTACCACATTTCTGCAGCATTGAAGGTCCCCTAGAACACAGTGGCCTCTATCATTCTTAAATGGAAGAAGTTTGGAACCACCAAGACTCTTCCTAAAGTTTGCCACCTGGTCAAAATGAGCAATCGGGGGAAAAGGGCCTTGGTCAGGGAGGTGACCAAGAACCCGATGGTCAGTCTGACAGAGCTCTAGAGTTCCTCAGAGAAGATGGGATCCTTGATGAAAACCTGCTCCAGAGCGCTCAGAACCTCAGACTGGGGCAAAGGTTCACCTTCCAACAGGACAACAACCCTAAGTATACAGCCAAGACAACGCAGGAGTGGCTTCGGGACAAGTCTCTGAATGTCATTGAGTGGTCCAGCCAGAACTCGGACTTGAACCCAATCGAACATCTCTGGAGAGACCTGAAAATAGCTGCGCAGAAACACTCTCCATCCAACCTGACAGAGCTTAAGAGGATCTGCAGAGAAGAATGGGAGAAACTCCCCAAATACTCATGTGCCAAGCTTGTAGTGTCATACCCATGAAAAGTTGAGGCTTTAAAACGATATGAATACTTATGTAAATGTAATATTTCAATGTTTTTTTTTTTTAAATGCACAAATATTTTTTTAAAGCTGTTTTTGCTTTGTCATTATAAGGTGTTGTGTGTAGATTGATGAAAGAAACAAAACAATTTAATCAATTTTAGAATAACGCTGTAACGTAACAAAATGTCGAAAAAGTTAAAAGGTCTGAATACTTTCCAAATACTGTGGCAAACCTCTTCAAGGTTCGGAGCGTTTGTCACAAATTAAGTGGTAAACTGTCACCAAATCACCCAAGAATGAGAGTTCTTTCGAACAGGACAGTACCTGTGTGTTTGTTTCTCCGTCCTGGTCCACCCAGGCCGTAGGCGAGGTCAAGGATAGCAGGGTTCGGTACACGAATCTGGTTCTCGGTAGGTCCAGGTCCAAATGCCAACAGGTAAGTCCAAAACAATCCAGCTCATACACGGTAAATCCAGCCAATCTCTATTGTCTCTTTCTCTATTGTTCATAGATCCTTCCAGCACTCTCTCTCTCCCTTCCTGGTTTTTCTTGACCCTTTATCTGTTGGTCGGCTCAACCTTCTGAGGGTTCCCCTTGCTTCTGGGCATAGTAGTTTTGGCGGTCGGACATTTTGTGATCTGTAGTTCTGACAGGGGTGGCCATTTTAGTGATCGGGCAGAGCCCGTTTATTAGTTCTGCTCTCACATATCTGCCATTTATCACTCAACCCCCTTCTTTGCCACAATACCCTGAATGAACTCTAACTCAGTACAATCTTTGTTGCATGTTGAGTTGATATTTTTTTCAATTTATTTCCCTCTCCTACTCTATTTCCCCCACATAACCAATATATACACCTAACATAATTCTCAGCACATGTCTCTGTCTCTTTATTAGCTGCTTGACTTCTTCTTTCGTTTCAGTTTTACATATCAGCTGTCTCATTTCTTGGTGGTTATTGAGGAAAACAAACAAACAGGGTTGTATTTACCATATGTCGTTATCTTCATAATAATAAAGCAGGCCTCTTATTAATGTGGTGCTTTTTGGCTGCAGGCCAACACAAAAACATACAAACATCCCTGTCATCTTTATTTTTTATTTTTCACCTTTATTTAACCAGGTAGGCTAGTTGAGAACAAGTTCTCATTTGCAACTGCGACCTGGCCAAGATAAAGCAAAGCAGTGTGACACAGACAACAACACAGAGTTATACATGGAGTAAACAATAAACAAGCCAATAACACAAACAAATCAATGACACAGTAGAGAAAAGAAAGTCTATATACAGTGTGTGCAAAAGGCATGAGGAGGTAGGCAATAAATAGGCCATAGGAGCAAATAATTACAATTTAGCAGATTAACACTGGAGTGATAAATGAGAAGATAATGATGTGCAAGTAGAGATACTGGTGTGCAAAAGAGCAGAAAAGTAAATAAAATAAAAACAGTATGGGGATGAGGTAGGTAGATTGGGTGGGCAATTTACAGATGGTCTATGTACAGCTGCAGTGATCGGTTAGCTGCTCAGATAGTTGATGTTTAAAGTTGGTGAGGGAAATAAAAGTCTCCAACTTCAGTGATTTTTGCAATTCGTTCCAGTCACTGGCAGCAGAGAACTGGAAGGAAAGGCGGCCAAATGGGGTGTTGGCTTTGGGGATGATCAGTGAGATATACCTGCTGGAACGTGTGCTACGGGTGGGTGTTGTTATCGTGACCAGTGAACTGAGTTAAGGGAGAGCTTTACCTAGCAGAGGCTTGTAGATAACCTGGAGCCAGTGGGTCTCCAGGTTTGGTAACAAAACGGATGGCACTGTGATAGATTGCATCCAGTTTGCTGAGTAGAGTATTGGAAGCTATTTTGTAGATGACATCACCGAAGTCGAGGATCGGTAGGATAGCCAGTTTTATGAGGGTAATTTTGGCGGTGTGAGTGAAGGAGGCTTTGTTGCGAAATAGAAAGCCGATTCTAGATTTGATTTTGGATTAGAGATGTTTAATATGAGTCTGGAAGGAGAGTTTACAGTCTATCCAGACACCTAGGTATTTATAGTTGTCCACATATTCTAGGTCGGAACCGTCCAGGGTGATGATGCTAGTCGGGCGGGCGGGTGCGGGCAGCAAACGGTTGAAAAGCATGCATTTGATTTTACTAGCGTTTAAGACCAGTTGGAGGCCGCGGAATGAGTGTTGTATGGCATTGAAGCTTGTTTGGAGGATAGTTAGCACAGTGTCCAAGGAAGGGCGAGAAGAATATAGAAGGGTGTCGTCTGCGTAGAGGTGGATCGCCCGCAGCAAGAGCGACATCATTGATATATACAGAGAAAATAGTCGGCCCGAGAATTGAACCCTGTGGTACCCCCATAGAGACTGCCAGAGGACCGGAAAACATGCCCTCCGATTTGACACACTGAACTCTGTCTGCAAAGTAGTTGGTGAACCAGACGAGGCAGTCGTCAGAAAAACCAAGGATTTTGAGTCTGCCGATAAGAATATGGTGATTGACAGAGTCGAAAGCCTTGGCCAGGTCAATGAAGACGGCTGCACAGTACTGTCTTTTATCGATGGCGGTTATGATGGCCGGGGTTGGAGTAGATAGGAGGAAGGCATGGCCAGCCGTTGAGAAATGCTTATTGAAATTTTTGATTATCATGGATTTATAAATGGTGAACGTGTTGCCTAGCCTCACTGCAGTGGGCAGCTGGGAGGAGGTGCTCTTGTTCTCCATGGACTTTACAGTGTCCCAAAACTTTTTGGAGTTAGAGCTACAGGATACAAATTTCTGCTTGAAAATGCTAGCCTTTGCTTTCCTGACTGACTGCGTGTATTGGTTCCTGACTTACCTGAACAGTTGTATATCGTGAGGACTATTCGATGCTTTGGCAGTCCACTACAGGATGTTTTTGTGCTGGTCAAGGGCAGTCAGGTCTGGAGTGAACCAAGGGCTATACTGTATCTGTTCTTATTTCTGCATTTTTTGAACGGGGCATGCTTATCTAAGATGGTGAGGAAATGACTTTTAAAGAATGACCAGGCATCCTCGACTGACGGGATGAGGTCAATATCCTTCCAGGATACCCGGGCCAGGTCGATTAGAAAGGCCTGCTCTCAGAAGTGTTATAGGGCACAGTGACAGTGATGAGGTGGTCGTTTGACCATGAACCCATTGCGGATACAGGCAATGAGGCAGTGATCGCTGAGATCCTGATTGAAAACAGCGGAGGTGTATTTGGAGGGCAAGTTGGTCAGGATAATGTCTATGAGGGTGCCCATGTTTACAGATTAAGGGTTGTACCTGGTGGGTTCCCTGATGATTTGTGTGAGATTGAAGGCATCTAGTTTAGATTGTAGGACTGCCGGGGGGTTAGGTCAACTAACAGAATGAACTCTGAAGCTAGATGGGGGGCGATAGCAGGCGGCAACAGTGAGAGACTTATTTCTGGAGAGATTAATTAAAAAAATTCGAAGTTCAAACTGTTTGGGTATAGACCTGGAAAGTAAGCCTGCAAAGTTCTGTCAATCTTGGCAGTAGTTTGCAACTCCTCCCCCTGAGGCAGTTCTATCTTGACGGAAAATGTTGTAGCTGGGTATGGAAATCTCAGAATTGTTGGTGGCCTTCCTAAGCCAGGATTCAGACACGGCAAGGGTTGGCGAAGTGTGCTAAAGCAGTGAGTAAAACAAACTTAGGGAGGAGGCTTCTGATGTTGACATGCATGAAACCAAGGTTTTTTCGAATGAGAGTGCCTGGGACACCTGCGGCCTGGGTATACCTCACATCACCCGAGGAACAGAGAAGGAGTAGGATGAGGGTACGGCTAAAGGCTTTTAAAACTAGTCACCTAGAGCGTTGGGTACAAAGAATAAAAGGAGCAGATTTCTAGGCGTGGTAGAATAGATTCAGTGCATAATGTGCAGACAGGGGTATGGTGGGGTGAGGGTACAGTGGGGGTAAGCCCAGGCACTAAGTGATGATAAGAGAGGTTGTATCTCTGGATAAGCTGGTTATAATGGGTGAGGTCACCGCATGTGTGGGAGGTGGGACCAAGGAGGTATCAGAGGTATAATGAGTGGAACTAGGGGCTCAATTGTAAACTAAAACAATGATAACTAACCTAAACAACAGTATACAAGGCATATTGGCATATGAGCGAGACATACAGCGAGGCATAAAGTAATCACAGGTGTTGATTTGGAGAGCTAGCTAAGACAACAACAGCTAATAAAACAAGATCAGGTAAAATGGAGATGAATGGGCAGAGGGTCAGTTAACTACACACAGAGCCTGAGTTTGCGGCTGGGGCCAGCATATTTAACAAAAAAATAAATAATAATAATAAATAAACAAACAGAATGGAGTACTGTGATTAATGGACAGTCCAGCGGGCATCAGCTATGTAGCCAAGTGATCATGGCCCTGTGTGGAATAATACTTAGCTGGGAAGAGGAGGGTGTGTGCATGCATGCCTGTCTGTACATTTGTATGTGTGCATGTCACAGTGTAAAATGGCATATTTCCAAATGTACAGTGCCTTCAGAAAGTACTCATACCCCTCGACTTTTACCACATTTTGTTGTGTTACAAAGAGGGACAAAAATGGATTTAAGCTCATATAACTTATTATGTGACTTGTTAAGCAAATGTTTACTCCTGGGTGTATTTAGACTTGCCATAACAAAAGGGTTGAATACTTTTTGACTCAATACATTGACTTTTTTTGTTGTTAATTCATTTGTAAAAATGTATATTATGGGATAATATGTGTACGCCAGTGACAAAAAAATGTATTGCAATTTAATCCATTTTCAATTCAGGCTGTAACAAAGAAAAATGTGGAAAAAAATAAGGGGTGTGAATACTTTCTGAAGACATTTAGTGAAGCCACTTAAGGTGAAGAAGTGAATTTCATACAATCTGTCACGACTTCCACAGAAGTCGGCTCCTCTCCTTGTTCGTTCGGCGGTTGACGTCACCGGCCTTCTAGCCCTCGACACTCCATTTTTCATTGTTCCATTTGTTTTGTCTTGTTCCCCGCACACCTGGTTTACATTCCTAATCATTTTGTGTGTATATATATATATATATGGAATTGTTTTTGTGTTATGTGTTTTATGTGACTTGCCAGGCTGGTTTTCCATGTTCCGTGTTTATTTCACGGAGTATGTCTACTTGGTAACTACAGCTTTTGTGACTTTTCGCGCTTGGTACTTTTTACATTTTTGCTGGAGGTTTTGATGCAGTTGCGTCCGTCTGTTGGTTTCTCCTGCCTAAATAAAGTGTGCGCCTGTTCACAACTCTCTGCTCTCTTGCACCTGACTTCGCTACCAGTACACACACCCATGACACAATCCTAATCATGTCTAAAATGAAGTATGGATGTCACAGGATGAATTAACCAAAGCAACATCCCCTAATGAATTGAACTCACTCCCTTCTAATTTCTACATTATCATTTGCTCTCCTGGGAAAAGAGATGGACACAATGACACACAATCAAACCAATTTCAAATCAACACGACCCATACATTGAACTCTGGATACTGGCATTGTGTGCCTCCCCTGCTGGCCTCTCCTGCTCCATCCGTCCACACAGTCAGCCCAATGTCGGATGCCAAGTATTCATTTTGCAGTAATCCCTTGATGTGTGTCACAATGCATAATACCCAATCATTAAAACAACACAATACCCCATGAATAACACAACACAAAATCCCATCATTAACACAACACCTCATCACTAACACAACACAATATCCCATCAAAAATGCCCCATCATTAACACAACACCATTAACACAACACAATACCTCAACAAACATACCACACCATCATTAACACAACACAATACCTCATCATTAACACAACACAATACCTCATCATTAACACAACACAATACCCCATCATTAACACAACATCTCATCATTAACACAATACCCCATCATTAACACAGTACAATACCCCATCATTAACACAACACAATACCCCATCATTAACACAACACAATACCCCATCATTAACACACCACAATACCCCATCATTAACACAACACCCCATAATTAACACAACACCCCATAATTAACAAAACACAATTCCCCATCATTAAAAAACAACACAATGCCCCATAATTAAAACAAAAACACCCCATCATTCAAACACCACAATACCTCATTATTAAATCAACACAATACCTCATCATTAGCACAACACAATGCCTCATCATTAACACAACACCCCATAATTAACAAAACACAATTCCCCATCATTAAAAAACAACACAATACCCCATAATTAAAACAAAAACACCCCATCGTTAACACAACACCCCATCATTCAAACACTACAATACCTCATTATCAAAACAACACAATACCTCATCATTAGCACAACACAATGCCTCATCATTAACACAGCACCTCATCATTATTAGCTTTGTTATTGTAGGTGCTTCTATCTGAGCTCTAGTGTTTACCTCTGACAGTGACGAGACCTGATTAAGCTTTCAGACTTCCTCCCGCTCTGCCTGATTCTTAATAAAAATTGAAAAACCACTCTAGTGGAATCCCATTAAATTTGGACAAAGGCACATTTTACTCTTTAACTTATTTAGGCTTGCCTTAACAAAAGGGTTGAATACTATTGACTCAAGACAGTGCTTTTAATTGTTCATTTGTTTAAAACACTCTTCATAAACATATATCCACGTTGACATTATGGGGTATTGTGTGTAGGTGAGTGTCAACAACAACAAAAATCACTAATGAATCCATGTTAAGTTCAGGCTGTAACAAAGCGAAATGTGGGTTAAGTCAAGGGAATACTTTCTGAAGACATTTAATGAAGGCACTTAAAGTGAAGAAGTGAATTTCAGACAATCCTAATCGTGTCTAAAATGAAGACTAACACAATACAATACAATACCCCATCATTAACACGGCACAACACCCCATCATTAACACAATACCCCATCATTAAAACAACACAATACCCCATCATTAACACACCACAATACCCCATCATTAACACACCACAATACCCCATCATTAACACAGTACCCCATCATTAAAACACAATACCCCATCATTAACATGACACAACACCCCATCATTAACACAATACCCCATCATAAAACAATACAACACCCCATCATTAACACAATACCCCATCATTAAAGCAACACAATACCCCATCATTAACACACCACAATACCCCATCATTAACACGACACAACACCCCGTCATTAACACGACAAAACACCCCATCATTAAAACAATACCCCATCATTAAAACAACACAATACCCCATCATTAAAACAACACAATACCCCATCGTTAAAACAACACAATAACCCATCGTTAAAACAACACAACACTCCATCATTAACACAATACCCCATCATTAAAACAACACAATACCCCATCATTAACACATTACAATACCCCATCATTAACACAACACCCCATTATTAACACAGCACTACACTCCATCATTAACACAACACAATACCTCATCATTAAAACAATACAATACCCCATCATTAAAACAACACAATACCCCATCATTAAAACAATATAATACCAAATCATTAACACAACACCTCATCATTATCCTGAGCTCTGTTATTGCAGGTGCTGCTTTCTGAGCTCTAGTGTTTACCTCTGACAGTGATGATACCTGGTTAAGCTTTCAGACTTCCTCCCGCACTGCCTGATTCTCAATACAAATGGAAAACTGTAGGAGAATCCCATTAAATTAGGACAAATAATTGGCTGATTTCTTCAGGGGGAGAATTGCGGAGGTAATTGCATGGTCAGGGACTATATTAAAGGTATCTTTCTTCCACGAGCTCAACTTTTTCTCTCCCATCGACTGGCAGTTTTGTCAGGCTGCTTCTAATTGAGCACAAATAAAAATGCAGTGACACACGCATCAGGACCGTGTGTACTGTATGAGTCAGGCTATGAGACGGAGACGAGCGGACTCTCTCTCTCTCTCTCTGTCACAATCTCTGTCTCTCTCTCTCACTCGCTTGATCTCCAGGGAAACCAGTTTAACAGGAAAGCTAGCATCCCACCGTTTCTCAGTGGATTCTCACTGTGGACTTTAGAGTGTGGCCAGACCTGTTTGAGAATAGACATGCCAGAAAGCATTTCACCATCAGTTTGCCAAATCATCACAACACTACAACTCTCACATACTGATCATCAGTTTACAAGACATTCCCACTGTGCATTATCTACTGATATGAGTGTCTAGTAATAAAGGGTCCTTCCACTGCATAAAGACATTGGCTACACCCCAAATGGCACCCTATTCCTGGCTCTCCCCTGCTCATAAAAAGGTTAAATAAATAACAAATATATTTTTGACCAGGGCCTTAAACAGTGAATAGGGTGTCATTTGGGATGCATCTCTGTAGTATTCTAAAGGGGGTCCAGGTTAAGTGATTGATCACCAGTTGAGTCATTATGGATATGTCTGTTGTACCGATGGGTGGCTGTAATGTGTCATGTTGTTGCCGTTGGCCTGACTAATGGCCTCTGTGAGAGATGACGTGCTGACAGATGATCTTGTGTCTCTAATGAGGATCTGAGATGTGCAGTTAGGCATCGCATCGTTTTCTACAAAATCAAACTCACACAGTTAAGTATCCATGTCACAAGGAGCTCTCAGCCATGAGATGGCTCCCTAGGGCAGAGATCATTACTCTGTCACGGAGTCATGAACGGCCATGTTAAACAGGCTTTATCTGGATTGGTTAAACATTTGTGAAGGGATAGCGTCCCTCCCAGTATCTTCAAAAATATATGACTTCGGTCAATGTTGTTCCTCTCTCTCACATTCCAGCAGCATTACACTTTCGACCTCAGTTTGCCGCATAGACACTCTTTAACAGGGCCCTCTCACAGCAGCACAGTCATGAAAAAGACACAGATGTTTATATCCCTGGTCTATATTTTTATCATCATCATCACTGCATTGTTGGAAAGAGCTCTCAAGGTTAGAAATCGCAGTACTGTTTTACACCTGTTGTATCATGTGCACTTGGAATAAACTTTGAAACTTGAACTATATCTCCCCTTCAAGACAGCACTGTACACTGTTTTAACATGAGGACAGCTGACGGCAGAAACAGCGAGGGAGGAAGTGGGATGATGACAATGAGAGATAATGAAAAGGGCTGGGGGGAGATGACAGAGGGATGGAGTAAAACAGTGAAGAGTAAAAGGAAAAGAGGGGGACAGAGGCAGGTATCGGCCCGTGGTAGCAGTATGGCAGACAAGTCGCTGAGCTGTTTCAGTTAATCACTATCTTGGTGCATCATCTGCATTTTATCCTCTGTATGAATCTAATTATACAATATTTCAGCCATTTCATTTTAAAGTGACTTTTAATCATCCTGACAGCACACGACAGCAACATCACAATGACATAAATCAGACAGGGACTGGAGCAGAGAGGAGGATCCTTAAGAGTTCACTAGAGAAATGGAGCTCTCTTGGACTCGGTTGGACTAGTTGTGGGTCATTAACGACTGGATTATCATCACCAATTAACAACTCCACCAGTCGGCAGGTAACACACAGACAGAAGAACATGTCACTGTGCATGGGAATGTTGCCTCCCACCAGTGGAAGAATGATCCCCGTGTCAGCTAGTTGATGGATATTGGAGAGCTGACAGTTGAACAGACTACAGTGTCAGGCAGTGAGATGAAAGTCTCGCCCACTGGAGGCAGAGTGATACATAATGTACTGCATATCAAAAACATGGTGTCAGGTTACGTTGTGGTTCTGCTATTCATTCCAAAGACAAGAATTAGTATAAGACAAACATCACACTGTTTTTGTAAACAGTAACCAACAAATCATCAGGAGTGCATAGTGAAGGCAGAAAGAAAAAGAGCTAACATGCCTGCCTGTAATTTCAATGTAAAGCGAAGATCACATATTCAAATTTTAATGCTTATGCCAGATGTAGCTCACTCATTAGTTATGTCTAATCCTGAGGCGTGCAATGTGATTGGCTCAATTTGTATTAATAAGACTTTCCCCATTTTTCGCTGAGAAAAAGAGCATGGACAGATAACAATCTGCAGAATCTCCAAACTACTGTGTTTCAAACTCTAAAATACCCCCCTCCCCCACACACACGTACACCTTTGTGTTGAAGTTTCAGCAGGGGTAATATGCTATAATTAGGGTAATCATGTCGGCATAGTAATTATGGTTACTTAGCATTTTTGAAATACTTTATATTTCTCTCTTGTTGTAATTCAAACATGATAACCTCTCTCTACAACCATGCAATATTAGTTCTGGTGCTCCTTGGGGTAACTCATTAGGACTAATGAGCGCATGGAGGGAGGATCACACTGCCACACAAACAAGATTGCTAAAGTGCTTGGCCTCTCTCCATAAAGCATTAATTTCTCCCTTCTATTGTTGAAAACCTCAGAATACAGTCACACATCTGACTAGGATTTGTTGATTTTATGTAAATTGTCCAGTCTTACACAGTCAACATGAGACAAATAAAAGAGAAGAGGGAGAGAGAGGAAGAGAGGTTACAATCCACTGAAACATTTCTAATACTGCAGGGCCATCTCAGAGAGCACAATTAAGTCGAAAATAAGCTGGCGATCTGATTTAGAACTCATAATCTAATCACGGTGAAAATAAAAAAGTATTCTGCAATGAGTTGCACATACCTTGAAAACTGCTGCGCCAACCGAGAGCTCACACACACTGTATTTACAGGATTTTGCCACACTCCTCCCCCCATGAAAAACAAAGCCTGTAGAAAACGAAAAGGACACAATCTTTGGCATGCTGATCCCACACACATTAAGCAATCCTCCTCTTCAGGGTTCGGTTTACCCTCTCTGTCAGGTTTGTTATGAAGGTGGTAGTCCGTGGTCAGCTTGGCAACTACACCCTGTTAGGTACAGAGCTCTTTGTAGATTATTGAGATGAGCTGCGGACTATATTGGGTAAAGATCTCCCTTAGCAGAATAGGAGCAATGGTGTATGCAGTCGTTTTGCAGAGTGGAAACAACTCCACCCAGTGTGTGTAGTAATCCACCAAAATGAATTCATTCCGGCTCCCACAGATTGTAGGAAAAAGCCCAATGAGTTAAATTCCCAGCATTTCATTAGCATGGTTCACAATGGTCTGCTGCAGATACCCAGCAGGTCTTCCAATGTCTGGTTTGTACTTCTGGCAGACATCACACTGTTGTACAAACTTCTTGGTATGCACCCACATGCCTTGCCAGTACACCACAAAACCACAATCTGTCAGTTTAAGATAGAGATATATTTGGAGGGACTGGGTCTCAATCCACTACATGTCCACCTATGTCGGGCTTCTGCATCTGCGGTGGAAGGTGGCCGAGCTACAGCGATGTTTGTGAGACCATGAGACATCTTGAAAATCGGTCTTCTCACGAAAACGTCTGTAGCGTCTGAACAGTTTGGCCTACTAATATGACCACTCTGTGAAAAGATGAGACTCTCATGAATGTAAAAATGTAAAAAGGAATGTAAAAAATACTCTGATCTTGTAAATTATTTAGGGTTAGTTCAAGTATTTATGAATAATAAAAATCTGATTTGGAGAGCAAAAAATATATTGGTGAATCAAAAATACAATGGCTGGATTCATCCTGAAAGTTGTCATATTCAGTTGGTCAATCCATGAAATATTGGAAAGTGAGAAAAGTGTACAGTAGGGGTTGAATAGTAGTCCTATAAATCTACCCAAATAATCCTTGTAAATAACAGTTGGTGCACGATATTTTTATGAAGTCTCGAGCTATTGCTCGCCTGAGGTATAGTATCTCATGAAAAGGTGTAGACCACACTATCTACGTAGAGAGTTGTCATCTTTTTCGTAACTGTTTACATACCGCCACAGTCAGAGGCTGGCACTAAGACAGCATTGAATGAGCTGTATTCTGCCATAAGCAAACAGGTAAATGGTCACCCAGAGTCGGCACTCCAATTAGCTGGGGACTTTAATGCAGAGAAACTTAAATCCGTTTTACCAAATTTCTATCAGAATGTTAAATGTGCAAACGGGGAAAAAAACTCTAGACCACCTTTACTCCACACACAGAGACACATACAAAGCTCTCACTCACCCTCCATTTGTCAAATCTGACCATAATTCTATCCTCCTGATTCCTGCTTATAAGCAAAAATTAAAGCAGGAAGCACCAGTGACTAGATCAATAAAAAGTAGTTAGATGAAGCAGATGCTAAGCTATAGGACTGTTTTGCTAGCACAGACTGGAATATGTTCCAGGATTCCTCCGATGGTAATGAGGATTACACCACATCGGTCACTGGTTTCATCAAGAAGTGCATCGATGACGTCCTCCCCACAGTGACCGTACGTACATACCCCAACCAGAAGCCATGGATTACAGGCAACATCCGCACTAAGCTAAAGGCTAGAGCTGCCGCTTTCACGGAGCGGGACTCTAACCCGGAAGCTTATAAGAAATCCTGCTATGCCCTCCGACAAACCATCAAACAGGCAAAGCATCAATACACGACTATTACAGACTACAAAGGGAAGCACACCCGAGAGCTGCCCAGTGACACGAGCCTACAGATGAGCTAAACTACTTCTATGCTCGCTTCGAGGCAAATAACAGTGAAACACGCATGAGAGCACCAGCTGTTCCGGACGACTGTGTGATCACGCTCTCCGCAGCCGATGTGAGTAAGACCTTTAACTTCTTATGGCTGGGCGGCAGTATTGAGTAGCTTGGATGAATAAGGTGTCTAAAGTAAACGGCCTGCTCCTCAGTCTCAGTAGCTAATATATGCATATTATTAGTATTGGATATAAAACACTCTAATGTTTCTAAAACTGCTTGAATGATGTCTGTGAGTATAACAGAACTCATATGGCAGGCAAAATCCTGAGTTGAAATCAAAACAGGAAGTGAGAAATCGGAGCTTTGTATGTATTCACCAGCGTCCCCAGCGAAATCCCCTTGAGATATTAATGATGTTGCACTGTCTAGGGGTTCCACTAGATGTCAACCAATAATATACATTTTAATGAGACTTCTATGGTGTTGTGGGAGTGTATGGAAGCAGAATGTACCAGGTGTCTATCAAGCAGCCATTTTCTGATCACGCTTATTCCTCATGGTACCCACTTGCGTTCCATTGCCCATGAAGACAAGAAAGAATACTCCGGTTGGAACTTTATTGAAGCTATATGTTTAAAAAAATCCTAATGATTGATTCTGTATTTAGCTTGAAATGTTTCTTCGACCTGTAATATAACTTTTTGAAGTTTTTATCCGATGTAACGCTGACCAGAATTAGCGTTTGGATATGTATACCAAACGCGCTAACAAAAGAAGGTATTTGGACATAAATAACAGATATTATCGAACAAAACAAACATTTATTGTGGACCTGGGATTCCTGGAGTGCTTTCTGATGTAGATCAAAGGTAAGGGAATATTTATCATGTAATTTCTTGTTTATGTTGACGCCATCGTTGCGGCTGTGGTGATTTTTACTTCTGAGCGCCGTCTCAGATTATTGCATGGGTTTCTTTTTTCGTAAGTTAAAAAAAAAAATTGACACAGCGGTTGCATTATGGAGAAGTATATCTATAATTCCATGTGTATAACTTGTATTATCATCTACATTTATGATGAGTATTTCTGTTGAATCGATGTGGCTATGCAAAATCACTGGATGTTTTTGGAACTAGTGAATGTAACGCGCCAATGTAAACTCAGATGTTTTTATATAAATATGAACTTTATCAAACAAAACATGCATGTATTGTGTAACATGAAGTCCTATGAGTGTCATCTGATGAAGATTATCAAAGGTTAGTGATTAATTTGATTTCTTTGTGCTTTTTTTCTCTCTCTCTTTGGCTGGTAAAATTGGCTGTGTATTTCAGTGAGTTGTTGGTGACCTAACATCATCTTTTGTGGTGCTTTCCCCGTAAATCCTATTTAATATCGGACACTGTGGTGGGATTAACAACAAGACTACCTTGAAAATGACATAAAATACATGTATGTTTGAGGAATTTTAATTATGAGATTTCTGTTCTTTTGAATATGGCGCCCTGTACTTTCACTGGTTGTTGTAATATCGCTCCCGTTAACGGCATTGCAGCCATGAGAAGTTCAGGTCAACATTCACAAGGCGGCAGGGCCAGATGGATTACCAGGACATGTACTGTGAGCATGCGGTGACCAACTGTCTTCACTGACATTTTCAACCCCTCCCTGTCCGAGTAATACCAACACGTTTTAAGTAGTGCTCAAGAACACTAAGGTAACCTGCCTAAATGACTACCGACCTGTAACACTCATGTCTGTAGCTATGAAGTGCTTTGAAAGGCTGGTCATGGCTCACATAAACACCATTATCCCAGAAACCCTCGACCCACTCCAATTTGTATACCGCCCCAACAGATCCACAGATGATGCAATCTCTATTGCACTCCACACTGCTCTTTCCCACCTGGACAAAAGGAACACCTATGTGAGAATTATTATTACTTTACTACAGCTCAGCTTTCAACACCATAGTGCCCTCAAATCGAATCATTAAGCTAAGGACCCTGGGACTAAACACCTCCCCCTGCAACTGGATCCTGGACTTCCTAACATGCTGCCCCCAGGTGGTAAGAGTAGGTAATAACACATCCACCAGGCTGATCCTCAACACAGGGGCCCCTCAGGGGTGCGTGCTCAGTCCCCTCCTGTACTCCCTGTTCACTCATGACTGCACGGCCAAGCATGACTCCAACACCATCATTCATTTTGCCGACGACACAACAGTGCCTGATCACCGACAACAATAAGACAGCCTATAAGAATGAGGTTCGAGACCTAGCCGTGTTGTGCCAGAACAACAACCTCTCCCTCAACGTGATCAAGACACATGAGCTGATCGTGCACTCATTCATATCGCCAGGGCTGTAGCGGAGCGGGTCGAGGGTGTCAATTTCTTTGATGTCCACATCACCAAACACACAAAGACAGTCGTGAAGAGGGCACGACAACACCTTTTCCCCCTCGGGAGACTGAAAAGATTTGGAATGGGTCCCCAGATCCTCAAAAGTTATACAGCTGCACCATCAAGAGCATCCTGACCGGTTATATCACCGCCTGGTATGGCAACTGCGCGGCATCCGACAAAAAGGCACAACAGAAGGTAGTGTGTATGTCGCAGTACATCGCTGGGGCCAAGCTTCATGCCATCTAGGACCTATACAATAGGCGGTGTCAGAGGAAGGCACAAAAAATGGTCAAAGACTACAGTCACCCAAGTCATAGACTGTTCTCTCTGCTACGGAACAGCTAGCAAATCAAATCAATTCAAATTTTATTGGTCACATTCACATGGTTAGCAGATGTTAAAGCGAGTGTAGCGAAATGCTTGTGCTTCGAGTTCCGACCGTGCAGTAATATCTAACAAGTGATCTAACAATTTTACAACAACTACCGTATACATACAAGTGTAAAGGAATGATTTAGATCATGTACATATAAATATATGGGTGAGAAATGGCCGAACGGCAAAGGCAGGATACAGTAGATGGTATAGAGTACAGTATATACATATGAGATGAGTAATGTAGGGTATGTAAACATTGTATAAAGTGGCATTGTTTAAGTGACTACTGATACATTTATTACATCTAATTTTTAGTTATTACAGTGGCTAGAAATTGAGTCTGTATGTTGGCAGCAGCCACTCAATGTTAGTGATGGCTGTTTAACAGTCTGATGGCCTTGAGATAGAAACTGTTTTTCAGTCTCTCGGTCCCAGCTTTGATGTACCTGTACTGACCTCGCCTTCTGGATGATAGCGGGGTGAACAGGCAGTGGCTCGGGTTGTTGTTGTCCTTGATGATCTTTTTGGCCTTCCTGTGACATCGGGTGGTGTCGGTGTCCTGGGGGGCAGGTAGTTTGCCCCCGGTGATGCGTTGTGCAGACCTCACTACTCTCTGGAGAGCCTTACGGTTGTAGGCAGAGCAGTTGCCGTACCAGGCGTTGATACAGCCCGACAGGATGCTCTTGATTGCGCATCTGCAAAAGTTTGTGAGTGTTTTAGGTGACAAGCCAAAATTCTTCAGCCTCCTTCAGCCTCCTGAACAATTAATCAAATTGCCACTCTGAATATTTACATAGACCCTGCTGCTACTCGCTATTTATTATCTCTATGCATAGTCACTTTACCCCTACCTACATGTACAAGTTACCTCAACTAACCTGTACACATGCACATTGACTCGGTACCGGTACCCCTGTATATAGCCACGTTATTGTGATTTTATTGTGTTACTTTTTATTTAATTTTTTACTTTAAAATATTTTCTTAACTCTTTCTTGAACTGCATTGTTGGTTGAAGGCTTGTAAGTAAGCATTTGATGGTAAGGAACTGATGTGACAATGTATTATTTTTTGGGTCTTGAGTTTTAGGTTATTGTCCTGCTGGAAGATGAATTAATCTCCAAGTGTCTGGTTGAAAGCAGACTGAACCAGGTTTTCAAGGATTAGTTCCATTCTGTTTCTTTTTTATCCTGAAAGACTCCCTGGAGCTTGTCGGTGATAAGCATACCCATAACATGATGCAGCCACCGCCATGCTTGAAAATATGAAGAGTGGTACTCAGTGATGTGTTGTTTTGGATTTACCCCAAACATAACGCTTTGGAAGGAAATTCAAGACATAAAATCATTTTCTTTGCTACATTTTTTGCAGTTTTACTTTAGTGCCTTATTGTAAACAGGATGCATGTTTTGGGATATTTGTAGAATTTCTTTGCAGGAGGAATATTGTTTCTTCACTTTGTCATTTAGTATAGTATTGTGGAGTAACTACAATGTTGTTGTTCCATCCTCAGTTTTTGTCCTATTACAGCCATTAAACTCAATAAACTTGGATGGTGTATCAATATACCCAGTCACTACAAAGATACAGGCATCCTTCGTAATTCGGTTGATGGAGAGGAAAGAAACCACTCAGAGATTTCACCATGAGGCCAATGGTGACTGTTTTAAAGTTCGAGGTCGGAATACGCATAGAGAGAAAAGTGCGTCAGAAAGGGAAAATACATTCCATTTACACTTAACTCGGGCTGGAATTCTCCCCTCACTGTCTATGAAGCTGTGTTGCAGTGTATTCCAATGGTAGACAGACTTCTCTATTTAAGATGAAATATATAAAGGTCCTCAATCATCTCAAACCATAAGTGCTATTGCTCAAACTGCAGCATTGAGGTGACCTGAGAGAGACAGAGCATTTTCCTGGGTGTTTGGTCTCAGCGTGAGTCAGCGTGAGTCAGCCTGGTGTTACAGATCAATACGGCTCCTAGAACTATGGAAGGACTCACACTGCTTCACAATCAGCTTCCAGAGCCTCTGTTACAGCCTTTGCTTGACTCTGCGGTGAGGCAGGAATCAAAGGCCTTTTAAATTAATACATGAGAGGTCTTTGTGGGCCCAAAAGTCACTGACTGGAGCCTAGGGCTGTGTATCATTCCTGTGTGTCTATTTCTTTCTCTCCGTTATAAAGAGAAAATGTGTTCAGCTGTTCACTGTGGAGATGGTAACTTATGCAACCTGTCCATTAGGTCCACCCTCAAGAAGTTAATTAGAATTCTTACCATTCAGCTAGTTATGTAAGGTGAATATTAATGGTGGGGTGCCTCAAATGTGGTAACTGTAATCATACATAGATACAGTATTTAAACAACTGTTACTACTGCCCATTTAGTTATGTGTCCTACAGTACATATAATAGTGTCTCTAATCACCTAGTGGCATTACATATTATTTGTATTTCCTGTTTAAAATTACTGTGCTGGACCGTTGAGGGTACGTGAGGGAACTGGAAAAGTCCTCTTTTTCCCCTCATGGTGAATAGTTTTCTGAGAGGATTAGACGGTATTATTAGATAGATTTTCCTCCAGGGGAAATAATATAAATCCTGTGAGAAGTGCTATCTGTAACCTTTGTTTTAACCTGCTGACTGCAACATGAGTGAAAATGCAAATCTCTCCCATTTATCCCGTTTGTTTATGCCTGTCATGGATGGAACAACATGCTAGATTTAATTTCTTATGACAAAGGCAGGGATTGCCAGCAGTGGCTTTGTAACAGAACCTTGAGAAAAATTCTTGAAAAAAATCGAATTTAAGTTTGCCTTTAGGCACATATATACGATGCATGCATTTGTCCTTTGAATATTTTACTTATGTACCCAGCCTGGTCTCATAGGCTAGACATAACATAGTAAATATAAATCTGTGACACTTCAATTATTATGATATGTTATGTTTGGTATACTCTTATTAAAAAGATTTCCAAAATGGTTCTTCATCTGTCCCCATAGAAGAACCCTTTATGGTTCCAGGTAGAATTATTTTGGTTTCCATGTAGAACCGTCTGTGGAAAGGGTTCTACGTGGAACTCAAAAGGGTTCTGCCCGGAACCAAAAAAGTGTTATTCAATAGCACATTTATTTCTAAGAGTGTATGGTTACATAAGACAGTTGGTTACTTAAAACTCTTATTGCTGGGGGGCAGTATTGAGTAGCTTGGATGAATAAGGTGCCCAGAGTAAACTGCCTGCTACTCAGGCTCAGAAGCTAAGATATGCATATTATTAGTAGATTTGGATAGAAAACACTCTCGTTTCTAAAAATGTTTGAATGATGTCTCTGAGTATAACAGAACTCATATGGCAGGCACAAACCTGAGAAAAAATCCAACCAGGAAGTGGGAAATCTGAGGTTTGTAGTTTTTCAAGGCATTGCCTATTGAATATACAGTGTCTATGGGGTCAAATAACACTTCCTAAGGCTTCCACTAGATGTCAACAGTCTTTAGAACCTTGTTTGATGCTTCTACTGTGAAGGAGGGGGGAATGAGAGCTGAATGAGTCATGGCTCTGCAAGAGTGGCATGAGCTGATCACGCGCGCTCACGTGTTAGTGACCTCCATTCCATTGCAATTCTAAAGACAAAGGAATTCTCCGGTTGGAACATTATTGAAGATTTATGTCAAAAACATCTTAAAGATTGATTCTATACATCGTTTGACATGTTTCTACGACCTGTAATATAACTTTTTGAACTTTGTCTGAAATTTAGCCAGGACTTGCACACGCCTCGTGAGTTTGGATTTGTTTACCAAACGCGCTAACAAAAGGAGGTATTTGGACATAAATTATGGACTTTATAGGAACAAAACATAAAAAATTGTGGAACTGGGATTACTGGGAGTGCATTCTGATGAAGATCAAAGGTAAGTGAATATTTATAATGCTTTCTGACTTTTGTTGACTCCACAACATGGAGGGTATCTGTTTGGCTTGTTTTGTTGTCTGAGCGCTGTACTCAGATTATTGCATGGTGTGCTTTATCCGCTTTTTAAAAAATCTAACACAGCAGTTGCATTAAGGAGAAGTGTATCTATAATTCCATACATAATAGTTGTATCATTTTTCAATGTTTATTATGAGAATTTCTGTAAATTGATGTGGCTCTCTGCAAAATCACCGGATGTTTTGGAACTACTGAACATAACGTGCCAATGCAAACTCAGATTTTTTTACATAAATATAAACTTTATCGAAAAAAACATTGTGTAACATGAAGTCCTATGAGTGTCATCTGATGAAGATCATCAAAGGTTAGTGATTCATTTTGTAACTGTATTTATTAGAGAATGATTTTGTTCGGGCACCAGGCAGGTATTAACCATGCCGAATGGAAAAGAGCAGAATAGAGAGAGTACCACTACCAGACCCACACACATCAGTAGAAGAGACTGCCTAGAGTGTAGCCTGTTTACCAGATAGCCAGTGGAGAGAAAAAAGAATACACACCATATATAACCCACATCACAGCATAGGGGTAACCCCAACAAGAATACCTCATACAATAATAATACTAATAATGGCAGAGCAATTTAACAGCAACTTCATACAAGAAAGAACCCAGTCATCAACAGAGGATTTGCAATAATATGTATTATCGTCCAGTGGAGGAGTGCAGAGGGTATGAATGTGGGGGGTGTTCATAGACACAACAAAGGCCTTAAAAATGTCCACAATCTTCTCAGCCATATGTCATTAGTACACCTCAATACAGTTCACATAACAATGCATAACTTGCAAGCAACCTCCCTTTTAACTAAAATGTCCACCCAAATACTTCTGGCAGGGCAATAATAGTCCAGCTCTAATGAACTTCAATGGGAAGTGCATTTCAAAAATAGAGAGTCTGTTGCAGGGTAAAGCACTGGAACGATAGAGGGAAGAGAAAAAGAGAAAGAGAACAAGAGAGATCTTAGCTGTGGTCTTCAGGCGTGCCGGTGTACTGTCTGACTGTCCGATGGTTTGTTGGTTTGTATGTTAAAGCTTTGCAACAATGTTGCTACTAATCCATGCGATCCATAACGGGCGCGGTCTCAAACGAAAACAACCACGACCTAGAGCAATTACACCGATGATTGAGTTAAATATTTTATAAACTACACACGCTGAAAACAAACAGCCCACACAATCAAATTGTCGCGCCACCCAAGAGCTCCTCCCCAAAGAGCTGAATGAGCTCTTTTTAATTCCTCCTTCCTTACTGCTCATGCGCTCTTAAAGTGGCAGTGCACGGTGAAGGCTCTGTGCAGATTTCGCCACAATTTTATCTCTATTTCTGCTTTTTGTGACTCCTCTCTTTGGCTTGAAAAATGGCTGTGTTTTTCTGTGACTAGGCGGTGACCTAACGTAATCGTTTGGTGTGCTTTCACTGTAAAGCCTTTTTGAAATCGGACACTGTGGTGGGATTAACAACAAGTTTATCTTTAAAATGGTGTGAAATACTTCTGTTGTTTGAATTTGGTGCCCTGCACTTTCATTGGCTGTTGTCATATCGATCCCGGTAGCGGGATCTCAGCCATAACACGTTTTAACCCTTTAACCTAACTCCTAAACTTAACCCTAACCTTAACCCTAAACCCTAGCCTAGCCACCTAGCTCAACAAATCTTTTTGCCTGAGATGACCCTGCAGATGGCTATATTGGTCCACTAGTAAAGGCCCAGTGCACTACTTTATTTTGAATTACTATTAATAAAACGTATGGGGATGCGGAGGATTGCATTCATTTTTCAGCACCCCTAATTCCGGTGGCTATGGATGTATCACATCTATAGTAATCCACCTAGACAGCTTGACTCAGGTCTATTTATCTGGCTGTTAGAATACAGTTCCTGAATATTTCCCACAAACCCTGCCATTCCAACTGCACCATTACACACACAAGAAAGGTGTCTCTCTCTCTCGCTCTAAGACTGACAAAAACAGACATGGTCCATCCACTTCCACTCACAGGAGCCCTGTCCACACATTAGATTATCTTGGATGAGCAGCTTGGGTAGGATAGGAGGGTAAAAAGGACAAACGCTTTAGCGCTCTGGCTGTCACTGTTGTTTGAAGAGGAGACAAGACGGTTTGAGTGTGCTGGTGAGGCGAGTGGATTTATCCGAATTAGTCATCGGCTTAATAGGACCCTTGGGCTCCATTCATTATTCCACAAACAGCCATCCCTTCCAACTCGGGTGAAACAAGGTATGAAATTAATGTATAAATATTAATGGGCTTTCAATGGAGGAAGGCCTGCTTATCTTCTTAGGCTTGAAGAGACCAAATTTCAAACACAGATGTTGTGAGAATGTTTGGAGCAGGTCCCGTGGGCTGTTTGTTAGTGCTTGAACTGGACATGAGCGATCGAGTGATTAAGTCGTACCAAACACTGATCTGGTCTTTTATCAGGCTCTTATCACTGCCATCAAGCTCTCAGCATCTCTTTATAAAGCAGGTAGGGCCATTATAGCCTGACAAATAGTTATCTTAGGGAGAAAAGAAACATCAAACAAATGCAAGACTGAGAACATTACATCCCTAAGGGGGCCTTGCTAAAAGCTCTATATCTCAGACAATATGTCTAGAATGGGGTTCAGAGTCCAGTACATGACAAATACTTGCGAGGTTGTCTCATATCAAAGTTGTAAGTTGTCTCAGAGCTGTATCAACTGCAAAGCATTCAGAACAAATTTTATTTGATCTTATAGAGAAGCCGTGGTCAGGAAGATTGGCTGAAGAACCAGCAAACAGCACCAGAAAAATTATCTAAGACTTCTTTAATTTTGGCATGGTTATCACAGCACACTAAAGGTGACAATAATCAATACAAGCTTTCCTTGAGTAGATTTACTTTTCCCTGTGGCCTTTTCTAGGAAGGACGGGGCATTGTGAGACACCCGACTCTTAGCAGGATTAAATTAATGCAGAGTAAACCCTGTCTCATCCAGACTGCTTCCTCTCAATATTCAGGCCCTGCCATGGAGCCCAGACATGACATTTCACTCTCTGAGCCCCGACTCCAATATATTTCATTACATGACATCTGTGGCCACATCAGAGGAATGTAGGCGAACCGACCAGGGTGCCTGCAGCGGACACACATCACAGATAGAGAAGAAGCTGTAGAATATATTGCTGACCTTTTACAAAAAACATGACTCAATTTATTGACTTAACGAGTGAGAGCCTCATTTAGGATAGTGTTGAAAATACCAGTTATTGCAGAAAGAAAGAGAGAGGGAGTGGGAGAGGTGGTGGGGGGGGGAAGAAGAAATGGGTCACTCCATGTTTACTAACCTAAGATATGCTGCTTTCTTTTCCCTGTGCAAATGATGGATGGGACAATTTGGTATTGATGGCTGAACCATGGTCAGTGTGCAGCTAAGGGCTCATTCTTTATGTGGCTGTGCCAGCATGTTGATGGAATGCTGACCTAACTTGCTGACAGAGAGCAAGCCTGAGGGCACTGAGAAGAGCTCTGTGTGATGTTGAGGAGAGGATTAGAAGATTCAGGACAGGACCTTCACCTGTGGAGACCAATGTATTAGTAGATTTAACAGATATATCACATCACACAGCCATTTAAACAATGCTGGCCATTGATTTGTGTGATCAACTTGTGTAATATCTACCCCAGTGAAACAGATTTATATGTTATGTGCCGGGAACGTTTTCACCAGCTATAATTACCAATACATCTGTCACTGACATCAACACTCCCCTCCCTCCATTCCACTCCTCTGCCCCCTAACAGAGAATTACATTATTCTCAATTCAGCCAGCCCTCTAATTTGTTTCCATCAGAGTAAATGTGTACTTATCATATTTCAAAGTCAAATTCAATCAGCTGGAATATGGAGTATGGACTCTGAGAAATGTAGGCAGGGCATCACAACAACAGCAGCATGCGGCAGAGGTGAAAAAATTCCACAGTTAGACCAATCACACAGCAACCCATGCATGAGACATGTACCCCTCAGGGGATGAACTTGGCATATGCTTACGGTTAATGAATGCACTCATTCAAACCCACGTGCACACGCACACACACACACACACATGCACGGACACATGTTTCATGCTGCATTTCATCTTATTTTTCCCAAATGATCCTTACGTTAACAGTTACATCAAATACTACATCACTGTTCACACCCCGCCCCCTCTCTCTCCAGCGCTGTGTTTCTAATGCTCTATGCATAATGGGGTGTCACAGTAATAGGGTTTTGTCTGTATCAGTGTCTAGCGTGGATCCTGTACCTGTGTGGCTAGAATAATTGCACCTGACAGGTATTGGAATCAATACAGTATGATGGTCTTACTATAATCTAGGATACCAATACGCAGCGTGGTAAGTGTTCATGTTGTTTTTTTTTAATAAGAACACTGAACAAAACAATAAACGACAACGTGAAAAACCAAAACAGTTCCGTGTGGAAACAAAACACAGAAAATAATCACCCACGAAACACAGGTGAAAAAAGGTCAGAACGTGACAGAACCCTCCCCCCCAAAGGTGCGGACTCCGGCCGCAAAACCCAAACCTATAGGGGAGGGTCTGGGTGGATGTCTGTCCACGGTGGCGGCTCTGGAGCGGGATGTGGACCCCACTCCACCATAGTCCTTCCCCGCCTCTCTACCCGCCTCCGTGGCCTCTTTAACGCGGCGACCCTCGCCGCCGACCTCGGACTGGGGACCCAAGCCAGGGGTCCCGAATGGACGGGAGATTCCGGCAGCACCAGACTGACTGGCGGCTTTGCCAGCTCCTGACTGACTGGCGGCTCTGGCAGCTCCTGACTGACTGGCGGCTCTGGCAGCTCCTGACTGACTGGCGGCTCTGGCAGCTCTTGACTGACCGGCGGCTCTGGCAGCTCCTGACAGACGGGCGGCTCTGGCAGCTCAGGACAGACGGGCGACTCTGGCAGCTCAGGACAGACGGGCGACTGGCGGCTCAGGACAGACGAGAGACTCTGGCAGCTCAGGACAGACGAGACTCTAGTGGCTCAGGACAGACAAGACTCTGGCAGCTCAGGACAGACGGGAGACTCTGGCGGCTCAGGACAGACTGGAGACTGGCGGCTCAGGACAGACGGGAGACTCTGGCGGCTCAGGACAGACGAGACTCTGGCGGCTCAGGACAGACAAGACTCTGGCGGCTCAGGACAGATGGGAGACTGGCGGCTCAGGACAGACGGGAGACTCTGGCAGCTCAGGACAGACGGGAGACTCTGGCGGCTCAGGACAGACGGGAGACTGGCGGCTCAGGACAGACGGGAGACTCTGGCAGCTCAGGACAGACGGGAGACTCTGGCAGCTCAGGACAGACGGGAGACTGACAGCGCTGGGCAGGAGGAAGAGTCTGGCAGCTCAGGACAGACGGGAGACTCTGGCGGCTCAGGACAGACGGGAGACTGGCGGCTCAGGACAGACAGGAGACTGACAGCGCTGGGCAGGAGGAAGAGTCTGGCAGCACTGGACAGGCGGGAGCACCTGTAGGAAGGAGACGGAGAGACAGCCTGATGCAGGGGGCTGCCACCGGAGGGCTGGTGCGTGGAGGTGGCACCGGATAGACCGGACCGTGAAGGCGCACTGGAGCTCTTGAGCACCGAGCCTGCCCAACCTTACCTGGTTGAATGCTCCCCGTAGCCAGGCCAGTGCGGTGAGGTGGAATAGCCCGCACTGGGCTGTGCTTTCTCCAAAGTTGATTTCTAAACTGTATCAAGGGTTGATAGAGGCTTTTCCTGATGATAGAAAACATGTCAACCAAAAATGTGCCAAAATCTTGGGAGACACTATTGATGATTATGAATGGCTACAGATATGTTAGAATGTCCAGTTATCTTCATATAATCTCGGACATAAATTACTGTAGTTTAAAACCATCCATAGAATGTACTATATTCCAGTGAAACTGAGTATCATACACTCAGAAATTATATTTATACAGTGCCTTGCGAAAGTATTCTGCCCCCTTGAACTTTGCGACCTTTTGCCACATTTCAGGCTTCAAACATAAAGATATAAAACTGTATTTTTTGTGAAGAATCAACAACAAGTGGGACACAATGATGAAGTGGAATGACATTTATTGGATGTTTCAAACTTTTTTAACAAATCAAAAACTGACAAATTGGGCGTGCAAAATTATTCAGCCCCCTTAAGTTAATACTTTGTAGCGCCACCTTTTGCTGCGATTACAGCTGTAAGTCGCTTGGGGTATGTCTCTATCAGTTTTGCACATCGAGAGACTGACATTTTTTCCCATTCCTCCTTGCAAAACAGCTCGAGCTCAGTGAGGTTGGATGGAGAGCATTTGTGAACAGCAGTTTTCAGTTCTTTCCACAGATTCTCGATTGGATTCAGGTCTGGACTTTGACTTGGCCATTCTAACACCTGGATATGTTTATTTTTGAACCATTCCATTGTAGATTTTGCTTTATGTTTTGGATCATTGTCTTGTTGGAAGACAAATCTCCGTCCCAGTCTCAGGTCTTTTGCAGACTCCATCAGGTTTTCTTCCAGAATGGTCCTGTATTTGGCTCCATCCATCTTCCCATCAATTTTAACCATCTTCCCTGTCCCTGCTGAAGAAAAGCAGGCCCAAACCATGATGCTGCCACCACCATGTTTGACAGTGGGGATGGTGTGTTCAGGGTGATGAGCTGTGTTGCTTTTACGCCAAACATAACGTTTGGCATTGTTGCCAAAAAGTTCAATTTTGGTTTAATCTGACCAGAGCACCTTCTTCCACATGTTTGGTGTGTCTCCCAGGTGGCTTGTGGCAAACTTTAAACAACACTTTTTATGGATATCTTTAAGAAATGGCTTTCTTCTTGCCACTCTTCCATAAAGGCCAGATTTGTGCAATATACGACTGATTGTTGTCCTATGGACAGAGTCTCCCACCTCAGCTGTAGATCTCTGCAGTTCATCCAGAGTGATCATGGGCCTCTTGGCTGCATCTCTGATCAGTCTTCTCCTTGTATGAGCTGAAAGTTTAGAGGGACGGCCAGGTCTTGGTAGATTTGCAGTGGTCTGATACTCCTTCCATTTCAATATTATCGCTTGCACAGTGCTCCTTGGGATGTTTAAAGCTTGGGAAATCTTTTTGTATCCAAATCCGGCTTTAAACTTCTTCTCAACAGTATCTCGGACCTGCCTGGTGTGTTCCTTGTTCTTCATGATGCTCTCTGCGCTTTTAACGGACCTCTGAGACTATCACAGTGCAGGTGCATTTATACGGAGACTTGATTACACACAGGTGGATTGTATTTATCATCATTAGTCATTTAGGTCAACATTGGATCATTCAGAGATCCTCACTGAACTTCTGGAGAGAGTTTGCTGCACTGAAAGTAAAGGGGCTGAATCATTTTGCACGCCCAATTTTTCAGTTTTTGATTTGTTAAAAAAGTTTGAAATATCCAATAAATGTCGTTCCACTTCATGATTGTGTCCCACTTGTTGCTGATTCTTCACAAAAAATACAGTTTTATATCTTTATGTTTGAAGCCTGAAATGTGGCAAAAGGTCGCAAAGTTCAAGGGGGCCGAATACTTTCGCAAGGCACTGTATTTGCATATGTTGTGATCTTGTGAAGGCTGGCTGAATTCTGGCAAATAGCATGTTGTTTTATCTCAGCATGTCTACAGATTCTCCTTGTTTTTGTTTGCTTGGAAATGTTGATATTGGAGACTGTTATCAGAAGAAACTGTAACCTAGCATTTATAGTGGCAAATAAATGCATTGCCATTAAATGGAAGGTTGGTGGTCCTCCCACAATGTATGGAAGAAATTTAAAATGATGTACAGTATCACTAGATTTGTTTTAAGATTAAGGGTATACTGTGCACATTTCACTAGGTCTGGATGCTGGGCTACTCAGTCCTAGCCCTGGGGGTCTGCTGTACAGGTGTCACTCTGGTCATGGCCTAACACACCTGAAACCAATAATGAATGTCTCACTATGATCCCAAAGCTGAGTGGGGTGTGTTGGGTTGGGTGCTACAGAGCCATGGACACCTAGGGACAGGACGGGGTGACCCATGCAAGTAAAACGAGCTCTACAGTACTATTAGGCCTATGATATGAGTTATATGGAGGGTGTACTACTTCTGTGTGTTAAAACAAGATGGGAAGGAAGTTGTGTTGTGTTGGGGAGAGAGTTTAGTTATTGACTAGACTGGTGGGGGTCGGTTGTGTGGAAGGCTCGGTTTGGCTGGGCGCTCTGGCTGAATTTGAAATAGAGTATGTCTTAAAGACAATCAAAAGTTGACTTTGTACTTTATTTGTAAGAGTTGTTCATTTGATAGGCTATTCGTTAAAGGGGCAACACAATATTGAGTATTGAATTACAATGTCTCTAGTTCAGTCTTATAAATCACTTAAAAAAAATATATCTTACATAGCTGGATGACTGGGCACTTTTTCTTACTTTTTGTTGCTCTACATAGAGCTGGATGGAAGGGCCATGGGTCATATTAGATTGTGTAGAAATGCAGGAAATGTGCTTCAGATGCCCATCAAAATCGGAGGACCCCCAGACCCCCTGCCAAGTTATGTCCCCCTCTGCAAATAGCACTGCTGGGTGATTTTAAAAGGTTACAGTCAATCGATCAATAACATAGTAATACACTAAGCAAAAACGTTATTTAATTTTTTTTTACAGTATGTAGAATTTATGAGAATAGAAAGGTTCAGAACATTTGTGAAACATTACAGAACAGAAAAATATATGGCAAATAAAAAAACTGGATGGTGTTCAGCGATAGATTGGAAGGGGTTGAGTGGAGCCGAAGGACAGGACTAAAAACAAGCAAAAGGTAGCTATTGTAAAATATACTGTGTACGTGAAATGTATATATATATATATATATACAGTTGAAGTCAGAAGGGTAGCCTAGTGGTTAGAGCGTTGGACTAGTAACCGAAAGGTTGCAAGTTCGAATCCCCGAGCTGACAAGGTACAAATCTGTCGTTCTGCCCCTGAACAGGCAGTTAACCCACTGTTCCTAGGCCGTCATTGAAAATAAGAATTTGTTCTTAACTGACTTGCCTAGTTAAAATAAATAAATGAACAGGCCTCACTTATTATCACAGAGTCTAACGATTCACTGGTCTTTTCCCCAAAAAATTAAAGTTAATTTTAGGTTTGGTAACACCCATACCAACTCCTTGTGACCCCAGTTAAATTTAGGTTTGGTAACCCTTATACCAACTCCTTGTGACCCCTCCACCCTTTCGTCCATTCTAGAAATCTATTTCCGAATAAGACAACATAATACGTAAATCTATTTTAAAATAATACCACATAAAATGTCTCATGATATAAAAAAAAATGTTTACTGAGTTTGCAAGGAGTGTTTGGCCATATAATATACATTTGTTACCTTTAGAATCCATTCCCCTGGCATTTTGCCTAGATTTTTCAACCCAAAATAAGTTATCCTGTGGCAAATTTAGTCAATTTCTCATCGTAAGGAATTGGAAATATTTAATCCCTGGCTTCTACTAAAAAGTTAGGTAAAACGTGATCTCATATGTCTTCCATCACATAGAGACCGTAATCTCTATTATTTACCTTTAAGCAAGATCAGTTAAGAACAAATTCTTATTTTCAATGACGGCCTAGGAACAGTGGGTTAACTGCCTGTTCAGGGGCAGAACGACAGATTTGTACCTTGTCAGCTCGGGGGTTTGAACTTGCAACCTTCCGGTTACTAGTCCAACGCTCTAACCACTAGGCTACCCTGCCGCCCCTACCCTATGAACCACTAATCGATCTAAAAGGATTTACACCACTATGTGAAAGTTCCATTCCTGCTACTTTCCGTAGGATTTGTTGTTTCGCTTTTGAAACGATGCATTGGTAGCATTTTCTACGAATACAGCAGGCTCCAAATCCACTTTACACTCTCTTTTCCAATGACCAATAGCCCCACACCTGAAACGAGACTCTGTCTCCCTACTCTCAAATAAAGTATTCAGGAAGACCTTATTATTCCCTAAATAAAGAATTCAGGAAGACCTTCTTTTCAGGAAGACCTTCCTGAATTCTTTGTTTGATTTGAATTCATAATAATTAATTGGTCATGGCACTTAATACCTTGTATTAGTACTGATTCCATAGCGTCTTCAAATGTATTACTGGAGAATACGGAGGACTTAATGGCTTTTTCCCGTATTGCCTCCAATATCCCTATTATTGATAACACACATCACCAAAATTATTCATACTTGTCTTCCTATTTCCACACAATCTGCCATGGTTCACCACTCCAACAGGGCACAAAACGAATCTCCCATTCACACACACACTCAGACCCTGCGCTATTACAGCCACTGCAACTGGGCCTTTTGTTCTCCCGTTACAGGTTTAGCAGGGAACCAACTCCACCCAGAATCGTTATACAATGGGCCTACTGAATTAAACTCAGGCTCTCCAGGTCCGTATCCCATTCTTTGTTGACAATATGTCAAAATGAGTGGAAACAGATATAGTAACTTGCCAACATTGTTTGTTGCCAGCTCTGCTCCACTGATCTGGACTCTTTGGTTGGACTACAAATCGTGGTGAACCCTGATCACATCTGTTAGGTTCTTATTTTTCAGAGTAAATAACTCACGGACAGTAGAGAAGCTTAACCAAGTTTAATTATTACCAAAGGGCCGTTACAGCTGTAATTCAGACAAAAGACATGCCTTCAATGGTTTCTCCCCTTTTCAGTACTGTCACATGCAATTATTTTCCCTGCACTCAGCACATTCCAAGCTTAGTTGTCTTACTACAGAGAACTGTTAACTTCTCACTCCTTTATATACTATGCATCTGATCTATCATGTCTTTAATATCTCAATGCTCAAAGTTTACCCCGAATCCAACAGTAGTCTCAACAGCACTCTGTAGAGTAACACAATGGTGTAGCCTGAGGACCGCTAGTGTTCATCCTCCTTTGGGTACATTGACTTCAATACAAAACCTAGGAGGCTCATGGTTGTCACCCCCTTCCATAGACTTACACAGTAATTATGACAACTTCTGGAGGACGTCCTCCAACCTATCAGAGCTCTTGCAGCATGAACTGACATGTTGTCTACCCAATCAAAGGATCAGAGAATTAATCTAGTACTGAAAGCATAAACTACAGCTAGCTAGCACTGCAATGCATAACATGTAAGTAGTATACTAAAAGAGAGAAAGTTTTTAACAAATTAAACAAATCTGCATGGAAACAGAATATTTGCATTAGAATCCTCTGCCATGAAGATGCATTAAAACAAGGTGCCATTGCACTATGGATGATAATAAAGCTGTGTATCAAAGTTTTCCGCTGTGAAAACTAAACTGTGCACAGGTATGTGATGTGATTCTCTATGGGACTGAGCTGGTGCCAGACTGAGCCTGCATCCCAGGGACCTAAGGATGCCCTACTCCTCTGTAACACCCTTGCTCACTACGCGCTCCCTCTTTACCAGGGAGCACAGAGAGAAACACTGGAAGCAAGCCTCAGTGTCATGGCTGCAGTTGGTGCCAAGTTAGCCAATCTCCCCTGTGTGTGATCTCAGAGGTGTCTGAGAGCCTTGTGAGCTCATTAGCACTTTTGGATTTTTCCAGTGTCGGCCCCAACACAACCATCTGACAAAACAGACTTGAAGTCCTGGAGGGGCGTAAGTCACAGTCACACACAAACACAGGCTGAAACAGACTTGCACACGCACACACACGCACACACATACAGACACACACACACAGGCCACACAAAAATTGGATGAAGACATTCTATAGCGGCAGGCTCTCAACAGCAACCCTAACCCCAAAGACTTAAATGTTTTATTTGTATCACTGGTTCCATTGAGAACTCCCTGTTTTTACAAAATATTGTGCCAAATGATCCCTGTCTTGCCAAGCTATTTTGACTCTCTGCAGGTGAGTCGGGGTATGTGTCTGCCTTACCCGGAGGACACAATTCTGTATTAGACTCTGCCTGTGGGTTTTATTCTGTGAATAATGTGAAATTGTATAGGTGTCCAGATGAGATCACCCACCGGCAAAAGTTTAATTATGTGTTTACCAGAGCATCAGGCTGTGTGAGTGGAGCAGTGGCAGGCCAGACTCCATTGTGTATTCTGCCCTGTGTCTATTCTTTGCTTCCTGGGCCGTCCTGGGAAAACAGGTTCCCAGAATACCTTTATCTTCCTCTCCCTGTAGCATCCATCACTGTGTTTCTTAATTCTCCTTATATATACAGCAGGGGAAAGTCAGCCTGCCCTTGCCTTGCCAGAGGAAACATCCCATTGCATTAATGTACAGGATTATTAAAGCTAGCTAATGACTGCTAACAAGTATAATATGTGCATGACTTTCATGTAGAATGGTCAGAGGCTATGCTGTTCTATACAACACCTGCTTTACATGGTAATGTTTCAATTGCCCATCGCTGAAATGTGAAATGTGTCGGAACCAACTAGCTATTGAACATGAGGTATTGACATAACTCAAGACCATGTTAGCCTGCTGAGCTAAAGCCAAGGTGCTTCAAAGATAATTAGTAAAAATCCAAATAACTTCACAGATCTTCATTGTAAAGGGTTTAACCTCTCTAAGCACCGAACCCGTTAGCGGGATGAAATTCGACAACATACGGTGATCGCTACCTAAATAGTCATATTAAACATTCATGAAAATACAAGTGTCTCACATGTATCGAAAGCCTAGAATCTTGCTAATCCAACTGTGTTGTCAGATTGAAAAAAAGCATTTACTGCGAAAGAATACGATGCGATTATCTGAGCATAGAGCCCCATAAAAAAAACTATTTCAACTAGCACAGGCGTAACAACATCACAAATTGCAATAAAATAAGTAGTTTACCTTTGACGATCTTCCTCTGTTTGCAATCCCAATGCTTACACAATGAATGGTCTTTTGTTTGATAAAATCCATTTTTATAGCCTAACACGAAACATTTTGTGAACCGCTTGTGTCATGAATTCCGTCTCATTCAATTTTCGACGACACATTCGATGGAAATACACACACGAAACGTGACTTTTCCAGTCATGTTTGGTTTCATTGCAATCAACTGGTTTGTTTGTAACACAACCAAACTTGATGGGTCATTTCGCGAGACGTATTGACTGAAATAAACCGATTTGAAGACAACAAGTAATGTGCACCAATGATATGACCACTGTTTCGTTGATTGACTGTATTTTAACCCAATGACCACTGATCGTCTTGAAATCTAGCTGGGTAGATAGCCAATGGGCTGAGGTAAACGGCAATATATAATGTTTATGTGTTGGAAGACCAACCTATGTAGTAAACTCCTGCGTAAAGACGGTCATTCGCCATTGAAGATTCATACTGGAAGGAGCCAAGCTTGTGACGCACAGCCCTTTTCAGTAACTCGCATCTTCAGCTATTTATATATCGAACATCATGGCGAATAAGTCAGGGAAAGCTAAATCTAAGACTAGATATACAAATGTAGACAAAATTATAGAGGAAATTGATCGTGACAGTGAAACAGATCTTCTTTTAGAAGACGAATCAGCTAGCGACCATAGCTATGACTCCAAAATGGAAGCATATTTTTTGAACGGAGAGGACATCGTTTTGGACTGGTAAGTTCTTCTAATGCTAATGCCGTTGTTTGAAATTAATAATATAAAATATTATTTGTGATTTCTTTAAGCATTTTATTTGCAATATATAAAAATGTAATGAAATTTGTAAAGTACACATTGGCTATGCGTTGTGGGTGGGGGTATGTTTGTATGTATGTGAATGACCCATAGCCTATGTTTGTGTGTGTGTGTATATAAAATGGAATGGAGTCGAATGTAACAGCAAACCCACACATCGCAACACAGCTCCGCCCCACCCCCACATGAAATAGCCTATTTGAGGCAGGCCCACAACAATGGACAAAGTTAAATGGAACAGCACTTTATGTTCCCTGTACTCTATATATCTGTTTATTATACCTGTTGATACAGGGCTCATATGTGAAACTATTCTAACTGAAAATTTTCTTTCACAGTGACACTGACTCCGAATGGGAGCCCCCAGTGCCAAGGTGTCCATCCCCCACTGAAGCTGGTTCATCCAGCCGGACACCTGTTGTCTCCGGCTCCACACCTCCCGGGCCATCTAGAGGTGTGAAGGCACTGACAAAGAAGCAGAGGAGGGGAAGTGTGCCACCTGCTAACGAAGGGACAGAAGGGCGTTGGCACACTGTCCTAGAAGATGATGTGGAGCCACCTCCACCAACATTTAGGCCGAAAAGGAAGCTAGGACCTCAGGTGAACATGACGTCAACTTACAGCCCCCTTCAGCTTTTTCAGCTGTTTTTCACCCAATCCGTTGTCGATTCGCTCGTGTCTCACACGAATAAGTATGGGGAGAAGAAGCAAGCAGGCAAAGGTAGCATGTCAGACTTGTTCTGCTACCTTGCACTGGTCGTCTACATGGGGCTGGTGAAGCTGAAAAGCCTGAAGGACTACTGGAAAACATAATCTTTCTACCAACTACCTTTCCCCATGACTGTTATGTCTTGCAAAAGGTTTCTGGTTATTTCACAGACGCTTCATATCAGTGACCCAAAGGATGATGAAGTGAATGACAAGAAGAGAGGCACAGCAACGTTTGATAGACTGTGCAGAATTAAACCTCTCTACCAGAGCATTGTTGAGGCCTGCAAAACCTACTTTCAGCCAGCCCAGAATGTGTCAATAGATGAGAGGATGGTAGCCTCAAAGGACAGAATGGCCTCAAACAGTACATGAGAAGCAAACCAACCAAGTGCGATTACAAGCTGTTTGTGTTGGCTGATTCTGTGTGTGCCTACACATGCCATTCTTTTGTCTATGATGGGAAGAACAGTTTTGCTACCGGTAAGGGACTTAGCTATGACTCTGTAATGGAGTTATTGGATTTTCAACTGCTAGGGAAGGGCTACAAACTGTTTGTGGATAACTTCTACACAAGCCCTACCCTGTTTGCAGACCTTAGGAAGCGGGAAGTGTGGGCTTGTGGCACCATTCGTACCAACAGGGTGGGCTTTCCGAAGACGAAGGTGAACGACATGCCTAAGCGGGCTGAGCGGGGGACCATGCAATGGATCCGTGAAGATGGCCTGCTTTTTGTAAAGTGGATGGATATCAGAGAGGTATTGATGTGCACAACAATCCACAAGTCCTTCAGTGGGGATCATGTCATCAGACGTGTGAAGGACGGTGCCAGGGCATGGACCACCAAAAATGTCCCCATTCCAACTGCAGTAAAGGACTACAACACAACTGCAGTAAAGGACTACAACAAGAGCATGTGAGGTGTGGACCTGTCAGATGCGCTGATATGCTATTACAATGTCCTCCATAAGACGATGAAATGGTACAAGACATTCTTCTATCATTTCATCGACATTGATGTGGTGAATGCATTCATCCTACACAAGGAAATGACTAAGAGCTGTGGAAAGCCCTTCCTCTCACAGAAAGCCTTCAGAGAGCTGCTCATCAAGGAGCTTGCTGGCTGCAGCACCACTGCACCACCTCTACCTACTCTACCTCTGTCCCTTCTGCTCCTGCCACAAGTGTTCATCTGCCCAAATGTATTTCTGCAGGCATGGATGTGCCTAAGGGCCAAAAGGGCACAGCATGGAGGCGTCGCTGTGTTTGCAAGATGAAGTCCCCCATCACCTGCACCACATGCTTGGTGACCCTCTGCTTTACAGCAGAAAAGACTGCTATGGCACCTGGCATCAGCAGCACAATATTGTGTAGAGCTTTGGCAAAGTGGGTGGGGTTATATCCTTCCTGATTGGCCCTGTCCGGGGGTCTCATCAGATGGGGCCACAGTGTCTCCTGATCCCTCCTGTCTCAGCCTCCAGTATTTATGCTGCAGTAGTTTATGTGTCGGGGGGCTAGGGTCAGTTTGTTATATCTGGAGTACTTCTTCTGTCTTATCCGGTGTCCTGTGTGAATTTAAGTATGCTTTCTCTCTTTCTCTCTCTCGGAAGACCTGATCCCTAGGACCATGCGTCAGGACTACCTGGCATGATGACTCCTTGCTGTCCCCAGTCCACCTGGCCTTGCTGCTGTTCCAGTTTCAACTGTTCTGCCTGTGGCTATGGAACCCTAAACTGTTCATATTTACTCTTGAGGTGCTGTCCTGTTGCATCCTCTACAACTACTGTGATTATTATTATTTGACCCTGCTGGTCATCTATGAACGTTTGAAAATCTCAGCCATGTTCTGTTATAATCTCCACCCGGGACAGCCAGAAGAGGACTGGCCACCCCTCATAGCCTGGTTCCTCTCTAGGTTTCTTCCTAGGTTTTGGCCTTTCTAGGGAGTTTCTCCTAGCCACCGTGCTTCTACACCTGCATTGCTTGCTGTTTGGGGTTTTAGGCTGGGTTTCTTTACAACACTTTGAGATATTAGCTGATGTACGAAGGGCTATATAAATACATTTGATTTGATAGAGGACTGAGGGTCTTCCAAATATTGAAAGTGTGTAAATAGTTACCCATGTAATTTTGTAAATGTATTTTTTTTTCTTTTTTTTCCCCCATATTTTCTTCTCCATTTTTGGGGGGTTGTGTTAGAATACCATTTTGGTATTTTGTATATAGTTTTTTGTTTCAAAATGTATACCTTCACCAATTAGGCCACTTGGGTACATTTGGGTTACTTGTGTGGGACACCTGGGTGACTTCATGATAAATGTCATGTAGCACACTCATTTTGGAAATTATAATTCTGAAACTTTCCACAAGTACTGTTGCCCTCTTATGTTTTTTACTGAATTTTAAATCTTGTTCATTTTAAAGATGATGATACGACAATAAAAATAAAAAATATATGTTTTTTTCATTGTATTATCTAAACCAGATCTATTGTGTTATATTCTCCTACATTCAATTCACATTTACACAAACTTTCTTTCAAATGGTACCAAGAATATGCATATCCTTGGTTCTGGGCCAGAGCTACAGGCAGTTAGATTTGGGTATGTCTTCAGGCGGAAATTGAAAAAAGTAGGGGGTAGCTCTAAGAGGTTATTAAACACTGTTTCCCATGCTTTCCCATACTTGTTCAATGAACCATAAACATTTAATGAACATGCATCATGCACCAACTAGCTTATGAACATGCATCTGGTCATTAAGACACTAATAGCTTACGGACGGTAGGCAAATAAGGTCACAGTTATGAAAACTTAGGACACTAACGAGGCCTTTCTCCTGACTCTGAAAAACACCAAAAGAAAGATGCCCAGGGTCCCTGCTCAACTGCGTGAACGTGCTTTAGGCATGCTGCAAGGAGGCATGAGGACTGCAGATGTGGCCAGAGCAATAAATTGCAATGTCCGTAGTGTGAGACACCTAAGACAGCGCTACAGGGAGACAGGATGGACAGCTGATCATCCTCGTAGTGGCAGACCACGTGTAACAACACCTGCACAGGATCGGTACATCCGAACATCACACCTGTGGGACAGGTACAGGATGGCAACAACAACTGCCCGTGTTACACCAGGAATGCACACTCCCTCCATCATCATTGCTCAGACTTTCTGCAATAGGCTGAGAGAGGCTGGACTGAGGGCTTGTAGGCCTGTTGTAAGGCAGGTCCTCACCAGACATCACCGGCAAAAACATCACCTATGGGCACAAACCCACCATCGCTGGACCAGACAAGACTGGCAAAAAGTGCTCTTTACTGATGAGTCGCGGTTTTGTCTCTCCAGGGGTGATGGTCGGATTTGCGCTTATCGTCGAAAGAATGATCGTTACTCCATGGCCTGTACTCTGGAGCGGGATCGATTTGGAGGTGGAGGGTCCGTCATGTTCTGGGGCGGTGTGTCACAGCATCATCGGAATGAGCTTGCTGTCATTGCAAGCAATCTCAACACTGTACGTTACTGGGAGGACATCCTCCTCCCTCATGTGGTACCCTTCCTGCAGACTCATCCTGACATGACCCTCTAGCATGACAATGCCACCAGCCATACTGCTCGTTCTGTGCTTTATTTCCTGCAAGACAGGAATGTCAGTGTTCTGCCATGGCCAGCGAAGTGCCCGGATCTCAATCCCAGAGAGCACATCTATCTCAGATCTGTTGCATCGGAAGGTGAGGGCTAGGGCCATTCCCCCCAGAAATGTCCGGGAACTTGCAGGTGCCTTGGTGGAAGAGTGGGGTAACATCTCACAGCAAGAACTGGCATATCTGGTGAAGTCCATGAGGAGGAGATGCACTGCAGTATTTAATGCAGCTGCTGGCCACACCAGATACTTACTATTACTTTAGATTTTGAACCCCCTTTGTTCAGGGACACATTATTCAATTTCTGGTAGTCACATGTCTGTGGAACTTATTCAGTTTATGTCTCAGTTGTTGAATATTGTTATGTTCATACAAATATTTACACATTTTAAGTTTGCTGAAAATAAACGCAGTTGACATTGAAAGGACATTGCTTTTTTTGCTGAGTTTAAAATGAAAAAATTTAGTATGATGCAGTCTGGAGGTAAGACATACAAGTATACTTCAGTGATGGTTTTTGACAGTGTAATGGTTTGTTCAGGGGCTTGTGAGTTGCCATCGTACTGTAACGTCCCATTCAACAGCACGTCTAATGCTCATTTTGGAAGAAACGCTAAAAGCGTTGCACTATAGAAAAGAGTGATACAACTGAAAGTGGTGACACATATTACAGGGGATTCAGCTTTCATTTAGAATGAAAAATTAAAGCTATGCCTACATGGATTCAAAGAGGGAAAAGAAGTTAAATCTATTAAAAAAGTGACCATTCACTCCACACAAGCAGTCTTTGGAGAAATATTGCTTCTTTTTTTTGCAATTGAAGTGAGCTAGCCTCCTCTCTCCTTAATTTAAACGTAGTTTCTAAAGAGCCTCTGCCTTGATCTGTCTCAGACGAAAATCCCTGCAGATCAGGGCGCAACTCCGCCCACCAATGCCTCTTCAACCGGGTGCTCAGAGACATAGCAATAAAATATTAATATCTCCAGCATCAAGATTCTACCACCACTACCGTCCCCTCCAACCTGCCCACCTCCTGCCAATTTACACCTGGAGGATTAGTTTCAAGTGAAGGAGCCTCCTTCACAGACAAGGCAAGGGGGGATCTAGACAGCGGGGTGAGAGACAGCTGGGGCACTGGGCCTGAAATGTTCAACATCCCAGAACACCCTGCAAACAAATTAAACATCCATTTATTATAAAATGATATTGGTACAAAGTCCCTTCTGGGCAAGCATGGTGAGCAACAGCCCCCAAGCAGTGAGAAAACTAAGTGAGCCATAAACCCACATCAGAGTAGATTAATTACAGTTAGAGCTTGACTAAAACAGAAGATAATTCTGGCTACTGTTACTTTTTTTAAAGATATAACAGCCATGGATAACTGCAAAAGTGTTTTTACTGCTCTCAACAATATTGCTGCCTTGAATTTAACAGGCGCTATCGACAAAGATCAGTGGAACAACGACTACTTTCTGCACAAGGTCAGTGTGAACCAGAGTGACTTGACACAACGGCGGGGCAAACAAGCTGTACAAACAAAACAGAAATTACACAGGACATCTTACTTAGTTAAAGGGGTTCCAGTCTGCTGTGAAGTGTTCATCCATGTATACGGGTAAGAGTCTAGCTACATTTCCACATATTATACGTTATTTTATCGGAAAGTTGTTTTCATTGAAAGTTAAAGCATACTATAAGCTAGCTAGCAAACATTAGTTTGCTGGCTCGCTCGCTAACATTACATGTATGATCTGTGAAGTAATATTATTTGTATTTCAGAAAGCCATTTGAATTGCTAATTATAGCCTAATGTTGGTTCACTAGCTAACATTGAACCTAGTTGGTTAGCTTTAGCTACCTGCAGATTCATACTACAGCATTTCATGAACGGTGGCTAGCTATGACTCCTGAGGGCTCCCGAGTGGTGCAGCAGTCTAAGGCACTCCATCTCAGTGCTAGAGGTGTCACTACAGACCCTTGTTCGATTCCAGGCTGTATCACAACCGGCCGTGATTGGGAGTCCCATAGGCGGCACACAATTGGCCCAGCTTCGTCTGGGTTAGGGTTTGGACGGGGTAGGCCATCATTCTAAATAAGAATTTGTTCTTAACTGTCTTAACTGTATTTCATGAACATGTGGACATGTCTAGACAATAGTGACAGATCCACTTAGCTAGATGTGGCTGGGGGGTGGTTAAAGCATTTCTTTCACATGACCCATCAATTTAGACAAGTGTGTCTGGGTAAGCATCCTCTAATAATTATAACATATTTCTATTTTTGATATTGCTACTATGCAGATATGCAAGTAAAAATTTCACTGTACCGTTTACACCATCTCTATCCTGTGCATGTGACAAATAAACATTGATTTTGTTTGATATAGAGTGTGTTTACCAGAGACGGTAATGTGAAGAACAACATGACCTGCACCAAAGTCAGATTAGCATATAGGCCAAGGACTAGATCAAGTGCATTTTTGCTATGACTTTCACCACTTTTAGTCTTAATCTTTTGTTGTTTACTACACTACTCACTCTGTTTAGCAAATGGCCTCACATGTGAATCTGTAAAGAGATGGATGGGGCTAAGGCTTAAAAGGGTGTGAATAGGTGTAGACAAAGAAGAGCTCTCCAGTAGGTGTACCAAAACATTCAAGGGCCCTTTTCTCAAAAGTGGGGTTACAAGTGTACCAACTTTCAAAGCAGCATTGCTTTCACATTATTCCTCAACTGCAGTGTATGATATGATACAATTTTCTGGCTCAGAGTCTCTACTTTTATCCAAAGTAAAAAACAATTTCAAATTGTGCAACATAAAACCCAATTGAGGCCTATTTTAATTAAGACTCCGTAATGTTTAATCTGTAAGTGTTGATTTCAATAACAATTTTCTTACATACATTAATGGATATTTTAAAATATTAACATGAATATTGAAAAAAACACCATCTTTGATTTGGCTAATCTTTCAATATATTGTTGAATATAATATACTCTAAGGGCATATCAAAGTTCTTACTAATGTAAGAAAAGTGTTATTGAAATCAAAATACTACTCAAATTACAGAGCAAGCGCTAAAGCTTCATATGACACCACATTTTGCTTAAACCTACAGATGAAACCTGATGGAGACTTAAAGGAGGCCTCGATAAGGTAGACATATCATAAATATGCCAACTCTGATAAAAAAACATGTTCAATTATGCTTTTAGATACAAATTTTAAATATATGTCAACAATCCTTACTCCAAATGACCCTTCTATGGATTACATTTCGTGAAAATCAAAGAATGGTCTTTTTATGTCCTGGTTTTTCACTCTTTTCTTTCTTTTTACTTTCCATTGAACTTGAGAGATGATAGACAAATAATTAACTGAGATGCCATTAAAGTATGCCATGTCTTCATGTGTCTTTTTATGTTGATGTCAAGTGTATTGTGTAATAATATCAGAAAAATACATTATTTAGTTCAATGTCTGCCCCCATCAAAATTCACTCAGTCTCAGCTGGATTCATTTTTTAGATGTTCTTGAAAACAAGCCTTAAAAAGATTCATGAATATGTATATCAGTGTACTCTCAAGGCTCAAACAAACCATTGTATTATTCTCAAGGGAAGAATAACTTGAAATTGTCAAGTTAGACAGAGATTCAAAGGCACTCACAAATATAATAACCTAACAAAATGAACAATACTGTCTGTATGCCCTCCAAAATGTTCCCACAAACAGCTAACTCAGAAACATCTCACCTAAAGAAGACAAGCAGTTCTCAGAATTGTTTACTTTTCTCAGTTTTCTCAACACAAACAAGATACTCCCTAAAGGTTCAAGGAACTGAAAGATGTCTTAACTGTGCACCAGGATTTTTAAAGACTCAGTACACTCGAGCAGGATTCCCCAACTGGTGGCCCGCGAACCAAGTTTGGCCTGCATGTGGTTTTCAGAGGTTTTTTTTTTGTATTGATTTATTTGACTTGTTTTACATAAAAGATTGGAAAAACACCAGCAAATAAGCTCCAATTGGTTTAAAAAACATATGTTCCAGTATAATAGTGTGATATACATGATCGTATACAAACGTAAGTAAGGTTTGAAATTATTGTGTTTTAGTCAAATGTTATATCTGTTTGGGCTTGTTGTGGTCAATTTGAGGTCTACAAATTGACCAGTCCCCTGACCATGTGCTCAGGAAGAAATCAGCCCGTGGCTGAATCTAGTTGATGATTCCTGCACTACAGGTACAATTGATGTCGGAAGTTTACATACACCTTAGCCAAATACATTTAAACTCAGTGTTTCACAATTACAGACATTTAATCTAGTAAAAAATCCCTGTCTTAGGTCAGTTAGGATCACCACTTTATTTTAAGAATGTGAAATGTCAGAATAATAGTAGAGAGAATGATTTATTTCAGCATTTATTTATTTCATCACATTCCCAGTGGGTCAGACGTTGACATACACTCAATTAGTATTTGGTAGCATTGCCTTTAAATTGTTTAACTTGGGTCTAACATTTCAGGTAGCCTTCCACAAGCTTCCCACAATAAGTTAGGTGAATTTTGGCCCATTCCTCCTGACAGAGCTGGTGTAACTTAGTCAGGTTTGTAGGCCTCCTTTCTCGCACATGCTTTTTGAGTTCTGCTAACAAATTTTCTATAGGATTGAGGTCAGTCCAATACCTGGACTTTGTTGTCCTTAAGCCATTTTGCCACAACTTTGGAAGTATGCTTGGGGTCATTGTCAAAGTAGATGTCCTAACTGACTTGCCAAAACTATAGTTACTTAACAAGAAATATGTGGAGTTGTTGAAAAACGAGTTTTAATGTCTCCAACCTAAGGGTATGTACACTTCTGACTTCAACTGTAGGTGTATTAAGATAGGGGACATATGAGGGTTTTGAAAGCAAAAATGTGTGGACGGTACCAGTCAATATGAAATCATGCACCGACCATAGGAATGCTTTGTCCTAGTTTATTATTTTATTGCACTGCTAGATCAATACATTTAATTTCAGTGTATAGTAGTTATGCACAAAGATGTCCTTTAGAGACCTTTTACAAGCATACCGAACATTGTGATGTACTGTAAAAAAAAATATATAGATATATAATATTCATATAGGATGTGTAGCTACAGTGCCTTGCGAAAGTATTCGGCCCCCTTGAACTTTGCGACCTTTTGCCACATTTCAGGCTTCAAACATAAAGATATAAAACTGTATTTTTTTGTGAAGAATCAACAACAAGTGGGACACAATCATGAAGTGGAACGACATTGATTGGATATTTCAAACTTTTTTAACAAATCAAAAACTGAAAAATTGGGTGTGCAAAATTGGGTGTGCAAAATTACTTTTGCTGCGATTACAGCTGTAAGTCGCTTGGGGTATGTCTCTATCAGTTTTGCACATCGAGAGACTGAATTTTTTTCCCATTCCTCCTTGCAAAACAGCTCGAGCTCAGTGAGGTTGGATGGAGAGCATTTGTGAACAGCAGTTTTCAGTTCTTTCCACAGATTCTCGATTGGATTCAGGTCTGGACTTTGACTTGGCCATTCTAACACCTGGATATGTTTATTTTTGAACCATTCCATTGTAGATTTTGCTTTATGTTTTGGATCATTGTCTTGTTGGAAGACAAATCTCCGTCCCAGTCTCAGGTCTTTTGCAGACTCCATCAGGTTTTCATCCAGAATGGTCCTGTATTTGGCTCCATCCATCTTCCCATCAATTTTAACCATCTTCCCTGTCCCTGCTGAAGAAAAGCAGGCCCAAACCATGATGCTGCCACCACCATGTTTGACAGTGGGGATGGTGTGTTCAGCTGTGTTGCTTTTACGCCAAACATAAGGTTTTGCATTGTTGCCAAAAAGTTCAATTTTGGTTTCTTCTGACCAGAGCACCTTCTTCCACATGTTTGGTGTGTCTCCCAGGTGGCTTGTGGCAAACTTTAAACGACACTTTTTATGGATATCTTTAAGAAATGGCTTTCTTCTTGCCACTCTTCCATAAAGGCCAGATTTGTGCAATATACGACTGATTGTTTTCCTATGGACAGAGTCTCCCACCTCAGCTGTAGATCTCTGCAGTTCATCCAGAGTGATCATGGGCCTCTTGGCTGCATCTCTGATCAGTCTTCTCCTTGTATGAGCTGAAAGTTTAGAGGGACGGCCAGGTCTTGGTAGATTTGCAGTGGTCTGATACTCTTTCCATTTCAATATTATCGCTTGCACAGTGCTCCTTGGGATGTTTAAAGCTTGGGAAATCTTTTTGTATCCAAATCCGGCTTTAAACTTCTTCACAACAGTATCTCGGACCTGCCTGGTGTGTTCCTTCTTCTTCATGATGCTCTCTGCGCTTTTGACGGACCTCTGAGACTATCACAGTGCAGGTGCATTTATACGGAGACTTGATTACACACAGGTGGATTGTATTTATCATCATTAGTCATTTAGGTCAACATTGGATCATTCAGAGATCCTCACTGAACTTCTGGAGAGAGTTTGCTGCACTGAAAGTAAAGGGGCTGAATAATTTTGCACGCCCAATTTTTCAGTTTTTGATTTGTTAAAAAAGTTTGAAATATCCAATAAATGTCGTTCCACTTCATGATTGTGTCCCACTTGTTGTTGATTCTTCACAAAAAAATACAGTTTTATATCTTTATGTTTGAAGCCTGAAATGTGGCAAAAGGTCGCAAAGTTCAAGGGGGCTTTCGCAAGGCACTGTACCTCTGAGAGAAAACACACGGAGGCAGAACTCCACTCCTTCCTAGAGGGAATCTCGCTACCTAAACTATCAGAGACCGACCAAGAAGATCTCAACTCCCCCTTCACTCCTGAGGAGATCCTGGAGGCAATTACCTCCATGCCACCTAATAAGTCCCCAGGCCCAGATGGATTCCCCAGAGAGTTCTCCAAAGCTTTTTGGCCCCAGCTCAGCCCTATCTTCATGCCAATGCTGGAGGATTTTTGCAAAAACCGAGTTCTCCCAGACTCCATGCACACCTCTTTCCTGCTCGTCCTTCCGGCCCATAAGCTTGTTGGATTTCGACTACAAAATAATTTCCAAATTGCTCACCAAAAGACTAAACACTCTTCTTCCCAAAATAATAAAAGCGGACCAAACTGGATTTATTAGAGACAGATACTCTTCTGATAACATTCGCTGTCCTTTTGATATTATTGATCAAGTAAACACACAGAAGACCCCTGTCCTGCTGGCTTCACTGGATGCTGAGAAGGCGTTTGACAGGATGGAGTGGAGCTTTCTGTTTTCAGTCTTAGAAAAGTTCAATATGGGCCCAAACTTTATTAAATGGATCAAATCACTATACTCTCATCCAAATGCCATGGTGACTACTAACGGACTAAACTCTGACAGATTCCCTTTGGAATGGGGCACAAGACAAGGGTGCTTGCTGTCCCCCCTGCTCTACTTGTTGGGGGCAATCCAAGTATTATGGGTGTTTCTGCAGGCGGCCTGCAGCACAAGATTTCACTTTATGCGGATGATGTCTTGCTCTACATATCGAACCCTGAGAAATCCCTCCCATTTTAGACACAATTGCTCAGTATGGCAAGTTTTCAGGTTATACGATACATTTTAACAAATCCACTGTCTGCCCTCTCAATATTACACTCACCAGCTCTATGAAGACACTATGTCATTTCCAATGGAGGACACAGGGGTTCCAATACCTTGGGATCTTCATAACACCAGATCTGAATAGCTTTTTCAATGAAAATTATCTTCCACTCCTGGATCGAATCAAGAACGATCTCCAAACCTGGATCTCCCTCTCAATTAGCTTACTAGGAAGAATTAATGGCATCCGTATGAACATCCTCCCTAGACTGAACTATTTATTTCAGATGCTCCCATGCTATCTCCCAGTTTCCTTTTTCAAAACAACTAACCAAAGCATCACCAAATTTATATGGATCAATAAAAAACCTAGGATCAAGTTCTCCACTCTATCGAAACCTGAATCTAAGGGTGGTCTTGCCCTTCCCTCCCTTCAATTGTACTACTGGTCTGCCCAAATCCGCAACATGCTAACATGGATCAGAAACAGACAAGAGTCAACGTGGATTCAGATAGAAGCCCAATCCTGTGGTTCTTTGCCCCAAGCTCAATTATATTCATTAATAACTTTAGTGAAGTGGGCAACATAGGCAAAACCTTTGTGATTTACAGCACCCTACTAGCGTGGAGGGACTGTAAGCAATACATGGGCATTTCCTCCCAAATATGTTCTCACTCGCCTATAGTAGGCAACCCAGACTTGCAGACATACTGCTGCACAGAAAATACTAGATGAACAGTTTGATATGACACCGTGTATCTATCTTCTTAATGCCCAGCAGGACTTTGTTCTTGATCCTGACAGAGAACATTTTCTTAAGACTATTACATACTTTGCTAAGAAATGTATTCCTATATTGTGGGCCTCTAATACCTCTCCTACATTTAAAATGTGGATTGACCAGATTGTTGATTTTCTCCCTCTTGAAAGCTCACTTATGACCTCCACAAGAGACAGCCCAAGTTTGATAAACTCTAATCTCCACTACTCAACTATATTTCAAATTGGACAGAGTGAATGGGGTGATTAGTGGAATGAGCAGATACATGTTGTATAAGGTGCCTTGATAGTGCTCTTGCAAGTTTTATATGCTTATTTTTTAATTGTTCTTTGTGTGTATATATGTGTGTATATATGTACATGTATGTAAGATATGTATATAATATATATATATAATAACTTTTTTTATATATATTATTATAACTTTTTTTTTAAGCCTGTCACATCTGTGAATGTGGAATGTGTTTTGTTGGTTGATTGAAAAAGAAAACTTAATAAAACTTTAAATAAATAAAATACAAATATATAAGTGTTATTGTTTATTAGTTTACTCCAATTGGGGGAAGGGTGGTGGGGTTTGAAGGGAAAAACAAAGGTATATTCGAAAACTATTGTGACGACCCTCCCACTCTGTCTGCCGTATTCTGTCTTTGTTCTTGTTTCCTTATTAGGATGCCGGTGGGCGGAGTTGGGAGGGTCGTCAGCTTCATGGGAAACACCTGGGCCAGGTGTCTCCCAGGATAAATAGACCTCTTCCACATTCATGGAAGAGACTCTCTCCATGCAGACACCTTTGTAGATTGTGTTGTGGTTCTTGGTGGCCGTTTGTTTGGTTTGGCACCTTTCAACACCCTGCATTATCACATTCATGCATGCAAAACACTCACTTACACTACTGATTACACACACCATTGTATATTTTCCTTAGTTTCTTTAGTTAATAAATATTTATTTTGCTACTTATCTCCACGTTGTCTCCCTTTGTTACGGGCTTTGAGCCGGTTCGTGACAAGTGTGGGCTCATCCGGGATCTTTGAACTATTGGTTTGGGAGGCCGTGGAAGTACGTGTTTGGTTTGAATATTGTGTTTGAGTGTGATAGGCAACCAATACTGGGCCAATGTTTGGTTTGTGTGCTGCGTTGGAGAGAGATAATGGTTAGTTTCCAGGCCCTGCCTAGCCTGGAAACTCTTGTTCTACTTTCTGTTGGGAAGTCAGTCTGAGGTGAGTAAATCGGCTGTGTACCTCGGTAGGAGATTTGTGTAGGGTAGTGGAACTTGCTACCCGGGGCTATAGCTTCTTTCCCCTGATAGGCTTAGTGACGTGTTTCAATTTTGGACATGTTGGGCATGGTTAAATGTTTATTTTTGTGTGGTGTCTGTGGACTGAGCAGTTGTCTCAGGGGCACATCGGTGGCTTGGTGGAATTTGCCAGCATGCTGGGGAGTTCTATTTCCTTGCCAGCGGGCTACAGTGCGTAAATACCCACCGTAAATCTGCACGAAGACTAGGGTTGAGTTACTGTAGGTTTTGGGGAAGACCGTATCATCTCTCTTCTGTGGTGCTCAGGGTGATTGTCATTTATCTGGTTGTGGTCTGATGTGCTCAGCAGAGGGGTTGCGCAAGATTATTTACTTATGACTATGGTGTCTCATGTACACAAGTTCATTTGCTTTCCATCAGAGGACCTGTTAGAATGATGTACTAAAGAACAGCTGTTGAAGATTGCTGAACACTACAAGGTTAAACGATTGAAATTAGTGAAATTCTGTTTCGTTGGAAGTGACTATGAATTGTTGGAAGTGACTATGAATTGTTGGAAGTGACTATGAATTGTTGGAAGTGACTATGAATTGTTGGAAGTGACTATGAATTGTTGGAAGTGACTATGAATTGTTGGAAGTGACTATGAATTGTTGGAAGTGACTATGAATTGTTGGAAGTGACTATGAATTGTTGGGAGTGACTATGAATTGTTGGGAGTGACTATGAATTGTTGGGAGTGACTATGAATTGTTGGGAGTGACTATGAATCGTTGGGAGTGACTATGAATCGTTGGGAGTTGTAAAAATTAAGGACCCTGATGTTCTTTTCATTGGAGTTTGTAGCTGTTGTGGTCTTTGGTGCCATGTTCCTGAATGTTTACGTGACTGACCATTGGTTGGGGTTGTCATGTTCTATATTTCCTGTCTGTTCCCTCCTGGTCTTGTGTTCTTCTTTCCTCTTAAATATTGCTTCCTATGCACAAAGGTTGCTGAGGTCTGGGGAGGAGGTTGGTTGGTGCAGGTGTGAACACATAACCCCTTGTCAATTTGGGACTGCAGAGGCTGTGTCAATTTGGGACTGCAGAGGCTGTGTCAATTTGGGACTGCAGAGGCTGTGTCAATTTGGGACTGCAGAGGCTGTGTCAATTTGGGACTGCAGAGGCTGTGTCAATTTGGGACTGCAGAGGCTGGTATGTTGTTCCAGGGTCCTTGTTGGTCCCCGGTTTTATGGGGGGGAATGTGACGACCCTCTCACTCTGTCTGCCGTATTCTGTCTTTGTTCATGTTTCCTTATTAGGATGCCGGTGGGCGGAGTTGGGAGGGTCGTCAGCTTCATGGGAAACACCTGGGCCAGGTGTCTCCCAGGATAAATAGACCTCTTCCACATTCATGGAAGAGACTCTCTCCATGCAGACACCTTTGTATATTGTGTTGTGGTTCTTGGTGGCCTTTTTGTTTGCTTTTGCACCTTTCAACACCCTGCATTATCACATTCATGCATGCAAAACATTCACTTACACTACTGATTACACACACCATTGTATATTTTCCTTAGTTGCTTTAGTTAATAAATATTTATTTTGCTACTTATCTCCACGTTCTCCCTTTGTTACGGGCTTTGAGCCGGTTCGTGACACTATAGATATGTTTATGTATAGCTGAAGTCGGAAGTTTACATACACCTTAGCCAAATACATTTAAACTCAGTTTTCACAATTCCTGGCATTTATGAGGCAGCACTCATCACTCTCCTTGGTCAAATAGCCCTTACACAACGTGGAGGTCTGTTATGGGTCATTGTCCTGTTGAAAAACAAATGACAGTCCCACTAAGTGTAAACCAGATGGGATGGCGTATCACTGCAGAATGCTGTGGTAGCCATGCTGGTTAAGGGTGCCTTGAATTCTAAATAAATCACTGACATTGTCACCAGCAAAGCACCCCCACACCATCTCACCACCTCCATGCTTCACAGTGGGAACCACACGCGGAGAGCATCCATTCACCTACTCTGCTTCTCACAAAGACACAGCGGTTAGAGACAAATCTCAAATTTAGACTCATCAGACCAAAGGACAGATACAACTGGTCTAATGTCCATTGCTCGTGTTTCCTGGCACAAGAAAGTATCTTATTGGTGTGGTTTCTTAGCAATTTGACCATGAAGGATTGCTTCACGCAGTCTCCTCTGAACAGTTGATGTCGAGATGTGTCTGAACTCTGAAGCATTTATTTGGGCTGCAATCCGAGGTGCAGTTAACTCTAATGAACTTATCCTCTACAGCAGAGGTAACTCTGGGTCTTTCTTGTGGCGGTCCTCAGAGCCAGTTTCATAGTTCTTGAAATGTCCCGCATTAACTGACCTTCACGTCTGTTACGTTCCCCAGTTTCTGTGTTGTGGTTTGTATATTTGTGAGTGTGTTTCAGGAAATGGCTTCCTGAAATTCTCCCCACACAGCTGATTGGTCGGCCCCATTGATGATTGGAGCTGACCCCGCTCTCTCGTCAGAGGACGCAGCTGTCTTCAATTACCAACTCCTTCTCCAGCTATATAAGCCAGTGTTCTGTTGCCCAGCAGACAGGTTGTTGTTGAGAGAGCTGAGGGTTATATCCTGGGTTGGTTGTTGCTCAGAAGAGAGCTGAGGGTGATATCCTATTTTGGTTAGTGTTGCTGAGAGAGAGTTCATTACTATGTCCTGTGTGCGTAAATAGGATGCAGTGTTTTGATTGAAATTGTTTTTTGTTCCTTTGGAGTGCGTAGGCAAGAGGGTATACATAACCTGTAGTATTCACTTGAAGGTGACAGGGACTGTTTCGGTTTATTTTTCAAAACTGGGCAGTCTGCAGTCTTCACCCTTTTGGTGACAGTAAAAACATTCACGGATTTCATGAAAAGGCTTAGGGTTGTCAGAGGAAAATCAACCTGAAGGAGGCACTGATGACGTAATCATTTGGCCTTCAAAATTAGGCGCACCAAAGACAGTCTTGTGTGTCAAAGCATACTCATCTGCCAACACTGCTGCCTGAGCCAATGTCACTACTTTCTCTTCATTTAAATTACCTTCAATTCTATCAGGGAGGTTGTTTCGAAAATCCTCCAACAGCATCAACTCCCCAATATCAGCAAAGGAATTAGCTTTGCTGGCTGAACACCAGCGATTAAACAGAGACTCTTTGTCCCTTGCAAACAAACGTACGGTGAGAGGATTTTTTGTGGTTCCTGAAGTGCTGCCTATAAGCTTCAGGCATCAACTCATAAGTCCGCAACATGGTAGTTTTAACTGTATCATAGTGTAAACTGTCTTCCAGGGAGAGAGCAGCTACTACTTCCTGGGCTTTCCCAGACAATTGACATTGCAACAGGAGCGGCCAAACCTCGAGTGGCCAATGCAGCACAGCGGCCACACGCTCAAACATTATATTTTTACTCACATCGAAGTGGGCTTGATGATCAGCAGCTTGTGGAGTCACACTGGAGCCAGCGTCTAGTTCCAGTTGATGGATCCTCACCACCTAGTCGATTTCCATTTTCCAAATTTCTAGATTGAAAGTCATCTGTGTCTCTATCTTTTTGCTGCATTTCTAAACGGGCCAGCCTCACCTTCAGCCTAGCGGTCCCGTCTGAACGACCCGAAGCAGAAGATAAAGGTTCAAATCGGGGCAATGTAAAGGGGTTACTGGTAACCCCTTCCTCCGCCCTGTCCTCCGACTTGGCATCGGAAGGTCTACCCGTCTCCTCTCCTGAAGCCTCCCTCTCCTTACCATTCATCAAGAGAATTTGTTCTCTCACTAAACCCTCCCTGACTAGCACCAAAAGCTCAGCCTTCAGGGCTTTCTCAGGGACAAAGAGTCCATAATGGTCAGCTATAGAAAAAAAATCTACTTTCCGCAACCTCAAACGATCAACAGAGGGCGCCTCAATAAACTTGGAGATGGCTGAGGCAGCCATCTTGTACACTGCAGTCTACTGAATACACACAAACTAAACAAGTCATCCAAACTCACAACCTACCATCATCCCTCAATCACTAACCACAGAATGCTCAGAGCAGCAGGGTCCGGTGGGTTTAATGGGATCTCGGATGAGCCCCCATTATGTTACGAACGCCTCTAGGAAGAGGGAACGCAACATCCTTACTCGCACCTACCATACCTCTTTCACTCCACGGGGAGTTGAGTTGTCGCAGGGTGTTGCGTTCCCTATTCCTAGAGGCGTTCGTAACAACGTCTTAAAGTAATGATGGACGGTTGTTTATCTTCGCTTATTTGAGCCGTTCTTGCCATAATATGGACTTGGTCTTTTACCAAATAGGGCTATCTTCTGCATACCACCCCTACCTTGTCACAACACAACTGATTGGCTCAAATGCAATTCCACAAATTAACTTAACAAGAAACACCTGTTAATTGAAATGCGTTCAAGGTGAATACCCCATGAAGCTGTTTGAGAGAATGCCAAGATTGTGCAAAGCTGTCATTAAGGCAAATGGTGGCTACTTTGAAGAATCTCAAATTTAAAATATATTTTTAATTGTTTAACACTTTCTTGGTTACTACATGATTCCATATGTGTTATTTTAGAGTTGTGATGTCTTCACTATTATTCTATAATGTAGAAAATAGTAAAAAAAAATAAAGATAAAACCCTTGAATGAGTAGGTGTGTCCAAAATGTTGACTTGTACTGTATATTAGGGAAATAAGATTAAAGCAGTCCATCAAACATGGCCAGTAGCATGCCATGGTGATTTATACAATATAACTACAATAATTATTTTGTTGCTTTTCTCTCTCTCTCTCTCTGTGGTACTAATTAACATAATAGAGAAGAGTGCTGAGAGCTAATTAACTCTAACTCATATGGTATCTGAGTCTAACCTGTTAAATCAGTCATGCTCCTCCAAAGCTATGATTCATCTGTGGCTTGGTACTGGCTCTGGGTAAACATTGAGCAATGCCATAAAGACGAGAGCATCCTCTGCCTGCCTTCCCCTGGGAACAGGACATCAAAGGGGTCACAGGCGCACAGCGATCACAGCAGAGAACACTGTACAGGCGTTGTACAGACCTGGCAGAATCAGAATCCGTCATCATCTTATTGCATAACAGTGCTTTGACGTCTGACACAACCATTCATTAAATATTTTCATATCCATGTTGCAGTTTGTCAAGCAGGTAACATTTCAAAAGGCTATTAGAAAGGTTTACCTGGCCAGACTGCCAAATGAAAGTAAAATGCAATTTGAGAGTCTATCTTTTCTCCCCCATCTCTTTGGGTGTTCCTCACCACTCTGACGGAGCTTAGAAATGTCATTACTCAATGTTTGCCCAGAGCCAGTAGTGAGCCACAGATTAATCATGGCAACGGAGGCGCTGGACTGAGCGGCTATCATGAGTTACAGATCATTCGCTCCCAGCACTTGTTCTCTATGATGTTAATTGTGTAGTATGAGAGCGAGAGCGGGAGACACTCTTCTTTTTTTATGTTATTCAATAAGCGCACTTCCTGAACTTCGAAAGATTGAAAAGCTTTTCTGACTTGATCATGCACTGTTATGTTTTTATTATGGCCTCATGCTTCATGCACTCCTTTAATAAACACTTGAAAAGAAAGATAATAGAATGAGTAAATGGAAGGGATGAAAGTGTGTCTCAGTCCAGAAGTGAGTACTTGGAGAAGTGGAGGAGAAGAGGAGTATCCCTGTCTGTTTCCATGTGAGATTTTAGAAGCAGGCACTTGAGTCTCAAATGTTGCCTTACATTCTCTGAATGTGCACAACTTCTCATCCTACTGGGTGCATACTGCTGGAATCAACATTTTTCAATGGAATTTCACAATGTATTGTGCCATGAAAGGCAGAAGGGCCAGACAGGTGGGTCCAGAAAAAGCAGGCAAGGGTCAAAAACTGGGAAGAATAGAAAAAGAGAATAAAAAACAGGAGCACAGGAAAACACGCTGGTTGACTTGAAAACATACAAGATGAACTGGCACAGAGATACAGAAAACACTGGGATAAACACACTGTGGTAAATAAGCGACACCTGGAAGAGGTGGAGACAATCACAAGAACAGGTGAAACAGATCAGGGCGTGACAGTACACCCCCCTATACCTGATCGGGGTGTCAGTGGTGAAAATCGGTGATGAGGGCCGGGTCCAGAATGTCTTTAGCAGGAACCCAGCACCTCTCCTCCGGACCATAACCCCCCCAGTCAACCAGGTACTGGAAACCCCTGCCCAGTGGTCAAACTCTCAGGAGGCATCTCATGTATACGCAGGCTGGCCATCGATGACCTGGGGGGAGGGATGGGCCTAGAAACAGAAGACAGGACTGTGAGACAAGGGCTTAATCCTGGATACAGGAAAGGAAGACCCAGAATTACCTCTCCTGAGGATAAATGTAATTATAGTTACCAGCCGCAGATATTGCAGCCCAAATAAATAATTGGGCCAAGAAACACGAGCAATGGAAATCTGTCCTTTGGTCTGATCCAAATTTGTCAAAATTTGACATTTTTGTAGGTGAACAGATGATCTCTGCAATTGTGGTTCCCACCGTGAGGCATGGAGGAGGTGTGATGGTGTGGGGGTCCTTTGCTGGTGACACTGTCAGTGATTTATTTAGAATTCAAGAAACACTTATAACCAGCATGGCTACCACAGCATTCTGCAGCGATATGCCATTCCATCTTGTTTGTGCTTAATGGGACTATCATTTGGTTTTCAACAGGGCAACCCAGACCTCAACCCAATTAAGATGGTTTGGGATGAGTTGGACTGCAGAGTGAAGGAAAAGCAGCCAACAAGTGCTCAGCATATGTGGGAACTCCTTCAAGACTGGTGGAAAAGCATTCCAGGTGAAGCTGGTTGAGAGAATGCTAAAAGTGTGCAAAGCTGTCATCAACGCAAAGTGTAGCTACTTTGAAGAATCTCAAATCTCAAATATATTTTGTTTAACACTTTTTTGTGTTATTTCATAGTGTTGATGTCTTCACTATTATTCTATAATGTAGAAAATAGTAAAAAATTATGAAAAACCCTTGAATGAGTAGGTCAAACCTTGACTGTAACTGTATATGTTGAAATTGAGTTGAAAATTGCAAGACAATTCATCTCATGAGATGTTGTAAATACATGAAACAAAAATATAATGCAACATGTAAAGTGTTGGTCCCATATTTTATGAGCTGAAATAAATAATACCAGAAATGTTCCATACGCACAAAAAGCTTATTTCTCTCAAATTTTGTACACACATTTGTTTACATTCCTGTTAGTGAGCATTTCTCCTTTGCCAAGAAAGTCTATCCACCTGACAGGTGTGGCATTTCAAGAAGCTGAATAAACATCATGACGTATACACAGGTGCATATTGTGCTGGGGACAATAAAAGGCCACTAAAATGTGCAGTTCTGTCACACAACACAATGCCAAATATGTCTCAAGTTTTGAGGGAGCATGCAATTGCCATGCTGACTACAGGAATGTCCACTGAAGCTATGTTAATTTCTCTACCATAAGCCCCCTCCAAAGTCGTTATAGAGAATTTGACAGAGTCTTCAACCGGCCTCACAACTCCAGACCACGTGTAACCACACCAGCCCAAGACCTTCACATCTTCACCTGCCTGATCGCCTAAGACCAGCCACCCAGACAACTGATGAAAATGTGGGTTTGCACAGCCAAAGAATTTCAGCACAAACTGTCAGAAATTGTCTCAGGGAAGCTCATCTGCTTGTTCGTTGTCCTTACTAGGGTCTTCACCTGACTGCAGTTCGACGTCGTAATCAACTTCAGTAGGCAATGCTCACCTTCGATGGCCATTGGTACACTGGAGAAGTGCGCTCTTCAAAGATTAATTCTGGATTCATCTGTACAGGGCAGATGGCAGTATGGCCTCATATGGGTGAGTGGTTTGCTGATGTCAACATTGTGAACAGAGTTTCCCATGCTGGTGGTGGGGTTATGGTATGGGCATGCATAAGCATGAACACAATTGCATTTTATCAAAGGCAATTTGAATGCACAGAGATAACGTGATGAGATCCTGAGGCCCATTGTCATGTAATTCAACCGCCACCATCCCCTTATGTTTCAGCATGATAATGCACGGCCCCATGTCGCAAGGATCTGTTCATAATTCCTGGAATCTGAAAATGTCCCAGTTCTTGCATGGTCTGCATACTTACCTGACATGTCACCCATTGAGTATGTTTGGGATGCTCTGGATTGACATGTACGACAGCGTGTTCCAGTTCCCGCCAATATCCAGCAACTTCATGCAGACATTGAAAAGGAGTGGGACAACATTCCATAAGCCACAATCAAGCCTGATCAACATTATTTGAAGGAGATGTGTTGCACTGCATGAGGCAAATGGTGGTCACACCAGATACTGACTGGTTTTCTGATCCACACCCATACATTTTTTTAAGGTATCTGTGACCAACAGATGCATATCTGTATTCCCAGTCATGTGAAATCCTTAGACTATGTCCTAATTCGTTCATTTCAATTGACTGATTTCCTTATTAACTGTAATTCAGTAAAATCTTTGAAATTGTTGCATGTTGCATTTATATTTTTTGTTCAGTGTATATTTAAGTGATGTTGACAAGGTCATTTAAGTTAGCTTCACTCAATAATATTATGTTCCATTTACATTTATTCAAGTACAACTAAAAACAACACTTCACGTGCTTACCCAAATATTGACAGTACAGTATGCTCAAATTATTAATTTTTCTAACTCAAATTGTCCAATGCGTTCGGTTTACTCAAGCCATTTGAGTAAATGTATCAGGTTTTAGTGTACTGACTCCAAGTTATGTACTGTAAGCATGGTAGCCTGCATTTCTGATTAAATCAAATCAAATTTTATTTGTCACATACACATGGTTAGCAGATGTTAATGCGAGTGTAGCGAAATGCTTGTGCTTCTAGTTCCGACAATGCAGTAATAACAAGTAATCTAACTAACAATTCCAAAACTACTGTCTTGTACACAGTGTAAGGGGATAAAGAATATGTACATAAGGATATATGAATGAGTGATGGTACAGAGCAGCATAGGCAAGATACAGTAGATGGTATCGAGTACAGTATGTACAAATGAGATGAGTATGTAAACAAAGTGGCATAGTTTAAAGTGGCTAGTGATACATGTATTACATAAGGATACAGTCGATGATATAGAGTACAGTATATACGTATGCATATGAGATTAATAATGTAGGGTAAGTAACATTATATAAGGTAGCATTGTTTAAAGTGGCTAGTGATATATTTACATCATTTCCCATCAATTCCCATTATTAAAGTGGCTGGAGTTGAGTCAGTGTCAGTGTGTTGGCAGCAGCCACTCAGTGTTAGTGGTGGCTGTTTAACAGTCTGATGGCCTTGAGATAGAAGCTGTTTTTCAGTCTCTCGGTCCCAGCTTTGATGCACCTGTACTGACCTCGCCTTCTGGATGATAGCGGGGTGAACAGGCAGTGGCTCGGGTGGTTGATGTCCTTGATGATCTTTATGGCCTTCCTGTGACATCGGGTGGTGTAGGTGTCCTGGAGGGCAGGTAGTTTGCCCCCGGTGATGCGTTGTGCAGACCTCACTACCCTCTGGAGAGCCTTACGGTTGAGGGCGGTGCAGTTGCCATACCAGGCGGTGATACAGCCCGCCAGGATGCTCTCGATTGTGCATCTGTAGAAGTTTGTGAGTGCTTTTGGTGACAAGCCGAATTTCTTCAGCCTCCTGAGGTTGAAGAGGCGCTGCTGCGCCTTCTTCACGATGCTGTCTGTGTGAGTGGACCAATTCAGTTTGTCTGTGATGTGTATGCCGAGGAACTTAAAACTTGCTACCCTCTCCACTACTGTTCCATCGATGTGGATAGGGGGGTGTTCCTTCTGCTGTTTCCTGAAGTCCACAATCATCTCCTTAGTTTTGTTGACGTTGAGTGTGAGGTTATTTTCCTGACACCACACTCCGAGGGCCCTCACCTCCTCCCTGTAGGCCGTCTCGTCGTTGTTGGTAATCAAGCCTACCACTGTTGTGTCGTCCGCAAACTTGATGATTGAGTTGGAGGCGTGCGTGGCCACGCAGTCGTGGGTGAACAGGGAGTACAGGAGAGGGCTCAGAACGCACCCTTGTGGGGCCCCAGTGTTGAGGATCAGCGGGGAGGAGATGTTGTTGCCTACCCTCACCACCTGGGGCGGCCCGTCAGGAAGTCCAGTACCCAGTTGCACAGGGCGGGGTCGAGACCCAGGGTCTCGAGCTTGATGACGAGCTTGGAGGGTACTATGGTGTTGAATGCCGAGCTGTAGTCGATGAACAGCATTCTCACATAGGTATTCCTCTTGTCCAGATGGGTTAGGGCAGTGTGCAGTGTGGTTGAGATTGCATCGTCTGTGGACCTATTTGGGCGGTAAGCAAATTGGAGTGGGTCTAGGGTGTCAGGTAGGGTGGAGGTGATATGGTCCTTGACTAGTCTCTCAAAGCACTTCATGATGACGAATGTGAGTGCTACGGGGCGGGAATCGTTTAGCTCAGTTACCTTAGCTTTCTTGGGAACAGGAACAATGGTGGCCCTCTTGAAGCATGTGGGAACAGCAGACTGGTATAGGGATTGATTGAATATGTCCGTAAACACACCGGCCAGCTGGTCTGCGCATGCTCTGAGGGCGCGGCTGGGGATGCCGTCTGGGCCTGCAGCCTTGCGAGGGTTACGTTTAAATGTCTTACTCACCTCGGCTGCAGTGAAGGAGAGACCGCATGTTTTCGTTGCAGGCCGTGTCAGTGGCACTGTATTGTCCTCAAAGCGGGCAAAAAAGTTATTTAGTCTGCCTGGGAGCAAGACATCCTGGTCCGTGACTGGGCTGGATTTCTTTCTGTAGTCCGTGATTGACTGTAGACCCTGCCACATGCCTCTTGTGTCTGAGCCGTTGAATTGAGATTCTACTTTGTCTCTGTACTGGCGCTTAGCTTGTTTGATAGCCTTGCGGAGGGAATAGCTGCACTGTTTGTATTCGGTCATGTTACCAGACACCTTGCCCTGATTAAAAGCAGTGGTTCGCGCTTTCAGTTTCACACGAATGCTGCCATCAATCCACGGTTTCTGGTTAGGGAATGTTTTAATCGTTGCTATGGGAACGACATCTTCAACGCACGTTCTAATGAACTCGCACACCGAATCAGCGTATTCGTCAATGTTGTTATCTGACGCAATACGAAACATCTCCCAGTCCACGTGATGGAAGCAGTCTTGGAGTGTGGAGTCAGCTTGGTCGGACCAGCGTTGGACAGACCTCAGCGTGGGAGCCTCTTGTTTTAGTTTCTGTCTGTAGGCAGGGATCAACAAAATGGAGTCGTGGTCAGCTTTTCCGAAAGGGGGGCGGGGCAGGGCCTTATATGCGTCGCGGAAGTTAGAGTAACAATGATCCAAGGTCTTTCCACCCCTGGTTGCGCAATCGATATGCTGATAAAATTTAGGGAGTCTTGTTTTCAGATTAGCCTTGTTAAAATCCCCAGCTACAATGAATGCAGCCTCAGGATATATGGATAAAGTTTGTTCAGAGCCATCAATGTGTCTGCTTGGGGGGGGATATAATTGACCCCTTGTCCCTAAACCCTAGCCACCAAAGAACCACCTTGCCTTTTGATAGACTCAGAGGACCTTTTCAAATATAACTTTAACTGATCCTTTCAAATCTACAAGCTTGTGGCCATGTTTCACCATTGTTAGTGTAGTAAAACAAATTTGAAACTGAGCCAAAATCTGTCTTTGTTTCCAGGCTAGGTGGTAAGAGCTTGGGAGGTTAACTTTGGCACGTTGTAGAATTTTGGTTTAAAGTTTGGTAATGTGTTTAGTTTGACTTTTTAAGTCTATTTCCACTTCAGTAAAACCTAAACACATGACGTGTTTAGAAAAAGTCTGGACGTTATTTTACACTTGCATGTTTATTTTCAGGCAAAGGTCTACCCCTAACCAAAATATGCCCCAAGCACCAAAACACATATGCCACTGCTACCAAGAAGCAAAAGGCTAAAACGCAACACACCTCACCAAGTAATGACGGTGAGGACGACCCTTTACAATGTAAGCCAACTCCTTATTCTTGGTCATTGTATTTGAGAAAGGTATTCTAATTGTAAAGACAATTGGCATGATGTTCAATCTTTTATTGCAGAGAATCATATTGGTCTCTCACATGGCTTAACCCTGGAGCATAACGGGTCTACTTTTTCCTTAAATGAGGGATCCTCCTCACCAAATCGCTGCAAAGGATCAGACCCTTTTCCTGTGACAGTCACAAGTATGAAACTCTCCATTTAGAATTTTGGTTTAAAGTATGGTAGAAATTAAATTGTGTTTAGGTTGCCTTACAACTGTGTGTGGAAAATCCTACATGTTATTTTACACTTGCATGTGTTATTTTTTTTAAGCCTTCCCAAGCCCCCACTAAATACTGCTCCGAATCGATAGAACCTGTGCCAGTGCCACTAAGAAGCAAAAGGCTGAAATGCCCTGCAAGCAACCAAGTGCTGGTGGTGAGGGGAAATGGCAAACTAAAGCACAACGCATGCCACTAAGTTTGGGGATGGGGAAATGGCAAACTAAAGCACAACGCATGCCACTACGACTGGGGATGGGGAAATGGCAAACTAAAGCACAACGCATGCCACTAAGACTGGGGATGGGGAAATGGCAAACTAAAGCACAACGCATGCCACTAAGACTGGGGATGGGGAAATGGCAAACTAAAGCACAACGCATGCCACTAAGTCTGGGGATGGGGAAACGGAAAACTAAAACGCTGCACAAGACACCAAGCGATTACAGTGAGGAGGACCATTCACAACGTAAGCCAACCCCTTATTCTTGTTCTTCATCAATGTATTTGAGAAATGTTATTGCTGTGTTGCTGCCATGCTATGTTTTGCTGCCATGTTATGTCATTGTCTGAGGTAACTCTTTATGTCGTGTTGTCTCTCTTGTCGTGATGTGTGTTTTGTCCTGTATTATTATTTTTTTATTAAATCGCAGGCACTGTCCCGGCAGGAGGTTTCTTGGCTTTTGGTAGGCCATCATTGTAAATATAAATTTGTTTTTAACTGACTTGCCTAGTTAAATAAAGGTTAAATTGAAAAATAACAATAATAAGGTATTCTAATTGCACCAATAATTGCCATGATGTTGTCAAATATTTTAGTCTTCATGCTCCAGGGATAGGTAATGTGGGAGACCAAAGTCTCTTTCTGCCTCTTCAGATGAGAGATCACCCTCACCAGTCTCTTTCTGCCTCTTCAGATGAGAGATCACACTCACCAAAGTCTCTTTCTGCCTCTTCAGATGAGAGATCACACTCACCAAAGTCTCTTTCTGCCTCTTCAGATGAGAGATCACCCTCACCAAAGTCTCTTTCTGCCTCTTCAGATGAGAGATCACCCTCACCAAAGTCTCTTTCTGCCTCTTCAGATGAGAGATCACCCTCACCAAAGCATTGCAAAGGCTGACCCTTTTCCTATGCCGGATGCAAGTATGACATTTTTTAAGAATTTTTTATTATACTGAAATGATGCTATTATATTTGGAAGTGAACAAATGTAAAACTACTTTGTTTCCATTGGGAGATCCCTGATCTTTTAAAGGACAGTCGCCCGAGTCCGGTTGAAGAATTCTACTTCAAGCTGATTGCGATTGAAGATGGAAGAGCAGCTAATGGAGAATAATTTTAGAAAATACATGGTAAGAAATTAAATGTTTCATTGTTTTTATTTTACTAGGCAAGTCAGTTAAGAACAAATTCTTATTTTCAATGACAACCTAGGAACAGTGGGTTAATTGTCTTGTTCAGGGAAAGAACAACAGACCTTGTCAGCTCAGGGATTTGATCTCCCAACCTTTGGGTTACTTGTCCAATGCTCTAAACACCAGGCCACCTGCCACCCCGAGTTGAATGACTATATTGCCGTATAGTACTGAATGGAAAAATCCTGTACTTGTGTAATGCATTTGTGTCCTTTTGTAAAATTACAGATATCTCAGATCTCAAAGCTGTGTGGGAAGACATACTAGAGCGGTTGAAAAGAGCAATGCACCGGTAAACTATTACTTTTAAATTTGTTCACGGTGTTTTGCTTGTAAAGTACATATTTTGTGTTCTATACAGAAACCTGACAAACAGCCTCATGTCAACAATTAATATGAAAGGAAATAAAGGGAACAGGGCCTTTGAGGACTCCAACCTTTGCAGCGTCATCATAGGTACAGTACAGTGGCGTGTATTCATGGATGCTAAGGGAAGCCAGGCTTCCCCATTCCAAAAAAATACACACATTTTATTTAGTCTTTCTGTGTTTTAATAATTTTCCTTCAATTTGCAAGAGGCTGAATGTATCTCACAGAAGAAAGCATCCGAGCGAGCAAATCAGCTCCCCTCTGTCTCTCTACATGTAGGCCATCTATCTGATACTGTCTGCTCCAAACGAGTATGACATTGTTGCCGCCTGTACCATTGAATGCAAGGGAGGCCAGCTTGGATTTGGCTTCTCTCCTATCAAATCAAGTTGAGAGCATACTGTACATCATTAACAGAAACAACTTGAATTGTTGCATCTTAGTCTCTTCAAGTAGGGTGAGACAACCTGTTGTTCCACTTGCACAAACGCACGTGCACGCACACACACATGCACGCTCAAACATAAATCAGAACCATGGACAGCCACATCATATTTAGCTTATGTTGATTGGACTAAATTCTGACAACTTTTAGTTGTCACTGTATTAGTCTAAACAGAGGTGATTTGATGATGTTGAAATGTTGGGGTTGAAATGGTGCTGGAATAGTGGAGGCAGCTCCTGTTTTCTTTTCGACTTGCGGTAACTCTCTGTGGTTCTAAATCAATAGTTGTTTAGTGGCCCGAAAATGTCGGAAACATTTTAACTTGCATAATCATGCTGTAGGTTATGTAACTGTCTGTTACATGCAATACGCCTCATGAAATGGTGAAAAGTACTACTTAAGTCGTTTTTGGGGTATCTGTACTTTACTTTACTATTTATATATTTGACTACTTTTAATTTTACTCCGCTACATTCCTAAAGAAAATAATGTACTTTTTATCCACGCACCGCTGCTGGTACAGTAGAGTCCAAATAATGACATTTTACATGACATTTGCATAGCTTCTCTAGCTGATATTAGTTTCCCCCCTTTACAGCAGGTGTGAGTCTTGGCAAATCAAAGGCTACAGAGGCGGAAATGCTACAGGTGATGTCAACCTGCCTGAAATATGCACCTTACCACAAAGGGGGCCAGTGGGAGGGCCAATGAGGAAGAGGATGAAAGAGTTCTTAAGAAGTTAAAAGCATCAAAGCCTTTTCCGACAGTGCCTTTTTTTTTATTATTGTATATATCACTTGCTTCCAGAAGCCTGTGCCAGAAATGCCTTTTACATTTTTTTAATAAAGAAAAATGTGGCTTGTACATCTATTTTGTGGTGCATTACATTTTCATTTAAACCTTTCTTTACATGGACCCAAAAAATAGCAAAACTGTTTTTACATGGACAAAATGTACACAATGCTGTTCCAAGTTACGGTTCTAATTGTGTTACACAGATTGACAATGGTCAACAGTAGTATAGACCCTTAAATCTTGAAGATACATTTTGCACCATGAGTAGAATTGAATTATATATATCAGGGTGCTTTTCAAGAGTGTGCAAAATCAGAAAGATCCTGATTGATAGTTTGTTTTCCTATTCCTAGCTCAGGCTCTTATCTTTATTTAATGTAAATAAGTTTACATCACAAAATGTCAACTATTTCTAAACATCTTATCAACACACTTTATGGATTGGTGACAATCCCTGTTGAATTCATGGTGTTTTGGTCAAACCAGGTCACAATGTGTTCTCAAACTCACTCCAATATTTAAATGTAGTTGATTATAGTTTTCAAATGCGATAGTACCAAAATAAAATAACTGTTGGCTGTCTTTTTGAGTGGGTGAATAACAGTTGACACGTCATTGATCAATGTCTCAACCAATTATTATCCAAATACACGTTGAAATGACAGGGTGTGCCCAGTGGGATCATTCCTCATTCTTCACCTTTGAACTTGTCACACCCTGATCTGTTTTACCTGTCCTTGTTATTGTCTCCACCCCCTCCAGTGTATTTATCCCCGTGTTTTCTGTCTCTCTGTGCCAGTTCATCTTGTATGTTCCTTTGCCTTTGCTATTCTCCTTTTTTTACTCCTCCCGGTTTTGACCTTTGCCTGTTTCTGGACTCTGTAAACACCTGCCTGACCATTCTGCCTGCCTTGGCTTCGAGCCTGCCTGCCAGTCTGTACCTCCTGGACCATTCTCTTGCCTACTCCTTTTTGGATTATTAAACATCTAAGACTCCAACCATCTGCCTTCTGTGTCTGCATCTGGGTCTCGCCCTGAGTTATGATAGTACGAACTGGCCATGACAGACCCAGCAGACTTGGATCAGCTCCGCCACGCTGTCTCCCTGCAGGGAGCCACCATTGAGAGACATGAGGAGCTGTTACAGGACCTTCTGGAAAGGCTTAGTTCTCTGACAGAACGCCACAACCGAGAGTTTAAGGCTACTATGGAGCTAATTAAGGAGTTAACTCCTTGGCTATCTGCCATCCCTGAGAGACCCCAACCTCTCGGTACATTTTGTTCCTTTTAGTGGTGAGTTGGTACAGCATACCACGGTTCTCCGAGAACCCCGCATACCACCTCCGGAGCGATATTCTGGAGATCCTGGTACCAGTCGGGGATTTCTTTCTCAATGCAAGCTTATTTTTGAGCTACAGCCATATTCATTCCCTTTGGACCGATCGAAGATAGTACATATTATTACTCTAATGTCGGGAAGGGCGCTCTCCTGGGCCACGGCTGTTTGGGAGCAACAATCCACCCTTTGCTGTCATCTGATGAAATTCATGGTGGAGGTGAGGAAGGTATTCGAGTCTCCGGTATCCGGGAGAGAGGCGGCAAGTAAGCTACTTGATTCACGTCAAAACTCCCGTAGTGTGGCAGACCATGCGTTTGATTTTTGCACGTTGGCTGCAGAGAGTGCCTGGAATCCGGAGTCTCTCTTCGATACCTTTCTTCACAGATTACCTGAGGTGGTAAAAGATAAGCTAGCTGCTCGGGAATTGCCGGTGGATCTTGACTCCCTCATCGCCCTAACCATTAAAATTGATGGACGCTTAAGGGAACGCAGGAGTGAGAGGAGGTCTGGCCTCGGGCACACTCGTTCACCCGCTATGGCTCCCTCACCTTCAAAGGAATCCGGAAGTTCCCAAAGGCAGACTTCACGAGAGAATCCGAAGCCATGCGAGCTCCCTTGTGAATTATCAACAATGGGTGAGTTGGATTCTCCTGAGCCTATGCAATTGGGAAGAGCTAGGTTATCGGTTGGGGAACGCTCACGTACGCTGAATTCCAACTGTTGTCTGTACTGTGGAGGGGCAGGACATTACATAGCTACCTGCCCTGTCAGGAAACCCTTGTCTCTGGTGGGTACAAGTACTTTGGTGAGTCAGACTGGGAATTCCCTAATTCCCATCAACCCCACACTTTTTTGTGCTTGTGCTTTGGGGAGACCAATCTAAGTCTCTCCGAGTGCTCATTGACTCTGGGGTGGACGAAAATCTTACAGATGCTACTATTGCTTCTGAGCTAGGTATTCCCATTCAATCTCTCTCGGTTCCCATGGATGTTAGGGCACTGGACGGCCACTCAATAGGTGGAGTCACCCATACTACTGTGCCCATTCAAATACGGATTTCGAGTAACCACAGTGAGACCGTACAGTTCCTCATGTTCCTGTTGTCTTGGGGTTTTCCTGGCTCCAAAAACATAACCCTGTTATTAACAGGACCACAAGCTCCATCATGGGTTGGAGTCCATTTTGCCTGTCTCAATGTCTTCCCACTGTCTTTCAGGCTTTGGTAAATGATGTGCTCCGGGACATGCTCAACCGTTTTGTGTTCTTCTACCTTGACGACATCCTGTTTTTTCCCGGTCTGCCCAAGAACATGTTCTTCACATCAGGCAGGTCCTTCAGCGTCTCCTGGTTAACAAACTGTTTGTGAAAGCCGAGAAGTGTGAGTTCCATAGCTCTACAATCGCTTTTCTTGGATATGTCATTGCTGAGGGTAATGTCCAGATGGATCCTGGAAAGGTGAAAGCAGTGGTGGATTGGCCTCAACCAATGTCCAGTGTGCAGTTGCAACGTTTCTTAGGATTCTCAAACTACCGCCGTTTCATTCGGGGTCACAGCACCCTGGAGGCTCCCCTCTCGGCACTCACTCCTCCCAAGGTACCATTCAAATAGTCTCCAGCTGTCAACAAAGCCTTTCTGGACCTGAAGTATAGGTTCACAACAGCACCCATCCTCATCCACCGTCTCGTCAATTTGTGGTTGTGGCGGATGCTTCTGATGTTGGAGTGTCCCAGCAATCTGCCCAGGACCAGAAGCTTCATCCCTGTGCCTCCCTCTCCCATCGTCTCAATTCTACAGAGAGGAACTACAATGTAGTCAACTGAGAACTCCTGGCGGTCAAGATGGCATTGGAAGAGTGGAGGCAGTGGTGGGAAGGAGCAGAACAGCCATTCTTGGTATGGTAAAATCTGGAATATATCCGTACAGCCATGCGCCTCAACTCCAGGCAGGACCGGTGGGCTCTGTTGTTTACCAGATTTAACTTTACCATTTCCTACCGCCCAGGGTCCAAAAATGTGAAGTCTGATGCTCTCTCTCACCTATAAATCAAATCAAATTTATTTATATAGCCCTTCGTACATCAGCTGATATATCAAAGTGCTGTACAGAAACCCAGCCTAAAACCCCAAACAGCAAGCAATGCAGGTGTAGAAGCACGGTGGCTAGGAAAAACTCCCTAGAAAGGCCAAAACCTAGGAAGAAACCTAGAGAGGAACCAGGCTATGTGGGGTGGCCTCTTCTGGCTGTGCCGGGTGGAGATTATAACAGAACATGGCCAAGATGTTTAAATGTTCATAAATGACCAGCATGGTCCAATAATAATAAGGCAGAACAGGCGCCAACCCAGACAGGATGACCACATCAGTGACTCAACCCACTCAGGTGACGCACCCCTCCCAGGGACAGTATGAGAGAGCCCCAGTAAGCCAGTGACTCAGCCCCTGTAATAGGGTTAGAGGCAGAGAATCCCAGTGGAAAGAGGGGAAACGGCCAGGCAGAGACAGCAAGGGCGGTTCGTTGCTCCAGAGCCTTTCCGTTCACCTTCCCACTCCTGGGCCAGACTACACTTAATCATATGACCCACTGAAGATAAAGTTCCTTGACCTCCGAAACCATTCTCCCTACCTCATGCCTAGCAACCACAGTGGATTGGGGTATTGCGACACTGGTTCGCAAGGCACAACGCTCCCAGCCTGGACCTGACGGGGGCCCGGCTAACCGGCTGTTTGACCCCAACTCAGTCCCATCCCGGGTCCTGGAATGGGCTCATTCCTCCAGGCTAACCTGTCATCCTGGTTCTCGCCGTACCCTAGCCTTTCTTTCGACAACGTTTCTGGTGTCTCACAATGGTTCCTGACGTCTCTGCCTTCGTCGCCACATGCACGGTGTGTGCCCAGGACAAGACTCCGGCAAGCTCCTTCTGGCCATCTTCAGCCCCTACCAGTCTCTCATCGTCCCTGTTCCCATATCTCTCTAGACTTTGTCTCTGGGCTTCCCCCGTCTGAAGGCAACACCGTCATTCTGACAGTGGTGGATTGGTTTTCTAAGGCCGCTCATTTTATCCCTCTCCCTAAACTACCCTCTGCCAAGGAAACAACGCATCTCATGTTGCAGCACGTCTTCGGATCCATGGTCTCCCGGTGGAAATGTTTTCCGACCGGGGTCCTCATTTCTCATCTCAGTACAACGCAGTGTACTACTCTCTTCACAGAACAGCGCAAACTGGCTCTAACCTGAATAGAAAGAGGAGTGAGAGACCCCAGTGCACATCTGAACAAGAGGACAAGTACATTAGAGTGTCTAGTTTGAGAAACAGACCTCAACTGGCAGCTTCATTAAATAGTACCCACAAAACACCAGTCTCAACGTCAACAGTGAAGAGGCGACTACGGGATGCTTGCCTTCTAGAAAGAGTTTCAAAGAAAAAGCCAAATCTCAGACTGGCCAATTAAAAGAAAAGATTAAGATGGGCAAAAGAACACAGACACTGGACAGAGGAAGATTGGACAAAAGTGTTATGGACAGGCGAATCTATGTTTGAGTTGTTCGGATCACAAAGAACATTAGTGAGATGCAGAACAAATGAAAAGATGCTGGAGGACTGTTTGATGCCATCTGTCAAGCATGGTGCAGGCAATGTGATGGTCTGGGGGTACTTTGGTAGTGGTAAAGTGGGAGATTTGTAAAGGGTAAAAGGTATCTTGAAGAAGGAAGGCTATCACTCCATTTGTCAACGCCATGCCATACCCTGTGTTTAATTGGAGCCAATTTCTTCTTACAACAGGACAATGACCCAAAGCACAGAGCCAAACTATGCAAGAACTATTTAGGGAAAAAGCAGTCAGTTGGTATTCTGTCTGTAATGGAGTGGCCAGCACAGTCACAGGATCTCAACCTAATTGAGCTGTTGTGGGAGAAGCTTGACCGTATGGTACATAAGAGGTGCCCATCAAGCCAATCCATCTTCTGGGAGGTGCTTCAGGAAGCATGGGGTGAAATCTCTTCCGATTACCTCAACAAATTGACAACTAGAATGCCAAAGGCCTGCAAGGCCAAGTTTGAAGGACACAATTCAATTAAAATTCATCATAACCTTATCAACGCCTTGACTATATTTCCTATTCATTTTGCAACTTATTTCATGTATGTTTTCATGGAAAACAAGGACATTTCTAATTGACCCAAAACTTTTGAACGGTAGTGTATACATTTTAGCCGAGGGATTAAGGGCCCTGCCTGCTTCGAGAACACACCAGGTGTGGCTTCCATGGTTCTTGGGGCTGAAATGGGAGGATAGTTATCATCCCAGCACCCATGCCTCATCAGTCTCTCGGAATGAGATGCTATCTTGGACGGCTTAATCTGGTTTCCAGTTGCAGTGTTTAATGCTCTCAAGAGGAGAGCGTGTCGCCTGTCGGAACTCATTGTTCCAGCTCAGGAGCCAAGAGGAGGAGAGGCCAGACTCAAAGAGGTATTGAGGGCAGGAGAGGGAAAGAGTGTGTGTATGTGCATGCTTGTATGCATGCACACATATACAGTACTAGTCAAAAGTTTGGACACCTACTCATTCCAGGATTTTGTTTTATTTGTACTATTTTCTACATTGTACGATAACAGTGAAGACATCAAAACTATGACATAACACATATGGAGTCAAAAAAGTATTAAACAAATCAAAATGTATAAAATACAGTGACTTCGGAAAGTAGTAAGAACCCTTGACTTTTCCACGTTTTGTTAGGTTACAGCCTTATTCTAAACTTGATTAAATTTCTCATCAATCTACACACAATAGCCCATAATGAAAAAGCAAAAACAGGATTAGAATATTTTGCAAATGTATTTAAAAATCAACAACTGAAATATCACATTTACTTAAGTATTCAGATCCTTTACTTTGTTGAAGCACCCTTGCCAGTGATTACAGACTTGAGTTTTCTTTGGTATGAAACTACAACTTGGCACACCTGTATTTGGGGAGTTTCATTAATCTCTGCAGATCCTCTCAAGCTCTGTCAGGATGGATGGGGAGCGTCGCAGCACAGCTATTTTCAGGTCTCTCCAAAGTTATTTGATTGGTTTCAAGTCCAGGCTCTGGCTGGCCCACTCAAGGACATTAGGAGACTTGTCCCAAAGCCAATCCTGCGTTGTCTTGGCTGTGTGCTTCCTGTTGGAAGGTGAACCTTCGCCACAGTCTGAGGTCTGCTCTGGAGCAGGTTTTCATCAAGGATATCTGTACATTGCTTCGTTCATCTTTGCCTCGATCCTGACTAGTCTCCCAATCCCTGCTGCTGAAAAACATCTCCATAGCATGATGCTGCCACCACCATGCTCACAGTAGGGATGATACCAGGTTTCCTCCACATATGACACTTGGCATTCAGGCCAAAGAGTTCTAACTTGGTATCATTAGACCAGAGGTTCTTGATTCACATGGTCTGAGAGTCTTTAGTTGCCTTTTGGCAAACTCCAAGCGGGCTGTCATGTGCCTTTTACTGAGGAGTGGCTTCCGTCTGGCCACTCTACCATAAAGGCCTGATTGGTGGAGTGCTGCAGAGATGGTTGTCCTTCTGGAAGGTTTCCCTGTCTCCACAGATGAACTCCGGAGCTCTGACAGAGTGACCATCGGGATCTAGGTCACCTCCCTGACCAAGGTTATTCTCCCCCGATTGCTCAGTTTGGCCGGGTGGCCAGCTCTAGGAGGCGTCTTGGTGATTCCAAACTTCTTCCATTTAAGAATGATGGATTCCACTGTGTTCTTGGGGACCTTCAATGCTGCAGACATTTTTTGGTACCCTTCCCTAGATCTGTGCCTCAACACAATCCTGTCTCAGAGCTCTACGGACAATTTCTTCAACCTCATGGCTTTGCTCTGACATGCACTGTTAACTGTGGGACCTTACAGTGGGGAGAACAAGTATTTGATACACTGCCGATGTTGCAGGTTTTCCTACTTACAAAGCATGTAGAGGTCTGTAATATTTATCATAGGTACACTTCAACTGTGAGAGACGGAATCTAAAACAAAAATCCAGAAAATCACATTGTATGATTTTTAAGTAATTAATTTGCATTATATTGCATGACATATGTATTTGATACATCAGAAAAGCAGAACTTTATATTTGGTACAGAAACCTTTGTTTGCAATTACAGAGATCATATGTTTCCTGTAGTTCTTGACCAGGTTTTCACACACTGCAGCAGGGGTTTTCCATACAGACCTTCTCCAGATCCTTTAGGTTTCGGGGCTGTCGCTGGGCAATACGGACTTTCAGCTCCCTCCAAAGATTTTCTATTGGGTTCAGGTCTGGAGACTGGCTAGGCCACTCCAGGACCTTGAGATAGTTCTTATGGAGCCACTCCTTAGTTGCCCTGGCTGTGTGCTTCGGGTCGTTGTCATGCTGGAAGACCCAGCCACGACCCATCTTCAATGCTCTTACTGAGGGAAGGAGGTTGTTGGCCAAGATCTCACGATACATGGCCCCATCCATCCTCCCCTCAATACAGTGCAGTCATCCTATCCCCTTTGCAGAAAAGCATCCCCAAAGAATGATGTTTCCACCTCCATGCTTCACGGTTGGAATGGTGTTCTTGGGGTAGTACTCATCCTTCTTCCTCCTCCAAACACGGCGAGTGGAGTTTAGACCAAAAAGCTCTATTTTTGTCTCATCCGACCACATGACCTTCTCCCATTCCTCCTCTGGATCATCCAGATGGTCATTGGCAAACTTCAGACGGGCCTGGACACGCGCTGGCTTGAGCAGGGGGACCTTGCATGCGCTGCAGGATTTTAATCCATGACGGCGTACTGTGTTACTAATGGTTTTCTTTGAGACTGTGGTCCCAGCTCTCTTCAGGTCATTGACCAGGTCCTGCCGTGTAGTTCTGGGCTGATCCCTCACCTTCCTCATGGTCATTGATGCCCCACGAGGTGAGATCTTGTATGGAGCCCCATACCGAGGGTGATTGACCGTCATCTTGAACTTCTTCCATTTTCTAATAATTGCACCAAAAGTTGTTGCCTTCTCACCAAGCTGCTTGCCTATTGTCCTGTAGCCCATCCCAGCCTTGTGCAGGTCTACAATTCTATCCCTGATGTCCTTACACAGCTCCCTGGTCTTGGCCATTGTGGAGAGGTTGGAGTCTGTTTGATTGAGTGTGTGGACAGGTGTCTTTTATACAGGTAACGAGTTCAAACAGGTGCAGTTAATACAGGTAATGAGTGGAGAACAGGAGGACTTCTTAAAGAAAAACTAACAGGTCTGTGAGAGCCTGAATTCTTACTGGTTGGTAGGCGATCAAATACTTATGTCATGCAATAAAATGCAATTTAATTACTTAAAAATCATACAATGTGATTTTCTGGATTTTTGTGATTTTCTGGATTTAGATTCCGTCTCTCACAGTTGAAGTGTACCTATGATAAAAATTACAGACCTCTACATGTTTTGTAAGTAGGAAAACCTGCAAAATCGGCAGTGTATCAAATACTTGTTCTCCCCACTGTATATAGAAATGTTTTTGCCTTTCCAAATCATGTCCAATCAACTGAATTTACCACAGGTGGACTTCAATCAAGTTGTAGAAACATCTCAAGGATGATCAATGGAAACAGGATGCACCTGTGGTAAACCTGAACCTGAATTCTTACAGTACCAGTCAAAAGTGTTTTTATTTTTTTACTATTACATACATTCCAGAATAATAGTGAAGACATCAAAACTATAAGATAACACATTTGGAATCATAGAAAGTGTTAAACAAATCAACATATATTTTCAATTTGAGATTCTTCAAAGTAGCTACCCTTTGCCTCATCACTATATTGTTATTTATTTTATTTATTTTGCTCCCTTGCACCCCTCCTTTTTATGACGATGGGGGTGTACCGAATGAGAGAAAAGAGTACCCTGGATGGAGCTGGATCAGATAGGCCCTATCGGACAGGCTGCTTCTGGGCTCACTGTGATCTGACATGTTTTCAAAAGTCCACAGCAGCTTCCTTCTGCAGCCTAGCCAGTGTGACGCTAACCTCTGATGGATTAGCATTTATTTCTGCCATTAACCTGTTTGTCCACCTGACATCGTTGTTGTAAATTGGAGAAAAGCCCTACATGCTAGTATTGTTTCATTGGTTTTTGTTGTGTGAGGTTTTTCATCTGCCCTCATTCCTATATTTCCTCAAGAGGATCATTATTGAGTTTTCCTTGATAAACACCATTAGGTAAGTTGGCCTGCCGGAGAGAAAGAGCGATCCCAGTAGCCCACTCTCTCTCTCCCTACTGTTGCATATTTTGTTCCAAATTCCAAAGTGAGCCAACTTCCCTTTAAGGACTTGGCAATGTGCTAATTTGTAGAACATGCTGTAATCATTAATAAAATACTTCAACATAAAGTCAGAGCCAACACAAGGGGATAATTGTCATAAATGGTAACTGTCATGTTAATCTCCTGTGTACAGACTACCACCCAGTAAACCTGGGAAATGTTTTAAATAAAATATCCTTGTTAGATTCTCCTAACATTCACTAAAATGTTGTTCACAACATCTGTAACAACCACCACAGAACATTCCCCAAACGTTCTCATTAGGTTTCCAAGTAAAGAACAGAAAAATGTTCTTCTGGGAACGTTCTTGCAACATCAGATTGTAATGACGTTCGTCTGTACGAGAGGCGGACCAAAGCGCAGCGTGGTTGTTTTGATTCATGTTTTAATAAATAACTTCACATGAACAAAAACAAAGGAAATAGAGGTCAGAACGTGACACAGATAAATGTTTTACACAAACATTGTATAATCATAAGCACAACTGGACAGTTTTTGTGTTGTGAGAACATTTGCCACAACCAAACAAATGTTCTAGGAACTTTCACTGAACCAATGTCTTTGGTTCAGTAGATCTGTCATGTAGATCTGGAATTCTTACAGGTTACATGACAGACGATGTGTCCAACATCATCGAGAGATGTATTAATCTAATCTGGAAGCATAGTTTTTCCTGGTCGGGTCATGTGGTCAGAAAAAATCCTGGACCTAATAATTTATCAAAATATCCTATCCATCCATTCCAAGAGAAAATAAGTGAATGAGTTCAAGGATAGAGTTATTGGTTGACCTTTGCAGGAAGCAACATATGAGTCTAATTAGTTTTACTAAAATACAGAACCCTGAAAGAAAAAGTAGGCTACCTGCAGCTTTGACCTCCATGCAGGTTAGCTCAGACTGAATGCAGCAAGTGGCTTTTTCCCTCTTGCTGAAATAGAACTCAACACACTTTAGTTAACTGAACCTCAAGAGGAAAATAATTTAGCCTTGAAATGAATAACATAGTTTATGGGAGGTACTGTATATTTCAGCTTTCAGCAATGTACAGTAGAGGTGCAGTTTGTGTGTGTGTGCATGCGTGCTTGGTCATCACTTCATGTGAGATTACTCTCCCTTTATAGCAATATCTTGTCCACCTGTGTTTTAGAATGACCTACTGCATGTTTCTCAGTGAGGGGTAGAAAAACTACATGGAGTATGACACAGATGACAACATGATGAGCTTGGGTAATGTAATCAATTTGCCCAATGATGGAGCAAGGAGGAGTGTGTAAATGTAATTTCCTTTCTGAACGAGGAACAAGATGTATTTGACATTTCCTATGGCATCCCGAGCAATCTGTCATTTTGACCATTCTGTTGGATTGTCACGCATGATTCTAATCCAACGAGCCCGACGACAGCAAAATAACTATGCAGACATGCCAAGCAGGTGTATTAATAACTTTACATGCTGGGAGATTCCTATGAAAATGGTGGACAGAATATAAACAGTTTCATGGCTAAACAGCTCAAACTGACTGGCCAAAAAATTTAGGTAGCCTATGCATAGAGCACATCCCTTCCTGAAATCGTTCACATTTTATTTTGTCAAATGTAGTAGGAAAGGACAGTGAGAGTGAAATGCATTGAAACATGAAGTACTAGGAACCTTGGGGGTACTTAGCCTGTCCGTAGGGGGTACTTGAGAAGACTCGTGAGACGATGAGGGGAACTTCAGGGCTACTCCAGGCAAAGCAAAATTCAGTTGGTGGTATGTTAACCAAAACATTTAGGGAACCACTGATGTACATAAATCAATGGCCGATCTGTGTTTAAAAATCATGACAAAAATGCACAAGATTTCTCTTTAGTTATTAGTTCAACAGTTCACATAGAAAAAAAGATTATAATGACGTGGAAGTAGAGTGGCAAAAATTAGGAACAAGTTAACTGATCTTTGATAAGGCTTTGTAGAGTTAATGATTAGTGATACTCCTTGTATTTGTATAGATTAAACATTGGAAGCGAGCCCAGCAGTTCTAATGAAATCCAGAGAAGATCCAGCTATCAAGAACTTCCCATTGTCTCATGAAGTTGCAGCTGCTCATATATTTTTTGTGCCAATCTTTGATTCCCCCATAACTTACAAGGATGCAATGTATTCACTATTTTTGTATGCAATGGGCAACTTTAGCTCAGTCAGACATTCCCCTCGACAGTTGCTGACATTTTAGGCCTAATTTCAAATGTAATAATAAAATTGACTTTTGTGACAACCAATGTGTCTGAATATCCAGTGATTTTGGTAGAATGCAATTATAGTCGGCCTTTCAGAGACTTGAACTGTTGTATTTCACTGTTGCAGGGGGTGGGCAGAGGAGTTTACAAAATCTATAATAATGATGGAGGAATATTATTCTGGGTGGCAGTCTGTTTCTGCTTTAGCCAATTATAGCGTGATGACTGTTTTCTGCACAACAACTAGACCTAGAAAATAATTTTGGTAACACTTTATTTGGATAATCCATCTGTAGATGATCTGCAGACTATCTGTGACATTTCAACTAACTATCTACTAACCCTATCTCTAACCCTAACCTTAACCTTAGCAAGCAGTTGCTGAACAACAGATAGTCTGTTGATAGTATGACCATCTGTAGAGCATCTACAGATGGAGCATTTCTGACTCTCCAAAGAGAGTGAGGGCGGTGAGGGTAGGCAACAACACATTCGCCATGCTGACCCTCAACATAGGGGTCCCTCAGAGGTACCTGCTCAGTCCCCTCCTGTACTTCCTGTTCAACCACGACTGCGTGGTTGAACACCGTCATTAAGTGGTAGGCCTGAACACCAACGACCAAGAGACAGCATATAGGGAGGAGGTCAGAGACCTGGCAGTGTGATGCCAGGATAACAACCTCTCCCTCAATGTGGGCAAGACAAAATAACTTATTGTGGACTACAGGAAACAGAGGGCCGAACACACCTCCATTCACATAGACAGGGCTGTAGTGTTGCATGTCGAGGGTGTCCACATCACTAAGGACCTATCATGGTCCAAACACACCAACACAGTCTTGAAGAGGGCACGACAACGCCTCTTCCCCCTCAGCAGGCTGAAAAGATTTGGCATGTGGCCTCAGATCTTCAGTAAGTTATACAGCTGCACCATTGAGAACATATTGACTGGCTGCATCACCGCTTGGTATGGAAACTGCTCGGCATCCAACCTCAAGACGCTACAGAGGGTAGTGCGTACGGCCCAGTACATCACTGGGGCCGAACTCCCTGCCATACAGGACCTCTATGCCAGCCAGTGTCAGCGGAAGGCCCTAAAAATTGTCTAAGACTCCAGCTACCCAAGTCATTGACAGTTCTCTCTGCTACTGTATGGCAAGCGGTACTGGAGCTCCAAGTCTGGGATGCAAAGGCTCCTTAACAGCTTCTACCCCAAAGCCATAAGACTGCTGAATAGTTAATCAAATGGCTACCCAAACTATTTACATTGACTTATTTTATTATATATTTTTTTTATCGTAATTGTTTTGCACTGACTATTTGGCACTAGACGTAGAGTCTAGTGCCAAATAGTCAGTGCAAAACAAAAACGATAAAAAAAATATATAATAAAAGAAGTCAATGTAAATAGTTTGGGTAGCCACACAATCACACATAGGGCTGCAAAGTGTCGGGCATTTTCCATGGGAAGCTAAGCCCTGGAAGTTGGGGAATTTTGCTTAACTTCATCAAAAAAAGTTAGCTTTTAACAGTGAACCTTTTTTTGTGGGATACACATAAGGCAATTCTAGGTCTTGTTGCATATTTTGTCTAAACGATCCCCAATTCAATGGAATTGCAACCCTCTGCATGCACAGTGCATTCTTCCATCACATGTACAGCTGATTCTCAAGATCTTGCACACTAATGAGATACTATTGAGCCCACACTACTACACTGTCTGAACCAAGGCCTGCATGCTTTCTAGTATGTTTTGATTACAATACTGGGTGGCATGACATACATTATTTTTTGTTAACTAGTAAATAATAGCCCACAGCAAAGTGTATTTAAATCATCTGTAACTTGTTAACAATTTCTGTTAGTTAGTTTTTGCTACCATGTGGGTTTTAGCTTGCTTGAGCCTACTAACTGAGGAGTGTTAATTCACCTGTTTCCATACATGTTTCATTTTAAAACATTTTCCTAACAAAGGAGTTGTTTAATCTAACCTTTTATCTGTAAATGGAATTGTATTTGTTGTTTTTTTTACTCCTTTTTTTTCTCATCTTTACAAGAAAATGCCACTGGCACCATCTGATGTGTGGAGACATTCCACTGCAGCTAATGTAGAAGGAAAATATGTGTACATTTACAAATAATGTGCCAAATCATATGTGGAGAATGCAACAAAGATGCAGAATCATCTGACCAAGTGCATAAAGTTCCCTCAGAGCTCACAACAAGCAACCTCTGACAAAAGTCACTACTTCTATTTGAGGTGAAAATGATGAATTAGACACCTTATTGATAGCAACAGCTCATGGTCCTCCTGGAATCAGAAGTTTTTTCGACTCAATGGAGGAACGTAGTCAAAGAAATGCTGATGAATGTCTTGCTCGAGCTGTGTATGCAACTGGTTCACCTCTGATGCTCACAAGCAATGTGCATTGGAAGAGATTTCTGAATTATCTTCGCCCAGCATACACCCCTCCAACCAGACATGCTTTATCTATTAATTTGCTGGATGCAGAGTTCAACAGAGTTCAAGTGAAGGTCAAGCAAATCACAGAGAAAGCCGACTGTATCGCAATCATCTCTGATGGGTGGTTGAATCTTCAAATCGAATCAAATTTATTTATATAGCCCTTCGTACATCAGCTGATATCTCAAAGTGCTGCACAGAAACCCAGCCTAAAATATTAGTGGGCAAGGAATAATTAACTACATTACCTCCACCCCTCAACCAGTATTATACAAGAGCACAGACAAAAGGGACAACAGACACACCAGTCACCAATGACCTTGGACCACAGAAGGTATTTGCACTGGTGACAGACAATGCTGCGAACATGAAGGCTGCTTGGTCTAAAGTGGAGGAGTCCTACCCTCACATCACACCCATTGGCTGCGCTGCTCATGCATTTAATCTGCTCCTCAAGGACATCATGGCACTGAAAACAATGGATGCACTCTACAAGAGAGCCAAGGAAATGGTTAGGTATGTGAAGGATCATCAAGTTATAGCAGCAATCTACCTCATCAAGCAAAGTGAGAAGAATAAGAGCACCACACTGAAGCTGCCCAGCAACACCCATTGAGGTGGTGTTGTCATCATGTTTGACAGTCTCCTGGAGGGGAAGGAGTCTCTCCAAGAAATGGCCATATCACAGTCTACCAATATAGACAGTGGAGAGAGTGGTAAGCAGCCTGAAACTCCTGAAATCTGTAGCAGTAGCCATTGCACGGATTCAGGGAGACAATGCCATCCTGTCTGTTGTTCAGACTCTGCTTGCAGATGTAAGAGAAGAAATCCGTATTGCCCTGCCCACTTCACTGTTGCTCCAAGCAGAGGAAACGGCAGTTCTGATATACATCAAAAAGCATGAAGACTTCTGCCTGAAGTCCATACACGCCGCAGCGTACATGTTGGACCCCAAGTATGCTGGCAAGAGCATCCTGTCTGGTGCAGAGATCAACAAGGCCTATGGTGTCATCACTACCGTGTCTCACCACCTTGGCCTGGATGAGGGCAATGTTCTTGGCAGTCTGGCGAAGTACCTCCAAGCAAGGGCTTTGGTATGGAGATGCAAAATGGCAGTCATGCCAAAATATCTCATCAGCCACCTGGTGGAAGGGACTTTGTGGATCTGAGGCTCTTTCCCCTGTTGCCTACATCATCCTCCAAATCCCACCAACATCAGCTGCCTCAGATCGCAACGGGTCCTTGTTTGGGAACACACACACTAAAGCACGCAACAGACTGACCAATACAAGGGTTGAAAAGTTGGTGGCTATCTGGGCAAATTTGAGGCTTGTTGAGCCTGACAACGAGCCATCCTCAACAAGGTTGGAAAGTGACAGTGAAGATGAGGCCTCAGAGTCTGCTGTTCAAGAGATGGACATTGAGGAGGTCCGGGGAGAAGACATGGTAGCCTGAGAGGAAGAACCAAAGCTTTTGTTTCTAGACTATCATTTTACAGATGTATGTTGAAAACGTTTTTAGGAGATTTGATGGATCATTGGGATCATTCAATATTCCCTTTCTTTTGTTGTTCAGTGAAATAATCCCATGTGAAGAGTTAACTCATTTATTTAAAGTTAAATGCGTAACTAAATAGTTTTTTTTATTTCTATTAGAATTTGATAATTTGCAATTATGTCTACTTATGGTTTATGTTTCTGTCTCCATATGATATAGTAAATATATCCAAAGCAAAAAACATCTACATTTAAATTGTATTAATGTTAATTTGCGTATATTTCTGTTAATTCCCATATATTCCTGTTAATTCCCACAGAAAATTTCCACCTCTGAATATTCCCCATAATGTACAAACCTACTCACACATACTACACTGACACTCCAACACACATACACACACAGTACATACACTCACACACCTATAAACACTGACGCCACACACATACACACATAAGCATAGACACACTTTCACACTCTCCACATATGCTGCTGCTACTCTGTTCATTATATATCCTGATTGCCTAGTCCCTTTTACCCCTAGCTACATGTACATACTGTATTACCTCGTACCCCTGCACACTGACTCTGTACCGGAACTCCTTTTATAAAGCCTCGTTATTGTTATTGTATTGTGTTACTATTTCCTTTTTTATTTAGCAAATATTGTTCTTACTTTTTAAACTCTGCATTGTTGAGAATGGGCTCATAAGTAAGAATATCACGGTAAAGTCTACACCGGTTGTATTCGGCGCATGTGACCAATCATTTTTTATTTGATTCGATATGTGAAAACTGCACATTTCTACATATACAATTTTAAAGTTGTACCTGATGATATCATCAAAAGTTTAAACATTTTAAAAGCAGTGATTTTCAAACACTGTGACTTTTGCAGTGACGTGGGAAGCAAGAAAATACCAAAACTCTCGCTAGAAACTCGTAGCAGGTTTTGAAAATCAGTTGTTTTTTTACTTTTTAGGATGTTTCTTTTTACATTTTTAACCAACCTCTCTGATCTCCCCATCCCGGATCGTGAATACAGACTCAAGCTCATTACCATAACGCAACGTTAACTATTCATGAAAATCGCAAATGAAATGAAATAAATATGCCATCTCTCAAGCTTAGCCTTTTGTAAACAACACTGTCATCTCAGATTTTCAAAATATGCTTCTCAACCATAGGAAAACAATCATTTGTGTAAAAGTAGCTAGCTAGCGTAGCATTTAGCATTAGCATTAGCGTTAGCATCCAGCACACAACATTTCAACAAAAACATAAAAGCCTTCAAATAAAATAATTTACCTTTGAAGAACTTCGAATGTTTTCAATGAAGAGACTCTCAGTTAGATAGCAAATGCTCAGTTTTTCCAAAAAGATTCTTTGTGTATTAGAAATAGCTCCGTTTTGTACATCACATTTGGCTACAAAAAACCCCCGAAAATTCAGTCCTCAAAACGCGAACTTTTTTCCAAATTAATTCCATAATATCGACTGAAAACATGGCAAACGTTGTTTAGAATCAATCCTCAAGGTGTTTTTCACATATCTCTTCGATGATATATTGTTCGTGGAAGCATGGTTTCTCCTCTCAATCAAATGGAAAAATACTGGCACCTGGCTTTGCACACCAATTTCGACGCAGGACACCAGGCGGACACTTGGAAAATGTAGTCTCTTATGGTCAATCTTCCAATGATATGCCTACAAATACGTCACAATGCTGCCGACATCTTGGGGAAACGGCAGAAGGTCTAAGCTTATTCCTGTCGCATTCACAGCCATATAAGGAGACATTAGAAAACAGAGCTTCAGAAATTCTGCTCATTTCCTGTTTGACGTTTCATCTTGGTTTCGCCTGTAGAATGAGTTATGGGGCACTTACAGACAATATCTTTGCAGATTCTGAAACTTCAGAGTGTTTTCTTTCCAAAACTGTGAAGAATATGCATAGTCGAGCATCTTTTCGTGACAAAATATTGCGCTTAAAACGGGAACGTTTTTTATCCAAAAATGAAATAGCGCCCCTAGAGATCCATAAACACTGTTTTCACATACTGTATGTAGACACTGGTTTCAAATCAAATCACATTTTATTAGTCACACGCTTCGTAAACAACAGATGTAGACTAACAGTGAAGTGCTTAATTATGGGGTCTTCCCAACAAATAATATAAAAGTAAAACATGAAATAATAAAAGTAATAAATACACAATGAGTTACAATAACTTGGCTGGCGATAATAAATATGAGGTTGAAAGGTGGCAGAATTACCCTTTAAGCCATATACGTTAGAATAGAAAAGCGACTTATGTCATATTTGTTGCCCTGAATCAACACCTACCCTAATTGGTAATTACGATTACAGTACTTCAGACTGGTTGATATGCATAAAAAATGTCTTCATAATAAGATAATACATCAGTGTATTATCATTTATCTAACTACATATTTGGCTGGACAGCAAAAAAATACTTTAATTCCATTCATTTTTCAAATTTTCACTGTTTCTGCTGTTACTGCTCTTTGCCTTTGTATGACTTGGAATTTGTATTTACTACACATTTCACACTCTTTTTTTCTCAAGAACAAAATATATATTGAACAACGACAAATCCTGATTTCAGTCTTAACTCAATTTTGATCAAAAGTGTACTTACTACATTTTGTCTTTGTAGGGCAGCATGGGCCACTGGCAATGTTACCTTTGCATCGTTTTTTTGTGTGTGTCAATTTCGACCAGCCCACCCCCCCAAAAAATGGTCCAGCCAATCTGGCATTTGCCAGAATTGCCAGAATTGCCAGATTGCCAATATGCCCATGCCCACCTGGGAAGCCTACCTGGAAATAAGTCTCTCACTGTTGCCGCCTGCTACCAACCCCCCTCAGCTCCCAGCTGTGCCCTGGACACCATTTGTGAATTGATCGCCCCCCATCTAGCTTCAGAGATTGTTCCGTTAGGTGACCTAAACTGGGATATGCTTAACACCCCGGCAGTCCTACAATCTAAGCTAGATGCCCTCAATCTTACACAAATCATCAAGGAACCCACCAGGTACAACACTAAATCTGTAAACAAGGGCACCCTCATAGACGTCATCCTGGCCAGTTGGCCCTCCAAATACACCTCCGCTGTCTTCAACCAGAATCTCAGCGATCACTGCCTCATTGCCTGTATCCGCTACGGATCCACAGTCAAACGACCACCCCTCATCACTGTCAAACGCTCCTTAAACCCCTTCTGCGAGCAGGCCTTTCTAATCGACCTGGCCCGGGTATCCTGGAAGGATATTGACCTCATCCCGTCAGTTGAGGATGCCTGGTCATTCTTTAAAAGTAACTTCTTAACCATTTTAAATAAGCATGCTCTGTTCAAAAAATGCAGAACTATGAACAGATATAGCCCTTGGTTCACTCCAGACCTGACTGCCCTCGACCAGCACAAAAACACCCTGTGGCGGACTGCAATATTATTGAATAGTCCCCGCGATATTCAACTGTTCAGGGAAGTCAGGAACCAATACACGCAGTTAGTCAGGAAAGCAAAGACCAGCTTCTTCAGGCAGAAATGTGCATCCTGTAGCTCTAACTCCAAAAAGTTCTGGGACACTGTAAAGTCCATGGAGAACAAGAGCACCTCCTCCCAGCTGCCCACTGCATTGAGGCTAGGTAACACGGTCACCACCGATAAATCCATGATTATCGAAAACTTCAACAAGCATTTCTCAATGGCTGGCCATGCCTTCCTCCTGGCTACTCCAACCTCGGCCAACAGCCCCCCCCCCCCCCCCGCAGCTACTCGCCCAAGCCTCTCCAGGTTCTTCTTTACCCAAATCCAGATAGCAAATGTTCTGAAAGAGCTGCAAAACCTGGACCCGTGCAAATCAGCTGGGCTTGACAATCTGGAACCTCTATTTCTGAAACTATCCGCAGCCATTGTCGCAACCCCTATTATCAGCCTGTTCAACCTCTCTTTCATATCGTCTGAGATCCCCAAGGATTGGAAAGGGGGAGACACCCTGGACCCAAACTGTTACAGACCTATATCCATCCTGCCCTGCCTATCTAAGGTCTTCGAAAGCCAAGTCAACAAACAGGTCACTGACCATCTCGAATCCCACCGTACGTTCTCCGCTGTGCAATCTGGTTTCCGAGCCGGTCACGGGTGCACCTCAGCCACGCTCAAGGTACTAAACGATATCATAACCGTCATCGATAAAAGACAGTACTGTGCAGCCGTCTTCATTGACCTTGCCAAGGCTTTCGACTCTGTCAATCACCATATTCTTATCGGCAGACTCAGTAGCCTCGGTTTTTCTAATGACTGCCTTGCCTGGTTCACCAACTACTTTGCAGACAGAGTTCAGTGTGTCAAATCGGAGGGCATGCTGTCCGGTCCTCTGGCAGTCTCTATAGGGGTGCCACAGGGTTAAATTCTCGGGCCGACTCTTTTCTCTGTATATATCAATGTTGCTCTTGCTGCGGGCGATTCCCTGATCCACCTCTACGCAGACGACACCATTCTGTATACTTCCGGCCCGTCCTTGGACACTGTGCTATCTAACCTCCAAACGAGCTTCATTGCCATACAACACTCCTTCCGTGGCCTCCAACTGCTCTTAAACGCTAGTAAAACCAAATGCATGCTTTTCAACCGTTCGCTGCCTGCACCCGCACGCCCGACTAGCATCACCACCCTGGATGGTTCCGACCTAGAATATGTGGACATCTATAAGTACCTTGGTGTCTGGCTAGACTGTAAACTCTCCTTCCAGACTCATATCAAACATCTCCAATCTAAAATCAAATCTAGAGTCGGCTTTCTATTCCGCAACAAAGCCTCCTTCACTCACGCCGCCAAACTTACCCTAGTAAAACTGACTATCCTACCGATCCTCGACTTCGGCGATGTCATCTACAAAATAGCTTCCAATACTCTACTCAGCAAACTGGATGCAGTTTATCACAGTGCCATCCGTTTTGTTACTAAAGCACCTTATACCACCCACCACTGCGACCTGTATGCTCTAGTCGGCTGGCCCTCGCTACATATTCGTCGCCAGACCCACTGGCTACAGGTCATCTACAAGTCCATGCTAGGTAAAGCTCCGCCTTATCTCAGTTCACTGGTCACGATGGCAACACCCACCCGTAGCACGCGCTCCAGCAGGTGTATCTCACTGATCATCCCTAAAGCCAACACCTCATTTGGCCGCCTAACGTTCCAGTTCTCTGCTGCCTGTGACTGGAACGAATTGCAAAAATCGCTGAAGTTGGAGACTTTTATCTCCCTCACCAACTTCAAACATCTGCTATCTGAGCAGCTAACCGATCGCTGCAGCTGTACATAGTCTATCGGTAAATAGCCCACCCAATTTTACCTACCTCATCCCCATACTGTTTATATTTATTTACTTTTCTGCTCTTTTGCACACCAATATCTCTACCTGTACATGACCATCTGATCATTTATCACTCCAGTGTTAATCTGAAGATTTTTAATCGCCTACCTCCTCATGCCTTTTGCACACAATGTATATAGACTCTCTTTTTTTCTACTGTGTTATTGACTTGATAATTGTTTACTCCATGTGTAACTCTGTGTTGTCTGTTCACACTGCTGCTATGCTTTATCTTGTCCAGGTCGCAGTTGCAAATGAGAACTTGTTCTCAACTAGCCTACGCGGTTAAATAAAGGTGAAATACAATAAAATAAATCAAATCAAATCAAATGTATTTATATTGCCCTTCGTACATCAGCTGATATCTCAAAGTGCTTTACAGAAACCCAGCCTAAAACCCCAAACAGCAAGCAATGCAGGTGTAGAAGCACGGTGGCTAGGAAAAACTCTCTAGAAAGGCCAAAACCTAGGAAGAAACCTAGAGAGGAACCAGGCTATGAGGGGTGGCCAGTTCTCTTCTGGCTGTGCCGGGTGGAGATTATAACAGAACATGGCCAAGATGTTGAAATGTTCATAAATGCCCAGCATGGTCAAATAATAATAATCACAGGCAGAACAGTTGAAACTGGAGCAGCAGCACGGCCAGGTGGACTGGGGACAGCAAGGAGTCATCATGCCAGGTAGTCCTGAGGCATGGTCCTAGGGCTCAGGTCCTCCGAGAGAGAGAAAGAAAGAAAGAGAGAAAGAGAGAATTAGAGAGAGCATACTTAAATTCACACAGGACAAGACAGGAGGAGTACTCCAGATATAACAAACTGACCCTAGCCCCCCGACACATAAACTATTGCAGCATAAATACTGGAGGCTGAGACAGGAGGGGCCAGGAGACAGTGTGGCCCCATCCGATGATACCCCCGGACAGGGCCAAACAGGAAGGATATAACCCCACCCACTTTGCCAAAGCACAGCCCCCACACCACGGGAGGGATATCTTCAACCACCAACTTACCATCCTGAGACAAGGCCGAGTACAGCCCACAAAGATCTCCGCCACGGCACAACCCAACCCAACCCAAGGGGGGGCGCCAACCCAGACAGGAAGATCACATCAGTGACTCAACCCACTCAAGTGACTCACCCCTCCTAGGGATGGCATGAAAGAGCACCAGTAAGCCAGTGACTCAGCCCCTGTAATAGGGTTAGAGGCAGAGAAACCCAGACAGGAAGATCACATCAGTGACTCAACCCACTCAAGTGACTCACCCCTCCTAGGGATGGCATGAAAGAGCACCATTAAGCCAGTGACTCAGCCCCTGTAATAGGGTTAGAGGCAGAGAATCCCAGTGGAAAGAGGGGAACCGGCCAGGCAGAGACAGCAAGGGTGGTTCGTTGCTCCAGAGCCTTTCCGTTCACCTTCACACTCCTGGGCCAGACTACACTCAATCATATGACCCACTGAAGAGATGAGTCTTCAGTAAAGACTTAAAGGTTCAGACTGAGTTTGCATCTCTCACATGGGTAGGCAGACCATTCCATAAAAATGGAGCTCTATAGGAGAAAGCCCTGCCTCCAGCTGTTTGCTTAGAAATTCTAGGGACAATTAGGAGGCCTGCGTCTTGTGACCGTAGTGTACGATTAGGTATGTACGGCAGAACCAAATCAGAGCGATAGGTAGGAGCAAGCCCATGTAATGCTTTGTAGGTTAGCAGGACCTAGAACAAGCATCTCTGTTTTGTCCGAGTTTAAAAGTAGAAAGTTCGCAGCCATCCACTTCCTTATGTCTGAAACACGGGCTTGTAGCGAGGGCAATTTTGGGGCTTCACCATGTTTCATTGAAATGTACAGCTGTGTGTCAGCCGCATAGCAGTGAGAGTTAACATTATGTTTTCGAATGACATCCCCAAGAGGTAAAATATAGAGTGAAAACAATAGTGGTCCTAAAACGGAACCTCGAGGAACACCGAAATGTAGTTGATTTGTCAGAGGACAAACCATTCACAGAGACAAACTGATATCTTTCCGACAGATAAGATCTAAACCAGGCCAGAACTTGTCCATGAAGACCAATTTGGGTTTCCAATCTCTCTACCTCTATTTTTTCTCAATTAACACCTTTTAGACAAGCATATATATATGTATATGTATATGTATGTGTCGAAATGATAAACATCCTAATGTCGTTTAAGTGTATGGTAGTTTAAGAAAATAAATCTCAGAAACCGGTAGGATTTAGAGTGGAGCAAATGCAGGCTAGACGACTTTTCGATCTCACCATTTCTCTCTCGAAAGTTATCTCACAATCACACTGTAGCACATTCAACATGCACACATAGAGAGCACTAACTCATAAAATCACAGACTATGTATTAAATATTATCAAATGTGGATACATAATGAATGAATACTGTTACTTCTCTTCAGAATATAGGGAAATTAAACGTTTAATTTACGTATAGTGTTTTTCTATCTTGAAGAGCAATTGGCGAATCTACATATATGAACCGAAAGTGTAATTTACAAACTTTTCCAAAATGGCTGCACATGTCAGAAATAGGTTTTTGTGAGAATGTTTATTGTGACATTTAATGTCTCATTTTAACCGAGAAAGAAAGACTTTGTACTACAACAAGAATTGAACGATAGTAATATAACTTATCTAAGGAGCTAGATTTCTTTCACGTGCACATTTGGAATGTATCGGCGCGGCGGGGGCAAGAGGGACCACAATAACAAGCCGGTGAAGAAGGATGAGAGTGACAGCAATAAATATGCCGAGCTTCTCGTGTTCGGCTATGCCTGCAAGCTGTTCCGGGATGACGAGAGGGCTCACTTCCACGAGCAGGGCAAACAGCTCATCCCATGGATGGGGGACAAGAACATCCTGATTGATAGGTCGGTTGAACAAACCTAAAGGAATTGTTATCCTAACCAACTTTCCTAATCCCAGATCTGTCTTTCGAAGGGACTGATCGGATTCTTGCAAACATAATTGACATAAAAGTATTGGCGAACCATTTATCTAGCTTGCTAATGACGTCCTTTTGGCCTCATGAAACCGAAGATGCACTAACTATTAACAGGGTAGCAGAGCATCATGTCAAGATGCTGTGTCCTCCTCTAAGTTTGCCATATTTTTCAACAGTGAACACGCTCTACATGAGACTGACAGTTGGCTATGATGACCTGTAAAAAATAGTTGTTTATTTGGAAATATACCCACTTGAACCATGAAGGGAGTGACATATGTTGGGGTTGAGTGACCTTAATCTGCACGGGCCTGCCTCTTGTTTCGAATGTATGTGTGTGTCTCTCTATCACATAACCAGCCCTTATTTCCCCAGCAAGTAACCTAAGGCTAAGGGGTCCTGCCTGGCCCCCCAAAGCCAACCCCAGCGCCCACTCTGGAGAGGTGGAAGAGAGGAGCGAACGCAGGAAAATATCGTTCGTTTGGGTTCTTACGGATAGGTATTTATGTGCTCGCTCGGGTTTGTGTGGATGTACCTTTTTTACAGATACAGAAGGAATTATGCATATTATATGGGGAAGTTAAACCCTGTAAGGTAAGAGGTGAGTTGTTTTCTTTTGTTTTTGTGTTCATGCAGGGCTGTTTCTCCATAGGGATTGTTGAGAGAGGAATGAAATAGGCTACACTGAGTAAGCTTGCCAGAAAACTGCACTAGATAGGCCTATGTCAGGAGTTGTTCATGTTAGGCTGTCTGTATTGTGACGAGATTGCTCAGTTCCAGTACCATACACTCCCTCATGAAAGACTTGTGACTGAGGTAGCACGTTTTGTTGTTAAAAACTCTTTGTTTTAGGGTCCCATCTGTGTTGGTAAGTAGGTCCATGTGTTGTCTTTCCTCAGTTGCTTCTTCTATTCCTCTAACCCCTCTCTTCAACCTACAGGTATGATGGGCGCGGTCACTTGCATGACCTCTCGGAGTACGACACAGGCTCGTGGAACAGAGACTACCAGCTGTCCGAGGAGGAGGCCAGGATCGAGGCCCTGTGTGATGAGGAGAGGTACCTGGCCATGCACACAGACCTGCTGGAGGAAGAAGCCAGACAAGGTAGACCAATCAGTCATAGCTGGGGGATCATACTCTGTCTCTTGTGTCTGAACTGCTGAGCAATGCCTCCACTCATCTGCTGTGGAAGACAGTAAAAGTTTCAAGATTTGTTTTTTCCAAATAAAGCCTGAACTATATAATAAAGCTAGACCTTAACCTTTTAACTCATGGCAATTGGCCTATATGGATAGGGCTATATTGAAATGTTTCTTACTGAGGAAATATGAAATGCATAACCATGGTAGCAATTGAAAGTGAACCGTTTAGAGATAATGGGAAAATTAGTAGCCCAACGGTGAGTACACAACAGTTCACCTGACACAAGACTCAATCCAAACATTACACTGTTGATCTCATGCAACTCTACATTTACTTTACTTTTCGCTGCATTTGTTGATAACGAAATCTGAAAATACTCTGGATACATGCATCCCTGATAATGCTAGAAAATGTAGGCTAGGTGCAACATAAGACAAAAAATAACAAAGGTTTGATGAAGAGGAAAACTGGTTTCTACAAGTGGCCACACACCTCTCCAAAGTGTGCACATTTTCTAAGCAATTTCAATGCACTTTTATGACTATACGGTACTATTTTTTTTTTATCTCTCCTAGCTATGCCATTGTGGAACTAGAGCAAGCACACTTGTAGTTTAATTTTGGACACAACTCTGCATCCCACCATTAAACAATTACTGTTATTGTTTACGCAATCCAAAAACGGTCCATTATAAATCACAATCTGGGTCAGGTGGGCATGATTTGAAAGCTTGTTATATTGTCAGCATGACTAGCTAAGTTCTAAATTACAATCTTACAGTGTTAGGCTTTCACAAGGCAATTCAGAGAAACAGATCATAATTTTAGTGCACATAGAAAGGAGTCATGAGTGCATTCAGGTGCATGTGCCCCGGTGAACAGTCTCATTCTGTTCAGAACAGAGCTCTGACGTCATGTGTAGCATGTTACAGTACAGCCACTATGTTCCAAATCTGCAATTTTCAACCCATATACGGGTACAAATGTAAAGGGTTAAGGATAATTATGCACATGGATTCATTTGGAAATTACTATATTTGGGCATAATCAGTTTGGCTTTTCCACGGAATCCCCTTACTAAAGCTATGTCAAAGTCAGTGAGAGGGTAGATTCTCAGTAGCCTAACTATTACGGGGATCATTTCGGTGCATGCAGACCCTCTTGTAATGTAGTCCTGTGAGGTCCAAGATAAAATATTAAGTATTTTCTCAGACAATCACTGTCTGGTTGAATGACTAATCATAGACTATTGTTGAGGCTTATGTTTACTGTTTAATGTTTCATTTTCTGTAGTTATCAGCATAATTTGTGCTGCCTTAGACAATGTTGTAAACATGCCCGTAATGTAGGGCTTTTCCCAACTAAAACAAATCTTTGTTGACCAAGAGTTGTCTGTTCTTTCGACCAATTGTGTAAAATGTGTATTTTATATTGACACATCCTGTGTTTAAATCAAATCATCTAAACTCAGCAAAAAAAGAAACGTCCCTTTTTCAGGACCCTGTCTTTCAATGATAATTTGTAAAAATCTAAATATCTTCATTGTAAAGGGTTTAAACACCATTTCCCATGCTTGTTCAATTAACCATAAACAATTAAGACACTAACAGCTTACAGACGTTAGGCAATTAAGGTTACAGTTATGAAAACTTAGGACACTAAAGAGGCCTTTCTACGGACTCTGAAAAACACCAAAAGAAAGATGCCCTGCTCATCTGTGTGAACATGCCTTAGGCATGCTGCAAGGAGGCATGAGGACTGCAGATGTGGCCAGGGCAATAAATTGCAATGTCCGTAGTGTGAGACGCCTAACACAGCGCTACACGGACAGCTGATCGTCCTCGCAGTGGCAGACCATGTGTATCAACACCTGCACAGGATCAGTACATCCGAACATCACACCTGTGGGACAGGTACAGGATGGCAACAACAACTGCCCGAGTTACACCAGGAACGCACAATCCCTCCATCAGTGCTCAGACTTTCTGCAATAGGCTGAGAGAGGCTGGATTTAGGGCTTGTAGGGCTGTTGTAAGGCAGGTCCTCACCAGACATCACCGGCAACAACGTCACCTATGGGCACAAACCCACCGTCGCTTGACCAGACAGGACTGGCATAAAGTGCTCTTCACTGATGATTCGTGGTTTAATCTCACCAGGGGTGATGGTCGGATTCGTGTTTATCGTCGAAGGAATGAGCGTTACACCGAGGCCTGTACTCTGGAGCGGGATCGATTTGGAGGTGGAGGGTCCATCATGGTCTGGGACGGTGTGTCACAGCATCATCGGACTGAACTTGTTGTCATTGCTGGCAATCTCAACGCTGTGCGTTACAGGGAAGACATCCTCCTCCCTCATGTGGTACCCTTCCTGCAGGCTCATCCTGACATGACCCTCCAGCATGACAATGTCACCAGCCATACTGCTCATTCTGTGCGTGATTTCCTGCAAGACAGGAATGTCCGTGTTCTGCCATGGCCAGCGAAGAGCCTGAATCTCAATCCCATTGAGCAAGTCTGGGACCTGATAGATTAGAGGGTGAGGAGTAGGGCCATTCCCACCAGAAATGTCTGGCAACTTGCAGGTGCCTTGGTGGAAGAGTGGGGTAACATCTCACAGAAGGAACTGTAAAATCTGGTGCAGTCCCTGAGGAGGAGATGCGCTGCAGTACTTAATGCAGCTGGTGGCCACACCAGATACTGACTGTTACTTTTGATTTTGACCCTCCATTTGTTCAGGGACACATTATTCCATTTCTGTTAGTCATATGTCTGTGGAACTTGTTCAGTTTGTCTCAGTTGTTGAATCTTATGCTCATACAAATATTTATACATGTTAAGTTTGAAAATTAACACAGTGGAAAGTGAGAGGACGTTTGTTTTTTTGCTGAGTTTATATGCACTATATTCAGCTTGTCTGATGATTTAAGCACACTGTTTGATTAAATAATTGAGAAACACAAATGACTAGCGGGAATCCGACCAGCAAGTTATTTGATTGTGCCGGGCACAGTCTTGCTGCGCTGTGTTAAAAATACTAGCACCCATTGTTTCACGCTCCTCCCTGCTCCAGCAACCACCACAGAACATCAACGTTTTTATCCCGCTGTCTGTGTTGCTGAAGCTGAAACATAAGTACAGCCATTTCTGACTTGGAAGTTCTGTTACTGAAATCCCTAATTTGTTTAGGGAAAAGCATTCCCTTAACCCTTTCTCTCTTTACTTGACACATGTATGCATCGCATGCACATAACCTATTCGCACAGGACTAGTATTACTAGAGAATGTTAGTAATGTAATTATTGCTCCAGATTGTCCGTTATTCCAGATGACAATTCGGACGGTATTTCTATTTTCCAAACTGCCTCCTGTAATTCTTATTTTTGTTCAATAAGTTGACAGTTATGACGGAAGCCTGGAGGTTTTTATCTAGGCGTGAAGATGCAGTATTTCAACATGTCCAGGTGATAGGGTCACACTGAACTCGAGCTTGGTTCCCAAGTTTCTAAACCATACCAAACATCTTTGGTATAGTGTCGGCATGAATGTATATTTGAATTAAGGAAGTGTGATCATAGTCATTAGGATATTTTAGCAATCCGCAGTACGTTGTGAATGCCCCCCAGCCTTCAAATGTGAACTAAACAGTGCAATTGTACTTGCAATGTGTTTTTAAGGCTATGGATCAGAAAGTTAGCTAATCATTTCCAAACGCTTAGGCCAGTTGTATGCTGCTTTGCGATCTATTAACAGCAAGGCTTGCATTGAATAGGCTACATTTTTTTATTAATGCATTTGGCAATATTCAATTCATAAGCACAAAACATATAAATAAAAGCATTCACTGTGAAAGTTGATATGATACATGTAGGCCATTCATCTATAGCTTATGTGCAGCACTTAGTTCAATTGATCTAATCAGTTATTGTTTTCTTGTGCAAACCGCGGGCATCTCCTGCACCTATGACATTTCTCTCAAAACACAGGGATGTTGATTCTTGGAGTTTGCCAAAAAACAGTAGGTTATTCTGGCTGGAATTGTTGCTCCCCTTCCATGTAAATGTTAATTCGGATGGGACTAAACTTACAGATATTGTGTTTTGTCCTTGTTCACATAATTACATTACTCGACTTCCCCCAGTAAAACTAATCCTGTCCAAATAGGGCACAGGGCCTGACCTATAGCATATCATGATCACATCAATAAATTGTTTATTACAAACTCTGAACGCTGTAACACGTGACAGTAAAATGGATGCAGAGGACGTGGCAAATAAACACAAAACGGAGGGATGTTTACTGGTTGCTCAGGAGGTAAAGGAAAAGTCTGATGTATGGAATAAATGTGAGTAGTTGTGTAAAACACTGGATATCAAGAAAAAGAAAGTAAGAAGCAAGCACTGCGTGCATATTGTGTGTACCGAACCGGCGCTGTATTGATTACAATAAATATATTTTTCTGACTGTTTAGAACAATATAAACAACACAAAATACCAGAGTCTGTTGTAACCTTTTTTTTGTTAAGCCTTTATTACAGCATATATATATATATATATATATATTAAATAAATAAATCATGGTGTAATAAAGGCTTAACAAAAAAAGGTTACAACAGACTCTGGTATTTTGTGTTGTTTAACCTGTCTGATTCACGCCTGTGAGTGGACTGATCCATTGTGGAGATATACATACACACACATTTTTTTTGTTACTGGTCGACTAAATGGGGTTTGACCTACCGTAGTGTAACTTTCTTCATGAATTTTTAACTACCGTTGCCTGATTTTCATGCGAAAGTACCTCTCCTGTCCAAAGATTTCTATTTTATTGGCTTAAAGTCTTGAGTGTTGAAATACACATTTTTAAAAGACTATCCTAAGGTTATTTTAGCAATGCTGCACACTTCATAGCAAATATTCTGTCACTTATAATGAAATAGCTCTGACCATTACATAAAGAATCACCTTTGCCAAATTAAATCTAGCCTATTTAAGCCTATTTAAATGAAATAGTTTTGAAGGGTTTAAGTGAAATATGGTGTTTAATTCCCAAACTGACTGAGTCCTCATGTAATTTGTGTTAATTTTGTCCCCTCACGCTTGTGCGCCCTTGAGTAGTGGGGCTTTAGCAATTATCCACGTGGGGACACGAGACGCATAAAAATATTTTTCTTGTTAGATGGGAATTTGTCTTTGATTCCTCAGTCCTTTACTATGAGATCAATTGCAATAGAAAAGTGTGGTGTTATAAGGTCAGCTTGGCTTCGATCTGCTTTAGTTTTTGTCAGCTCACAGCGCTCTTTATATCCTTAACTATGCAGGATGGATGGAATGATGATTTTGAATTAATCCAATGTTTTTGTCTCATGCAGTAGCCTATTATGGCTGTATTTTTCAATAAATCTACCGTTCCATTCCCCTCACTCTTTTATTATGTATGTTTTTCTTACACAGAGGAAGAATACAAGCGTCTGAGTGAAGCTCTGGCAGATGAAGGCACCTATAACGCAGTGGGCTTCCGCTACAGCGCAGACTACTACGACCCTTCCCAACCCACTGAGGAAGAGGAGGCCAACAGGGAGACGGGTTAGCACACACACGCATAAATGCACACACATTTAAATTATGTATTTGAATCCACAAATGACATACATCACAAAAAATTAAAGTAAACTCACACATATATTTACAATACCTCTTGATACCACTTGTTACCCCTTGAAACCACTGAGAATCTTTCTTTGACCTGCCGTTAGGGGAGAGAGAGGAGAAAGAGAGAGACATACATCTCACACTAGACACATGAATATACTGGTGGAGAGGCTCACTAATATTACCCCTCTGTGGAAAGGTGAGACTCTCACGAATATGTTGGGTTGTTTTGCACAAGAAACGTCTGAAGGTCCCCCGGTACCAATTTAAAAAATGAATGGAAGTATATTTCCTGATCTTTCTGATATCTTTCAGATATTCAGACAAATACTTAAGAACAAACTTCCTTTAGATTTTTTTTGGGGGGGGACTGTTTGCTGTTCCATGTAGTGAATCTGTTATTCAATACGTATGCATGGGCTAATAGCAGTAAGGCTAAATTATATATTTAAAATATCTAAATCCAATAGCTAAATAATCCTTGGTTATGACCTTCTTAAAACAATGTAATATAGTTTAGTAGAAACCCCCTGGCTAGATCTTAGTCTGTAGAGGGTTAAGTGGCTGTCAGGGCGCTGTGCTCTGCATCAATCCTATTTGAATGCCCCTCCAACTTGTAATAACTAGTGGGAAAATTGTCTATCAATCCTGAGCTTCCACTTCTCCCACATGCTGACCTCTGACGTCACCTACTAAGGAAATTAACTCAATAACAACATTTTTGGATAAACATTATTTTAATATAAGCAATCTATTCATGTTTTTTAACACTATAATTTGTTTGCGAGCATGATAGCTGTACTTTTAGTTTGTGGTTGATGCAGCTTGTTTGCCATGAGCCAATCAGCTTTTCTCAACTATTCTGAAAAAAAATGTCAACGCAGCGTGTGAAGTGTTGGTCCCATGTTTCATGAGCTAAAATAGAAGATCCCATACATTTTCCGTACTCACAATAGCTTATTTCTTTCAAATTGTGTACATAAATTTGTTTACATCCCTGTTAGTGAGCATTACTCCTTTGCTAAGATAATCCATCCATCTGACAGGTGTGGCATATCAAGAAGTTGATTAAACAGCATGATCATTACACAGGTGCACATTGTGCTGGGGACAAAAAAAGGCCACTCTAAAATGTACCGTTTTGTCACACAACACAGTGCCACAGATGTCTCAAGTTTTGAGGGAGCGTGCAATTGGTATGCTGACTGCAGGAATGTCCACCAGAGCTGATGCCAGAGAATTTAATGTTTATATGTCTACCATAAGCTGTTTTAGAATTTTGCAGTACATCCAACTGGCCTCACAACCACAGACCACTTGTCCTGCCATCTCAGGACCTCCACATCAAACTTTAAAAAAAAAATTCTGATTGCAGTTCGGCGTCGTAACCAACTTCAGTGGAAAAATGTACACCTTTGATGGCCACTGGCACGCTGGAGAAGTGTGCTTTTCACGGATTAATCCCGGTTTCAACTGTACCGGGCAGATGGCAGACAATGTGTATGGCGTTGTGTGGGCGAGCGGTTTGCTGATGTCAACGTTGTGAACATAGTGTACCATGGTGGTGGTGGGTTTATCGTGTGGGCAGGCAGGCATAAGTTACAGACAACGTTGATGGCAATTTGAATGCACAGAGATACCATGATGAGATCCTGAGGCCCATTTTCCTGACATCCATCCGCCGCCATCACCTCATGTTTCAGCATGATAATGCACGGCCCATGTCGCAAGGATCTGTACACAATTCTGAAAATATCGCAGTTCTTTCATGACCTGCATACTCACCAGACATGTCACCCATTGAGCATGTTTGGGATGCTCTGGATCAATGTGTACGACAGTGTGTTGTAGGCTTGGGCAGTATACCATATTCCTGGATATTTTGAAATAGCCACAGGATGTTTTTTCAATACTGTTGAAACTATTTCTTATGTTTTTTTTTAGCAACTTTTTAGTTTAGCAGTCAACTTGTGCAATACATAAGGAGATAAAGAAAATCCCGTTCTTGATTTCACCTGTCACATAATTTTTCATTGAAGCTTACCGGTAGTCCCCAGTCACGTGGTGTTTACAAGCACACAACAACTAGAGACGGGAGCCTTGTGAGTCACTCACTGTTGTGCAGCATGCGGCAGGTGTTCTAGTTACGTTATGAAATTCATAAGTCCAGTTTTGCCAGCAAGATGTCTTATAACTAATAAATTAACTGTTTAAAATGTGCAAATGCTCAGCAATTGTGCATTTGGGTTGATAATTTTGTAGCTAGTTAGCTATCTAGTGGTTAGCTTCTTCCAAAATCAAGCTTCACTTGGTAAAAGCAGAGAATCCCCTCCTGGATCAAGAGCCTTGATGTCTAATATTTGGTTTGTGATTGCAGCAAACTGTGAGCAGTATTTCTGAGTTATGTGTCTTTGAGCTGGGGTTTCTGTCCAACAAGTAGTTTAGGTCAAAGATTGTATAAAATGTTTGCAATGCGCTCGTTAGCATTTAGTTAGCATTCTCTATGGGATTGTACATGTATTGTTAGCATTACTAACCTTCGGATTACAGAGGCCCAGTGGGGTTTGAAAATAGCCCCCCATCTGTTCAGTGCCGGTATTACAGAATATCCTTTTATGGCACAAGGTCAGTATGAAGGTAGGACGACCTGGATACCGCCCAAGCCTAGCATGTTCCAGTTCCCGACAATATCCAGCAACTTTGCACAGCCATTGAAGAGGAGTGGGACGACAGTCCACAGGCCACTATCAACAGCCTGATCAACTATGAGAAGGAGATGTTGTGCAGCCTGAGGCAAATGGTGGTCACACCAGATACTGACTGGTTTTCTGATCCACACCCCTACTTTTTTTTTAAGGTATCTGGGCTCCTGAGTGGCGCAGCGGTCTAAGGCACTGCATCTCAGTGCTAGAGGCTTCACTACAGACCCTGGTTTGATTCCAGGCCGTATCACAACCGAGCGTGATTGGGAGTCCCATAGGGCAGCGCATGTCCGGGTTAGGGTGTGGCCGGGTTAGGCCATCATTGTAAATAAGAATTTGTTCTTAACTTTCTTGCCTAGTTAAATAAACAAATAAATACAAAATATCTGTATTCCCAGGCATGTGAAATAGATTAGAGCCTAATGAATTCATTTCAATTGACTGATTTCGTTATATGAACTTTAACTCAGTCAAATCTTAGAAATTGTTGCATGTTGTGTTTATATTTTTGTTCTGTGTAATTTAAAGTTTTATACCCCTGAATGTGCGCACGGTCTCTCTCGGGCACGCTCTGATCACGAAGTCACCTCGTGCAAGTGAGCAACCTTCTAGCTAGCAAGCTAGCTAGCAAAATGGCTAATGGCTAATTTTGAAGTGGTCTAAACGTACAAATAACATTCTGACATGAACAAATGTATTCGAAATCGCATTCATACCTGAAAGGGAGAAATATACAAATAAATCACATGGCAATGTAGCTTTGGCTTCAAGTCACTTGTAATGAGTGAGCTGGGAAGCCCTGTAGGATTTTAAAAAATAAATTATTTTAGCTAGGCAACTCAGTTAAGAACAAATTCTTATTTACAATGACGGCCTAACGGGGAACAGTGGGTTAACTGCCTTGTTCAGGGGCAGAACGACATATTTGTACCTTGTCAACTCGGGGATTCGATCCAGCAACCTTTCGGTTACTGGCCCAACGATCTAACCACTTGGCTGGCTACCTGCCGCCCCAATTTCTGGCTATAACTAATCAAACTCAGATCAGACATCAATAAAGCACACAGATTGTATAATCAACATTTAGATACATTAATATCATATTACTTACATTGTGATTCTGTATTTTTGTTATTAAGGCACTTTTCATTTTATCACAAAAGCACGTGAATGCATCCAACTCGTATTTACGACTTCAAAGCTGAAATTACCACCTTCCCAATTGCTTATGAACACAGCATTATACAACCCCTCCCACCCGTTCCCCTCTAGCCAATGCCAAAGTGCCCCTCCCTCAGCAGATGGTACAGTACTACTGCTGTGTGTCTGAGTACTGATGACAGCACTATCACCTGGCACTGCCTGGGATTACTCGGCAGTACAAAACTCCTCTACTTGCGTGTGTGTGTGGGTGCGTGCGCGTGCGCTCGTCTCTGTTGTGGTATCGGCAGCCGGGGCACACCTCGGGCGACCAGGGCCTGATTAAATCGGCACAAGACAAATCTATGCTGTGCTCCTTGGCTGCAATGTTTGGCATTAATGTGCTTAACCTCTACATCCATCTGCAGCCTCCCCACATTGAACTAAAGCATACAATTTTAATCAAATTTCAAGCTGACCTATCCGTGTGTTATGTTACACTGGGGGGGGGTTAGATGTTGTAAATGTTGGACCACCACCTCCCAGAAAGTTAAGAGTATGTAAAGCTGAAACTGAGTGCTTCGGGCAATGTGGCCGAATGAGAGTGGGTAGAGGAGGGAGAGGAGAAAACATTGAGTGCTTGTAATGTGTCACAGTGACTAGGTTGAATCCTAATCTCTCTTCTTCTCTCTCTCCCTGACCTTGTGGGTTGTTCCTCGTCAGAAGAAACAGAGCCGCAGGAGAGCGAGGAACCCTTTGTGGCACCCCCGGGCCTGGCGATCCCCCCCGATGTGGAGCTGGTGAGTACCCTGCACTACTTCATGCTTTAATTAACATGATAGACCACAGGGTTGCAGAATGGGGTTTTAACCCATAAGTCTAAGCCGGGGGCGGTTCTACTAAGCTATATGGATTTGTGTTTAAAGGTCATATCAAGGATCATTTAGCTATTTTATTTTGAAGTTTAAGACCCATTGAAGTATTAAAAAAATATATATATTTATTTGATTCATGTTTTTATTTGGCCTTACTGCTATTAGCCCATACAAACGCATTGGATAAGAGATTCACTACATGGAACAACAGAACGTCCCCCCCAAAAATCTAAAGGAAGTTAGTTTTGAAGTGTCTGTCCTATATCTGAGGGATATAAGAAAGACCAGGAAACATATAAGTTACAAGTTTTTAGGGAGCTTTCAATTGTCAATTGAATGTTCATTTCTCTACCATAACCTGTCGTTTTAGAGAATTGTGGTCCAACCGGCCTCACAACCGCAAACCACGTGTATGGCGTTGTGTGGGCGAGTGGTTTGCTGATGTCAATATTGTGAACAGAGTGCCCCATGGTGGAGTTGTGGTATGGGCAGGCATAAGCTACAGACAATGAACATCGTTGCATTTTATTGATGGTAATTTGAATGCACAGAAATCCCGTGACGAGATCCAGAGGCCTATTTTTTTTAAGGTATCTGTGACCAACAGATGCATATCTGTATTCCCAGTCATGTGAAATCCATAGATTAGGGCCTAATGAATTTATTTATATTGACAGATTTCCTTATATGAATTGTAACTTGTAAAATCTTTGAAATTGTTGCATGTTGCGTTTTATATTTTTGTTCAGTATACATTTGAACAATGGTGGGTCCGGGATCCAACGGTTTACATAACACTCCCTATTATGGAGCCATGGAGAGGGAAAAGGAAGGGATCGGAGCAGCAAACAGCAGAACTTGCTTGCGAGTGTTGTGTGTGTGATAGACAGTGACTGGTGCAGTATTGACGTAGCGATGCTGATCAGACTGCAGACAGACCAATAGACAGACACAGACAGACACAGACAAGTGGTGAGTCGAACGATAAGGCGTCTTATCTGGGGGATGGTATTGAGGTCATCACTCACATCCTGCAGCCTGGGAGGAGACTGAGAAGAGGAGTCTGCTGTGCTGCTTTAGTTTGTGTCAGTCAGTATCATCCCAGTCCACTAGGACAGACTTTCCACTCCACTGCTGCTGCTTCTCCCATTGACCGCCGGTTGCCTTTCATCTGCAGGGTCCTTCCAACTCAAGAAGGGGAGGCTTTCATCTCAGCATGGCCTCGATTTTCTCTCTCTCTCTCTCTCTCACACACACACACACCCTACAGACTTCAGACTGACACAAACACACACACAAACTTACATACACCCTGGGACATGCATACACACATAGTAATTCAATATAGACGCCGCTGACAGAGAGATCTTCCTCACTCTGGCTGTCAGTGTCCTCTGTGATGTCCAGACACACATGCGCATCCTTTCCATGTGTCCTTGTAATGAGATTTCGATTGGGTACCCTGCAAAGCCCTTCCAATTGCACCGTCTCGAAACAGCCAATTAGTCAAAGCTGGCGCTATTCTCAGAATATCTGATTTGAACTATTAATTTGGGGATATGGCTGTGTGTTTCCCCCGTTATCACAGGCAGTCTCCGGTCTGACAGCCTGAAGGGTGGGGAGAAGGAATCGTCTCTCTCTCTGCTCTTCCTTTCTGTGTTTCATGATTCCATAAGAAGTTCCTCGTTAAAATTCAAAATTGCAAGGTTATTTGCCGCTACAGAGTTTATGCTCTCGCAAAACACGTAAGTGTGTGTGTAGTGGAATGTTACTACAGAGTTCAGGCCCAAGCGTCTTCTCTCCAAAGGTTTTCATTTGATGAGAAATGTGTGTTTTTGCTAGTTTTTTCTTAGGGTAACTAACGAGAATGATTCATCATTGAAAGTACACAGTCACAGTGATATTGAGTAATCGAGTCCCAATGATTTCCATCTTGTATGTATTTAGTAAATGATTGTTAGTGAAGAAGCTATTAAACCTCTTCTACAGTCTTTAGGAAATATAATTTGGTTGATCCCCCACAAAGAATTAACTGCCACACTTAAAAACCTGTTTCATGTCATGTTGTAGCGTATTTAGCTTTTTCGTCTTTGCTTCTGAAGTGATTACTCTTGTGCCTCAGTTATTAAATACAGTTACATTAACTTGCCTGTAAGGACAGTCTGGGGCCGTATGTATCAAGCATCTCAGACAAGGTTTGCTGATTTAGGATCCCCTTTGCCTGTTAGATCACAATGAATAATGTTACATGGAAAAAGGGGCCTTGATCCTACAGTCGTGGCCAAATCTTTTGAGAATGACACAAATATTAATTTCCACAAAGTTGCTGCTTCAGTGTCTACATATTTTTGTCAGATGTTACTATGGAATACTGAAGTATAATTACAAGCATTTCATAAGTGGCAAAGGCTTTTATTGACAATTACATGAAGTTGATGCAAAGAGTCAATATTTGCAGTGTTGACCCTTCTTTTTCAAGACCTCTGCAATCCGCCCTGGCATGCTGTCAGTTAACTTCTGGGCCACATCCTGACTGATGGCAGCCCATTATTGCATAATCAATGCTTGGAGTTTGTTAGAATTTGTGGGGTTTTGTTTGTCCACCTGCGTCTTGAGGATTGACCACAAGTTCTCAATGGGATTAAGGTCAAAATATCAATGTTTTGTTCCCTGAGCCACTTAGTTATCACTTTTTCCTCATGGCAAGGTGCTCCATCATGCTGGAAAAGGCATTGTTCGTCACCAAACTGTTCCTGGATGGTTGGGAGAATTTGCTATTGGAGGATGTGTTGGTACCATTCTATATTCATGGCTGTGTTCTTGGGCAATTTTGTGACTGAGCCCACTCCCTTGGCTGAGAAGCAACCCCACACATGTATGGTATCATGATGCTTTACTGTTGGCATGATACAGGACTGATGGTAGCGCTCACCTTGTATTCTCCGGACAAGCTTTTTTCTGGATGCCCCAAACAATCGGAAAAGGGATTCATCAGAGAAAATGACTTTACCCCAGTCCTCAGCAGTCCAATCCCTGTACCTTTTGCAGAATATCAGTCTGTCCCTGATGTTTTTCCTGGAGAGAAGTGGCTTCTTTGCTGCCCTTCTTAACACCAGGCCATCCTCCAAAATTCTTGGCCTCACTCTGCGTGCAGATGCACTCACACCTGCCTGCTGCCATTCCTGAGCAAGCTCTATACTGGTGGTGCCCCGATCCCGCAACTGAATCAACTTTAGGAGACGGTCCTGACGCTTGCTGGACTTTCTTGGGCAACCTGAAGCATTCATAACAATTGAACCGCTCTCCTTAAAGTTCTTGATGATCTGATAAATGGTTGATTTAGGTGCAATCTTACTGGCAGCAATATCCTTGCCTCTGAAGCCCTTTTTGTGCAAAGCAATAATGACGGCACGTGTTTCCTTGCAGGTAACCATGATTGACAGAGGAAGAACAATCATTCCAAGCACCACCCTCCCTTTGAAGCTTCCAGTCTGTTATTCAAACTCAATCAGCATGACAGAGTGATCTCCAGCCTTGTTCTCGTCAACACTCACAACCGTGTTAACGAGAGAATCCCTGACATGATGTCAGCTGGTCCCTTTGTGGCAGGGCTGAAATGCAGTGGAAATATTTGGGGGATTCAGTTCATTTGCGTGGCAAAGAGGGATTTTGCAATTAATTGCAATTCATCTGATCACTCTTCATAACATTCTGGAGTATATGCTAATTGCCATCATACAAACTGAGGCAGCAGACTTTGAAAATGAATATTTGTGTCATTCTAAAAACATTTGGCCACGACTGTAGATCCGCATTCCTACTCTTGCTTGATACATACATCCCCAGGTTGTCACCTATCCTTAACCCCACATATAGTTTGACTTAGTGTGTGTCCTCTTCCCCTTTCCAGCCAGCGACCACCAAAACCCATGCCATCATTGAGAGGACCGCCAACTTTGTGTGCCTGCAGGGGGCCCAGTTTGAGATTGTTTTGAAAGCCAAGCAGTCTGGCAACTCCCAGTTTGACTTCCTGAACTTCGAACACTACCTGAACCCCTACTACAAACACATCCTGAAGGCCATGAAGGAGGGCCGCTATACCTCTGCCTCCGACAAGCAGGACTTACAGGGTGAGTCACAGAGATTAACAAAAAGGGTTTATATAGAATGAGTTGTACATCATGGGATACATAGTAACATATACTATCTAATACATACTTCATGTGGAAATCTTAGAGAACAGTGGCACAGAATACATTTTAAAGGGATACTTCGGGATTTTGGCAATGAAGCCCTTTATCTATTGCACGCGGAGACATAAAAATGGTATTCACAAGTTCATCTGACTGGGGAAGTACATAAAGGGCTCCATTACCAAAATCCTGAAGTGTCCCTTTAACAACAGAATACATTAATAGAATTCAGAATACATGGAGTACTTATTACTGTAGTATGCAACTATAGTATTGTTAGTTTCTAAATATCAGAGTACGAACTCGACGGACACTAAAAACTTCAACCAAAGGATCTAACAGTTGAACAGACAAAGACATGGTTCCACCAGTGGTAGTATATTTTTGCAGTTAGGCTAGTGGTTAGAGCATTGGGCCAGTAACTGAAAGGTTGCTAGATCGAATCCCTGAGCTGACAAGTTAAAAATCTGTTGTTCTGCCCCTGAACAAGGCAGTTAACCCACTGTTCCTAGGCTGTCATTGTAAATCAGAATTTGTTCTTAACTGACTTGCCTAGTTAAATAAAGGTTAAATAAAATATATATATACCCCAATTTGGGTTGGAATCTCCTCCTTCTCTCTAAAGATTACATCTCTGTTGCTAGGCAGGAAATTAAGGGATGCGGGCAATAAACTGTTCCTTCTCCCTTAACCTGACCTGACCTCGGCCCCCTTCCTCACTAATCCACAGCTCCCCACCCTTATCAGTGCCTGCCAAGATGTGTCTTTCCTTCACTCAGTACATTCCAAGCTTAATTGCCTCTACCATATACATCCCTCCTACAGATAACCTTTTTCAGATTAAACATTTAGATATTTTTCTTTAAAGGTTACAATAGCACTGCTAATGAGACTAATGGCAAATCTGCCTTTGCATGTGGCAATTTTGTATAATGCAGCTTTAACAGAATATTACCTTCCAGTGTAAAAACCATGGACATTTAAAAACAAAACAAAAATTAAGTGAGAAGGAGGTATTGGTCTGAGGCTGAAAAAATAAGTTAAATTCACATGAGCACCACAATGCCTACTAAACCCATGCTCTACCAGGGTTTTCCAGCACACAGCTTTGACCTACTACATGACCTCTGTCATTGCCAACAAAGGGTATATAACAAAGTATTGAGAAACTTTTGTTATTTACCAAATACTTTTTTCCTCATTTTGTCTGTCATAGTTCAAGTGTACCTATGATGAAATTTACAGGCATCTCTCATCTTTTTAAGTGGGAGAACTTGCACAATTAGTGTCTGACTAAATACTTTTTTGCCCCACTGTATGTTTGTCTGTTCTATTTAAAATAATAATAACCTTCTCAAACAGCCTAATTCACTCTTCAGAGGAATAATGGACTTATTAAAATAATTAAAATATACATTAAATACATTCAAATATACATTTTATACATTAAAATATAATAATGTATATAATGTATACAAAATCCTCATCAATCTACGCACACTACCCCATAATGACGAAGTGAAAACTGTTTTTTAGAAATGTGTGCATATTACTTAAAAGCAGAAATACCTTATTTACATAAGTATTCAGACCCTTTGCTATGAGACTTGAATTTAAGCTCAGGGCATCCTGTTTCCATTCATCATGCATATTTCTCAGAATGAGAACGTGTTGCAAATTCTTATATAAATGTGCCTTTTTATGCTCATTGCACATTTTATAAAACACAGACTAGACAGCTAGCACATAAGTCTGTGGCTAAAATGCTGCTAGTGGTATGTGATACATGTTCATTGACACTCTTGTTTTAGTAGGGTCTGCTCTGTTCTACATTTTGTGAGTTGTGCCATGAAAAGGGTGTTGTTAGAAAGGTTTTTGTCTATTACAGTAAAACAATATCTCTAAGCGTTTCGGTGTCCATTTTACCGATTTCTGTTGGACCAATCCTCAAATGCAAATAGCGAGTTTCAACTGCTTCTTGTCAGAGAGGATGTTGTGAGTGGTAGGGGACGGGGCTCGGTGTCTGTGTTCGAGTGGGAAGGAGCACAGAGCACACTGGACTGAAGCAGCAAAGCAGACGAGATCAAAAAGACAGAACGCTCATAAAAACGAAGAAAAAAAAGATAAACCTCTTGTGATCCAGGCATTTGGAACAATACGCTAAAGCATAAATTCGAAATAATTTGATATTGCCCAGCCCTAAGCTCAAGCTATATTTTGACAGAGGGGAAATCCGTATGAAAGTGGATAACCCTGTGACACCTGTAATATATGCACTCCCTACTAACCCCCCCCCCCCGCATGCTCTATTATTAACCGGAAAAGGGAGCCTGACAGAACAGATATCCTGTATTTTTGACTCATTTCTCAAGCCGCATCTCCTCTTCACCCTCCTTCACAAGGGACTCTATTGACATTATTCATGTACTCTGACTTTCTTTTTGGACCAGCGCCCTACAGACTCTCTGCCTAGCTCCTCATGTGTCAGAGGCCTAGCAGAGCTGGTACTCGCAGAAAACAGTTATGCTTAGAAGTTACTTTTTCCCACTTTTTCCCATGGCACTCAATTATGCCAAAATTAGACTCTTAGAACATGATCACATTCTCAACCCTGAGCAAAATCCCTTTCTATCCAAGGTCAAACTATATTGACGTTATATAGACAATATATTGGTATTATTTGATGGGATCTGGCTAGCTGGCCAACCCGTGGACCGAACTTATCTGGCCGGCTGGAGCTATGGTCCTGCCGGCCAGATACAGTGCATTCGGAAAGTATTCAGAGCCTTTGACTTTTTCCACATTTTGTTACATTACAGCCTTATTCTAAAATAGATTGCATTTAACATATTCTTCAACAATACCCCAGAAATCAAAAAAAGTTGTTTTGAAATGTTTGCAAATATATATAAAATAAACATATCTTATTTATGTAAGTATTCAGACCCTTTGCTATGAGACTCAACATTTTTCTCAGATGCATCCTGTTTCCATTGATTGTCCTTGAAAAGTTTCTACAACTTCATTGGAGTAGACCTGTGGTAAATTCAATTGATTAGGCATATATAAGGTCCCACAGTTGACAGTGCATGTCAGAGCAAAAACCAAGCCACGAGGTCAAAGAAATTGTCTGTAGAGCTCCGAGACAGGATTGTGTCGAGGCACAGATCTGGGGAAGGGTACCAAAAAATGTCTGCAGCATTGAAGATCCCTAAAAACACAGTGGCCTCCATCATTCTTAAATGGAAGAAGTTTGGAACCACCAAGACTCTCTTCCTAGAGCTGGCCACCCGGCCAAACTGAGCAATCAGGGGAGAAGGGCATTGGTCAGGTAGGTGACCAAGAACCCAATGGTCACTCTGACTGAGCTCCAGAGTTCCTCTGTGGAGATGGGAGAACCTTCCAGAAGGACAACCATCTCTGCAGCACTCATGCATTTATGGTAGAGTGGCCAGACGGAAGCCACTCCTCAGTAAAAGGCATATAACAGCCCATTTAGAGTTTGCCAAAAGGCACCTAAAGACTCTCAAACCATGAGAAACAAGATTCTCTGGTCTGATGAAACCAAGCTTCAACTCTTTGGCCTAAATGCCCAGTCTGAAGGAAGCCTGGCACCATTCCTATGGTGAAGCATGTTGGTGGCAGCATCATGCTGTGGGGATGTTTTTCAGCGGCACGGACTGAGAGACTAGTCAGGATCAAGGGAAAGATAAACTTTCTGAAAACTGCTCCAGAGTGTTCAGGACCTCAGAATGGGATGAAGGTTCACCTTCCAATAGGACAACGACTCTAAGCACACAGCCAAGACAATGCAGGCATGGCTTTAGGACAAGTCTCTGAATGTCCTTGAGTGACCCAGCCAGAGGCTGGACTTCAACCTGATCAAACATCTCTTGAGAGACCTGAAAATAGCTGCGTAGTGACGCTCCCCATCCAACCTGACAGAGCTAGAGAGAACCTGCAGACAAGAATGGGAGAAACTCAACCAAATACAGGTGTTCCAAGCTTGTAACTACATCCCCAAGAATGCTCGATGCTGTAACCACTGTCAAAGGTTCTTCAACCAAGTACTTAGTAAAGAGTCTGAATACTTATGTTATTGTCATATTTTTATTTATTTATTGTAAAACATTTCCAAAAATTTCTAAAACCTGTTTTTGCTTTGTCTTTATGGGATATTGTGTGTAGATTGATGAGGAAAAAACTATTTAATCAATTTTAGAATAAGGCTGTAACCTAACAAAATGTGGAAAAGGTCAAGTGGTCTGAATACTTTTCCGAAGGCATTGTATAAAGGTCCGGCCAAATGCTCTACAGGATCAAAAGTATGTGGACACCTGCTCGTCAAACATCTCATTCCAAAATCATAGGCATGAATATGGAGTTGGTCCCCCACTTTGCTGCTATAACAGCCTCCACTCTTCTGGGAAGGCTTTCCACTAGATGTTGGAACATTGTTGTGTGGACTTGCTTCCATTCAGCCATGAGCATTAGTGAAGTCGGGCGCTGATGTTGGGCTAGTAGGCCTGGCTCGCAGTTTGGGTTCCAATTAATCTCAAAGGTGTTCAATGGGGTTGAGGTCAGGGCTCTGTGCAGGCCTGTCAAATTCTTCCGCACCGATCTCGACAAACCATTTCTGCATGAACCTCGCTTTGTGCACGGGGGCATTGTCAAGCTGAAACAGGGAAGGAGCTTCCCCAAACTGTTACCACAAAGTTGGGAGCACAGAATTGTCTAGAATGTCATTGTATGCTGTAGCGTTACGATTTCACTGAACCTAAGGGGCCTAGCCCGAACCATGAAAAACAGCCCCAGACCATCCTCCTCCACCAAACTTTACAGTACACATTTTGCATTAGGGCAGGTAGCGTTCTCCTGGCATCTGCCAAACCCAGATTCGTCCGTCGGACTGCCAGATTTTGAAGTGTGATTCATCACATCACCAAAGAATGCATTTCCGCTGCTCCAGATTCCAATGGTGGCGAGCTTTACACCACTCCAGCCGACGCTTGGCATTGCGCATGGTTAGTTTAGGCTTCTGTGTGGCTGCTCGGCATGGAAATCCTTTTTATGACGCTCCGGATGAGCAGTTCTTGTGCTGACTTTGCTTCCATGCCTTTGCTTCCGAGGACAGATTATTTTTTTCTGCGCTGCAAGCTTCAGCACTCGGCCCCATTCTGTGAGCTTGTCAAATCCAATTTTATTGGTCACATACACATGGTTAGCAGATGTTAATGAGAGTGTAGCGAAATGCTTGTGCTTCTAGTTCCAACCGTGGAGTAATATCTAACAAGTAATCTAACAATTTCACAACCACTACCTTATATCCACAAGTGTAAAGGAATGAATAATAATATGTACATATAAATATATGGATGAGCGATGGCCGAACGGCATAGGCAAGATGCAGTAGATGGTATAGAGTACAGTATATACATATAAGATGAGTAATGTATGTAAACATTCTATAAAGTGGCATTGTTTAAGTGACTAGTGATACATTTATTACATCCAAATGTGAATTATAAAAGTAGCTAGAGATTGAGTCTATGTTGGCAGCAGCCACTCAACGTGATGGCTGTTTTAACACTTGAGACCTTGAGATAGAAGCTGTTTTTCAGTCTCTCGGTCCTAGCTTTGATGGACTTGTACTGACCTCGACTTCTGGATGATAGCGGGGTGAACAAATCAAATCAAATGTATTTATATAGCCCTTCGTACATCAGCTGATATCTCAAAGTGCTGTACAGAAACCCAGCCTAAAACCCCAAACAGCAAGCAATGCAGGTGTAGAAGCACGGTGGCTAGGAAAAACTCCCTAGAAAGGCGAAAACCTAGGAAGAAACCTAGAGAGGAACCAGGCTATGTGGGGTGGCCAGTCCTCTTCTGGCTGTGCTGGGTGGAGATTATAACAGAACATGGCCAAGATGTTCAAATGTTAATAAATGACCAGCATGGTCAAATAATAATAAGGCAGAACAGTTGAAACTGGAGCAACAGCACGGTCAGGTGGACTGGGGACAGCAAGGAATATGACTGGGGACAGCAAATAGATATGCTGATAAAATTTAGGGAGCCTTGTTTTCAGATTAGCCTTGTTAATAAAATCCCCAGCTACAATAAATGCAGCCTCAAAATCTGTGGTTTCCAGTTTACATAGAGTCAAATTAAGTTCTTTCATGGCCGTCGAGGTGTCTGCTTGGTGTGTGCTAAGCTGTCATCAAGGCAAAGGGTGGCTACTTTGATGAATTTAATCTAAAATATATTTGGATTTGTTTAACACTTTCGTGGTTACTACATGATTCCATATGTGTTATTTCATAGTTGTGATGTCTTCAGTATTGTTCTTCAATGTAGAAAATAGTAAAAATAAAGAAAAACCCTTGAATGAGTAGGAGTTTCCAAACTTTTGACTTGTACTGTAAATCATCACATTTTCGTAGTGGCATAGAGCAGTAGAGTTGAGGCACTTACAGAAGTTGCACACATAGGAAAAACATTTTGTAGCCTTGGATTAGGGAAAAATGTAGCCTTTTTATAAAAGCATGTCATGCAATTCTAAGTCTTTTTACATGACTGGCAGAATATTTTTTAATACCGCACAAATTATCGAAATGACAGGCTACTTTGACTCTGACATCAATAAAAACAACTTTGTCTTAAATCCATCAGTAGTCAAGGCCTAGGTGTGTGTGGACACACATTGTAGGCTACAATATGAGGAGGAAGTAAAGTATAGTCCTAAAAATGCTTTCCACTTTCACTGACTCACCCAATTATCCACAGCTCACTCTCCAGTGATGTCATATGAGTTTGTGCCAAAAGCCTATCTCTCTCTTGTTTTACTTTGTAAAACAATATTTTGAAGTTTATTACAGCATACGGATTCTAGTCTTCTCTTTTCAGCAGGTGCCATTTGCTTTCCAACCTGTGTTTTCCCTCGATTGCATTTTTAATATTGCGAAAGGCCCGTTTTTATCTGCATTCTGTTCACTGACAGATTTGCCGCATGCTCCGACTGTAGGCTATGCCTTATTGGGCTACACACAATCCACAGCTAGGCTATTTTTTTTTTAAAGAAGCTATTGATCCTTGGTGGATAATTTATGGGCCTACTCATGGTGTAGTAGGCTATTCTGAATTATTTCATTTCTTTCTGAACAGACAACTGTAATTCTATAACTTTGGCAAATGTATTTCAATTTATCAGGGGTGCTGCAGCTCCTCCAGAAGACTTTGCCCATCTATGATTCTATAGGGAAATAAATGAATTGCAATGCTGGAGAGATGAGAGTTGCAGGCACATGTCTATCAGAGCAGAGAAAGGGAGAGCGATCATATAAAGTTAATCTCATTCTTGTTCTGTGAGAGATGCAGGTGCACTTATCACACAGCCACTTCCAAGCATTGGTTTCAAACATAGGTTAGGTTAGTCCTGTCCGGCCCAACTTGTATCAACTCAGAATATCTGGCCCGGGCTGAAAATCTACTTTTTCACTTAGTTTTTTTTGTGGGGGGCAGGAGAATTAATGACATATTGATTGCCTTTATTATAATTTTTACATAGGAAAAAGTGGATATTATTGTTCATGCCATGAGAGGTACCAGATCTTGCCAAATAGGTTCCGGAACAAAACAGTACGAATCGGAGAGATGGCGGATCCTGTTCTGGGAAGATCCGGCTCAAATTAAGCATTGGAAGTCGGAGATTTCCGAGGTCCCAGTTGTTTTGAACGCTGCATTAGTCTCCGCTGCATCTCAGCCGAGCGAGGGAAAGAACAGCAGAGAGTCAGCCTCTCATGGTCCCTGCTCTCTCCTTCCTTTCCTCCAGGTGAGGCTGACCAGGTGAGGCTGACTCATTTCATTTTCTTCTGTATGTAAATTCTAAACACTCCGATATGTTACGAATTACATTCGGAGATTTGTCTTCCATCAAGACAATGATCCAAAACATAAAGCAAAATCTACAATGGAATGGTTCAAAAATAAACATATCCAGGTGTTAGAATGGCCAAGTCAAAGTCCAGACCTGAATCCAATCGAGAATCTGTGGAAAGAACTGAAAACTGCTGTTCACAAATGCTCTCCATTCAACCTCACTGAGCTCGAGCTGTTTTGCAAGGAGGAATGGGAAAAAATGTCAGTCTCTCGATGTGCAAAACTGATAGAGACATACCCCAAGCGACTTACAGCTGTAATCGCAGCAAAAGGTGGCGCTACAAAGTATTAACTTAAGGGGGCTGAATAATTTTGCACGCCCAATTTTTCAGTTTTTGATTTGTTAAAAAAGTTTGAAATATCCAATAAATGTCGTTCCACTTCATGATTGTGTCCCACTTGTTGTTGATTCCTCACAAAAAAATACAGTTTTATATCTTTATGTTTGAAGCCTGAAATGTGGCAAAAGGTCGCAAAGTTCAAGGGGGCCGAATACTTTCGCAAGGCACTGTATCTCCCGGTCTGCTAGGAATGCCTTTAAGATGGACCAGTTGATCGCGGCATTGTGAATTCTTTATTTTTCAGCTTCAGACCAATACCTACTTTTTACTTAAAACAGTTTTTTGTTTGTAATATTCTTCATTCATACTTCAATATATTTTCTGTAGACTCTGATGATTCGGATGATGATGGGGATGGCAACTACCTCCACCCGAGCCTGTTTGCTCCTAAGAAGAGCTCTCGCCTTGAGGAGCTGATGAAGGTAAGGACTAGTGTGTGCTCTGACTAGTGTGTACTTTACCTGGCCCAACATGACCTCTACCTTAATGCTTATTATTTTCCCTGAGCGTTTTCATCTATTGAAGATGGTCTGAGAGGTGCATTTTACTGTACACTGGGCTGAGATTATTGGATATGAGAAACCATTACTGTGAAAAGCACTTGTGAATTCTTCACTATTTTGCTTTGTTCTGTTTTATTCAGACAAATAGTTATCTTTGCTGCAGAGGGAAGAAAACTGTACGACTATAGACTGAGTTCATCTGAGGGCCTTTCTGGATCAATTATCTCCCATCTATAGAGGCTTTGCCTGTTCTTTCCAACCCACAATATGTATATTAAATGTTCATATACATTTTTTTATAGGGTTTATCCATTTGGTAATTGTGCCAATGGTTAGGTTTCTAATGTTCAAAAGCCCATACACTTCTGAATTAATAGCACATTATTGTTAAGTTGTTCTATTAGATGGCACAATTTGGCCTGAGTTCAAAGCATCTCACTTCAAAGTGCTTTAGACCTGAATATCAAGATAATGCCATCTTTCCTTTAGAACTGTGAAGTCTGTTCATTGAAAGGGTTTTGATAACTCATATGCCAACTCTTTTTGATTACACCAGATTGCACACCATAAGGCTGGAGACACCATTATAAATCAACAGTATGTTTATAAATTATTCAAAGGCCACACTAATAAATGACTTGCGATAAGTAGGTTATACCACATAACATAGAGAAATATAGCATAAATAAACTGTTTCTCTGCCTTGACTTGTTGCCCATCACATAAGCTAGAGGTGTCTCACAGTTTCACAACTCTATATCTTCCCATTGTTGAGGCTAATAAAATAGCTGCTGATTGTTGTTATAATCCTTCTAACCAGATCTATTTGTGTTGTAGCCTCTCCAAGTCATGGACCCAGACCATCCACTGGCAGCGCTGGTCCGGAAAGCCCGACAGGAACAGAACGGAGCCGCCGCTGCAGCTGCCTCCGCCATGGCAACCAAGCCAGAGGAAGTACCCGCAGAGCCGGCTGTGCCAGCCACACCGGCAGAGTACACAGCTGACCGTGAGTACAGTTTCTCATCTATGAGAGTCAAACTGGGCAACTGTGAAATCCAATACCTGAGGAGTATTCATATTGGCTCCGAGGGAGCCTCTTCATCTCAGTTTAGTCCTGGTCCACTTCATTTCTCTTCCCATTTTCTTTTTCATTTCCCTTTCGACAAGAGCTCCGTCTCAGACAGGCAGAGTGGCACTCAATTGTCTAGTATTGATCACGGAACCCCTGGAGGCGAGAATAATGGTCCACTTGTTAGAATTCTCTTTGTTTGAGAGGGATATTGGTGTTCATATCAGATTAGAATGTCTTTCAGGGGAAAGGTACATTGAATCAACAAAATATTGATCAGGCATGTTCCCACTGGCAAATCTTCAGTTATTCATGTCACAGATTGTGTTCACAAAATGCTGAGATCAACATAAAGTACCTAGATCAAATATGCCCAGTTTTTCTGATAGAGATTCTGGGCTGTACTTGAGATTGAGATGAACTGGCAGCAGTGTTGGATTGTGATGATTGATGATGTGGAGTGTGGCCAGAGGGGCTGTAGCTGTGGAGGGTACCCTGCAGGTCATCGTGGAAAAGCTCATTAACATGGTCTCCTGTAGGCCCATGACTCATTACACTGCTGAAATATCCTCTACCAGGAGTTCAATAGTAGAACGCCCTTCACCACTAGAGCAGTGCAATGTTGATCAACCTGAGAAATTCAGCTTGGTCAATACTTTTCCTTGAGGACTGGTCAGCATAGACTGTATCGAGAAGCGATTTTCACCACTTCAAATCAAAATCAAATCAAATGTATTTGTCGCATGCACATGGTTAGCAGATGTTAATGCGAGTGTAGCGAAATGCTTGTGCTTCTAGTTCCGACAATGCAGTAATAACCAACGAGTAATCTAACTAACAATTCCAAAACTACTACCTTATACACACAAGTGTAAAGGGATAAAGAATATGTACATAAAGATATATGAATGAGTGATGGTACAGAGCGGCATAGGCAAGATGCAGTAGATGGTATCGAGTACAGTATATACATATGAGATGAGTATGTAAACAAAGTGGCATAGTTTAAAGTGGCTAGTGATACATGTATTACATAAAGATGCAGTAGATGATATAGAGTACAGTATATACGTATACATATGAGATGAATAATGTAGGGTATGTAAACATTATAGTAAGTAGCATTGTTGTCCTTGGGGGATTGTGAGTACATAAAGGTTCTTAACACTTTTCAAAGTCTCAGAGGAGGTATTTTTCACTCATTTCTTATCCTTGAAATGCCCCGTTCATTTTCGGAGCTGCAGTGATGTGTTGTTTTGGATGTGCTGACAAACTTAATTTTCCTAGCTTTTCATTGACTGCAGTGTTTGCTTTGTGCTGAACGCCGGTGGACTGAATCCAAAGCTGTTTGTCTGGCCGCCCCACAGATGTGTTTGCTCCCTCTAAATGCAGACATAATTTCCACTTATTTTCCTGCTCTCTTCTGGCTGCCCACCCACCCACCCATCACAACCATTTCTCCACCCTAGTGCTACAGACAAATGGGTCCTCTCTCGCTTGACCCAAACCCTTGAAGACATCCACTGTTATTCAGCTCATACACTCTTCATCCTAAGCAACATACACAGGAACACTCTAACTTTAGCTCAGTGCTCACTGCAGAACAGTACTTTTCCTCAAGCAAATCTAGGGAAAAATTGCAACATCACAGAATCACTTGTCTTGCAGGGCCATCCTTCCAAAGGGTGTCCGAGGCTACAAAATCACCATTTCATTTCTTGCTTAAATCTTAGCCAGTTTCTCTCTATTGTCTGCATTAATTGTAAGTGATGGATGTTGAAGGTGCTGGGTGTGATATGGGGTGCCAGGCTACCTTATTTGTCCTTGAGAGATGTTCCTCGCAATTTGGCTGGTTGTATTTTCTAGGGTCAACCCCGTCTCCCCTCTTTTTGCCTGAACTGGAAACTGAGAAATTGTCCTGGTGCTTGGAAGAGACGGCTCAAGCTGATTGTACTGATTTGTCTTAATTAACATGACTTGAAGAGCTCCACTGGCTTCATGAGGTGGGAAAGAGAGGGAGGGAGAGCGGTGCTCTGCTTAACACTTCCGACTTTGACACCACTGCCGCCGCCACCACAGCATCACACAACAGTACAGACATGGATTTTTAATGTGCTGGCTTATGGTGACAAGATAATCATTTTTGAAAGATTTTACTCCCATAGATCCGACTTTGATTTCTGTGTATGGCGCCAGTTCTCTGGGAGAATCTCTGTAAAACAGACTGGAGACGATCAAAGGCACCAAAGGAATAGACTGCTCAATGTGATCCTCCAGTATCTGCCAATGAGGCAGGTATTGAATGAGAATTAGGCAAGAGGAGTTAAGACTGTGTAACAGTTTTGGGCGGTTCTCAACTACCCAGACTCCATAAGCGCTCAGCTTTGGAGCTCCTTTTAAGTTGATTTAACTTTGGTAGCGCTTGAAGGTAGGCTGGGCCTAGTTCCTTTAACCTTGAGTGTTTCGTGGTGTCATCTGATTGACCTGACACTATCACTTATTCCCTTCCATTCTGCTGGTCTATGGATTGTCTGTTGCAATGTTAGAACATTCTACATTCTAATACAGTCATCATGAGGCATATTAGATGATTTGACAACATTCCCTAGAAATTTCAAGAAGCTGTCAAGAATGCACTATGAAGACTAGGCTTTTCTTTATTAAATCAAATCTAATTGCATTGGTCACATGTTTTGTAAACAACAGGTGTTGACGAACAGTGAAATGCTTACTTATTGGCCCTTCCCAACAATGCAGTGAGAAAGAAAATAGAAAAGTAATAACACACAATAATAAATACACAATGAGTAACGATAACTTGGCTCTATACATTGAGTACCAGAGAAGGGTTTATGACTTGGGTGGCTGGAGTATTTAAAACATTTTGGGGGCTTCCTCTGACACTCCCTGATATAGAGGTCCTGGTTGGCAGGGAGCTCGGCCCCAGTGATGTACTGGGCTGTATGCGCTACTCTCTGTAGCGCCTTGCGATCAGATGCCAAGCAGTTGCCATACCAAGCAGTGATGCAGCCATTCAAGATGATCTCAATGGTGCAGCAGTAGAACTTTTTGCACCAAATCTTTTCAGCCTCCTGAGGGGGAAGAGGTGTTGTGCCCTCTTCACGACTGTGTTGGTGTGTGTGGACCATGATAGATCCTTAGTGATGTGGAACAGGGATTATAGGAGGGGACTAAACACGCACCCCTGAGGGGTCCCCGTGTTGAAGGTCAGTGTGTCGTATGTGTCGTATGTGTTGTTGCCTACCGTCACCACGTGGGGCGGCCCTTCAAGGGCCTTCCCCAGGGTCCAGTTGCAGAGGGAGGCGTTCAGTCCCAGGGTCCTTAGGTAAGTGATGAGCTTGAAGGGCACTATGGTGTAGTCACCTCCATGTTTTTAGTGCACGCTTGAGTGCTATGCCGGTAATACTGGAAATTCCAGTTACATATTCCAGTCTTTGTTAGCAAAACAGTCCTGTAGCTTAGCATCCGCGAGGGAAAGCTTTGTATCCATTTCTATGCGTGGTCTAAAGTTGATCTAGTGTGTTTTATTAATTATTTTCTCTAGTTGCACAGGTGACATGCTCTTAGAAATTAGCTAAGAGTGATTTCAGTTTCCCTGCATTTAAAGCGCCACCGCTGGATGAGCATTTTCTTGTTTGCTTATGGCCCTAAATAGCTTGTTGACTGTGGATTTAGCGCCAGTATCGGTTTGTGGTGGTAAATAGACAGCTACTGTATGAAAAATATTGATAAAAATTATTTTGTAAATAGTATGGTCAACAGTTTACCATGAGGTATTCTAACTCAGGCGTGCAGAACCTCAAGACGTTCTTAATAATAAAGATTGCGCACCAGCTGTTGTTGACAAAGAGAGACACCTCTCCCCTTGAGCTTACCCAAGCTTCCATTCTGTCCTGCCGATGCATAGAAAAACAGCTAGATGTAAATGATCCATGTCCTTGTTCAGCCACGACTCCAAGAAACACAGGATATTACAGTTCTTCAGGTCCCGCTGATAGGATAGTCTTGAACAGAGCTCTTCCAGTTTGTTCTCCAGTGATTGTAGAATGGAGGGTAGAGGCGGTTTATTTCACTTGTCAACGTAGTTTCATCAGGGTGCCCGCGCTTTGGCCTCGCTTATGCCGCATCTTTCTTCTCCGAGTCTGGGTGACTAAGGCCTGGTCTGGGGTGAGCAGTATGTCCTGCACCGCCGACTCGTTGAACTAGAAATATTCATCCAAATCAAGGTTAGTGATTGCTGTTCTGATGGCCAGAAGCTCCTTTCAGTCACAGGAAACAATGGCGGAAACATTATGGACAAAAAAAGTTACGACCTGCACAGAAAAACACACAAAATAGCACAACTGGTCAGGAGGCCATAAAACGGCAGCTTTCCAATCCAGTGCCATTCCTGTTGGGTGACATGCGTCCCCATCTGTCTTGACCTCAGAGGCCCGATGAGGCAATGCGGCCTAGTTTTAACAGTCCACAGACAAGCATCTCACAATACACTGTACTGTACATCCATCCACAATGGCTCACCAACACTCCTCTTCTGAAGCAGTTTGTCTGTCAGTTTCACCCACCCCACTTTAAACAATTGCTACCAGTGAACGTTTTCCCTGATCAACAAGCTGTTACCCTGCAGGTTATGAATCGTTATGCATTCAGTAAGTGGGCTTTTTTATTAATCAGCAGATGTTCGCAGGCCAACTTTCTGTTTTGCACACTTTTTCATTCCCACTTTTAGTTTTTCCCAAGAGAGCAACACAGAGATGGAATTAAAGTTATTCTAATCTATCGCTCCCTGTCTGGTTTGGATTGCAATCCCAGGTTCAGTGCTGTAAGCATCTCACCAGACACAAACTGTCCTGATGGGTATTGATTGGAGACTGTTCTTGAACCTCAACACTACTCGTGGCGCTGTGCTCAAGAGGCTGCCCATGAAAATGATTGATTACCATTTGGAGTGGCTGGGGAAGGAGCAGCACTTTGTCTGCTAAAGTATATGGTTTGGAGAGAAAATACTTTTGAGTCAGAAACACAAGGCTGTAAGGCTGAGGTGGTGGGATCCTGAGGAGCTCTCTTGGCTCTGTGTGGTGTTAAGGTTAGGGGTCAGAGAGAGGCCAGTGGAGGATGATGGATGGATGTGCTGTAACTGTGCTTTCAGAACAGCAGCTCTGTGGCTTAATCCTGCTGTCAAATAACACTCCAGCACCTACAGTTGAAGTCGAAGTTTACATACACTTAGGTTGGAGTCATTAAAACTCGTTTTTCAACCACTCGTTTTTCAACCACACAAATTTCTTGTTAACAAACTGTAGTTTTTGCAAGTTGGTTAGGACATCTACTTTATGCATGACACAAGTAATTTTTAAACAATTGTTTACAGACAGATTATTTCACTTATAATTCACTGTATTACAATTCCAGTGGGTCAGAAGTTTACATACACTAAGTTGACTGTGACTTTTAAACAGCTCGGAAAATTCCAGAAAATGATGTCATGGCTTTAGAAGCTTCTGATAGGCTAATTGACATTATTTCAGTCAAATGGAGGTGTGCCTGTGGATGTATTCCAAGACCTACCTTCAAACTCACTGCCTCTTTACTTGACATCTTGGGAAAATCATAAGAAATCAGCCAATACCTCAGAAAATAAATTGTAGACCTCCACAAGTCTGGTTCATCCTTGAATGAATTTCCAAACGCCTGAAGGTTCCACGTTCATCTGTATAAACAATAGTATGCAAGTATAAACACCATGGGAACACGCTGTCGTCATACCGCTCAGGAAGGAGACGCGGTCTGTCTCCTAGAGATGAACGCACTTTGGTGCAAAAAGTGCAAATCAATCCCAGAACAACAGCAAAGGACCTTGTGAAGATGCTGGAGGAAACTTGTACAAAGGTATCTGTATCCATAGTAAAACGTGTCCTATATCGACATAACCTGAAAGGCCGCTCAGCACTGCTCCAAAAATGCCATAAAAAAGCCAGACTACGGTTTGCAACTGCACATGGGAACAAAGATCGTACTTTTTGGAGAAATGTCCTCTGGTCTGATGAAACAAAAAAGGGCCATAATGTCTATTAAGACCATCGTTATGTTTGGAGGAAAAAGGGGAAGGCTTGCATGCCGAAGAACACCATCCCAACCATGAAGCACGTGGGTGGCAGCATCACCTTGTGGGGGTGCTTTGCTGCTTGAGGGACTGGTGCACTTCACAAAATAGATGGCGTCATGAGGTAGGAAAATTATGTGGATATATTGAAGCAACATTTTCAAACATCAATCAAGAAGTTAAAGCTTGGTCGCAAACGGGTCTTCCAAATGGACAATGACCACAAGCATACTTCCAAAGTTGTGGCAAAATGGCTTAAGGACAACAAAGTCAAGATATTGGAGTGGCCAACACAAAGCCCTGAACTCAATCCTATAAAAAAAATGTGGGCAGAACTGAAAAAGTGTGTGAAAGCAAGGAGGCCTACACACCTGACTCAGTTACACCAGCTCTGTCAGGAGGAATGGGCCAAAATTCACCCATCTTATTGTGGGAAGCTTGTGGAAGGCTACCCGAAACGTTTGACCCAAGTTAAACAATTTAAAGGCAATGCTACCAAATACTAATTGAGTGTATGTAAACTTCTGACCCACTGGGAATGTGATGAAATAAATAAAAGCTTAAATAAATAATTATCTCTATTATTATTCTGACATTTCACATTCTTAAAACAAAGTGGTGATCCTAACTGACCTAAGAAAGGGAGTATTTACTAAGATTAAATGTCAGGAATTGTGAAAAACTGAGTTTAAATGTATTTGGCTAAGGTGTATGTAAACTTTCAACTGTAACTGAGCAGCATGGACATGGTCCTCTTCAGTCCTCCTTCTCTGTCGTTGTCTCTCTGTCTTTGTCTCTCTCTTTTCTTCCTTTCCTACGTTTTGCATTTTCATCTCATTCTTGTATATAACAATAGAAAAGATTAGCATCTGTCAATGAATCCTAACCATTGACTCGGCATCAAGAGGGATGGAGCAAATAAATATAAACCATGTGAATGATGGCTCTCCTATAGGTTCCCAGCCTTGTGCATATTGGATGGGTCTTCATAACAGTCGACCAGAGCGGTGACTAATGAGTTAATATCATCCAGTTTTCCCTTTGACAAGACAAGCCTCTCTTTCCCCCTCTCCATTGCTTCCTCTTCCTCCCTCCTTCCCACCATCCTTTCTCCTTCCCTTTTTCTGTCCCTCTCCATCCTGTACGCTCCATCAGGGAGGGAAACCACTGCCACAGTAGAAGATCCTGTTGAGTATATAATGCACAGATCAGCAGGCTCAGACACACAGCTGTATGCTGAACCGGAAGCCCTCATCCTCCCAACTCCCAAAATGTTGCTTTTAGTATTTAGTATTTATTAGGATCCCCATTAGCTGCTGCCAAAGCTTCCTGGGGTCCAAACAGGAATAAACCTATTACGTCACAACAACCTACATCATAAATAAAACAATACATCATACAAGATTGTATTAAATTATTATTATTATTAAAACAAAGACCATATAAAATGTACAATACTTCAATGTGTGATTGTTTGTGTGTGTGCGTATGCGTCCATGTCTCCACAGTCCACGTTGTGCCGTGAGGTGTTGTTTTATCGGTTTTAATCTGATTTTACTGCTCGCTTGAGGTACTTGATGTGGAAGAGTTCCATGTAGTCATGGCTCTATGAAGTACTGTGTGTTATTCAAGCTTGATGATGAGTTGGTTATTTGAATCAGCTGTGTAGTGCTAGGGCAAAAACCAAAACGTGTACTCAGGGGAAACCCAGCATTAAAGAACACCCTCTGTGGAAACTTTCCATCCACAATTTGGCACAGGGTGTAAAGCCATAACACCTATTTTTTAGCAGTAAACTATGATTGATAATGTCAAGCTGCACTTTTTAGTCTAATGAAACAGCTCCCACAATCATCGTATTATCAATTTTCTTTCAGCCAAACATTCGTCAGTGCCGTACATGTTGAGTGCCCTTCCTTATAAGCATGCTGAAAGTTAGTTGTTCATTTGTTTACTGTGAAATATCACTGTTTCTGGTCAAACCCAATTTTTTCCAAAAGTTTACAAAGGGTTGGTAACAGGCTGATTGGTTGGCTGTTTGAACCAGTAAAAAGTGCTTTGCTATTCTTGGGTAGCGGAATTACTTTTTTTTTTCCAGGCCTGGGAGCGCCCACTTTCCTGTAGGCTTAGATTGAAGGGATATAGTCCGCTACCACCATCAGTCATTTTCCCTCCAAGTTGTCATTACCAGGTGGTTTGTCATAGTTGATAGTCAACAATATTTTTTTCACCTCTTCCACACTCACTTTGGTGAATAAAAAATGACAATGCTTGTCTTTCATAATTTGGTCAGTTATGCATGGATATGGTTCAGAGTTTGCTAATCTTGCAAATGAAAAACTCATTAAAGTAGTCGGCAATATCAGAGGGTTTTGTGATGAATGAGCCATCTAATTTAATGAAGGATGGTGCTGAATTTGCTTTTTTGCCCAAAATTTAATTTAAGGTGATTTATTATTCTGATGGCTGCAGTATCAAACAGAATGTGAAAACTCAACTTAATACAGTTACAGTCGATCTCGTCATGGTTGTGATTCTGACGGTCAATAAATAAGTCTTAGTGAGGGGACCATTTTAGATGAAGGTGCCATTTTGAACGACCTCGCACTGATCACCACACCCACAAATCATGACAAACACCCCTCTCTTACTGCTGCTGATAACTGATTTGAGTGCAAATTTGCCAGCTCAAGGTTGTCAGAACAAACCTGGCTAGAACCTCCTAGGATCAATTATTACACCTAAAAATAGCAAATTGTCATTGCAAACACAGTCAGGAACCCTTTGACTTGTACCAGGAACCATTTGACTTGCACTAGGGAACCCTTTGACTTGCACCAGGAACCCTTTGATTGCACCAGGAACCCTTTGACTTGTACCAGGAACCCTTTGACTTGCACCAGGCAACCCTTTGACTTGCACCAGGCAACCCTTTGACTTGCACCAGGCAACCCTTTGACTTGCACCAGGCAACCCTTTGACTTGCACCAGGAACCCTTTGACTTGCACCAGGAACCCTTTGACTTGCACCAGGCAACCCTTTGACTTGCACCAGGCAACCCTTTGACTTGCACCAGGGAACCCTTTGACTTGCACCAGGCAACCCTTTGACTTGCACCAGGCAACCCTTTGACTTGCACCAGGCAACCCTTTGACTTGCACCAGGAACCCTTTGACTTGCACCAGGAACCCTTTGACTTGCACCAGGCAACCCTTTGACTTGCACCAGGCAACCCTTTGACTTGCACCAGGCAACCCTTTGACTTGCACCAGGAACCCTTTGACTTGCACCAGGCAACCCTTTGACTTGCACCAGGCAACCCTTTGACTTGCACCAGGCAACCCTTTGACTTGCACCAGGCAACCCTTTGACTTGCACCAGGCAACCCTTTGACTTGCACCAGGAACCCTTTGACTTGCACCAGGAACCCTTTGACTTGCACCAGGAACCCTTTGACTTGCACCAGGCAACCATTTGACTTGCACCAGGCAACCCTTTGACTTGCACCAGGGAACCCTTTGACTTGCACCAGGGAACCCTTTGACTTGCACCAGGGAACCCTTTGACTTGCACCAGGGAACCCTTTGACTTGCACCAGGGAACCCTTTGCACAGTGACGTACCACACCTTTATATTTCCCTGGCTCCCAATACTCCTTTCCCACGGATGTTAGTTTCTTCTCCGCACTGAGTCTGGATCTGAGTACCTCCCTGACTTCAATGATGGCTGTCTCAGACTGAAGTATGTAGCAAATGATAGATCAGCAGAATAATTAAGTTTGAGTCAGTCAACCTTTTACATAGCCTATTTTCTTGTTTCTTTCTTCCCCTTTGAAAATATAATCTGAACACTTATGAGTGAATCTGTCAGTTTTATTCATAACCTGTGTTGATCCCGGTCGGTATGCCAGTATGATTTCTTATTCCTGCTGTAAATTACTTTCTCTGAGCTGCTGATATGCTTGATTGAGTCTGAAATGGGAAGTGGGATTGTAATGATAGGCTTTGGAAATGAGTCTTTGCAAATAGATTTTGATATCTGCTTTTAAACGCATTATGATTTCCAACATGCTGATCCTAATTATTCTTGTTGGGCCAGAAGAAAAGACTGTTCCCCTTGTTTCCCCATCCTCACCTGACAAAGTACATTTCATTAATTGGACAGCAATCAGGAATAGATTATTAAACATTTTAATTTCTATCAGCGTGGAGTTGAGCGAGCCGTCCTCTGTGAGCGAGGCTAAGATCCTATTAGAAATGAGGTCAGACCTAAATGTGTATATGTTACCCCGCTCAGCACTGCAGCACACCCACACACTCTAACACAATAAGCAGGCCTGTCCCATCCAGTGCTGACTTACACGTCTGCTTGTTAACAGGGGAGACACGCAATAACACATGCAATTGAAGTATTGGCATGAATTCCTTTTTGAGACGTGAGCTATTTTGAGATGTTAAGTGATCATCACCTCTCTCTCTCTGACCTCTCCACAGCTGACATGGCAGCGATGTATTATGGATACTGCATGCTACCTGATGGGACCTACTGCCTGGCTCCGCCTCCCCCAGGGATAGATGCCAATGCTTACTACAGCTCCCTACCCTCTGGTAGCATGCTGGCCGCGCCCTCTTACTCTGGAGCCCCGCCCCCTCCAGGGACCACGCCCCCTCCACCTCCTGAGCCAACCACACGGTTCATCTACACGGCACCTCCGACTACATTTCCCATTATCCCACCGCCAACTACAGTTCCCAGCCAGGTCCCAGTCCGCCTCTCAACTCCTCCTGCTCCTGTTGTACCTGCTGCTGTCATACCAGAGACCAGGTGTGGACAGTTATTGGAGAGAAGTGGATATATTTTTTCTTGATCCTTATACTACCTATTTTTCCCCCACATAATGTGATGCATTGCTAAGCAAGTTTCTTGCCTCTTTCTCTCTCTCTCTCCGTCTCTGCTTATCTTTCTCTCTTAAATCAGTTCGCGGCCCCCTGCTCAAGTTGCTGTGGCAGCGCCAGCCATCATTCCCCCTCCCCCTGACATCCAACCGGTTATTGACAAGCTGGCTGAGTACGTAGCCAGGAACGGTGTCAAGTTTGAGACCAGTGTCCGCGTCAAGAATGACCCGAGGTGAGCAGAAACGGACACTGCTCTTCTCCTCACTGAATAAAGGTGAACGGCTCACAATGCACTATTTGTTTAATATAATGGTTGTACATCTTATGTGTGTTTCTATCTTCAACACAGGTTTGACTTTCTGCAGTCCTGGAACCAGTACAACACCTATTATGAGTTCAAGAAGCATTACTTCATGAAGAAAGAGGGAATCAGCCTGCCTGAGGTAACATTGTCCCCTTTTGCTTCCCTTTTCCCTCTCTGATCAGTGTGCATTTAATACCATTTTGCTTGAATTAATTATATACCCTCTGGGGATGTGATGGATCTTAAGTCAATATTGCCTTTCATTCACTGAAATTCTCTACAGGTTGCTTTTTAAAAGGCTCTAAAGCATTGGAAGGCCTTGGCTCTTAGGCTTTCATGCTTGAGATCAGAGATCATCAATTGTGTGTGCTGTCCAGATATCAAAAGGCCTGCCTGCCTGCTCTTGACTCGCTGTTTGAAAGGTTTGTTTTGCTTACCAGGTTCAAATCAAAGTTTATTTGTCACGTGTTCCGAATACAACAGGTGTAGTAGACCTTACAGTGAAATGCATACTTACAGGCTCTAACCAATAGTGCAAAAAAGTATTAAGGGAACAATAGATAAGTAAAGAAATAAAAACAACCGTAAAAAGACAGTGAAAAACAGTAGCGAGGCTATAAAAGTAGCGAGGCTACATATAGACACCGGTTAGTCAGGCTGATTGAGGTAGTATGTAGATATGGTTAAAGTGACTATGCATATACGATGAACAGAGAGTAGCAGTAGAGTAAAGAGGGGCTGGCGGGTGCCTTTGGTGTGGTTTTCTCAATGAATGGCACCTGCCTGTTCATTTAGCCCCCGGGGCACAGCTCTACCCTCTTCAACACCCCGTCTCTCTCTTTCTCTCACAATTTTTCTGTCTCTCTCTCTTATCTGATTTTAGTGAGAGGACATTGGTTTTTAAGTATAACAAACCGAACTCTGTGAATTAACCCTGGACCAAGCAAAGCATTTAACCATGCAGCCGTGCTTTGTTTTCTTGCTCAGTTCCCCGGTTTTATCACACAACAAATGGATGTCAGGTACTTCTCCGTTATTCAACAGAGATATATTTTTTACCTTCCCCTGGGGTGTCGGCCGACAGACTCTCACTGGTACGAATCTAGCCACGGCCCATCACATTAACAGTGCTGCGATACGTGTATAAAGTATTAAAAGCTAACATTTTACATGGCTCATCTCTTGGTAGACATGTATTCAATTGTGTGACATTTGAATGCCTTTATGAAGAGAATACTTTTCATTTGTGTTTGGTAATTATTGGAAAAGTGGTTGGCTGGTAATTCTTAATGGGCTCAGGTGGGAGGCAGACGTAAGTACTTTGTAAAGATATTCTAAAACAGAAGATATCAAGGGTGAGCAGTAACAGACAGAGAAACAATTTATTCATCCATTTGCTGGCTAAGTGCTTTAAGTGGTTTGTTTGTACCCCTGGTATGAACGATTGCTCGAGCTGATAACATTACAGTAAACAAATTAGCAAACTTTAAAGGCAGGGGAATGATATAAAAAATGTGACTCTGTGCCTTTCAAACTTTGATTTTAAACCACCCAGGCTTTTGGAATGATTGGTCTTCGCCACCTGGTTAAATTAATTTGCTGATCCCTGCCCGTTCCCCGCACAGGATTGAACGTAGATGAAATTGCCTTAAAAGTGTCTCACTGCGCAGGTTGTTAACCTGTGTCAGATTAAATCTTGGATGTTGAAGGTATTTACTCCTTGGTTCTCTGTGTACTCTGGGTGAGTTTGTGTAAAAACGGCTAGCTGGACCTGGTCTGGTCGGTCAGTTGGATATGCCCACACCCATTACAGTGCTTTTGGAAAGTATTCAGATTCCTTGACTTTTTCAAGTTTTTTTTTTTTGTTACGTTCCAGCCTTATTCTAAAATTGATTAAACAAAAAAAATCCTCATCCATCCTCATCAAACTACACACAATATCCGTAATGACAAAGCGAAAACAGTTTTTAATTTTTTTTTGCGAATTTATATTTGAAAAATAAGTCTGGGCTCTGGCTGGGCCACGCAAGGACATTCAGAGACTTGTCCCGAAGCCACTCCATTGTCCTTGCTGTGTGCTTAGGGTTGTTGTCCTGTTGGAGTGGTCAGAATGCCCTCACCCGCTATATACTTAAAATCAAATTACATTTTGTTGGTCACATTCACATATTTAGCAGATGTTATTGCGGGTGTAGCGAAATGCTGATTGGTTTGGTTCTGCCCACTATAGTGCTGTCTGGTTAGAACATGATGTTGAGACCCATCACTACTCTGGATGGTCACCACCACACAGACACAGCTGTTACCATTTGAAAATGTTTTATATGATTGTGTGGTTATATTTGCTGGACGCACACACCTCAGTAAGGAACAGCATGTCAAAAGTCTGTCGGCAGCACAACACTTTGCTTCTTCTCAAGATGGATGATGGCGCGCACTAACTAAAGGTTAGTCAAGGCAGGTGGTATCCTGCAGCACATACAATCGCCCTGATTGGTTGGATGAACAGAGGTGTGAACTGTACTCTCTCTTTCTAACTCACATTTATCTTCTCTGTACCCGCTGTGCTGCTCACATGAGACAAAGACAGTGTGGAAAATAGAAGAACAGTGGATAGGATAGAGAGTGGAACAATGACAAAAGACTGAACGAAGCACAAAGAAACAGTGGTGAAAGGGAGACGATGGCAGGGGTGCTACAAGTTGAATTGGGGGAAATGCTATGTGAGTTCCCGCAGAGTAGTTCTGTCTCTGTCAGCAGCGTCTGTTTTTATTTGGCGACTGCGGCTGTGATTTCTCTTTCAGGGGAGCAGGGGGATCTCTGCTCTCTGGCCTCAGTGGAGTTCTGCTCCCCTGGCTGACTCTCCCACCAGGCTGTCCCTGGCTCTACAGCAAAATCTGGACAATTTGTTTAATTCATCCAGTGTCTCCAGCTCAATTAGGAGCCGTGTCAACAGAGATGAAATGATTCAGTCTGGCTGTGGCTGGCCTGGCTGCTTGGTTATATGCCTGGCCACTTTGGCCGGGTTATGTACTGTCTCTCTGCTTAAGGTACCTCTTTAAACCCTGCAGTGCACTTGAACTGTCTGATGTATCAGAGCCTAGAATGTACCTCAGGTATTCACACTCATCCTCGGTTTAGATTTATATAGATGAATATGGTTTCCTCTCATCCAGGTAGTTTTTATATGCTTTGGTCTATGTTCATTGACCGTTTTATCATAAGCCATCATTTATTTTGATGATATGTTTCCACCAGAATCATCTCCTCTACGTTTTACGTTGTGCTCTATCTCCAATCACAGGTGAGCACTGAAATTCCAGTGTGTATCATATGATGCATGAGCCCATCTCATTCCAAAGCAGACAGTTGATCTGTAACCATTCTCTAATGGATCTTTGTGCAATGCTCTCTCTAAGCTGCGTGTGTGCGCTGGCTCGCAGCTCCCCGGGAATGCCCCACAGAAGAAATATATCCGCCCGCCCAGAGAAGCACGATATTGAATTTTCCCCCCATAATTAACACCGTCAACGTTTCCCTTTTACTGTGGGAATTGTAATTGAATCAAAGCAATATTAGCAACTTTCAATGCAACATAACAAACGAGATTGTGTTATAAGCAGAACGCATCGGAGTAGGATTCTATTGCATTAACACGCATGACTCAGCCCGTACTCTTTACATACCGGTGCGCCATAACCAGTCAGCTTCAGTAGGCCAACAGTAAATGTAAATAGACCATTGCCATATATGGATCTGTGCCATTCACTTTGAACTGGACTGTTTACAGCATGAGTGGTCGTGAGTAGATGCGCTTGTTTTGAGATGAAAGCAAGAGCTGTGTATGGGCTTGTTTTGAGATCAAAGCAAGAGCTGCGTGTAGCCACGTGTGCACATTTGTTCATATCCTTTACTAGTTAGTGAGTTATTAGCCCAGTTAAACATAATTTGCAGTCAGCAATATGGGAGTGGTTGCTTCCTACAAGAGCACAAAACATCTACATTTCTAGATATCTTTGAAAAGCGAGTCAGGTAAACATATTTTTTTTTTGTCTTAAAGGTGCAGTGTTGTATTTTGAGACCAGCTTGAATAAGCTATGTAGGCAGAGGTTGGCGTATTTTTGTCTGATTCTCTGTAATAATGGTATGGGAATAATAATGCATTTATTTTGTAAAGTGGTTTCATGCATCAAAAACAACATTTTCAGTCACCTTCTTGTCTGAATGACAAGTGGATAAACAGGTTAATGTCAAGCCCTGCATGTTTTTTCAGAAGTCTCATGGAATGTAGGTCTAAATTGAACAACACACCTTGACTACTACTGTAGGCTGAATGATAGAACAGCTATTTCCATGTTAAAATGTTATGGGATGCATTTTCTCTGTTGTTTTTGATGGTAGGCCACTGTTAGGCCTACATTATGATCAAATAGCCAAAGTAGCCTACTTGACCACTGTCTGAAACTGTAACTTAAAGCGGGTACAGCCTCAGTGTTCACAGTAAACGCATGCTGGAAATTGCACAGAATTTTTACAACCTTGAAGTTTGTGATCAGCAGACCTTTAATAAATTGCAGGGAACATTGCTTATATGCCACACTGAATTAAAGCGCCTATGTGTTCCTCTCCTACCGAATCAGACAGTGTATTAACAACCAATCCCAGGTGCCATTATGACACATTTATAACAAATAAAAAAAACTGGTAGGCCAGTTGAGAACAAGTTCTCATTTACAACTGTGATCTGGCCAAGATAAAACAAAGCAGTGCAACAACAACTCAGAGTTATACATAAACAAATGTACAGTCAATAACACAAAAGAAAAATAGAAAGATTTATGTACAGTGTGTGCAAATGTAGAATAGTAGGGTGGTAGGCATTAAATAGGCCCTAGAGGCGCAAATAATTACAGTTAACATTAATACTGGAATGAAAGATGTGCATATGATGATGTGCAAGTAGAGATACTGGGGTGCAAAAGAGCAAGAGGGTAATTAATAATATGGGGATGAGGTAGTCGGGTGCGGGGTTTATTTACAGATTGGCTGTGTACAGGTACAGTAATCGGTAAGCTGCTCTGACAGCTGATGCTTAAAGTTAGAGGGCGATATAAGTCCTCAGCTTCAGAGATGTTTGCAATTTGTTCCAGTCATTGGCAGCAAAGAACTGGAAAGAAAGGCGGCCAAAGGAAGTGATGGCTTTGGGGATGAACAGTACAATATCCCTGCTGGAGCGCGTGCTACAGGTGGGTGTTGCTATAGTGACCAGTGAGCTGAGATAAGGCGGGGCTTTACCTAGAAAATAATTCTAGATGACCTGGAGCAGTTTCCCAAGAAAGCTAAGGTAACTGAGCTAAATGACTATTGCCCCGTAGCACTCACTTCCGTCATCATGAAGTGCTTTGAGAGACTAGTCAAGGATCATATCACCTCCACCCTACCTGACACCCTAGACCCACTCCAATTTGCTTACCGCCCCAATAGGTCCACAGACGACGCAATCGCAATCATACTGCACACTGCCCTAACCCATCTGGACAAGAGTAATACCTATGTAAGATTGCTGTTCATTGACTACAGCTCAGCATTTTACACCATAGTACCCACCAAACCCGTCATTAAGCTCGAGACCCTGGGTCTCGACCCCGCCCTGTGCAACTGGGTCCTGGACTTTCTTACGGGCCGCCCCTAGTTGGTGAGGGTAGGAAACAACATCTCCACCACGCTGATCCTCAACACTGGGGCCTCACAAGGGTGCGTTCTCAGCCCTCTACTGTACTCCCTGTTCACCCATGACTGTGTGGCCGTGCACGCCTCCAACTCAATCATCACGTTTGCAGACAAGACTTCTGTGTTAGGCTTGATTACCAACAACAACGAGACTGCCTACAGGGAGGAAGTGAGGGCACTCGGAGTGTGGTGTCAGGAAAATAACCTCACACTCAACGTCAACAAAACAAAAGAGATGATCGTTAACTTCAGGAAACAGCAGAGGGAGCACCCCCCTATCCACATCGACAGCACAGTAGTGGAGAAGGTGGAAAGTTTTAAGTTCCTCGACGTACACATCACGGACAAACTGAAATGGTCCACCCACACAGACAGTGTGGTGAAGAAGGCACAACAGTGCCTCTTCAACCTCCAGGAGGCTGAAGAAATGTGGCTTGTCGCCTAAAACACTCTCAAACTTCTACAGATGCACTATCGAGAGCATCCTGTCGGGCTGTATCACCGCCTGGTACGGCAACTGCTCGGCCCACAACCGTAAGCCTCTCCAGAGGGTAGTGAGGTCTGCACAACGCATCACCGGGGGCAAACTACCTGCCCTCCAGCACACCTACACCGCCCGGTGTCACAGGAAGGCTAAAAAGATCATCAAGGACAACAACCACCCGAGCCACTGCCTGTTCACCCCGCTATCATCCAGAAGGCGAGGTCAGTACAGGTGCATCAAAGCTGGGACCGAGAGACTGAGAAACAGCTTCTATCTCAAGGCCATCAGACTGTTAAACAGCCATACTTGTTAGATATTACTGCATGGTCGGATCTAGAAGCACAAGCATTTTGCTACACTCACATTAACATCTGCTAATCATGTGTATGTGACCAATAAAAATTGATTTGATTTTGTAGGATATGGGGCTTTGGTGACAAAACGGATGGCATTGTGATAGACTCCATCCAGTTTGCTGAGTAGTGTTAGGGGCTGTCTTGTAAATGACATTGCCAAAGTCAAGGATCGGTAGGTTAGTCAGTTTTACGAGGGTATCTTTGACTGCATGAGTGAAGGAGGCTTTGTTGCGAAATAGAAAGCCGATTTCTAGATGTAATTTTGAATTGGAGATGCTTAATGTGAGTTTGGAACGAGAGTTTACAGTCTAACCAGACACCTAGGTATTTGTACGCATATTTTACCCCAGGCTTTTAATGTGTCTCTCTGAGCCAGAGGTTGGAAAGGCAGTGTGAGTTCAGGGAGAGGACAGTGGAAGATGTAGGTGGAGAGGAAACAGACCTGTTCTCATTCACTGTCAATGATTAGGCCTAAGTAACTCAGTCATCACCTCCTAAGGGTAACTTGGCAGCGTATTCACACTCAGGGAGTTGGTGTCCCATTGTCACTCAACAGTTCTGCATTCTGCTGCCCCTGAGTATGAAATTAATATGAAGTATGAAATATGGATGAATGTTCGCATTGTGCTGGTACTGGACTGACAATGCCTGTGTGCCTTATCTACAGTATAGTCCAGTAGCATCATCTCACACTCCCCTAACCTTGTATAACCCAACTGCTACCATTTTGATGCAACCTTGTGGTTCAGCAGGTGTTGAATAGCTGAACACCTGTGTCACATTCCTGTAAAGCTCTCCGGTCAACATTACTGTTCAACTGCTAGTTGTGCACAGGGAACTAATTTGCAGTGTTGTACCCCCCCCCCCCCATCATGGTTGCCAGTTCACTGAGCATGATGGCTCACATTTATTGGTTTTCCTCGTTGGGTCTCGGCAGTGCTACCATCAGAGACATTGTGTGCAAAAAAAAATTTTTTTGCAGGTGCTGTCTTACATGCACCGGTTTGGGAGTTGTAGAGGCTGGCTGTGATTTTCCGTTGTCGTGTCGTGTTTCCTTTAGGTTTGAGAAAGTGAAAGGTCATTCGAGATCAAGTGATTCGTTTGACGTAGTTTTAACTCAACATATTTAATGTTACCAGAGTCTGCTACCAGAGTCAGAAGGCCTCAGTGGAGCAGTGGTCAAATGTAGGCTTGAAGTTTTTCACCCACTTTGGGGAACCATTTGTCATCTGCCAAATAGAATCCACTAACTTGTCTCTCCGGGGAGAGAGAAATTTGTAGTATGGAGTCCGTACTCTGTCACAAAGCAGGCTGCACCCACAGGCAAACCAAGCGGCCGACTAACTAGCTTATCCATAAACTATGAGGTCTGCTGGTGATTTGGGGAACAGCTATATGGGATGCAGCCTCTCTCATTTGTATTATTAATCTGGTTTTCATATTTATTGTGAAATCAATCAAAGGAGGCATCAGCCAGTGATTGGGCTTGTTGTGGCCCTGCCTCTGGTTTGTCAGATTGGTCTTGACAGCACCAGCCACCAGTTCCACTACTATATGAATTAGTTTTGTTCTGTGACCTCGTTTAGCTGGGATGATGATTGTCTGTAGCCAAGCCTTAGTTTTGTGTGGCGGTTTCTCCCATCAATTTAATGGTTGTGTGTTTTCTTCTCATTGTTGATCCTCGCTCCTCGGTGGTGTAATCACTCCGCCTGCTGCCATGTCGGCACTAAGCTATAATCATCAATATTGTTTTTCTGTTGCTTGTGCTGATGGTCGAGATAGCTGCTGCTTCAACCCAGCAGAGGTTTGGCAGCTATCTCAGTGTTTTACTAAAATGATGGGCTTTTGACTGGAGCTTAATGAAAAGTGGGAAGCATCTGTGGGCCTCCAGACTTCTTCAATCTCATGAGGAAAGTCAGAGCATGCTCATAATTGGCTCGCATTCAGACAGATCTCCTATTATTTATGAAAAAGTTGCAGAGGATTGTTCTACAACATGATCCAGGTATAAGTGACTCATAAAATGAATATAATGTTATTATAGCTTGAATTAAAGCAAGGGGAACTACAAGAATGTTCTTAATGCACCCTGTCCTGCATCCGAGTGTCTGGATACCACACAATTACATACTGCACATCACCCTGCTTGTAAGGTGCATGAAATAAGTTTTCTCCTCTCAGTACTAATTATGAATATAAAATATGTTCATTCTAACAGTTGGCTGTAGCAGCTTGTGTCTGAATATAATGCTAAATCCACAGCTCTGCTCCGTTCTCCCTAGCCTGAGCACCCAAGTGTTTGGCAGATGCTGCCAATCTTTAAGGTACTCTTTTGACTTTGTGAATGAAAGCTCCCATTTTAGACTATTCATTTTTTTTTTTTAAATGACCTTAGGTGTGATTGCTACATTCGCTTTCAGTCCAAACAGATTGAAGAGAGACAGTGGAGAAAAAAAAGATTAAACATCCCCCCCAGTTTTCTAAGTTGTTTGTGTTTTGCTGACAATTTCACCAATGAACCAGAAGGAAACACATTTGCCTTGTCACATGTGCGCGCAAATACACACACTCATGCGCGCACGCACACACCTAAACTTACACAAACGCACACACTTACACGTTCTGCAAATTAGATCAATATCCATAGTTTGATGACTGATTGGGTACAGGGTTCCCAATGATCACTGGAATATTAACCATTTTGAGGCAGTTATGATACAGCAGCAAATACCTGATAATGGAACCAGAGGTGGATGCAGGCAGCAGAGAGTTTTTGGGGAGAGAGCAGAGAGCGAGAGCGACGTAGTTCTGTTGTAGTGTATCTCTCCAGGGACAGCTTGGCTTCTGGGGCTTCAGCTGGTTCTTGCTGAATAAGATTAGCCTCATTGTAGCTTGTAGCTCTCCCTCAAAGACTTGTTCTACAAAGTGAAACCCACTTTAGATGGGAACATTTTAAACGCTCTTTCTCCCACTTTTGCAGTGTTGCAGTGTTCTGTAGAGTTTTTTTTGTGGTTGTGCGTCACTACTGGCTTGATGAGCAGATAGAATACATGATCAACTACTTGCTGTGTGTGTGAGCTTCACTTTAAAGCTAGGGCTAACCTAAGGCTGTTAAAAACAATCCACACACACAAACAAACACATACTGAACAAACACACTCACACACACTTTCTGCAGTATTTTGGCAGCAGCCACTCACACACTCTGTCTGCAGTTTAGGGCCTTGTTTACAGGCTACTCATGATGCGTCATCCTTAGTTAGCTTTGGCTGTCGCAGTCCCTCCCCTCCTGTCTCCACCAGCTGCTGGGGCTGCAGGCCTGACTTTGGTGCCTCCTTGCTGGGTTGCGGATGTCCACTCTCTGGCAGTGGTGTCCCACCCCAGGGCCAACCACATTGCATGGCTGCCTCTGTCCCTGCCTGTCCCCCCTCCAGCTCCAGCCTCCATCAAAGGACCCAAGTGACACAGTGGTGGGGAGAGTAGTGGGAACCTGATACATCAATATTTCACAGATATTTCCCCCACTACTGCTTTGTCAAATTCAAGGGAAATGTCCTTTCAAGCTGCTTCTCCGAATAGACATTTTCAGTAGATACAATAGTGCCTGACTTGCTTTGTTTTACCCTCTTCCAGACTCTATCCTTATCCCTCCTCTCCTCCACTCTACACTGCTACTGCATCCTTTCATACTGTAAAGTCTCTGATCCACAGGAGTGAGTACTATGCCCACTCCTTCTCTCCCTCCCCCCTCTTCCCCCTCCCTTCCTCTCTCTCTCCCCTCCAGTGACGGAGGTCAATTCATTACCTTCCTTAAGCCATTCGTTCTCCCGCCTGACTTTAAAGCAAGGTTAGTCTCGTGGCAGAAAGCATTGTTCTTGATTTGTGCCTGCATCTGTGTGGCTCTGCTCTGCCGGTACGTGAGAGAGCCTTTGAAGGGCCAAAACGAGGGGGAACACCTACGCGTCCCTGAACACAAGTGGTTCAGTTAATTCTCTCTCCTTTCTTTAGCTTTCCTTTTCCTATTCTTTTCTCTTTCCTTTTTTTTTGTGTCCCAGTTCCTTAGGTGAGGTAGTAGCACCACCTCTCTTAGACACTGTGTGATGACATATGATGTTTGATGCATTCAGATCCCGTATCTCTTTTTTTTCTCACCTCAGGCCCCTGTTAATTTTTTTTTTTTTTTTTATTTTTACCTTTATTTAACCAGGCAAGTCAGTTAAGAACAAATTCTTATTTTCAATGACGGCCTGGGAACAGTGGGTTAACTGCCTGTTCAGGGGCAGAACGACAGATTTGTACCTTGTCAGCTCGGGGGTTTGAACTCGCAACCTTCCGGTTACTAGTCCAACGCTCTAACCACTAGGCTACCCTGCCGCCCAATGAGGTATGGTAAGTCAGTACTGACTTACATGGACAATTGGGAACTTGGAAATTTCTTCTGACTTCAGTGTATTCAACATAACTGGGAACTCTGAAAAAAATCATCTCAGACTGGGGAAAAATAGTTTTGAACGGTCATCCAAATCGGAATTCCAAGTCAGAAACTCTGGTATCTTTCTAGAAATGACTTGAACATCACAAACGTCATGATTTGATCTCATTTTTTTCCTGAGTACCCAGTTGTCCTGAAAGCGCCAGAAGTCCATCAGGACTTGTCAGACAGTGACGTTAAACGCCCACACCAGTAGAAATCCCCTTTTTCGAGTGGAGAGACGATGGCCAAAGCCTACCCATGATGTTCCACAATGATGTAACTCAATAAATCATCGTTTTCAGTCAAAGTATGATATATTTTGGCTTGAAGTACCAAATCAGAATGTGTGACTTTGGATGTTTCTGTTTCTGTGAGTCTTGCATGTCTTTTCCTACGAGATGACGTGCAAATTCTTTTCAGCCTATGTTTTATTTCAGGGCTGGGTCTTATTTAAATGTTAACACCCACTATCATGGCAATGGTTATTAATCAGAAACACTTGCTGCAAAGTTCTTCCAGGTAGTTGAGGCCTAGGCTGTCAGCTACAAGGGCAGCCTTGTCAGACCTATTGCCCAACAATCATGACATCATGCATAAAATATGAAGTAGGATTATGAGTGTCTAGTTTATCCTCATGTAAGGAGATGTCAAAAAATATAAAAAATCAACAAAAAAATAAATGTGGGAGAAAATAGCCTACATATTGTTTTCTTGTCTCTTAACGGCTAGCCTGAAGTCCAGACTCTTCTTTTCATATTCCTACTAGCAAGCTAGTGATGACTATTCGCTAACATACAACATGTTCTCCGATCTGGTGCTCAGGCTAGTCCCTTTCCTCCTCGGTCTCTGTATGGTTGTCTCTACCTTCCTGCCCCTTGTTCTGTTGTCTGTGCCCAATGTTTGTGCCATGTTGTTGCTGCCTTGCTATGTTGTCTTAGGTCTCTCTTTATGTAGTGTTGAATTGTCTCTCTTGTCGTGATGTATATTTATATTTGTAAATTATTTTTAATCCCAGCTCTCGTCCCCTCAGGAGTCCTTTTGCCATTTGGTAGGCCGTCATTGTAAATAAGAATTTGTTCTAAACTGACTTGCCGAGTTAAATAAGAGTTAAATAAAGGTTCAATTAAAAAATATAGTGAGCTGGCATGGTAAGATTTAGGGACTGTATTCTGAGGAGACGACATGAAGCATGTGTTCTCCCCACTTTGACTGGGCCATGTCGAACTGGCTGTCCATTGGTCCCTCCACCACTGTATGTTGCTATGATTAAACCCCTCCATCAGTGTCCCGTAGTAAACGGTGCACAGAGCGGGCAGAGCATTCCAATGAGAACCAGGCCGACAGAGAGTGGGGGAGAGGAGTGATCGGCCCTACGTAGTGTGAAATGGCTTTCCCTTACCGTTCAGCCTGCAACCAACCCTCACTGTGCCTCACTTGCATCTATTTTTGACTGTCAACTTTTAAACCCAATCCCAAACAAACAAATAGCATGCTGACATCACTTAGCCTTAGCACAAAGCGTCATAAGTACAAAGCGTCTTAAAAGTACAATGCAGAAACAGACATAAATGGATTTCGATGAAATATAAAAAGCACCACCCTTGTAAGTTCTAAATCATTTTCGGTTCACTAATTGATGAGGTCTAAAACGGTACAGTATTGTATCTGGCATGTTCTAATTTTTTATTCTTAGGACAACCCCGAGCACTTTGTTCTTAAAATAACTCTCCATCTCAATTCAAAGGGCTTCATTGGCATGGGGAACATGTTTTAATTGCCAAAGCATTGGAATAGACAATAAACAAAAGTGAAATAAACAATTGAAGTACTCTAACAGTAAAGTTTTAAAAGAAAATTTAGACATTTCAAATACTATATTATTGACTATGTTTAGTGATGAAACAATGTGCAAATAGTTTAAATATGAAATGGAAAATAAACAGATACATATAGGTTTTTATTCAGAATGATGTTTGTTCTTCACTGGTTGCCCTTTTCTTGTGACAACAGGTCAACACATCTTGCTGCTGTGGTGGCACAATGTGGTATTTCACCTAATAGATATGGGAGTTTGTTTTCAAATTCTTTGTGGATCTCAATAGAAAGGCTATGCTCACTGAGTCTGTACATAATCAAAGCTTTCCTTAATTTTGGATCAGTCACAGTGTTCAGGTATTCTGCTACGGTGTACTCTGTTTAGGGCCAACTAGCATTACAGTTTGTGCACTTCCTTTTATTCTTTCCAATGTGTCAAGTTAAATATCTTTTTGTTTTCTCATGATTTGGTTGGGTCAAAATTGTATGCTGTCCTGGAGCTTTGTGGGGTTTGTTTGTCAACAGAGTCCCTGTAACAGCTGGCTGAGATTCATCTCTCCTGCAGGTGTGGGCTTTGTTATGGAAGGTTTGATAATCACTTATTTTTAGGTGGCTGTAGATGTTAATTGTTCTTTTCTAGATTTTGATAATTAGCATGCAGTCTCAATTTGGTGTTTGCCCCATGTTGTGAATTCTTGGTATTGAGCCGACCCCAGACCTCACAACCATAGAGGACTATAACTGATTTGAAGTATTTTCAGCCAGATCCGAATTTGGATGCCAAATTGTATTTTCCTTTTGATGGCTTATAAGGCCCTTCTTGCCTTGTTTCTCAGATCGTTCATAGCTTTGTGGAAGTTAACTGTGATGCTGATTTAGGGATGCACCATATATCGGTGAACATGTCGGAATCGGCCGATATTAGCTAAAAATGCCAATATCGGTATTGGCCCGATGTTGAAGCCTGATGTCAAAGCTGCTGTGCATATCTATATAAAGTAAGTACATTACGTACTGACACCAAGAAAAATGTTGCGCTACACATGCAACACAGCATTCCTAACCTAGCCCACAATGTCTGCTGTGTGGATCTAGCAGTCATTTGAAAGAGTAAGAACATTTCAGTGAGACATCCATTAAAGCCAACATAATGGAATTCATTCCCCTTGACAATCAATGGGTGATGTTGGCTTTGGCCGACTGATCGAGCACCGGTACACACTACCAAGTGTGCTATATTTGTGCTATTTTTCGGATGTTGCCTAACCAGAGTTACATAGTAATAGCGTCACTGCTATTAGCTTCACAACATACATACTATGGAGCGCCGTTTGGGTCTTTGCGTGTTAAAAAAGATACAGTAGCACTGTCAAAGCTGTACAAAAAAAGTCTGCAAACACCGGCCACGAACGATGTGTTTACAATACCGCGTTGGTAATAAAGCATAATTTGTACGACAGCAACTTCTGGGGTAGCTAGCTTTAGCTTCGTACCTAGCTAGCACCAATACAACCAGCCTGAAAACAATGGCCAGTAGACACTGCAGTCATTTTCATTATTCTTAGCAAGGATTTAGGAATCCTTGTAAGTAAGTATTAGCTAGGTTGCCACTTGTTGTTCGCCTATTGAAATTGAACTTCAGTTCATTAAAATAAATAGCTAGCCAGCTACTTAAGCTTGTTGCCCAAGCTAACGTTCTAAGCAGCCAACTAGCTTCATCTGGATAGTGGGGGTCGACCGGACCGGGTTATGTGTTGTGAAGCTAGCCACAATAAGGATTAGGCACAATAGTGGAATTTGTGGTTTACCTTCAAAATAAAAGTATGTCATGCAAATGAATACAAATAGTAGAATTATGCCGTACTTTTATTTTGAAGGCTAACCACAAAGTCCACTATTGTCGCTAATCCTTATTGTGGCTAGCTTATTAATCAAATAAGAACTGTCTTATAAATGAGGGTTATTTTAGATGATGACACGTAGCTATATAGTTAGCTAGCAAACTATAGCTACTGAAACAGATTGTCATTTTGCTATGTTTTTGGGGAAGAACATTGTTTGCATCCATAAGCTATCTAGCTTTTTTTATGACCAGCACTGTAGGTGTGTGAGACAACTTTACCAGCATCATATCATACATATCGATGAACCGTTGTGACATATGAAATACGAAAAGATAGTGTAATCTATGTGTAATAACTACGTAAAAAATTAATGAACGCGTAAAATTATTATGTGACGTGCAGTCATATTCAGGTCCTGATTGGTCAACAAGCTTATTTGACACGTCAAATAGTGTTATTTGAGACGCGTAGACCCAAACGGCGTTCTATAGAAATCCTGGTTGAGAATTAAATTACTGAACAAATGAACAGCACAAATAAGTGAAATAAATATGTTTTGATTATGTTTTACTGTTAATGGGGACATACGGAAATGCCAACAAAATAACTTTTGTATGTGTGTGACCTTTTATATAACACGGCAAGTCAGTTAAGAACAATTTCTTATTTACAATGACGGCCTGGACGATGCTGGACCAATTATGCACCGCCCTATGGGACTCCCAATCACAGCCGGATGTGATACAGCCTAGATTTGAACCAGGCACTGTAGTGACACTGAGATGCAGTGCCTTAGACCGCTGCATCCGTGTGTGTGTGTGTTAACTATTTAACTGTACTAGAATGCTTAAAAGGCCACTAAAATGTTAAACATTGGTTATCTGTATCAGTTTTTTTGGCGAGGCAAATATCGGATATCGGTATCGAACAAAAATGTCATATTGGTGCTGATGTTTAGGCCGAGGTAGGTATAGTTTTTTTGTGTGCTCTAGGGCAACAGTGTATTCATGGTCCTGGCAACTGGATTCTTTTTGGAACACCATTATTTTTGTCTTAGTTTTACTGTCAGGGCCCAGGTCTGACAGAATCTTTGCAGAATATCTAGGTGCTCCTGTAGGCCTTCCTTGGTTGGGGGGGCTGCAGAATGTTCTATTCTTAAAGAGGATGGGGCTCAAGATGCCTCCCAGTCTCACCCCCAGGCCCTGAGGAAAGAAATTTGAACCTCTCTCTCTCTCTCTCTTTATTCTCCTCTTTCTCTCTCTCTCCGTTCCTCCATCCTGTAGTGTGGCTCTCCGTCAGACAATGTGGGCCTAGGAGAGGGGGAGACTGATGGCGGCAGCGTGGGTAACTGTCCCTCTGACAAATTGATGGAGGGCAAGCTAATAAAAGGTAAGGTGTGATGTAGACGTGGACACAGATGCACAAGTGCGCATACACGCACCCGCAACACACATACAGTGGAGAGAACAAGTATTTGATACACTGCTGATTTTGCAGGTTTTCCTACTTACAAAGTATGTAGAGGTCTGTAATTTTTATCATAGGTACACTTCAACTGTGAGAGACAGAAAATCACATTGTATGATTTTTAAGTAATTCATTTGCATTTTTTTGCATGACATAAGTATTTAATCACATACCAACCAGTAAGAATTCCGGCTCTCACAGACATTTTTCTTAAGAAGCCCTCCTGTTCTCCACTCATTACCTGTATTAACTGCACCTGTTTGAACTCGTTACCTGTATAAAAGACACCTGCCCACACACTCAATCAAACAGATTCCAACCTCTCCACAATGGCCAAGATCAGAGAGCTGTGTAAGGACAACAGGGATAAAATTGTAGACCTGCACAAGGCTGGGATGGGCTACAGGACAATAGGCAAGCAGCTTGGTGAGAAGGCAACAACTGTTGGCGCAATTATTAGAAAATGGAAGAAGTTCAAGATGATGGTCAATCACCCTGGGGCTCCATGCAAGATCTCACCTCGTGGGGCATCAGTGATCATGAGGAAGGTGAGTGATCAGCTCAGAACTACACGGCAGGACCTGGTCAATGACCTGAAGAGAGCTGGGACCACAGTCTCAAAGAAAACCATTAGTAACACACTACGCCGTCATGGATTAAAATCCTGCAGCGCACGCAAGGTCCCATTGCTCAAGCCAGCGCATGTCCAGGCCCGTCTGTGGTTTGCCAATGACCATCTGGATGATCCAGAAGAGGAATGGGAGAAGGTCATGTGGTCTGATGAGACAAAAATAGAGCTTTTTTGTCTAAACTCCACTCGCCGTGTTTGGAGGAAGAAGAAGGATGAGTACAACCCCAAGAACACCATCCCAACCGTGAAGCATGGTGGTGGAAACATCATTGTTTGGGGATGCAAAGGGGACAGGACGACTGCACCGTATTGAGGGGAGTTTGGATGGGGCCATGTATCGCGAGATCTTGGCCAACATCCTCCTTCCCTCAGTAAGAGCATTGAAGATGGGTCGTGGCTGGGTCTTCCAGCATGACAACGACCCGAAACTCACAGCCAGGGCAACTAAGGAGTGGCTCTGTAAGAAGCATCTCAAGGTCCTGGAGTGGCCTAGCCAGTCTCCAGACCTGAACCCAATAGAAAATATTTGGAGGGAGCTGAAAGTCCGTATTGCCCAGCGACAGCCCAGAAACCTGAAGGATCTGGAGAAGGTCTGTATGGAGGAGTGGGCCAAAATCCCTGCTGCAGTGTGTGCAAACCTGATCAAGAACTACAGGAAACGTATGATCTCTGTAATTGCAAACAAAGGTTTCTGCACCAAATATTAAGTTCTGCTTTTCTGATGTATCAAATACTTATGTCATGCAATAAAATGCAAATTAATTACTTAAAAATCATACAATGTGATTTTCTGCATTTTTGTTTTAGATTCCGTCTCTCACAGTTGAAGTGTATCTATGATAAAAATTACAGACCTCTACATGCTTTTATAAGTAGGAAAACCTGCAAAATCGGCAGTGTATCTGCAATGCTTATACACACACACAGGCAACATACACATGGAGGTACAGTTTGTGTCTGCTCATGGGGGTGGCAAGCGTGCGTGTGAGGTTGGCTGGTTGGTTGGTTTGTGTGTGTGTGTGTGTGGCTTAATTTGGAGCTATCAGCTAGTAAATGGCAGTTATGATTAAGTGGCTACAGGCTGTTCATAAAGTATTCTGGCTGGCTGAGGCTCATGTCTGGCCCATGGTAAGGACATTAAACCCCCAGCTGGAGATACTCACTCTGTCTGCCTGGGGAAGGTTAATGGTATATGGTAAAAGGAGTGACTGTTACCGCGAACACATTTTCATCTCAAACGACAGCTCGCTTTAATCAAACGCCTCCTCCTCTCTCTTTCACCTCTGCCTTCCTTCCCAGCATCCTTTGCGCCGATCTGCTTTGCCATCAAAGCCAAAGAAAACGACATGCTTCCGCTGGAGAAGAACCGTGTGCGACTGGACGACGACTCGGACGATGACCTGGACAAGTTGCTGGGGGAGGAGGGTCAGGAGGCCCTCCGAGACGGGGCAGAGATGGTGGTCAGAGAGGTTCCTGCATCCCCCGCCCCCGAGGAGAAGAGACCCACTCTCACCCTGGAGGAGCTGGAGGCTAAGCAAGGTAGCTAACTATTTAATGTATCAATGTGGCTGAACTTTACATATTAAGGAACGTCTGATTTTTACTTTACCTAAAAGCTTTTTTTGGAATATCAAATAAAATGTATTTATATAGCCCTTCTTACATCAGCTGATATCTCAAAGTGCTGTACAGAAACCCAGCCTAAAACCCCAAACAGCTAGCAATGCAGGTGTAGAAGCACGGTGGCTAGGAAAAACTCCCTAGAAAGGCCAAAACCTAGGAAGAAACCTAGAGAGGAACCAGGCTATGAGGGGTGGCCAGTCCTCTTCTGGCTGTGCCGGGTGGAGATTATAACAGAACATGGCCAAGATGTTCAAAAGTTCATAAATGCCCAGCATGGTCAAATAATAATAATCACAGTAGTTGTCGAGGGTGCAACAGGTCAGCACCTCAGGAGTAAATGTCAGTTGGCTTTTCATAGCCAATCATTAAGAGTATCTCTACCACTCCTGCTGTCTCTAGAGAGTTGAAAACCGCAGGTCTGGGACAGGTAGCACGTCCGGTGAACAGGTCAGGGTTCCATAGTCGCAGGCAGAACAGTTGAAACTGGAGCAGCAGCACGGCCAGGTGGACTGAGGACAGCAAGGAGTCATCATGCCAGGTAGTCCTGAGGCATGGTCCTAGGGCTCAGGTCCTCTGATAGAGAGAAAGAAAGAGAGAATTAGAGAGAGCATATTTAAATTCACACAGGACACCGGATAAGACAGGAGAAGTACTCCAGATATAATAAACTGACTCTAGCCCCCCGACACATAAACTACTGCAGCATAAATACTGAAGGCTGAGACAGGAGGGGTCAGGAGACACTGTGGCCCCATCCGATGGTACCCCCAGACAGGGCCAAACAAGAAGGATATAACCCCACCCACTTTGCCAAAGCACAGCCCCCACACCACTAGAGGGATATCTTCAACCACCAACTTACCATCCTGAGACAAGGCCGACTATACCCCACAAAGTTCTCCGCCACGGCACATCCCAGGGGGGAGCGCCAACCCAGATAGGAAGATCACATCAGTGACTCAACCCACTCAAGTGACGCACCCCTCACAGGGACGGCATGGAAGAGCGCCAGTGACTCAGCCCCTGTAATAGGGTTAGAGGCAGAGAATCCCAGTGGAGAAAGGGGAACCAGCCAGGCAGAGACGGCAAGGGTGGTTCGTTGCTCCAGAGCCTTTCTGTTCACCTTCAGACTCCTGGGCCAGACTACACTCAATCATATGACCCACTGAAGAGATGAGTCTTCAGTAGAGACTTAAAGGTTGAGGCCGAGTCTGTGTCTCTCACATGGGTAGGCAGACCATTCCATAAAAATGGAGCTCTATAGGAGAAAGCCCTGCCTCCAGCTGTTTGCTTAGAAATTCTAGGGACAATTAGGAGGCCTGCGTCTTATGACCGTAGCGTACGTGTAGGTATGTACGGCAGGACCAAATCGGAAAGATAGGTAGGCTCAAGCCCATGTAATGCTTTGTAGGTTAGCAGTAAAACCTTCAGCCCTTGCTTTAACAGGAAGCCAGTGTAGGGAGGCTAGCACTAGAGTAATATGATCACATTTTTTGGTTCTAGTCAGGATTCTAGCAGCTGTATTTAGCACTAACTGAAGTTTATTTAGTGCATTTAGAGCATTGCAGTAGTTTAACCTATAAGTAACAAAAGCATGGATACATTTTTCTGCATCATTTTTGGACAGAAAGTTTCAGATTTTTGCAATGTTACATAGATGGAAAAAAGCTGTCCTTGAAACATTCTTGATATGTTCGTCAAAAGAGAGATCAGGGTCCAGAGTTACACCAAGGTGCTTTACAGTTTTTTTTTTTAAACGACTGTACAACCATCAAGATTAATTGTCAGATTCAACAGAAGATCTCTTTGTTTCTTGGGACCTTGAACAAGCATCTCTGTTTTGTCCGAGTTTAAAAGTAGAAAGTTTGCAGCCATCCACTTCCTTATGTCTGAAACACAGGCTTCTAGCAAGGGCAATTTTGGGGCTTCACCATGTTTCATTGAAATGTACAGCTGTGTGTCATCCGCATAGCAGTGAAAGTTATCATTATGTTTTCGAATGACATCCCCAAGGTAAAATATATAGTGAAAACAATAGTGGTCCTAAAACAGAACCTTGAGCAACACCGAAATGTACAGTTGATTTGTCCGAGGACAAACCATTCACAGAGACAAACTGATATCTTTCCGAAAGATAAGATCTGAACCCGGCCAGAACTTGTCCGTGTAGACCAATTTGGGTTTCCGATCTCTCCAAAAGAATGTGGTGATCGATGGTATCAAAAGCAGCATTAAGGTCTAGGAGCACGAGGACAGATGCAGAGCCTCGGTCTGACGCCATTAAAAGGTAATTTACCACCTTCACAAGTGAAATCTCACTGCTATGATGGGATCTAAAACCAGACTGAAGAATTTCGAATACATTGTTTGTCTTCAGGAAGACAGTGAGTTGCAGCGCAACAGATTTTTCTAAACTTTTTGGAGAGGATTGGAGGATTCGATATAAGCTGAGTTTTTAAAATATTTTCTGGGTCAAGGTTTGGCTTTTTCAAGAGAGGCCTTATTACTGCCACTTTTAGTGAGTTTGGTACACATCCTGTGGATAGAGAACCTTTTGTTATGTTCAACATAGGAGAGCCAAGCACAGGAAGCAGCTCTTTCAGTAGTTTAGTTGGAATAGGGTCCAGTATGCAGCTTGACGGTTTAGAGGCCATGATTATTTTAATCATTGTGTCAAGAGATATAGTACTAAAACACTTGAGTGTCTCTCTTGATCCTAGGTCCTGGCAGAGTTATGCAGACTCAGAACAACTGAGCTTTGGAGGAATATGCAGATTTAAAGAGGAGTCTGTAATTTGCTTTCTAATGATCATGATCTTCTCCTCAAAGAAGTTAGTGAATTTATTACTGCCAAAATGAAAGCCATCCTCTTGGGGAATGCTGCTTTTTAGTTAGCTTTGCTACAGTATCAAAAATACATTTTGGATTGTTCTTATTTTCCTCAATTAAGTTTGAAAAATAGGATGATCGAGCAGCAGTGAGGGCTCTTCGATACTGCACGGTACTGTCTTTCCAAGCTAGTCGGAAGACTTCCAGTTTGGTGTGGCTCCATTTCCGTTCCAATTTTCTGGAAGCTTGCTTCAGAGCTCGGGTATTTTCTGTATACCAGGGAGCTAGTTTCTTATGACAATTTTTTTTAGTTTTTAGGGGTGCAACTGCATCTTGGGTAGGCAGAGGGAGTCTGGAAGGGCATCAAGGAATCTTTGTGTTGTCTGAGAATTTATAGCACGACTTTTGATGCTCCTTGGTTGGGGTCTGAGCAGATTATTTGTTGCGAATGCAAACGTAATAAAATGGTGGTCTGATAGTCCAGGATTATGAGGAAAAACATTAAGATCCACAACATTTATACTATGGAACAAAACTAGGTCCAGAGTATGACTGTGACAGTGAGTAGGTCGAGAGACATGTTGGACAAAACCCACTGAGTCGATGATGGCTCCGAAAGCCTTTTGGAGTGGGTCTGTGGACTTTTCCATGTGAATATTAAAATCACCAAAAATTTGAATATTATCTGCTATGACTACAAGTTCCGATAGGAATTCAGGGAACTCGGTGAGGAACGCTGTATATGGCCCAGGAGGCCTGTAAACTGTAGCTATAAAAAGTGATTGAGTAGGCTGCATAGATTTCCTGACTCGAAGCTCAAAAGACTAAAACATCTTCTTCTTTTTTTTGTAAATTTAAATTTGCTATCGTAAATGTTAACAACACCTCCGCTTTTGCGGGATGCACGGGGGATATGGTCACTAGTGTAACCAGGAGGTGAGGCCTCATTTAACACAGTAAATTCATCAGGCTTAAGCCATGTTTCAGTCAGGCCAATCACATCAAGATTATGATCAGTGATTAGTTCATTGACTATAACTGCCTTTGAAGTGAGGGATCTAACATTAAGTAGCCCTATTTTGAGATGTGAGGTATCACAATCTCTTTCAATAATGGCAGGAATGGAGGAGGTCTTTATCCTAGTGAGATTGCTAAGGCGAACACCTCCATGTTTAGTTTTGCCCAACCTAGGTCGAGGCACAGACACAATGGGGATAGCTGAGCTGACTACACTGACTGTGCTAGTGGCAGACTAAGCTGGCAGGCTGGCTAACAGCCTGCTGCCTGGCCTGCACCCTATTTCATTGTGGAGCTAGAGGAGTTAGAGCCCTGTCTATGTTGGTAGATAAGATGAGAGCACCCCTCCAGCTAGGATGGAGTCCGTCACTCCTCAGCAGGCCAGGCTTACCCCTCAATTGTCCTGTGTGGCTCAGTTCGTAGAGCATGCTACTTGCAATGTCTGAGTTGTGGGTTTAGTCAACCCTGGAGCTGTTCAATACCCAAAAATGATGTATAAAACCACTACTGGATGTCACTTTCAATAAAAACATTTAAATGGCATACACTGACACGGAACCCAAACTGGCTGCGAGCGTGCACCATCATGCATAAATACATTTTGTCACCCCCACACCAAATGCGATCACGACACGCAGGTTAAAATATCAAAACAAACTCTGAACCAATTACATTAATTTGGGGACAGGTCGAAAAGCATTAAACATGTATGGCAATTTAGCTAGCTAGTTTGCACTTGATAGCTAATTTGTCCTGGGATATAATCATTGAGTTGTTATTTTACCTGAAATGCACAAGGTCCTCTACTCCGTCAATTAATCCACACATAAAACAGTCAACCGAATCGTTTCTAGTCCTCTCTCCTCCTTCCAGGCTTTTTCTTCTCTTGTCTTTATATTGCGATTGGCAACTTTCATAAATTCGGTGCATTACTGCCACTGACCTCGTTCGTCTTTCAGTCACCCACGTGGGTATAACCAATGAGGAGATTGCACGTGGGTACCTGCTTCTAGAAACCGATGGGAGAGGCAGGACTTGCAGCGCGATCTGCGTCACAAATAGAACTGACTTCTATTTTAGCCCTTGGCAACGCAGAAGCTCGTTGGCGCGTGCAAGCAGTGTGGGTGCAATAATTGAATAATATAGATTTCTAAATGTGTTTTTCAACGCGTGCACGTGACGCGAGTGTTGTTGTCAGGGTATGAGTGTACAAAACATTAGGAACACCTTCCTAATATTGAGTTGCACCCTCTTTTTCCCTCAGAACAGCCTTAATTTGTCAGGGCATGAGCTCTACAAGGTGTCGAATACGTTGCTGGCTCATGTTGACTCCAATGCTTCCGACAGTTGTCAAGTTGGCTGGATGTTCTTTCTAGATACTCTCGGTACACTGTTGAGCATGAAAAACCCAGGAACATTGCAGTTCTTGACACACTCAAACCGTTACACCTGGCACCTCTTGCCATACCCTGTTCCATGGTACTTAAATATATTGTCTTGCCGATTCACCCTCTGAATGGCAAAAATACACAATCCATGTCTCAAACTTAAAAATCCTTCTTTAACCTGTCCCCTTCATCTACACTGATTGAAGTGGATTTAACAGGTGAAATCAATAAGGGATGATAGCTTTCACCTGGTGAGTGGCATGGAAAGAGCAGGTGTTCCGAATGTTTTGTATACTCAGTGTATATTGTTTTATATTATAAAAGTTGGTAAACTGAAGTGTCATACTGTAGTTTGTGGACCTGAATGATAAATATAGAGGGAACAAAGACTGACGTGTGAATGGCCAGTACTAGTCAGCCTGTCTGTGTGCTGGCTTGCTGTCTCAGTAGGGAAGAAGTCCAGAAACTCTTTGAGGACAGTGGAAGTTGATAAAAATGCTTGTTAAAACCAACACGTTCCGAAGGCTACTGCATTTTTAACAACTTCCACTGTCCTCCAAGAGCTGCTGAATTTTCTCTTCACTTCAGTTTGCTTCTCTATTCATGCACCTGATATGTTAAATGACGTAGAGAGGGCCCCGTCCTCTGATGATCAGCAGGTCAGCAAGCTCAATCACCTCACCCACCTCAGGCTCTGAATGTCATTACTGGTTTCTCTCTTTTGCTCTCTGCCTCTCTTTCTCTCTATCTTTCTCTCTCTGGTAATATGGCTCTGCTCGCTGGGAGGGCAGCGGGCGGACTAGGAAAGACATCGCTCAATCAAATACACATGCACACTTTGCCTTTTTGCTGGAGGTCAGACAAGCCGTGGGAGGGAGGGGGAGAGAGAGCGAGCTTCCAGGAAGGGCGTAGGAACAAAATGGATACAGTAAACCACTGTCGTATTTCTCACCATGGCTTAGCCCATAATGGAAAGTATATAGACCCCTTGACTTTTTCTACATTTTGTTACCTGACAGCCTTTCTCTAAAATTGATTAAATAATTTTTTGTCTCATCAATCTACACACAATTAGAAGGGGGGGGTTTAAAATATATTTTTTAAAGTATTCAGACGCTTTACTCAGTACTTTGTTGAAGCACCTTTGGCGGCGATTACAGCCTCGATTCTTCTTGGGTATGACGCTACAAGCTTGGCACAGCTATATTTGGGGAGTTCCTCTCATTCTTCTCTGCAGATCCTCTCTTGCTCTGTCAGGTTGGATGGGGAGGGTCACTGCACAGCAATTTTCTGGTCTCTCCAGAGATTGGGTTCAAGTCCGGGCTCTGGCTAGGCCACTCAAGGATATTCAGAGACGTGTCCCAAAGCCACACCTGCATTGTCTTGGCTGTGTGCTTCCTGTTGGAAGGTGAACCTTCGCCCCAGTCTGAGGTCCACTCTGGAGCAGGTTTTCATTGAGGATCTCTCTGTACTTTTCTCCGTTCATCTTTCCCTTGATCCTGACTAGTCTCCCAGTCCCTGATGCTGAAAAACATCCCCACAGCATGATGCTGCCACCACCATGCTTCACCGTAGGGATGGTGTCAGGTTTCCTCCAGACGTGACGCTGACATTTAGGCCAAAGAGTTCAAACTTGGTTTTATCAGACCAGAGAATCTTGTTTTTTCATGGTCAGAGTCTTTAGGTACCTTTTGGCAAACTCCAAGCAGGCTGTCATGTGCATTTTACTGAGGAGTGGCTTCTCGTCTGGCCACTCTACCATAAAGGCCTGATTGGTGGAGTGCTGCAGAGATGGTTGTCCTTCTGGAAGGTTCTTTCTCCCATCTCCACAGAGGAACTCTGGAGCTCTGTCAGAGTGACCATCGGATTCTTGGTCACCTCCCTGACCAAGTCCCTTCTCTCCGACTGCTCAGTTTGGCTGGGTAGCCAAAGAGTCTTGGTGGTTCCAAACTTCTTCCATTTAAGACTGATGGAGGCTGCTGTGTTCTTTGGGACCTTCAATGCTGCAGAAATGTTTTGGTACCCTTCCCCAGATCTGTGCCTCAACACAATCCTGTCTCGGCACTCTCTCTACGGACAATTCCTTCGACCTTGTGGCTTGGTTTGTGCTCTGACATGCACTGTCAACTGTGGGACCTTATCTAGAGAGTTGTGTGCCTTTCCAAATCATGTCCAATCAATTGAATTTACCACAGGTGGACTCCATCCAAGTTGTAGAAACATCTCAAGGATGATCAATGGAAACAGCATGCAGCTGAGCTCAATTTCAAATCTCAGAGCTGAATACTTATGTCAATGTAATATTTAATTTTTGTATTTTTAATACATTTGGAAAAACCTGTTTTCGCTTTGTCATTATGGGGTGTTGTGTGTAGATTAATAATAGGTTTTATTTTATTTAATCAATTTTAGAACAATGCATGTATGACTCATAGGGCCTATTCCTAATGTTAAGCATGCATTAAGCCTGGTCTCACATACACAGGCACCAAATGTTCTTGTATTTAGGCCTAGTTTTAGGTGCTGGTTCAGTCTGACAACACACACACCCAACCCTAGGGGTCCATAGGAACGGAACATCTGTGTGATTATCTCAGTCAGAGGGCCTGGCAAATGAAATGAATTGCTGTGTGACAGGGAGGCTGTCACTCAGTTAGATTAAAGGGGGTATTAATCACAGACAGGGGAAACCTAATCTGTATTAATGGTTCATCAAGGACAGTAACCCCGAGCCACTACCTGTTCACCCTGCTTCCATCCAGAAGGCGAGGTCAGTACAGGTGCAGCAGAGCAGGGACAGAGAGATTTGAAAAAAAGCTTCAATCTCAAGGCCATCATACTGTTCAACAGCCACCACTAGCACAGAGAGGCGGCTGCCTACATACAGACTTGATATCATTGGGCACTTTAATAAATGGAACACTAGTCACTTTAATAATGCCACTTAGAATGTTTACATATCTCGCATTACTCATCTTATATGTACAGTGGGGCAAAAAAGTATTTAGTCAGCCACCAATTGTGCAAGTTCTCCCACTTAAAAAGATGAGAGGCCTGTAATTTTCATCATAGGTACACTTCAACTATGACAGACAAAATGAGAGAAAAAAGTCCAGATAATCACATTGTAGGATTTTTAATGAATTTATTTGCAAACTATGGTGGAAAATAAGTATTTGGTCACCTACAAACAAGCAAGATTTCTGGCTCTCACAGACCTGTGACTTATTCTTTAAGAGGCTCCTCTGTCCTCCACTCGTTACCTGTATTAATGGCACCTGTTTGAACTTGTTGTCAGTATAAAAAACACCTGTCCACAACCTCAAACAGTCACACTCCAAACTCCACTATGGCCCAGACCAAAGAGCTGTCAAAGGACACCAGAAACAAAATTGTAGACCTGCACCAGGTTGGGAAGACTGAATCTGCAATAGGTAAGCAGCTTGGGTTGAAGATATCAACTGTGGGAGCAATTATTAGGAAATGGAAGACATACAAGACCACTGATAATCTCCCTCAATCTGGGGCTCCACGCAAGACCTCACCCCGTGGGGTCAAAATTATCACAAGATCGCAAAAATCCCAGAACCACACGGGGGGACCTAGTGAATGACCTGCAGAGAGCTGGGACCAAAGTAACAAAGCCTACCATCAGTAACACACTACGCCGCCAGGGACTCAAATCCTGCAGTGCCAGACGTGTCCCCCTGCTTAAGCCAGTACATGTCCAGGCCCGTCTGAAGTTTGCTAGAGAGCATTTGGATGATCCAGAAGAAGATTGGGAGAATGTCATATGGACAGATGAAACCAAAATATAACTTTTTGGTAAAAACTCAACTCGTCGTGTTTGGAGGACAACGAATGCTCAGTTGCATCCAAATAACACCATACCTACTGTGTAGCATGGGGGTGGAAACATCATGCTTTGGGGCTGTTTTTCTGCAAAGGGACCAGGACGACTGATCCGTGTAAAGGAAATAATGAATGGGGCCATGTATCGTGAGATTTTGAGTGAAAACCTCCTTCCATCAGCAAGGGCATTAAAGAATGAAACGTGGCTGGGTCTTTCAGCATGACAATGATCCCAAACACACCGCCCGGGCAACGAAGGAGTGGCTTCAAGGTCCTGGAGTGGCCTAGCCAGTCTCCAGATCTCAACCCCATAGAACATATTTGGAGGGAGTTGAAAGTCCGTGTTGCCCAGCAACAGCCCCAAAACATCACTGCTCAAGAGGAGATCTGCATGGAGGAATGGGCCAAAATACCAGCAACAGTGTGTGAAAACCTTGTGAAGACTTCGAGAAAACGTTTGACCTCTGTCATTGCCAACAAAGGGTATATAACAAAGTATTGAGAAACTTTTGTTATTGACCAAATACTTATTTTCCACCATAATTTGCAAATAAATTCATAAAAAATCCTACAATGTGATTTTCTGGATTTTTTTTCTTCTCATTTTGTCTGTCATATTTGAAGTGTACCTATGATGAAAATTACAGGCCTCTCTTATCTTTTTAAGTGGGAGAACTTGCACAATTGGTGGCTGACTAAATACTTTTTTGCCCCACTGTATATACTGTATCCTTCACTATCTATTCTTAGCCGCTCTGACACTGCTCATCCATATATTTTATACTTACAGTTGAAGTCGGAAGTTTACATACACCTTAGCCAACTACATTTAAACTCAGTTTTTCACAATTCCTGACATTTAATCCTGGTAAAAATGTCCTGTCTTAGGTCAGTTAGGATCACCACCATTTTGAGAATGTGAAATGTCAGAATAATAGTATTATTTCTTTCATCACATTCCCAGCTGGTCAGAAATGTACATACACTCAATTAATATTTGGTAGCATTGCCTTTAAATTGTTTTAACTTGGGTCAAACGTTTCGGGTAGCCTTCCACAAGCTTCCCACAATAAGATGGGTGAATTTTGGCCCATTCCTTCTGACAGAGCTGGTGTGTAGGCCTCCTTGCTCGCGCACTCTTTTTCAGATCTGCCCCCACATTTTTTTTATGGGATTGAGGTCAGGGCTTTGTGATGGCCACTCCAATACCTTGACTCTGTTGTCCTTAAGCCATTTTGCCACAACTTTGGAAGTTTGCTTGGGGTCATTGTCCATTTGGAAGACCCATTTGCGACCAAGCTTTAACTTCCTGACTGATGTCTTGAGTTGTGGCTTCAGTATATCCACTTCATTTTCCCCTCTCATGATGCCATCTGTTTTGTGAAGTGCACCAGTCCCTCCTGCAGCAAAGCACCCCCACAACATGATGATGCCACCCCTGTGCTTCACGGTTGGGATGGTGTTCTGCAGCTTGCGAGCCTCCCCCTTTTTCCTCCAAACATAACGATGGTCATTATGGCCAAACAGTTCTATTTTTGTTTCATCAGACCGGAGGACATTTCTCCAAAATGTATGATCTTTGTTCCCATGTGCAGTTGCAAACCGTAGTCTGGCTTTTTTTATGGGGGTTCTGGAGCAGTGGCTTCTTCCTTGCTGAGCTGCCTTTCAGGTTATGTCGATATAGGACTGGTTTTACTGTGGATATAGATACTTTTGTACCTGTTTTCTCCAGCATCTTCACAAGGTCCTTTGCTGTTGTTCTGGGATTGATTTGCACTTTTTGCACCAACGTACGTTCATCTCTAGGAGAAAGAACATGTCTCCTTCCTGAGCGGTGTGACGGCTGCGTGGTCCCATGGTGTTTATACTTGAGTACTTTTGTTTGTACAGATGAACGTGGTACTTTCAGGCATTTGGAAATTGAACCAGACTTGTGGAGGTCTACAATTTTCTGATGTCTCGGGCTGATTTCTTTTGATTTTCCCATGATGTCAAGCAAAGAGGCACTGAGTTTGAAGGTATGCCTTGAAATACATCCACAGGTACACCTCCAATTTACTCGAATGATGTCAATTAGCCTATCAGAAGCTTCTAAAGCCATGACATAATTTTATTTTCCAAGCTGTTTAAAGGCAGTCAACTTAGTGTATGTAAACTTCTGACCCACTAGACTTGTGATACAGTGAATTATAAGTGAAATAATCTGTCTGTAAACAATTGTGGGAAAATGACTTTTGTCATGCACAAAGTAGATGTCCTAACCGACTTGCCAAAACTATAGTTTGTTAACAATACATTTGTGTAGTGGTTGAAAAACAAGTTTTATTAAATGACTACAACCTAAGTGTATGTAAACGTCCGACTTCAACTGTATATATTCTCATCACATTCCTTTACTAGATTGTGTGTTTTAGGTTTTGTTGTGGAATTCTTACATATTACCTGTTAGATACTTCTGCACTGTCAGATCTAGAAGCATAAGCATTTCGCTACACTCACAATAACATCTGCTAAACACGTGTATGTGACCATTAAGATTTGATTTGATGTATTGTAAAACGATCACACAGGCGGCCTGTGATTACTGATGGTGGGATTCAACAGACAGTAGACGATCCCTGTGTGTCTTATGTGTGTGGGTCCATTTAGCAGACAGCATTGGGTGTGTCAGCACACACTCTGTATCATGACCAATGATTCAGACAGACCACCTCAATCGTTCTTTCATGCCTGAAAGCCCCAAGCCTGTGCTGTTATTGAGTGAGACCAGTGGCAGCTCTCATTACTAAAGAGTGTGTGTGTGTGTGTGTGTGTGTGTGTGTGTGTGTGTGTGTGTGTGTGTGTGTGTGTGTGTGTGTGTGTGTGTGTGTGTGTGTGTGTGTGTGTGTGTGTGTGTGTGTGTGTGTGTTGTCTGTCTCATCTGCCATTAGGTCCTTTGTCTCTTACGCCGTTCTAAAGTAACATTTACAACAAAAATAATAATTTATTCCATCATCCTCCCTTAGTAGTGTTGTAAACAACAGCATGAATAGTTTTACTGATGGCAGGCTGAGACTGAAACCATAGTGTATTTGTTTTAAAGCAGAGCCAGTGATTTGACTGCTAAAGCACTTAAGTGGCCAAGGACCCTACTGATTGGGGCATCTCTCACACCCACAGACTGAACAGCTCTGTCTGTTTCCCAGCCTGTCTGTCTCCCTCCTCTCTTTTCTTTTGTTGTTTCTCTCCGTCACTGTCTTCTCAGTCATTCACTCACTCCATCCATCTCACGTGTTGTTTCTCCTCCATCTTTCAATGTATACTCTTTTTAAGTTGCTTGCTCTCTCTCTGTCTCTCTCCGTCTCTCTCAATTCAATTCACGGGGCTTTATTGGCATAGTAAATATGTTTACATTGCCAAAGCAAGTGAAATGGATAAACAAAAGTTAAATGAAAAAAGGTTAACACTAAATATTACTCACACAAGTTCCAAAAGAATAGACATTTAAAATGTCATATGTCTATATACAGTGTTGTAGCAATGTGCATCTCTCTCTCTCTTCACTCTCTCCATATAAAGTGAGTGGGAATCTACCATAGAGTGGTATAGTATATGTAAGGTCTCTGTCACATTTGTTGGTGCAGTAATGTTAGTTCTGTTCCTGATGTGTTCACACTAAGCCTCAAATGATTCACCTATGATTCGTGGCCAGCCTATTTATAGAAAGAAGTCCATATTCACCCCCTATGGTTGTGTAATATAATGACTTGTTTTCTAGCTCTCCCTATGCGTTTTCGATGAACAGACTAGGGAAGATTGCAGAGGATGATCACAGGCACACAGTAAATTGAGCTATTGTATTGTCAGGCTGGGCAATTTAACCCTTCGCTGCAGTCTATGCCCAGGGTCCACGTTAATATAGTCATCATGATCACTGTCGTCCTGTCCTCCATCATTTGTTCCCGTCTCATCTATTTCTCCCCATTCTCTCCTTGTCGTCTCTCGGTCATTGAACAGTTATGTTGAGCTGTGTCTACAGAGAGGACACTATTTGCAGATGATGGCACTAGACCATAATAGCTTATTTCCCTGTTAAACACTAAAGTGCCATTCACACTAAATCTACCCTCCACTATAGCCTATATATCCACCAACTTTACAGATGAGGTGAGCTAAAATGTGACCATACGCTTCAATACATTTGTCCACTCTTTCTCATACGGTGTCTTATCCCATCCTATGCCCCTCACTTCATTGCAGTGTTAATGTCTACAATATGTACCTAAACCACTCGGTCTCCCTTCCTCTGCCTGCGTCTTCCTTCATCACTCTCTTCCTCTCCCTCTACTGCCTTCGCTGTCCTTTGCTAATCTGCCGCCCCCAGCCCTGTTTTCTTGTCTGCCCTCGTCCACTCCTCCACCCCCGTTCCATTTGAACCTCCACTGCCCCTTGCTCTCCCCCGCACTCATCTCTTCCTCCCCCGTATCTTCTCTCCTCATCTGCTCTGTGTCGATCTCCTCCCCAGCCAAGCTCCAGCGGAGCCTCACAGTACAGTAGCTTTTCTCTCTCACACCTAGACACACAAGGGAATCCCTCGCTCTCAGCACATCCCTGACCCCTTCTCTCTCCCGGACTCTCTCTCTTAACAGTAAATCCTTGACCTCCTCCTCACTGTCTCGGTCTCCCTCCATCCAAGCAGAATCTCTGATGAATCTATATCTGACCTTTTCCTCTCTCCTAACAGAAACTATGATACCAGTGTATCAGATATCAGACCCCCCTCTCACTCTCCACCCTCCAGCCATGCAGAAGCTATGATGTCAAGATATACTATAACTCACCTCGCTCTCTGCCAATTCAATTCAAAGGACTTTATTGGCATGGGAAACTTACAGTGCATTCGGGAAGTATTCAGACCTTTTAACTTTTTCCACATTTTGTTACATTACAGCCTTATTCTAAAATGTATTAAAGTGTTTTTTCCCCTCATCAATCTACACACAATACCCCATGATGACAAGGAAAACTTTTTTTTGTGTGTTTTTGTTACCCAAATTTATTTAAAATTAAAAACGGAAATATCACATTTTACACAAGTATATAGACCCTTTACTCAGTACTTTGTTGAAGCACCTTTGGCAGCGATTACAGCCTCAAGTCTCCTTGGTATGACGCTACAAGCTTGGAACACCTGTATTTAGGGAGTTTCTCCAATTCTTCTCTGCAGATTCTCTCTCGGTCTATTGGGTTGAATGGGAAGCGTCACTGCACAGGTATTTTAAGGTCTCCCCAGAGATGGGTTTCAAGTCCGGGCTCTGGCTAGGCCAGTCAAGGACATTCAGAGACTTGTCCCGAAGCCACTCCTGCATTGTCTTGGCTGTGTGCTTAGGGTTGTTGTCCTGTTGGAAGGTGAACCTTCGTCCCAGTCTGAGGTCTTGAGCGCTCTGGAGCAGGTTTTCATCAAGGATCTTTCTATACTGTGCTCTGTTCATCTTTCCCTCGATCCTGACTAGTCTCCCAGTCCCTGCCACTAAAAAACATCCCCACAGCATGATGCTTCTTCCACCATGCTTCACCGTAGAGATGGTGCCAGGTTTCTTCCAGATGTGATGCTTGGCATTCAGGCCAAAGAGTTCAATCTTGGTTTCATCAGACCAGAGGATCTTGTTTCTCATGGTCAGAGTTTTTTAGGTGCTTTTTGCAAACTGCAAGCAGACTCTCATGTTCCTTTTACTGAGGAGTGGCTTCCGTCTGGCCACTCTACCATAAAGGCCTAATTGGTTGTCCTTCTGGATGGTTCTCCCATCTCCACAGACAAAATCTGGAGTTATGTCAGAGTGACCATCGGGCCAGCACTAGGAAGAGTCTTGGTTGTTCCAAACTTCTTCCATTTAAGAACGATGGAGGCCACTGTGTTTTTGGGGACCTTCAATGTTGCAGAAATGTTTTGGTACCCTTCCCCAGATCTGTGCTTCGAAACAATCCTGTCTTTTCATTTTTTTTATTTCACCTTTATTTATCGAGGTAGGCCAGTTGAGAACAAGTTCTCATTTACAAATGTGACTTGGCCAAGATAAAGCAAAGCGGTGTGACCAAAACAACAACACAGAGTTACACATGGGATAAGCAAACATACCGTCAATAACACAATAGAACAATCTATATACAGTGTGCAAATGTAGTAAGATTAGGGAAGTAAGGCACTAAATAGGCCATAGTGGTGAAATAATTACATTTTAACAATTTAGCGACGGGTATGTAGTGTGGGCCAACCAACAAGAGCATACAGTTCGTAATGCTGGGTAGTATATGGGGCTTTGGTGATAAAATGGATGGCACTGTGATAGACTACGTCCAATTTGCTGAGCAGAGTGTTGGAGGCTATTTTGCAAATGACATCGCTGAAGTCAAGGATTGGTAGGATTGTCAGTTTTACGAGTGTATGTTTGGCAGCATGTGTGAAGGAAGCTTTGATGCGAAATAGGAAGCCAATTCTAGATTTAACTTTGGTTTGGAGATGCTTAATGTGAGTCTGGAAGGAGAGTTTACAGTCTAACCAGACACCTAGGTATTTGTAGTTGTCAACATATTCTAAGTCAGTACCGTCCAGAGTAGTGATACTAGTCTATCTGGCGGATGCGGACAGCAATCGGTTGAAGAGCATGCCTTTAGTTTTACTAGCATTTAAGAGCAGTTGGAGGCCACGGAAGGAGTGTTGTATGGCATTGAAACTCGTTTGGATTTTGTTAATGGGATTTCAGCCGTAAGAAGTTAACGGGATCGATATGACAACAGCCAGTGAAAGTGCAGGGCGCCAAATTCAAACAACAGAAATCTCATGATTAAACTTCCTCAAACATACATGTATTACACACCATTTTAAAGATAAACTTGTTGTTAATCCCACCACAGTGTCCAATTTCAAAAAGGCTTTGCGACGAAAGCATACCATGCGATTATGTTAGGTCAGCAACTAGTCACAGAAAAACACAGCCATTTTTCCAGCCAAAGAGAGGAGTCACAAAAAGCAGAAATAGAGATAAAATTAATCACTAACCTTTGATGATCTTCATCAGATGACACTCATAGGACTTCATGTTACACAATACATGTATGTTTTGTTTGATAAAGTTCATATTTATATCCAAAAATCTCAGTTTACATTGGCGCATTATGTTCAGTAATGTTTTGCTTCCAAAACATCCGGTGATTTTGCAGAGAGCCACATCAATTTACAGAAATACTCATCATAAATGTTAAGGCTTTCGACTCTGTCAATCACCACATCCTCATCGGCAGACTCGACAGCCTTGGTTTCTCAAATGATTGCCTCGCCTGGTTCACCAACTACATCTCTGAGCACGCTTTCTCTGATAGAGTTCAGTGTGTCAAATCGGAGGGTCTGCTGTCCGGACCTCTGGCAGTCTCTATGGGAGTGCCACAGGGTTCAATTCTTGGACCGACTCTCTTCTCTGTATACATCAATGATGTTGCTCTTGCTGCTGGTGAGTCTCTGATCCACCTCTACGCAGACGACACCATTCTGTATACTTCTGGCCCTTCTTTGGACGCTGTGTTAACAACCCTCCAGGCAAGCTTCAATGCCATACAACTCTCCTTCTGTGACCTCCAATTGCTCTTAAATACAAGTAAAACTAAATGCATAATCTTCAACCGATTGCTGCCTGCACCTGCCTGCCTGTCCAACATCACTACTCTGGACGGCTCTGACTTAGAATACGTGGACAACTACAAATACCTAGGTGTCTGGTTAGACTGTAAACTCTCCTTCCAGACCCACATCAAACATCTCCAATCCAAAGTTAAATCTAGAATTGGTTTCCTATTTTGCAACAAAGCATCCTTCACTCATGCTGCCAAACATACCCTTGTAAAACTGACCATCCTACCAATCCTCGACTTCGGCGATGTCATTTACAAAATAGCCTCCAATACCCTACTCAACAAATTGGATGCAGTCTATCACAGTGCAATTGGTTTTGTCACCAAAGCCCCATATACTACCCACCATTGCGACCTGTACGCTCTCGTTGGCTGGCCCTCGCTTCATACTCGTCGCCAAACCCACTGGCTCCATGTCATCTACAAGACCCTGCTAGGTAAAGTCCCCCCTTATCTCAGCTCGCTGGTCACCATAGCATCACCCACCTGTACCACGCGCTCCAGCAGGTATATCTCTCTGGTCACCCCCAAAACCAATTCTTTCTTTGGCCGCCTCTCCTTCCAGTTCTCTGCTGCCAATGACTGGAACGAACTACAAAAATCACTGAAACTGGAAACACTTATCTCCCTCACTAGCTTTAAGCACCAACTGTCAGAGCAGCTCACAGATTACTGCACCTGTACATAGCCCACCTATAATTTAGCCCAAACAACTACCTCTTTCCCTACTGTATTTATTTTATATATTTATTTATTTTGCTCCTTTGCACCCCATTATTTTTATTTCTACTTTGCACATTCTTCCACTGCAAATCTACCATTCCAGTATTTTCACGTCCGGATGAAAAGCGTGCCCAGAGTAAACTGCCTGCTACTCAGGCCCAGATACTAGGATATGCATTAGTAGTAGATATCAGTTTCTAAAACTGTTTGAATGATGTCTCTGAGTATAACAGAACTCATATGGCAGGCAAAAACCTGAGAAAAAATCCAACCAGGAAGTGGGAAATCTGAGGTTTGTAGGTTTTCAAGTCCTATCCAATATACAGTGTCTGTGGGGTCATATTGCACTTCCTAAGGCTTCCACTAGATGGCAACAGTCTTTAGAACCTTGTTTCAGGCTTCTACTGTGAAGTGGGAGAGAGTGAGAGCTGATTGAGTCATGGGTCTGCCAGAAGGCCATGTGCTCATTCAGGCGCACGCCCGTGAGAGTTAGCTCCGTTCCCTTTAATTTCTAAAGACAAAGGAATTCTCCGGTTTAAACATTATTGAAGGTTTATGATGAAAACATCCTAAAGAATGATTATATACAACGTTTGACATGTTTCTATGAACTGTAATATAACTTATTTGACTTTGTCTGGACCTAGTGCCTGCACATTTGGATTACTGTACTAAATGTGTGAACAAAAAGGAGGTATTTGGACATAAATGATGGACCTTATCTAACAAAACAAACATTTATTGTGGAACTGGGATTCCTGGGAGTGCATTCTGATGAAGATCATCAAAGGTGATATTTATAATGCTATTTCTGTGATGTGGTGGAGAAAAGCAGTTTGATATGTTCTGGGTTGATATCGCTCGATAAGCTGGTTGATATCAGCTGATAAGCTGGCTGGTGTCCGAGCTAGAGGTGAAGGTGAAGACCGCTAGCCGTGGCTAACAGTTACTACTAGCTAGTTAGCTGGCTAGCTGCTGATGGAGGTTTCAGTTATAACGTATAAAAATAGCAGATCCGTATCACATTGTATGAGGCGGGTTGCAGGAAAGTATATTTAGATCATAGGTGGAAAGTGAGGTTAAAAATATATATGAAAAAAATGACGAAACCGACTATTTACAAGACAAACACACGTCTGACTGCTACGCCATCTTGGAGTAATCGAGCTCGACGGACAATTCCTCCGACCTCATGGCTTGGTTTTTACTCTGACATGCTCTGTCAACTGTGGGACTTTATACAGACTAGGGGTCGGCCGATTAATTAGGGGCGATTTACGGTTTTCATAACAATCGGAAATCTGTATTTTTGGGCGCCGATTTTATTTTATTTTTTTTATTTTTTTTAAATATACCTTTATTTAACTAGGCAAGTCAGTTAAGAACACATTCTTATTTTCAGTGACGGCCTAGGAACGGTGGGTTAACTGCCTTGTTCAGGGGCAGAACGTCAGAATTTCACCTTGTCGGCTCGGGGGATCCAATCTTGCAACCTTACAGTTAACTAGTCCAACGCAATAACGACCTGCCTCTCTCTCGTTGCACTCCACAAGGAGACTGTTACGCGAACGCAGTAAGCCAAGGTAAGTTTCTAGCTAGCATTAAACTTATCTTATAAAAAACAATCAATCATAGTCACTAGTTAACTTCTTATGGCTGTTAACGGGATAATTGTCATCAACAACCGCTGAATTGCATAGCGCCACATTCAAATAATATTACTAAAAATATTTATATTCATGAAATCACAAGTGCAATATAGCAAAGCACAGCTTAGCCTTTTGTTAATCCACCTGTCGTGTCAGATTTTGAAAATATGCTTTACAGTGAAAGCAATCCAAGCGTTTGTGTAAGTTTATCGATCGCTCGACAAAATATTATGTACACCTAGCATCAAGTAGCTTGATCACGAAAATCAGAAAAGCAATCAAATTAATCGTTTACCTTTGATCTTCGGATATTTTCACTCACGAGACTCCCAGTTACACAATAAATGTTCCTTTTGTTCCATAAAAATGATTTTTATATCCAAAATACCTCCGTTTGTTTGGTGCGTTATGTTCAGAAATCCACAGGAAAGAGCGGTCACGACAACGCAGACAAATTCCAAATAGTATCCGTAATGTCCACAGAAACATGTCAAATGTTTTTTATAATCAATCCTCATGTTGTTTTTAAAATATCTAATCAATAATATATCAACCGCAACTTTCTTTTTCAGTCGGAGAGGGAAAGGCAATGGCTGCCCAAATTCTGTTACGCATTCAAAACTCTGTTGGCACCCGGCCATACAATGACGCGATGTTCTCTTTCTCGCTCATTTTTCAAAATAAAAGCCTGAAACTATGTCTACAGACTGTTGACACCTTGAGTAAGTGATAGGAAAAATAATCTGGTTTATATCCCTTTAAATGGAGCAAAGGCAGGCTATGGAACATGGAGTTTTCAAAATAGAAGCCACTTCTTGGTTTGATTTTCCTCAGGGTTTCGCCTGCAATATCAGTTCTGTTATACTCACAGAAAATATTTTGACAGTTTTGGAAACTTTAGAGTGTTTTCTATCCAATACTAATAATAATATTAGCAACTGAGACTGAGGAGCAGGCCGTTTAGTTTGGGCAACTTATTCATCCAAGCTACTCAATACTGCCCCCCAGCCATAAGAAGTTAACTACACATGGTTGATGATATTACTAGATATTATCTAGCGTGTCTTGCGTTGCATATAATCTCACTGAGCATACAATCATACAAGTATCTAAGTATCTGACTGAGCGGTGGTAGGCAGAAGCAGGCGCGTAAACATTCATTCAAACAGCACTTTCGTGCGTTTTGCCAGAAGCTCTTTGTTGTGCGTCAAGCATTGCGCTGTTTATGACTTCAAGCCTATCAATTTCCGAGATGAGGCTGGTGTAACCGAAATGAAATGGCTAGCTAGTTAGCGCGCGCTAATAGCGTTTCAAACGTCACTCTCTCTGAGCCTTCTAGTAGTTGTTCCCCTTGCTCTGCATGGGTAACGCTGCTTCGATGGTGGCTGTTGTTGTTGTGTTGCTGGTTCGAGCCAGCGAGGAGAGGTACGGAAGCTATACTGTTACACTGGCAATACTAAAGTGCCTATAAGAACATCCAATAGTCAAAGGTTAATGAAATACAAATGGTATAGAGGGAAATAGTCCCATAATTCCAATAATAACAACAACCTAAAACTTCTTACCTGGGAATGTTGAAGACTCATGTTAAAAGGAAACAACAGCTTTCATATGTTCTCATGTTCTGAGCAAGGAACTGAAACGTTTAGCTTTCTCACATAGCACATATTGCACTTTTACTTTCTTCTCCAACACTTTGTTTTTGCATTATTTAAACCAAATTGAACATGTTTCATTATTTACCTGAGGCTAAATTGATTTTATTGATGTATTATATTAAATTAAAATAAGTGTTCATTCAGTATTGTTGTAATTGTCATTATTACAAATAAATAAATAAAAATAGGCCTATTTAATCAGTATTGGCTTTTTTGGTCCTCCAATAATCGGTATCGGCGTTGAAAAATCATAATCGGTCGACCTCTAATACAGACGGGTCTGTGCCTTTCCAAATTATGCCCAATCAATTGAATTTACCTCGGGTGGACTCCAATCAAGTTGTAGAAACATCTCAAAGATGATCAATGGAAACAGCATGCAGCTGAGCTCAATTTCAAGTCTCATAGCAAAATGTCTGAATTCTTATCTAAATAAGGTATCTGTTTTTTATTTTTAATACATTTGTAAACATAAAACGAAGAAAATATATGTTAGTTTGTCATTATGGGGTATTGTGCGTAGATTGATGAGGGGAAAAAATAAACATTACACCCAGAAAAGGCATGTGTTCTCCACACTCTGACTGGGCCATGTCGAACTGGCTGTCCATTGGTCCCTCCACCACTGTATGTTGCTATGATTAAACCCCTCCATCAGTGTCCCGTAGTAAACGGTGCACAGAGCGGGCAGAGCATTCCAATGAGAACCAGGCCGACAGAGAGTGGGGGAGAGGAGTGATCGGCCCTACGTAGTGTGAAATGGCTTTCCCTTACCGTTCAGCCTGCAACCAACCCTCACTGTGCCTCACTTGCATCTATTTTTGACTGTCAACTTTTAAACCCAATCCCAAACAAACAAATAGCATGCTGACATCACTTAGCCTTAGCACAAAGCGTCATAAAGGTATAAAGCGTCATAAAAGTACAATGCAGACAGACATCAATAGATTTTGATGACATATAAAAAGCAAGTTCTAAATATTTTTTTCTCTCTCTGTTTGTCTGTAGCCAAGCAGAAACTATTAATCTTTATACTGTACCTGACCTCTCCCTCTAGCCAAACTGAAGTTGGAGGACCGTTTAGCTGCGGCCGCCAGGGAGAAGCTGGCCCAGGCCTCCAAGGAGTCCAAGGAGAAGCAGCTGCAGGCGGAGAGGAAGAGGAAGGCAGCCCTGTTCCTCCAGACCCTCCGGAACCCCCTCACTGGAGAACCTGAGACCAGACGGCCCGGCGAGACCCCTGCCATGCCTGCGGTATGGAGGCATACACACACACACACACACACACTGTGGTGGTGACAGTCCCAGTAGCGATATGCCAGGCATAGAGAGATGGATTTCCTGTTCCTAATGGAGTTTCTTCATCAAGGAGCATATTATAATTTGCACAGCTGACAGTAATGGACACATAGTATGTTTTTTCCGTGTGTGCACGTGTACAGGACACAATTTACTTTAAGTTGCTTTCACACACTTTCCAAGACACCACATCGATCGTGTCTGGAGCACCCAAGCAGGGAAGCAAATCATATCATATATCACACACAGCCTGAACAGAGATAAGAGAGATCTGCCCAGGGTTGTGGTCGGTCATTGTGGTCTGCCATATTTAAGTAAGTTGTTGTGGATCAGTGAGGGGAGATTCTGTGTTCGACTATTCTACTGTTGTTACTGCTGCCTGTTGTCTGCTGCCTGGTCTTTAATGACGGACACTGACGTAGCGGTTAACAGATTTCTCTTGCTGTTTCCTGGAGTTAATAAAACTTACACCCAGTCGGTGTCTGAACGATGGATGTGTTTGTGTGGACACAGAGTAATGGAGAATACATGGAAAAATGAAAGCAAGTTCCCGCAATTACGGTGATTGTATCACACACCCCATTCCACCCACTGAGACACTGTCCCCATTAGCACGAGCGGTGAAATCTGGAGAATCAGACGTTGTTTTCCCAGCCATTGAACGTGTGTGTAGGCCTAGAGCAGGGCTCTCCACCCCTGTTCCTGGAGAGCTACCGTCCTGTAGGTTTTCAGTCCAACCCTGTTCCTGGAGAGCTACCGTCCAGTAGGTTTTCAGCCCAACCCTGTTCCTGGAGAGCTACCGTCCTGTAGGTTTTCAGTCCAACCCTGGTCCTGGAGAGCTACCGTCCAGTAGGTTTTCAGCCCAACCCTGTTCCTGGAGAGCTACCGTCCTGTAGGTTTTCATTCCAACCCTGGTCCTGGAGAACTACCGTCCAGTAGGTTTTCATTCCAACCCTGTTCCCGGAGAACTACCGTCCAGTAGGTTTTCATTCCAACCCTGTTCCTGGAGAGCTACCGTCCTGTAGGTTTTCACTCCAACCCTGTTCCTGGAGAGCTACCGTCCTGTATTTTTAGTGCCCTCGTTGTCATAAGTGGATATCGCTGTCTGCATCCTCTAGCTATAATGCATTTCCAATATGAATTTGCCTTTAGATTCCTGGCTCTCCATCTAGGCATTCCCCTTAATTGCCGTTTGGTTCGCCTCTCCCTCTCTCCCCCTCACTCTTTCTCTGATACAGCTCCTGTGTGAAGAAACATATTAGGGATATTTATATCCATCTTTTTAGACTATCTTTATGTTCATTTTTAGTTTCAGTCCTCTCTCCCTGAGATGACAGGCTGTGTCTATCTGTTCTCCCTCCTCCACTCCGCCCACCCTGAAGCTAAGCGACCCGACCCACCCTCCCGTTCCGTCGTAAGCAGCTAACGGCAGCCCAGCGCAGTGGGGAGTTTACGACAACCCCTGCCACACTCCACCACCCCCCTATTTGTCAGAGTTACTCACTGCCGGTGACCTATGGTGCCTGTCTCACAGGTTTTTTCCACTGCAACAAAACCGGGAGCCAGCGGTGAAGCTGGCATCTTGTCGTTTTCCACTGTGAAAAATAATGCCCTATTTAACGTTCCCATCAAAGCGGCCTATCATGCCTGACTGGCTGAGAGGCTGTGATTTATGCAGACTGGGATGTGTTCATACATGAGTACCTGTATTCTTTACTGGCTGCTTTTACAGTGGAGAGGTAGCTTATAAAGCTCTTCTCAGGAGGAGTCTATTAAAGCAGGCAATCCCCTGCTAGGATTTCAACCTGCTACTGCTTTGTGACCAGAGCACCTCCACGACACCTGTCGAGTCCTAACCCCCAGTGGTAGTTTAAAGATACTGATTGTTGTTTTAGCCTTTGTTTTTGCCTAAGTGTCCTACTTTCCACTTGTTCCCCACTTTTCCCCAAAATTCTCAGGGCTCCGCTTGCTTCTCTCCTCACCCTTTTTGTTGATGAGGGAGTATATGTATTTTTACAGTGTGGAGAGAGATATGTGTGTGCTGTTAACAGACTCCGCTGTGTGATGTCGGCACTTTGTTTGCAGTGTTTCTAGTGGTTCATGGCTTGTTTGTGAGTGCATCTAAGCATGTAGCAGGAGAGTGGCCGCGAGACAGAAATGCTCAAAGGATTCTCACAGAAGAGGTGGAAAACACTCTTCCTCTAATAGATAAACTACCTCCTAAAACATATAGTACGAAAAGCAGTGAAAAGAACAGCACTGTTTGGCCTTTTCTCCATAGAGTAATGCTGTGACAAGAACAGCACCGTTGGGCCTTTTCTCCATAGAGTAATGCTGTGACAAGAACAGCACCGTTGGGCCTTTTCTCCATAGAGTAATGCTGTGACAAGAACAGCACCGTTGGGCCTTTTCTCCATAGAGCAATGCTGTGACAAGAACAGCATCGTTGGGCCTTTTCTCCATAGAGTAATGCTGTGACAAGAACAGCACCGTTGGGCCTTTTCTCCATAGAGTAATGCTGTGACAAGAACAGCACCGTTGGGCCTTTTCTCCATAGAGTAATGCTGTGACAAGCAAGACTAAGCCACTTCAAAGTTTAAGTAAGATTCAAGGAAAGTGTTTGATGTTGGGAGTGTCTGTCCAAAGTGAAATGCTGTTTGTCAGCTCTCTCTTATGTGTGCCCAATGGGTGACATCCCTGTCTGGGGACATGGACAGTCACCTGTTCAGCCAGGTGGTGCTGGGAGGAGTCCTGTCATGGCTGTGTCCTCTCTGTCACTCTGGCCAGCTGTGCTGGGAAGGATGTGCTCAGTCTGGACAGGACAGGAGGGCTAGACTATATTGATGAGGATAAGTTGTTTTCAGGCTACTGGAGTTTGCTAAACTTGAAAAAAAGCACTGGGTGCTTTGTTCTTGTGACTTCACTACAAGTAAAATTTTGTTTTCCTTAACTTTAACGATGCCATAGACTTTGCATGAGTGAATGACAAACACCACATCTCTTAGAATAGCTGTTCGAGAACACTGCAATGGCAGTAATAGCCCTTTCTCCTCGCCAGTGGAACAAATGGTGATTGTTGTCATTTCAGAGATCTCCTTGCTGCCAGTCGCTCCTTTATGACAGTTTCTGCTCGGTGTGTTGTTGTGTGTGTACTGTCTAGTGATAGTGCGTGTTGTCGTGAGGAGCGGTGACAGTGACGCAGACTTATTAGTGTTCCATTATGAAGAAGGGGTGACGCAGCCGCATGCGTGCACCCCACTGAAAGAATCAACTGTCTACAGGGCTCGGCAGCAGGAGTACTAGCAGCACACAGAAAGAAATGTACATTTATTTTGTGAGGCACAGTTTCATCTGGGGTTAGAGCTGTGATGGGGGCCTGTCAGGAACACAGAGAAATGCTGACTGGCTTTAGCAAGGGACTGCCAGAAGGAGAAATAAAAAGAGAGAAAGATGAACTTGAATCATATTTTTAAGAAGAGGCTTGTGGTATGAAGTGCGTGTGAGGTTAATTCCTGAAAAGAGAACTGGGTGAGAAGCGTTTAGTCTGGTTTTAGACCCCATCATAGCACTGAGACTGCACTTAAATGAGAAGCGTTCTGGAGAGGGAAGAACTGAGAGAAGAGGTTCTGAATCATTACAGTCATCATTGCGGGAGAGCCAGGGCCAAGGCAGCACAGCCTATGCTAAATGTTGACTCCACAAAAACAAAAAAAAACGTTTCTTTTTAGACTGCAAAGTGAGTTGGTAGCACGGAAGGAGATTTTGGGGAATAGCCCTGTGTCAATCAAGGACTTTGACAAACTAGTGTATGTCAGTTTAGTATTAAGCTTTGCAAAGAAAAGGTTAAACATTTTTGTCATTGAAAGGATGACATTCAAGTGTTTAAGTGAAAATCAAGTTCAAGTGCATTATTAAATACTTCAAACTTAAGCAGAAATGGAATTACGTGCCAATCCGGTCTTGTCTGCCCTGGCTCCCTCTTCACCTGTTTAGAAACTGAACACCCCTCTCCGTTGTCTTCAGGTTCATTCGGTTCACACACAAAGGCTTGGTGTCTGTGAGGCACGGCAGTCAAATCAGTCATTTGAGCTGACACTATATACGAACACAGACCTTTTATCGCCACTTTTTTTTCAGCTTACAGTCCTGCAGCCACCCCAAATTGTTGGAGGAGATTGCTTCTGAAGATGGATTCATTTCCGTGTGAGGGGCTGATATGTGATGCCTTCTGAAATAACTTATTTATACCAATTCATTCGCCACAGCTCTCTTTTTCAGTCCCCTTCTCTCCCCTCTCTGTCTTTATCTACAGCCTGAATACAGTAAACCACAGTCGTATTTCTCACCATGGCTTAGCCCATAATGGAAATATAAAGTGTGTTCGGAAAGTATTCAGACCCCTTGACTTTTTCGACATTTTGTAATGTTACAATTTTATTATGAAATTGATTCAATAAATGTATTTCCTTATCAATCTACACACAGTACCCAATAACGACAACGCAAAAATAGTTTTTTAGACATTTTTACCTTATTTATATAAATATTCAGAACATTTTCTATGGGACTCGAAATTGAGCTCAGTTGCATCCTGTTTCCATTGATCATCCCACAGTTGACAGTATGTCATTGCAAAAACCAAGCCATCAGGTCAAAGGAGTTGTCAGTAGAGCTCCAAGACAGGATTGTGGTGAGGCACAGATCTGGGGAAGGGTACCAAACAATGTCTGCAGCATTCAATCAATCAATCAAATGTATTTATAAAGCCCCTTTTACATCAGCCGATGTCACAAAGTGCTATACAGAAACTCAGCCTAAATCTACAAACAGCAAGCAATGCAGATGTAGAAGCATGTTGGCTAGGATAAACTCCGTAGAAAGGCAGGAACCTAGGAAGAAACCAAGCTCTTTTACGTAGATGGAAAAAAGCTGTCCTTGAAACAGTCTTGATATGTTTGTCGAAGAGAGATCAGGGTCCAGAGTAACGCCGAGGTGCTTTACAGTTTTATTTGAGACGACTGTACAACCATCAAGATTAATTGTCAGATCCAACAGAAAATCTCTTTGTTTCTTGGGACCTAGAACTAGCATCTCTGTTTTGCCCAAGTTTAAAAGTAAAACATTTGCCGCTATCCACTTACTTATGTCTGAAACGCAGGCTTCCAGGTAGAGCAATTTTGGGGCTTCACCATGTTTCATCGAAATGTACAGCTGTGTATCGTCCACATAGCAGTGAAAGTTAACATTATGTTTCCGAATTATATCACCAAGAGATAAAATATATAGTGAAAACAACAAAGGATCTAAAACAGAACCTTGAGGAACACCGAAATTTACATTTGTTTTGTCAGAGGACAAACCATCCACAGAGACAAACTGATTTCTTTCTGACAGATAAGATCTAAACAAGGCCAGAACTTGTCCATGTAGACCAATTTGGGTTTCTAATCTCCAAAAGAATGTGGTGATCGATGGTATCAAAAGCAGCACTAAGGTCTAGGAGCGAGAGGACAGATGCAGAGCCTTGGTCTGTAGCCATTGAAAGGTAATTTACCACCTTCGAGTGCAGTCAGACTAAAACGTTTCATATACATTGTTAGGTCTTCAGGAAGGCAGTGAGTTGCTGCGCAACAGGTTTTTCGAAAAATCTTGGGATGAATGGGAGATTTGATATCAGCTGATTTTAGTTTTTTATATTTTCTGGGTCAAGGTTTGACGTTTTCAAGAGAAGCTTTATTACTGCCACTTTTAGTAAAATTTGGTACACATCCGGTGGATAGGGTGCCATTTATTATGTTCAACATAGTAGGGCCAAGCACAGGAAGCAGCTCTTTCAGTAATTTAGTTGGAATAAGGTCCAGTATGCAGCTTGACGGTTTAGAGGCCATGACTATTTTCATCAATGTGTCAAGAGATATAGTATTTAAAAACTTGATTGTCTCCCTTTGATCCTATGTCCTGACAGTGTTGTGCAGACTCAGGACAACATAGATTTAAAGTGGAGTCCATCATTTTCTTTCCCAATGATCATGATCTTCTCGTCAAAGAAGTTCATGAATGTATCACTGCTGAAGTGAAAGCCATCCTCTCTTGGGGAATGCTGCTTTTTAGTTAGCTTTGCAACAGTATCAAAAAGACATTTAGAATTGTTCTTATTCTCCATCCTTTTTTTCCAACTTAATTGTTTTTAGGGGTGCGACTGCATCTAGAGTATTACACAAGGTTAAATTAAGTTCCTCAGGTGGTTAACCGACTGTTATACTCTGACGTCCTTGGGTAGGTGGAGGGATTCTGGAAGGGCAGAATTATTGTCTACATAATGTTGCTGCTACTGTCTCTTATGACCGAAAATAACTTCTGGACATCAGAACAGCGATTACTCTCCGTGGACTGGAAGAAACTTTTCCCTTTAACAAGTCCGATTAGATGGATATTCTGCTTTCACTGTAACAGGCCCAGACCCACGTCTTTTGCGTGAAGAATTGAAGCAGGAAAAGGGGCCGCAGATGAGAATCCTAAGGCAAGCGAGTAAACTCCCACTGCCATCCGTTCTTCTTGCTAACGTGCAATCATGGGAAAATAAAAATTGATGACCTACAATTAAGATTATCCTACCAACGAGACATTAAAAACTGTAACATCTTATGTTTCACCGAGACGTGGCTGAACGAAGATAGAGACAATATAGAGCTAGCGGGATTTTCCATGCACCTGCAGAACAGACACTACCTCTGGTAAGACAAGGGGTGGGGGTGTGTGTCTATTTGGCAATAACAGCTGGTGCACGATGTCTAATATTAAATCATTCTTGAGGTATTGCTCACCTGAGGTAGAGTACCTTATGATAAATTGTAGACCACACTATCTACCAAGAGAGTTCTCATCTGTATTATTCGTAGCCATCTATTTACCACCATAGAACAATGCTGGCACTAAGACCACTCTCAACCAACTCTATAAGGCCATAAGCCAAGATGTAAATGCTCACCCAGAAGTATCTCTCCTAGTGGCCGGGGACTTTAATGCAGGCAAATTTAAATCCGTTTTCCAACATTTTTACCATCATGTCACATGTACAACCAGGGGGGGGGGGGGGAATCCTAGACCACCTTTACTCCACACACAGAGATGCATACAAAGCTCTCCCCCGCCATCCATTTGGCAAATCTGACCATAATTATATCCTCCTGATTCCTGCTTACAAGCAACAATTAAAGCAGGAAGTACCAGTGACTCGCTTAATACGGAAGTGGTCAGATGACGTGGATACTACACCACAGGACTGTTTTGCTAGCACAGACTGGAATATGTTCTGGGATTCATCCAATGGCATTGAGGAGTACACCACCTCAGTCATCGGCTTCATCAATGCGTGCATCGATGACGTCGTCCCCACAGTGACTGTACGTACATATCCCAACCAGAAGCCATTGATTACAGGCAACATCCGCATCGAGCTAAAGGCTAGAGCTGCCACTTTCAAGGAGCGGGAGACTAATCCGGATGCTTATAAGAAATCCCACTATGCCCTCAGACGATCCATCAAACAAGCAAAGTGTCAATACAGGATTAAGATTGAATCCTACTACACCGGCTCTGACGCTCATCAGATGTGGCAGGGCTTGCAGACTTACAGACTACAAAGGGAAGCACGGACGCGAGCTGCCCATTGAAGCGAGCGTACCAGACTAGCTAAATGCCTTTTATGCTCGCTTCGAGGCAAGCAACACTGAAGCATGGATGAGAGCACCAGCTGTTCTGGATGACTGTGTGATAACGCTCTCGGTAGCCGATGTGAACAAAACCTTTAAACAGGTCAACATTCACAAAACCGCTGGGCCAGATAGATTTCCAGGACGTGTACTCAAAGCATGCACAGACCAATTGGCAAGTGTCTTCACTGACATTTTCAACCTCTCCCTGACCGAGTCTGTAATACCTACATATTTCAAGCAGACCACGATCGTCCCTGTGCCCAATGAAGGGAAGGTAACCTGCCTAAATGATTATCGCCCCGTGACACGCACGTCGGTAGCCATGAAGTGCTTTGAAAGGCTGGTCATGGCTCACATCAACAGCATCCTCCCAGACACCCTAGACCCACTCCAATTCACATACCGCCCCAACAGATCCACAGATGACGCAATCTCAATCTCACTCCACACTGCCCTTTCTCACCTGGACAAAAGGAACACCTATGTGAGAACGCTGTTCATTGACTACAGCTCAGCGTTCAACACCATAGTGCCCACAAAGCTCATCACTAAGCTAAGGACTGGGACTAAACACCTCCCTCTGCAACTGGATCCTGGACTTCCTGACAGGCAGCCCCCAGGTGGTAAGAGTAGGCAACAACACGTTGGCCACGCTGATCCTGAACACTGGAGCCCCTCTGGGGTATGTACTTAGTCCCCTCCTGTATTCCCTGTTCACCCATGACTGCGTGGCCAAACACAATTCCAACACCATCATTAAGTTTGCTGATGACACAACGGTGGTAGGCCTGATCACTGACAACATTGAGACGGCCTATAGGGAGAAGGTCAGAGAACTGACCATGTGGTGCCAGGACAACAACCTCTCCTTCAATGTGAGCAAGACAAAGGAGCTGATTGTGGACTGCTGGAAAAGGCAGGCCGAACAGGCCCTCATTAACATCGACGGGGCTGAAGTGGAGCGGGTCGGGATTTTCAAGTTCCTTGGTGTCCACATCACCAACGAACTATCATGGTCCTAACATGCCAAGACAGTCGTGAAGAGGGCATGACAAAACCTTTCCCCCTCAGGAGACTGAAAAGAGTTGGCATGGGTCTCCAGATCCTCAAAAGATTCTTCAGCTGCACCATCGAGAGCATCCTCGGCATCTGACCGTAAGGCACTGCAGAGGGTAGTGCGAACTGCCCAGTATATCACTGGGGCCATGCTTCCTGCCACCTATATAATAGGTGGTGTCGGAGGAAAGCCCATAAAATTGTCAGAGACTCCAGTCACCGCATGGCAAGCGGTACCGGAGCACCAAGTCTAGGACCAAAAGGCACCTCAACAGCTTCTACCCCCAAGTCATAAGACTGCTGAATATTTAATCAGATCGCCACCGAACAATTTACATCCCCCCCTCCCTTTTGTACACTGCTGCAACTCTCTGTTTGTTATCTATGCATAGTCACTTCGCCCCCACCTACATGTACAGATTACCTCAACTAGCCTGTACCTCCCCACACTGCCTCGGGACCGGTGCCCCCTGTATTTAACCGAGTTATTGTTGTTCTTATTGTGTTACTTTTTATTATTACTTTTTATTTTAGTCTACTTGGTAAATATTTTCTTAACTCTTCTTAAACTGCACTATTGGTTAAGGGCTTGTAAGTAAGCATTTCATGGTAAAGTCTACACTTGTTGTATTCGGCGCATGTGACAAAGTTTGATTTGACCTCAGACTGGGGCGAATGTTCACCTTCCAACAGGACACCGACCCTAAGCGCACAGCCAAGACAACGCATAAGACAACGCAGCCAGAGCCTGGACTTGAACATCTCTGGAGACACCTGAAAATAGCTGTGCAGCGGCGCTCCCCATCCAACCTGACAGAGCTTGAGAGGATCTGTAGAGAAGAATGGGAGAAACTCCCCAAGTACAGGTGTGCCAAGCTTGTAGCAGACTTACCCAAGAATACTCAAGAGCTGTAATCGCTGCCAATTATGCTTCAACAAAGCGCTGAGTAAAGGGTCTGAATTCTTAATCTTGATACTACCCATCCCGCATGCGGGAGCGTAATCATCGCCTCAAACTAATTAGCATAACGCAGCGGACATAAATATCCCTAGAAAATTTTCCTATTCATGAAAATCACAAATGAAATATATTGAGACACAGCTCAGCCTTTTGTTAATCACACTGTCATCTCAGATTTTCAAAATATGCTTTACAGCCAACGCTAGACAAGCATTTGTGTAAGTTTATCATAGCATAGCATTATGCCCTGCTGGCAGCAGGCAACATTTTCACGAAAATAAGAAAAGCAATCAAATTAAATAATTTACCTTTGAAGAACTTCGTATGTTTTCACTCACGAGACTCCCAGTTAGATAGCAAATGTTCCTTTTTTCCAAAAATATTATTTTTGTAGGCGAAATAGCTACGTTTGTTCTTCACGAAAATGCAGTCACTACAACGCCAAACTTTTTTCCAAATTAGCTCCATAATATCGACAGAAACATGGCAAACGTTGTTTAGAATCAATCCTCAAGGTGTTTTTCACATATCTATTCGATAAAATATCCACCGGGACAATTGGTTTCTCATAAGAAGCGATTGGAAAAATGGCTACTTCTGTACTTTACGCAAGATTTTCTGCGGGAGCCATCAAAGCTCAATGTGGTCCCTTACGGCTATTCTTCAACATAAATGCGTAAAAAGACGTCACAATGCTGTAGACACCTTGGGGAATACGTAGAAAGCGTAAGCTCATTCGTAGCCCATTCACAGCCATATAAGGAGTCATTGGCATACAGCGCTTTCAAAATATGGGGCACTTCCTGATTGGATTTGTATCTGGGTTTCGCCTGTAACATCAGTTTTGTTGCACTCACAGACAATATCTTTGCAGTTTTGGAAACGTCAAGAGTGTTTTCTATCCAAAGCTGTCAATTGTATGCATAGTCGAGCATTTTCTCGTGACAAAATATCCCGTATAAAACGGGAAAGTTTTTTATCCAAAAATGAAAATACTGCCCCCTAGTTACAAAAGGTTAAGAACACATTCTTATTTTCAATGACAGCCTAGGAACGGTGGGTTAACTGCCTTGTTCAGGGGCAGAACGACAGAATTTTCACCTTGTCAGCACGGTGGATCCAATCTTGCAACCTTACAGTTAACTAGTCCAATTCTCTAACCGCCTGCCTCTCATTGCACTCCATGAGGAGCCTGCCTGTTATGCAAATGCAGTAGAAGCAAAGGTAAGTTGCTAGGTAGCATTAAACATATCTTGTAAAAAAACAATCAATCAATCATAATCACTAGTTATAACTACACATGGTTGATGATATTACTAGTTTATCTAGCATGTCCTGCGTTGCATATAATCGATGCAATGCTGGGGGATGATATAACAAAAGCGCATTTGCGAAAAAAGCCCAATCGTTGCACGACTGTACCTAACCACAAACACCAATGCCTTTCTTAAAATCAATACACAGAAGTATATATTTTTAAACCTGCATATTTAACTAAAATATATCCAGGTTAGCAGGCAATATTAACCAGGTGTAATTGTGTCACTTCTCTTCAGGGTCAGGGTATATGCAACAGTTTGGGCAGCCTGGCTCATTGCGAACTAATTTGCCAGAATTTTATGTAATTATGACATAACATTGAAGCCATGTAACAAGAATATTTAGACTTCGGGATGCCACCCATTAGATAAAATATCGAACGGTCCCGTATTTCACTGAAATAATAAACGTTTTGTTTTCGAAATGATAGTTTCCGGATTCGACCATATTAATGACCAAAGGCTCGTATTTCTGTGTGTTATGTTATAATTAGAGCAGTCTGACTGAGCGATGGTAGGCAGCAGCAGGCTCGTAAGCGTTCATTCAAACAGCACTTTTGTGCGTTTTGCCAGCAGCTCTTCGCAAGCACAGCACTGTTTTTGACTTCAAGCCTATCAGCCTAATGGCTGGTGTAACCGATGTGAAATGGCCAGTTCGTTAGCGGGATGCACGCTAATAGCGTTTCAAACGTCACTCTCTCTGAGACTTGGAGTAGTTATTCCCCTTGATCTGCAAGGGCCGCGCCTTTTGTGGAGCGATGGTTAACGCTACTTCGAGGGTGTCTGTTGTCGTTGTGTTCCTGGTTCGAGCCCAGGTAGGGGCGAGGAGAGGGACGGAAGCTATACTGTTACACTGGCAATACTAAAGTGCCTATAAGAACACGCAATAGTCAAAGGTATATGAAATACAAATGGTATAGAGAGTGAGAGTCCTATAAAACTATATTAACGACAACCTAAACCCTCTTACCTTGGAATATTGAAGTCTCATGTTAAAAGGAACCACCAACTTTCATATGTTCTCATGTTCTGAGCAAGGAACTCAAACATTAGCTTTTTTACATGGCACATATTGCACTTTTACTTCTCCCAACACTTTGTTTTTGCATTATTTAAACCAATTTGAACATGTTTCATTATTTATTTGAGGCTAAATTGATTTGTATTGATGTATTATATTAAGTTAAAATAAGTGTTCATTCAGTATTGTCGTAATTGTCATTATTACAAATACATTTTTAAAAATCGGACCCATTAATCGGTATCAGCTTTTTTTGGTCCTCCAATAATCATTATCGGCGCTGAAAACTTAGTATTCAGACTAGAGGTCGACCGATTATATCTGAATACACTGTATGTATCTCTCTCCCTTTCCATCTCTCCATATCATGACTATTCAGCATTTTTCCATATAGCTATGGAGCAGATAAATGGGTTATACACAGGTAACTCCCAAAGTTAAGGCATTTAAAAGTAGGATCGGAAAATACGACTTGGATCATCACACATGGTCTGTTTGCAAAATCTGAATTCATTTGAGTAAACAGACTGACTAAAAGCCTGATGCGTCACAATTTGGGATTCAAATTGGAAACAATTTAATCAAATACACATTTTCAGTAATTGCCAGAGGATCATTGGGAGAGATGCCTTCTGTGGCAGGCAGCTTCAGCACCAGGACATCTGAGTAAACAGCTAAGGAGGCTCGCAAAGTGCCAAATTCACATTATGGATGAGAAACAGCCTCACAAGAATTAAGTAGTCAGTGAGGTTTCAGCAGATGTATCAAAATCTACTCTTTAGGAGCTTTTTTCTTTGGCCCTGCATCTGGTCCTTCTCTCTCCTTCCTTCTCGTGTGACAAATCTTCCCTGTGCGAGAGCACAGTTTTTGCCGAGGTCACACTGCGTTCTGCTGGGAGAACTAATCCCGGTTCAATTTATTCAATTTAAGTCAGGGTACGAGCAGAGAGTGCTCTTCAATCTCCGGCCTTGAATTTATGTATAAACAAATTAAAGTAAGCAGAGGCAGGGCCCCTGATTGAACACTCCAAATAGCCTAATTTCCTGCGGCTCTATCGATCCCACAGTTATTTGCAACTTTCCCTCAATTTTTTCCCCCGAGGATAGAAAAAAAGACAGAGTGCAATTAAAAGGAAAACGGAGAACAGGCCTGTAGTTTTTTTCTTGTTTTTCTCCTTCTGCTGCCTTCTGGTTTTGTTTCTGCACGCTTTCATTTAGTCTTCTACGCAACATTAAATCCTCAAAGCATTGTCCAATAAAACACATGTGCGAAGAGAAGAAAACGAGAGCCCTAAATGTTCTGTCAGGCGTCTCTGCCTAATGCGGTCTAGGAACTTCTTAGTTTCTTGATCCAAACCAGATTTGGGGTAGAAACTAGAAAGTGAAAGAGTCTTAGAGTTCTGGAGTCTGTTGGGCCGTTTCACGATTGGCCCGAGGTGCAGGCAGGATGGTAGGCGGCCGGATGCAGGGGTTAGGTACTGGTGTTGTCTCAAGGTTTACTTTTTCCTTTGTAATCTATTCAAGCCTGTTCAATCGGTGCTAAACTTGCAGCAGGATCTGGGCTTTAACAAGGTATTACGTTACGGACAGGTGTATCCATCCACGGAGGGGGGAATGGGCAACTAGCTGTGCTATCCAGAAACAAAGCCTGTTCTCTGGGACGGGGACAGGAGACAGACATCCTAAACAGGGAGCATAAGTTGGCATCACTCGCCTGGTACATAGTACCCCTGTGAATATTCTTCTCTTCAATATGTTATTGCATTTACAATTATCTGTCAAATTTAGATTTAGTTATCACATGGTTTACCATAGCTTTGCTAATGTTTTTAATAAATCAAATTCAATCAAATTTTATTGGTCACATACACATGGTTAGCAGATGTTAATGTGAGTGTAGAGAAATGCTTGTGCTTCTAGTTCCGACAGTGCAGTAATATCTAACAATTTCACAACAACTACCTAATACATATGTAAACATTATTAAAGTGGCTTTTTTAAGTGTCTAGTGATCCATTTATTGAAGTGGCTAAAGATCTGAGTCTGTATGTAGGCAGCAGCCTCTCTGTGTTAGTGATGGCTATTTAACAGTCTGATGGCCTTGAGATAGAAGCTGTTTTTCAGTATCTCGGTCCCAGCTTTGATGCACCTGTACTGACCTCGTCTTCTGGATGATAGTTGGATGAACAGGGAGTGGCTCGGGTGGTTATTGTCCTTGATGATCTTTTTGGCCTTCCTGTGACATCGGGTGCTGTAGGTGTCCTGGAGGGCAGGTAGTTTGCCCCCTGTAATGCGTTGTGCAGACTGCACCACCCTCTGGAGAGCCTTGCGGTTGCTGGCGATGCAGTTGCCGTACCAGGCAGTGATCCAACCGAACAGAATGCTCTCAATTGTGCATCTGTAAAAGTCTTCGAGGGTTTTAGGTGACGAGCCAAATTTCTATAGCCTCCTTAGGTTGAAGAGTTGCTGTTCATTCTTCACCACAATGTCTGTATGGGTGGACCATTTCAGTTTGCCCGTGATGTGTGTTCCCGGGGAACTAAAAACTTTCCACCTTCTCCACTACTGTCCCGTCGATATGGATAGGGGGGTGCTCCCTCTGCTTTCCTGAAGACCACGATCATCTCCTTTGCTTTGTTGATGTTGTGTGAAAGGTTGTTTTTTTGACACCACACTCCGAGTGCCCTCACCTCATCCCTGTAGGTTGTCTTGACGTTGTTGGTAATCAAGCCCACTACTGTTTTGTCCTCTGCAAATAAGCAATAGGATAGAACTTGTCTCGTTTGACAGATAATCCTTAATGCAATAACACATACTGAAAGTTTAAACTTTGCTTTGCACATATATTCTAATGGCAAACTTTCATCATCTGAATACCCTCCAAAATAAGTGATTGGATGAGATCAGAGTCCCTGCCCATCTTCCGAAAATGTCTGAAACCCTACCTCTTCAAAGAGTCTCTAAAATAAGACATTTCAATTTGCACTCGTCTTTTCCTACTAGCACTGACTTTGGTGACAAAGGCTTCTTCATTGAGGAAAAATGTACTTACCACAACTGTGATATGTGGTTATCTCAACTAGCTATGTTAAAATGAATGCAGCAAGTGTATGTCACTGGATAAGAGCGTCTCCTAAATAACTAAAATATAAACGTAGAGTATGGTAAGGAGCACAGTAAGCCCAGTGGCAGCAGAGACCACACTCTGATTGGCTGAGGCATAGCTGGGTCAAGGTTCACCACACATTCCAGCACAGAGACAAAGTATACTTCTTCATCTGACTGAGCAGAGTTGCTCCGTACATCAGCGCATATGGGCCACTGATGAGAAATACACAATATCACTAAACAGCACTGCCAGCCCCCTATACCACACAGTCTGTTTGGCTAATTCCTTTAGATTCTGCAATGCCCTCCAGTGGGTGGTGAAGACAGCCCAGTACATCACTGGGACCGTGCTCCCACCCATCCAGGACATCTACTTGAGACCGTGCCGGAGGAGGTCCCGCAGAATTATCAAGGACCACACATACCCCAGCCACGAGCTGTTCACTCCCTTACCATCGGGGAGACGGGTCCTTCTCAACCATGCAACAAGAAAAGATAACAACATGAACATAAAGTGTGTGTGTGTGTGTTCACGCACTCACTCACCACTGGCCACGGTGCACGCTGTGTCCTCTGTTGAATTGAGTCAAATCGTTCACTGTGGACGGCCCCATCTCCTACTCCCCAACCCTTCAAATCTATTGATTTATTTATAGAATAAATCTCAAGGAAAAAGTTCATACATATTGATGCCTTTCAATCTAATCTCGTAAATGATTGAGTATGATACATTCTCTGTGTGTGCACTTACATGAAGATGTTTTGGCAGGAGCGTACGCGTGGGTGTGTACGTGCCTGTGTTTGTAAGTACAGTATGTGTTTTTGCAAGTGTGTGTGTGCGTCTCTCTTTCTCTCTCGTTTCTCTGCTTGTCTCTTTTTCTCTGCCTCCCTCCTTACCCAGGGGCCCTAGTCACTTCCCTCTAGAGCTGCTGTGGCACTCTAATTGATTGTGCTCTTTGTCTCTGGGCTGGCATGCTCTGTTCAAAGGAATGGCCTCTCTCCTGGGAGACCTTTGTCTCTCCAGTAGGTAGCTCAGCCTCTTTAAAGGGCCTGCCGGAGCCCAGCCAGAGGCCAGTCGGGCTAATGGGCATGATGATTAGAGACAAAACCGGGGTGGAGAGCTGAACTGCAGACACCGCAATACTACTCCCCCTTTCTTCCTCTTGCGTGCGCGCTTGCTCTTGTTCTCTCTTTATTTTTCTCTATATATTTTGCTCTCTCTCTCTTTCGGACTCTCCTGGATACAAATATCTGAAGTATCTGCCTGTCCTGGCCCATAGTCTCCCAGCACCTCCGGGATATGTGCCCCACTAAGATAGGCCTAGCGTAAAACTTCAATTTTTAGCCTGGGCGTTTATTTTCTTAAATCAATGAGCACAATAGGTGCTTATTAGAGACAGGCTTATATTTGAGCCAAGTGTCTTTATCCTTAATGCACACAGCTTTTGCTACTTTGCATAGTTAAATGTTTAATTCCTGCATTCACTTCCAGCGGTATATACTACCGTTCAAAAGTTTGGGGTCACTTAGAAATATCATTTTTTTTGTCCATTAAAATAACATCAAATTGATCAGAAATACCGTGTAGACATTGTTAATGTTGTGAATGACTATTGTAGCTGGAAATGGCAGATGTTTTTATGGAATATCTACATGAGGTGTTCTGAGGCCCAGTATCAGCAACCATCACTCCTGTTTTCCAATGGCACGTTGTTAGCTTAATCCAAGTTTATTATTTTAAAAGGCTAATTGATCATTAGAAAACCCATTTGCAATTATGTTAGCACAGCTGAAAACTGTTGTCCTGATTAAAGAAGCAATAATACTGGCCTTCTTTAGAATAGTTGAGTATCAGCATTTGTGGGTTCAATTGCAGGCTCAAAATGGCCAGAAACAAAGAACTTTCTTCTGAAATTCATCAGTCTATTCTTATTCTGAGACATTGTTAAGTGACGGCAAACTTTTGAACGGTAGTATCTATGAAATCAAATCAAAGTTTATTGGTCGGGTGCACAGCTTAGCAGATGTTATAGCGGGTGTAGTGAAATTCTTATGTTACTAGTTTCTAACAATGCAGTAAAATCTCAAACAAGTACACAAATAATTAAAACTTTTTTTTTATGTACTACAAAAAATACAAGAAATCTCTAACGTTGGGACGAATCCAATTAACAATCCAAATAGCAGTAACAGTAATCAAAATGCAGTCTAAGTATGTACAACGGAATAATTTGCTCAAGACATACTAAGAATGATATGTACACTGCCTTTGGAAAGTATTCAGACCCCCACCTTTTCCACATTTTGTTACGCTACAACCTTATTCTATAATTGATCAACTAAAATGTTTTATATTTTAAATTCTTCAAAGTAGCCACACTTTGCCTTGATGACAGCTTTGCACAATCTTGGCATTCTCTCAACCAGCTTCACCTGGAATGCTTTTCCCACAGTCTTGAAGGAGTTCCCACATATGCTGAGCGCACTTGTTGGCTGCTTTTCTTTCACTCTGCGGTCCAACTCATCCCAAACCATCTCAATTGGGTTGAGGTCAGGTGATTGTGGGGACCAGATCATCTGATACAGCACTCCATCACTCTCCACTTGTGGGGTTCCCACCGTGAAGCATGGAGGAGGTGGTGTGATGGTGCTTTGCTGGTGACACAGTCAGTGATTTATTTAGAATTGAATGCACACTTGACCAGCATGGTGTTGGGTTCTAATTCTCAGAGTAAAAACTCAACGGACATTATGAAAGCTTAACCAAGTTTATTATGCCCAGAGGATCAATACAGCTGCGTTAGACAAAACATGTTTCTACCACCACAAGTACAGTGGGGAGAACAAGTATGTTGATACACTGCCGATTTTGAAGGTTTTCCTACTTACAAAGCATGTAGAGGTCTGTAATTTTTATCATAGGTACACTTCAACTGTGAGAGACGGAATCTAAAACAAAAATCCATAAAATCACATTGTATGATTTTTAAGTAATTCATTTGCATTTTATTGCATGACATGAGTATTTGATCATCAGAAAAGCAGAACTTAATATTTGGTACAGAAACCTTTGTTTGCAATTACAGAGATCATACGTTTCCTGTAGTTCTTGACCAGGTTTGCACACACTGCAGCAGGGATTTTGGCCCACTCCTCCATACAGACTTTCTCCAGATCCTTCAGGTTTTGGGGCTGTCTCTGGGCAATACTGACTTTCAGCTCCCTCCAAAGATTTTCTATTGGGTTCAGGTCTGGAGACTGGCTAGGCCACTCCAGGACCTTGAGATGCTTCTTACGGAGCCACTCCTTAGTTGCCCTGGCTGTGTGTTTCGTGTCATTGTCATGCTGGAAGACCCAGCCACGGCCCATCTTCAATGCTCTTACTGAGGGAAGGAGGTTGTTGGCCAAGATCTCGTGATACATGGCCCCATCCATCCTCCCCTCAATACAGTGCAGTCGTCCTGTCCCCTTTGCAGAAAAGCATCCCCAAAGAATGATGTTTCCACCTCCATGCTTCACGGTCGGGATGGTGTTCTTGGGGTTGTACTCATCCTTCTTCTTCCTCCAAACACGGCGAGTGGAGTTTAGACCAAAAAGCTCTATTTTTGTCTCATCAGACCACATGACCTTCTCCCATTCCTACTCTGGATCATCCAGATGGTCATTGGCAAACCTCAGACGGGCCTGGACATGCGCTGGCTTGAGCAGGGGGACCTTGCATGCGCTGCAGGATTTTAATCCATGACGGCGTAGTGTGTTACTAATGGTTTTCTTTGAGACTGTGGTCCCAGCTCTCTTCAGGTCATTGACCAGGTCCTGCCGTGTAGCTCTGGGCTGATCCCTCACCTTCCTCATGATCATTGATGCCCCACAAGGTGAGATCTTGCATGGAGCCCCAGACCGAGGGTGATTGACCGTCATCTTGAACTTCTTCCATTTTCTAATAATAGCGCCAACAGTTGTTGCCTTCTCACCAAGCTGCTTGCCTATTGTCCTGTAGCCCATCCCAGCCTTGTGCAGGTCTACAATTTTATCCCTGATGTCCATACACAGCACTCTGGTCTTGGCCATTGTAGAGAGGTTGGAGTCTGTTTGATTGAGTGTGTGGACAGGTGTCTTTTTATACAGGTAACGAGTTCAAACAGGTGCAGTTAATACAGGTAATGAGTGGAGAACAGGAGGGCTTCGTAAAGAAAAACTAACAGGTCTGTGAGAGCCGGAATTCTTACTGGTTGGTAGGTGATCAAATGATTATGTCATGCAATATATATATACACAGTGCCTTGCGAAAGTATTCGGCCCCCTTGAACTTTGCGACCTTTTGCCACATTTCAGGCTTCAAACATAAAGATATAAAACTGTATTTTTTTGTGAGGAATCAACAACAAGAGGGACACAATCATGAAGTGGAACGACATTTATTGGATATTTCAAACTTTTTTAACAAATCAAAAACTGAAAAATTGGGCGTGCAAAATTATTCAGCCCCCTTAAGTTAATACTTTGTAGCGCCACCTTTTGCTGCAATTACAGCTGTAAGTCGCTTGGGGTATGTCTCTATCAGTTTTGCACATCGAGAGACTGACATTTTTTCCCATTCCTCCTTGCAAAACAGCTCGAGCTCAGTGAGGTTGGATGGAGAGCATTTGTGAACAGCAGTTTTCAGTTCTTTCCACAGATTCTCGATTGGATTCAGGTCTGGACTTTGACTTGGCCATTCTAACACCTGGATATGTTTATTTTTGAACCATTCCATTGTAGATTTTGCTTTATGTTTTGGATCATTGTCTTGTTGGAAGACAAATCTCCGTCCCAGTCTCAGGTCTTTTGCAGACTCCATCAGGTTTTCTTCCAGAATGGTCCTGTATTTGGCTCCATACATCTTCCCATCAATTTTAACCATCTTCCCTGTACATGCATTTTGAAAGAGTATTTTTATCATTATTTTATTAACGAAAACATAGATGCCACTATTAGTTACATTGTTTTAGTTTGAACAAGGCACTAAGAACAGTGGGAACGTTTCCCTAGTCAGCGCCATTATTAGTGCAATGCGCCTTAGTGTTGCTCTGTGCTTCCCAGTGTGGCGGGGTGGGGGTCCACTCCTCCACCTCCCATCCCCATGGGCTAGGTCCATCTTCTGTGCGCTGCTCTGAGGTCCATCCCATGACCCCTGCCTTCGTGTCTTGAACCTCACACGCTTTCAGTGTATACAGCTGGAGAACTGCAAGGCATTCTCATTTGGAGCCATGACCAATATATTTTGTCCTGCTAATAACAGAGTTAATAATGTATCTGTGAGAATATCCAATGGGCTTTTATGTACTGGCACAGCCAGAAGAGGACTGGCCACCCCACATAGCCTGGTTCCTCTCTAGGTTTGTTCCTAGGTTTTGGCCTTTCTAGGGAGTTTTTCATAGCCACCGTGCTTCTACACCTGCATTGCTTGCTGTTTGGGGTTTTAGGCTGGGTTTCTGTACAGCACTTTGAGATATCAGCTGATGTACGAAGGGCTATATAAATACATTTGATTTGATTTGATTTTATATCATTCTAAATGTAATAATAATTGTTTTGTTTTAAAAAAATAACAATATTTTGGAGATGATTCCGTTTTCAAATAACGTAAAATGAGCGAGGAAAAAGTTTGTTCTTTAACATGGGGTGAGACGTTTTTACTAGTTAGTAAATAAAGCCAGTTTGTTATTTGGAATGATTCATTTCTGTTTTTAGAGGGAGAGAAACAAAAACCCAGTCGAGGCCGGCACGAGTAATGAACCAGCATCTGTAGCATCACAGCTTGCACTGCTATGCATTGTCTTAGACCGTTGCGCCACTCATGCGCTGTACAACCTGACCGGTCAGGAGTGGACTACAGTAAGAGCAAAATAATCCTAACAAAATAAAATTATAACTTTAGTGTAACAACAGTTTTAGTAAGTAATACTGAAGTCGTGCACAATTCAGTTTCTATTTAGATTAATGTTGCCCATTCATTCAGTTAGGCACAGTAGGACCCAAAAGCATAATCAGTGCTCTAACTCCCCCTTGCACTGCTTCTACACCTGCATCGCTTGCTGTTTGGGGTTTTAGGCTGGGTTTCTGTACAGCACTTTGAGATATCAGCTGATGTAAGAAGAGCTATATAAATAAATTTGATTTGATTTGAAGTGGTGACGCAGAGTACCGTACTAAACCACAAATCACCTCTAAGTCCTGCAGCATAATTGCAAAAATGTCTAAAAACCTGTTTTAGTAATGTTAGCCATTATGGGGTATTGTGTGTAGATTGATGTGGGGAAAAAATGGTTAATCAATTTTAGAATAAGGCTGTAATGTAACAAAATGTGGAAAAAGTCCAGGGGTCTGAATACTTTTCGAGTGCACTGTACATCAGTAGATATATTAGAGTGAGCCATGTCAAGAATTCTGTATTTAAATAAATATGTGGTGTGTGTATAAACTAAATACAAAGTACAAATAATATTACAATGAGCTATGTCTGGGAAACAGGAAGTGTGTGTGTGTACACTACCTGCCAAAAGTTTTAAAACACCTACTCATTCAAGGGTTTTTCTTTATTTTGAAAGTTTCTGCTTTTGTTGCTGGCATGTCATGCCTAAGTTTGCTAATCTTGCCAATGAAAAACGTATTAAAGTAATTAGCAATATCAGTGGGTTTTGTGATGAATGAGCCATCTGATTCAATGAATGATGGTGTTGTGTTTGCCTTTTTTCCCCAAACATTCATTTAAGGTGCTCCAAAGCTTACTCTCATTCTTTTATATAATTTATTTGATTCATAGTATAGTTTCAATTCCTCATCAATCCACTGGGATTTAACAGTTTTTAGTCATTTTCTTGGTGCAGGCTTATTAGTAACTGGAATAAATCAAATCACATGTATTTATAAAGCCCTTCTTACATCAGCTGATGTCACAAAGTGCTGTACAGAAACCCAGCCTAAAACCCCAAACAGCAAGCAATGCTGGTGTAGAAGCACGGTGGCTAGGAAAAACTCCCTAGAAAGGAAAAAAACTAGGAAGAAACCTAGGGAGGAACCAGGCTATGAGGGGTGGCCAGTCCTCTTCTGGCTGTGCCGAGTGGAGATTATAACAGAACATGGTCAAGATATTCAAATGTTCATAAATGACCAGCATGGTCAAATAATAATAATCACGGTAGTTGTCGAGGTTGCAACAGGTCAGCACCTCAGGAGTAAATGTCATTTGGCTTTTCATAGCCGATCATTAATAGTATCTCTACCGCTCCTGCTGTCTCTAGAGAGTTGAAAACGGCAGGTCTGGGACAGGTGGCACGTCCGGTGAACAGGTCAGGGTTCCATAGCCGCAGACAGAACAGTTGAAACTGGAGCAGCAGCACGGCCAGGTGGACTGGGGACAGCAAGGAGTCATCATGTCAGGTAGTCCTGAGGCATGGTCTTAAGGCTCAGGTCCCCCAAGACATAGAAAGAGAGAATTAGAGAGGGCATACTTAAATTCACACAGGACACCGAAGAAATACTCCAGATATAACAGACTGACCCTAGCCCCCCGACACAAAGTACCGCAGAATAAATACTGGAGGCTGAGACAGGAGGGGTCAGCAGACACTGTGGCCCCATCCGATGATACCCCCGGACAGGGCCAAACGGGCAGGTTATAACCCCACCCACTTTGCCAAAGCACAGCCCTCACACCACTAGAGGGATATCTTCAACCACCAACTTACCATCCTGAGACAAGGCCGAGTATAGCCCACAAAGATCTCCGCCATGGCACAACCCAAAGGGGGGAGCGAACCCAGACAGGAAGATCACGTCAGTGACTCAACCCACTCAAGTGACGCACCCCTCCTAGGGACGGCATGGAAGAGCACCAGTAAGCCAGTGACTCAGCCCCTGTAATAGAGTTAGAGGCAGAGAATACCAGTGGAGAGAGGGAAACCGGCTAGGCAGAGACAGCAAGGGCGGTTCGTTGCTCCAGTGCCTTTCCATTCACCTTCACACTCCTGGGCCAGACTACAGTCAATTATAGGACCTACCGAAGAGATGCGTCTTCAATAAAGACTTAAAGGTTGAGACAAAGTCTTTGTCTCTCACATGGGTAGTCAGACCATTCCATAAAAATGTGTCAATTGCAGAATCTGGTTGCTCCCCATTACACACTACAGACCAACACATATTCTTTACATAAACAACATAGGAATCACTACAAAACTTATGTATGACCTCTTATACACTATATTATGCCCAGCCTTTGTAACTTTGGTTTTCCTAGATATGGCTACTATATTATGATCACTACATCTGATGAATTTGGATACTGCTTTAAAGCAAATTTCTGCAGCATTAGTAAAGATTTGATCAATACATGTTGAGTTCATTCATGTGCAGTTTGTAACTACCCTGGTAGGTTGACTGATAACCTGAACCAGATTGCAGGCACGGGTTACAGTTTTAAGCTTTTTCTTGAGTGGGCCAATTGATGAAAGCCAATCAATATTGAAATCATCCAGAAAATATACACCTCTGTTGATATCTCATACATTATCAAGCATTTCACACATGTTATCCAGATATTGACTGTTAGCACTTGGTGGTCTATAGCAGCTTCCCAAAACATTGGGCTTTAGGTGAGGCTGATGAACCTATAGCCATATTACTTCAACATTATTTAACATGATATCTTCTCTAAGCTTTACAGGAATGTGGTTCTGAATATAAACAGCAACACCTCCACCATTGGCGTTACTGTATTTTCTGTAGATGTAACAACCATGTATTGCTACCACTATCATCAAAGATATTATCTGAGTGAGTTTCAGAGATTGTCAGAATGTTACTAGCAAATGATTGATTTGATGAACCTTGTTTCTTAAGCTACATATGTTAATGTGGGCTATTTTTAGCACTTCTGGGATGCATGGTTGTTTTCATTGCTTTACTGGGAAGCTTAGCAGAAGTAGACATGCTCATGTTATTTATGTTAGTGGAGGGTGAGCTGCACACAATGGACTTCATGCTAGGGCACACCGACTCAGTTCTAACAGTATAACTGGTTCAAAGGCACATGATTACTGCATACAAAAGCTGTAAAATCAGCAGAGGCATTCAGGGCAGTTAGATGGAAATATATTAGGTTACTTACATTGTGTCTACCATTGCCCCTGGGATAATGTACATTTGCTGAAGCATTATGACAACTCAGCGACACAATGGTAGGGATGAACTGAACTGGGTTTGGGTCATTGATATGTCATTGTCTCAACACAGCTGTATAATCCTGTGAAAGGATCCTGGAACCTAAAAGATTTGGGTAGATCCCATCCTCTTTTTAAAACAAGCTTTGTTTCCAGAAGGTATCAAAATTGCCTATAAATGTTACCTCAACAGAGCTGCAATAGTCAAGTAGCCAGTTATGAAGGGCTAAAGGTCTGCTGAAACGTTCAATGCCACAATTTAGAGATGGCACAGGGCCAGATATTATGGGCCTTTGTTGGTGTCAAGCAGAGACCCAATCAGTTCTTTAAAATCCATCTTCAACTGTTCTGAGTTAACCTTCATAATGTCATTGAATACCACATGAACTATGATAGACACACTTTCCTGATACAGGTTTAAAATGTTTAGTGGATGGAGAAATCCACCCATTCCTAACCCTCAAACTATTCGCGGAACCTTTCACGGGCCCACGAGAAGCAGGATGGCTTGCTCTCGCAGATACTATAGTCTGCCTTTGGTTTCCACAACTTGGGACATAGTACCAGCGCTGATTGGAACAATCCTCTTGCTGTTCTCCGTCTACTCCACTACAAGATGGAGGAGGAGATGCAAATGGAGATGACTTCCTTGGCAGACAAGTTCCTGGTAGCACAGGCCATTCGGACAGGGACAGTTGACAAGGCAAAGACATCCATCAAGCCCGAGTGGCGTCCAGCCACAGGAGTTGAGAACAGGAAAGTTCCAATTTGCGTTTTCCCTATAAGTTCACGCAGAATTGAAATTTGCTTGCTCAGGATAGCAACCTCATTCCTGTAATCCTCGGCAAGCAAAAAATTGCAGCATTGAACTCCGGATTGTCAATAGCGTCCCAGATAAGAGCGTAATAAACACAGCTTCTACAGCGCTGGAAACGTTTGTAAGCTATTCCAGGCAAAGCGGGCTCCATTGCAACCTAGCTAACTACCTGGCTGGGTAACTAGCTAGCCGGCTAGCCGGTAAACATCCAGTCCAAACCAGCAGGTTTTGTCACAAACACTTATGAACAAAATAAAACTTCAGAAACGACATGCCGTAAGAACAGGTCAAGGCGCAGGATTTATCCAAGTTTGTGACAGAAACGAGCTTGCAGGGCACTATGGTGTTAAAAGCTGAGCTAGAGTCGATGAACATCATTCTCACGTAGGTATTCCTCTTGTCCAGGTGGTTAGCTAGGTGCAATGGCGATTGCATCATCCGTGGATCTGTTGGGGTGGTATGCAAATTGAAGTGAGTTAAGGGTGTTGTATGTATAGTTAAGGTGATATGGTCCTTGACTTTCAAAGTACTTCATGATCACAGAAGTGAGTGCTACCGAGCCGGCAGCTTTGCTTGGTTTAACACACTTGAACGTCCTACTCACGTTGGCTCCAGAGATCGGGAGCCCGCAGTCCTCGTGAGCAGCGGGGGCAATGTCGGTGACTCGGTGTTGTTTTCCTCGAAGCGGGCAAAAAAACTTGTTTTGCCTCTTTGATTGTCTTGCGGAGGTCGTAGGTGGTCTGTTTGTATTGGTACGTTTCCAGTTACCTTGCCTTGGTTAAATGCGTGTGGTTCGCACTTTCAGTTTCTTTGGTAATGCTGCCATCTAGCTGTGGTTTTTGTTTTGGGTATGTTCTAATAGTCACTGTAGAAACAACATTCTCTATGCACTTTCTGATGAACCCAGAGACAGAGTCAGTGTATTCGGCGATGTTATTCTCAGAGGCGGCATGAGCATATCCTAGTCTGCGTGATCAAAACATTTCTGTAGCTTGGTTTCCGATTGGTCAGACCAACGTTAAACAGACATCCTTAAATTTCCTTTGTTAAAGTCCCCGGCTAAAACAAATGCGGTATATGCTTTTTCCAATTTGTTCAAAGTCCCATGTCATTCTTTGAATGCCAGCGTGGTGTCAGCTTGTGGGGAGATATACACAGCCGTGATCCAAACAGCTGTGAATTCTCTCGGGAGATAATGGGGTCGGCATTTATCGTAAGGTATTCCAGGTCAGGGGAACAGAAACTCTTAAGGCGTTTGTGCGTTCTTACAATCACACAATGAGTTGTTGATCATGAAACATACTACTCCGCCTTTGTTTTTCCCCTGTCCTCGGATTGTACGGAAAACTTAGCAGGCTGTATAGCCTGATCAGGCACCTCCCCTGACATTCAAGTCTCTGTAAGGCATATTACATTAGTCACTCGTATCTCTCTGGTAGGAAATCCGCACTCTGGACAATAAATGTTGCGAGCTCAGAGACTGCACATTAGCAAGTATTGGACTAGGAAGCGTAGGGTGGTTTACCCTTTTCCTTAATGGGTCTAGTACTCTAGCTCGCCTTTCCCTTGTCCAGAAGTGCTTTTCCATCATAGGAAATAATACTAGAAACTTTTTGATCAAATAACGTTAAAAAAATCATACTAAAATAACCTAAGGACTGCAAAGTTGGTTGGGAGCTAGCAACAGAGCGACCAACATCGGCGACCTCTTGTTCACAGTGAATTGGGAGGGTGAGATTGAGATTACTTTTAGATACCGTATGGTGTAGGTTATCTGTCCTCATCCTGCTGACAATGGAGTGGAATGGCTATGTCACATTACAGTACAGGGATTGCACGTGTACTTCTCTCTATTACCAGCGGGGAGAAGTCTCTTTCTCCCCTTTCTCTACCTCACCCCCCCTCTTTCTTTCACACTCTCTCCATCTATCCACCCACTTTTTCCCTCTCATACAGTCCCTCTGTCTCTCTGATAGCCAGTGTTGGCTTATACCAGAAAATATTGGTGGATCTGGGGTGTTTAAACACGCAGCCAAGCTTTCAGGAGCTGGCAAATCATCTGGCGACCCCAATCAACTGGCATCGAATGCAGCTAGCTAGTTTAGCCTACTCAAACACAAGGCTCAAACAGAGAGGGATGCTATGTTAGCTAGCTGGCTATGTCTATCCAACATTGGAACTCTTCCAAATCAAGGTGATTGATTGCCTTGTTTTCCCTGGCTGGCACAGTTTGTGTGTTTAGAGTTGTGTCCAGCCTCTCCTCCTCTCACATCCCACAGGGTCCCCTCATCAGAACGCCCCCACACACACAAAATTGAAATGTTGCCTCTAAGCTCTGAAACACCAGGAAAGCCGCAGGGCCTGGCTATTGGGTCTGGCTTCGCTATTGTACCAGAAGCAGTCACAGTTGGCCATAAGTGTGAATTATTTATTGATTATAGTGCCAGAACCTGATCTTCAGATGTAGTTGCGTTCACTTACATATACAGTGTTTCTATGCCATTTTGCAGACGTTTTTATATAAAGCGACTTAGTCATGCTAGCTTACATTTTACGTATGGGTGGTCCCGGGAATCAAACCAACTACCCTGGCATTACATGTCCCATGCTCTACCAATCGAGCTACAAAGGACCACTTGTAAACATATTAAGTCTGTCAAAGCCCGTTAATCAAAGAGTATTAAGAGTGAATGGTAGAGCTTGAGCTGTCACTGGAATCGGGCTTCTAGGTACCCTGTGTTTTGTGTGTGCGCGCAAGGCCAAGCAGGTGTCGGGCTACAGTGCACAGGTAGGATGTGTTGAAAGTACAGTTCTGGGTGCCGAAGTGGAGTGGCCTGATTACAGTGCAACAACAGGCAAGGCAAGGTGACCTGGAGCAGTTTATTTGCACACAGGGAGTTGTGGATTCTGGCTATTTTTCCTCTCTCGTTCATCACCCTTCTCAATCACCCTCTGTCCATTTCTCTTTCCCTTGTCTGCCCTCTCGCTCATTTTTTGCTCCATATCTGTCCCTCTGACACCCTCTCTCGCTCATGATGGATTGTTTCCATCTCTCTCTTCTTCTTTTGTCCCTTTCTGAAACAGACTATCCCTCTCCCTCCTCCTCTCTTTCCCTGTCCCATTCTCCTTACACTGGCATGCCTCTCTTCTTCTCTCCCGTGCGGTGTGCTTCAGAGAGGGCAGCCTTCCCTATCTCCTTGGAGCAGGCGTGAGAGACCGGACACACTCTCCTCGACCCATGGTCCTTGGGAATAAACCTACCCAAATGTCATGCTGTTCTTAACCCAAAGTGAAATCAAACCCCAGACATCCTCCTCATTATCTTCTCTGAGCCACCACAGCGCACCGCACTACCAAATATTCATACCGAAAACTTTATCAAAGCCAATAACACAGATCTTTCTCCGCCTTCGTCTCCCCTCTTGCTCTGTCTGGAGCAGCAGGGGAGGGAAGAACGTGTGTCTCTCACTCATTCCATGTGAGGGAAAGAAAGGAGGAGGAAGAAGTTGTCCTGTTTCACTGAATTGGGACAGAGTAGGTTCTAAATATGCTGGGAAGAGAAGACATTGTGTCCTCGTCTCTTTTGATTCACTGTCGCCAGAGCCGAGTCTCAGTAGATAAGGTGACATTCACACTGGCTCTCTCTGGTGTGCTCTCTCGCTCTGTCTCTGTCGCTTTGTCTCTGTCGCTCTCTTTCTCACACACTTTTTCTTGTTCCACATATGAACACTTCCATACCTAATGTCACCAGTATTACACACACCTTACACATCATAAGTCCTTGCTAGGGCTTTTCCATGGCAAATAAAGCTTGGGAAATAAATACATATGGTGTTTTTCTTCTCTCAATGGCAAAATGTAATTTCAATGGAGTTTGATGGCGCATGGCGCTACATTGATTGGCACCCAGTTGTGATGTTGGATCCAGCAGCGGGCAGAAGATCTAATTTAACCAGACAGACACATACTGAAGTAATTAGAGGCACTTTCGTGCTGACAGTGGAGAAGGGCCAATTATGTTTTGTTAGCCAGGCAGGCAGGGCAGGGTGCTAGCTATCAGGCTGCATTGTGTTGTGTAACCAGCCAGTATCTTTTAATTAGCAGCTGAGTAAGTCTGAGGGAAGAACCAACCAGAACCAGCACACAGCGAGCAGTAGTTATGGACAGAGCCAGGACTAGGATCTCACTGCCCCAGGGCTTTGCCTTTTACTTTGGCCGGTCGAGTGTACACACACACACACACACACACACACACACACACACACACACACACACACACACACACACATACATACATACACAACTTTGATTGGAGATGCAGGCTGAATTAGATTGCGTCTCCCAGATGATCTTAAGCCAGTGGCTGTAACGGAGGAGACAATTGTTAATGCCCTCGTCATGCTCTCTCTAGCACTATCACTTCCTCTTTCTAGCTCTATCGCTCCCTCACTTCCTCTCTCTAGCTCTATCGCTCCCTCACTTCCTCTCTCTAGCGCTATCGCTCCCTCACTTCCTCTCTCTAGCTCTATTGCTCCCTCACTTCCTCTCTCTAGCTCCCTCACTTCCTCTCTCTAGCTCTATTGCTCCCTCTCTCTCTCTCTCTCTCTCTCTCTCTCTCTCTCTCTCTCTCTCTCTCTCTCTCTCTCTCTCTCTCTCTCTCTCTCTCTCTCTCTCTCTCTCTCGATCACTTCCTCTCTCTAGCTCTCGCTCCCTCACTTCCTCTCTCTCTCACTCCTCAGTACGCTCATTCTGAGAGGGAAGCCTTCAGATTTTCTTGCACTCGTTAAACTAGAAAAGGCCCAAGGTGCAGATCTGTCTGTCATTAATATGCCCTCTTTCCCCGCTCCTTTTCTCTCCTACGCTCATCCTCTCACTCTCTCTCTTTCCTTCTCTCTATCCTAGCCACAGCTGCCAAAGTTCCCAGTGGCCCCCGTTGTCTCTGTCCCCCCTCCGTTGGCTTCCAGAGCACCTGTGTACCCTGCTGATCAAAGACCCCCTGACGCCAATGCCTTCAAAAGCAAAGAGCCCCCCTCTTCCTCCCTCCTGCTACCCACCTCCTCATCCTCCTCTACCTCCAGAAGACCGGAGAAGGAGCGGGACAGAGCGAAAGGAGACAGAGACAAGAAGAAGAAGAAACACAAGAAGAGGTCACCGGCGAGATCGCGGTCTCGCTCCAAGTCGCGGTCCAAAACCAAGCACGCCCTGCCCAGCGCCTACAAAACAGTCCGCGGGTCTAGGTGAGTGGTCCAACCCCTATCCACAAAATAAACTCTCTCTCTCATCACAACATGGCCTTTACAGTGGAATAGGTGTTGTCATTTGGCCTGAGGCTCAGACATTTGAACATAATTAATTAACAGTACCTGATGCCTCTACCATGCCTACTGCCCAATAAGGAAGTGGCTTTCTGGCTGGCTGGCAGTATTCTTTTGCTGCGGCTTCACTATAGTGTGTCGGCTTCCTCTCTCTGTTTCCCGATGCCTCCACACACTCTCCAAGTTTTTAATCTCAATTGTTTTCTCCCCCTCCTCTCACTCTTTTTGGAAATCACGGCCAGTTTGTCATTATCAGCGGGTGGAGTTGTTGTAATTATGCCAGCCTCGTGTCATTCTGACAAACATAATGTAATTTCTCTGAGATTTAATCGTTTCTGCCCGAGGTTTTAAATCACTTACAGTATGTGAATTAAAGGGCTTAGAAGGGGGCCTCTGCTGAGCCTCGTGTCAGATATTTCACTCCTCTAATGTGCAAGCATGCCAAATTTCATCCCTTAATCTTCTTTTTTTTCTCCTCGACCGAGAAAGTCAAATAAAATACAGAAATCCTGGTTGCGGGAGAGTGAAATGGATCCCTGATAATGACCAGTCACAGAATCAGTCAGCGTTTTGATTTGTGTTGGGAGGCTGGAAGAGGTTATGAGCTTCGAACCTTTTACAGCGTAAAAAAAATATCAATCCCCAGCATCTTCCTTCCTAATCCTGAGAATGATGTCTTGGGAATGGAGCCTTCCTGCAGGTGGCTAGCTGGCTGCATATATGTTTTGTGTATCCCAAGTAGCACCCTGGGAAAAAGTAGTGCAATGTTTAGGGAATAGGGCCCTGGTCAAAAGTAGTGCACTATATAGGGAATAGGGTGTCCTTTGAGAGGCAGCCTGTCTGTCTGGGTCTCGGGGGTGACAACCGAGTTAAGCTGGCAGCTCACTCTCCTCGTGTCCTTTCTCCCCCTCCTCTCCAGCTCTGTTAGTGACACGCTGAGTGCTGTCAAATACTGAAAGGATTACACACACACACGCATGTCTCTGACCCTGTCATAACTGTCCATCACACTCATACAGAGAGAGAGAGGATATTGGTGTCATGCTGCTCGACACCATTAGCCCTTAGCAGTCCAATGGACCTCGCTCTCTCTCTCTCTCCCCCCTTCCTTCCTTGTGGTTAATGAGGACCCTGGCTGTGACACGGGGGGAGTTTCCCCCCTCGTTAACTCGTCAGCTGCTCGTCATTAACTGGCCTACTACTTTCCCACCATCTCCCTTTCTCTCTCTCTTCCCCGCCTCCCTCCTACCCCTCCCTCCTCCTCTCTGTCCATCATCTGCATCCTATCTTAGTCTCAAGGTCAACTCTGTCCTGTCAGCCCTCTGACATTGTCTGTAGTCATTGACAGGTCTGTCCTGCCCCCATGCTTAGCCCCTGCGCCCTTGCTCCACCTCTGGGGTTTAATTGGGGCCCTTTGCCCCGGGGGAAGTCTAAGATCATTACCAGTGGAGTGTAGAGGCTCCCGTGGGCCCCTGAAGGGCCAGGATGGGGTTAACAACATCCATACAGGACAGATGATAAGGTAGGAGATTTGGGGATGGATGGGAAAGAGCAGCCACTACGAGTCCTAAGGATGCATCCCAAATGACACCCTATTCCCTATAGGCCCTGATCAAAAGTAGTGCACTAGAAAGGGTAGTGCCGTTTGGGGTATAGTCTCGATGTGGACAGAACTCATCCAATTTGCTCTTTAAAGTGTCTCTTTGATGGAGGTTTGGAGTCATTGATCATATGCTCTGGTACTCTGCTCAGGCTAAGTGTATGTAGATTTTCCCCTGAATTTTAAATGACCCTCTACCCCTTCCTCTGACAACTTCCTTTTTGCTCACTTTGTGACCTCTTCAGCCCCTATTGCAGAGGATGACCTCTCTGTTTGTGTTTATCCTCGGGCCAAATTGGCTTTCTTCCAGCGGTCCACTGTGTCCCCGGCTGCAAAGTACTTTTTAAACGGCTCCATTAGATCACGTTTTCATCTGTGTGTGGCCAGTTTGTGTGTGTGCGTTAAATATGTTTCTATGTGGCTCAGTGAGAGTGGATCCAGACATGCACATACGCTAGTGTTCTTAAATAAACGCTCATTTGTAGCTGGTTGGTGGGGGGAGGGGGTTGCCTTTAAATCAGGGGAAATGTGATTGTTTTTGTTATTATTGTGTGAGTCATTTGGTGTGGTTGTTGCTCTTGGCAGTGGGATGTGAAACGGCTGAACCACCATGGTACTGGCGTAATGGCTGTCCTGTATTATAAAGAGGGAGAGAGAGGAGCCTGTGATTTAACCACTCTGTAGACACTCGGGTTGTGCCTCAAATTGCAACCTATTCCTTATATAGTGCAGTACTTTTGACCAGTGCTTTGTGCACTCTATAAGGAATAACGGACCATTTAGAACACAGCCACTGACATTTACATAGTGGCCTCTTGTCCTCCCTTAATATGTCCAATTTAATGGAGAGTGATCTTAACTGGAGCAACAGAGGGTAACAAGTACAATTTAACTTAGTTTTTTAACCAAATCTGTATTTTGGATGTTATAGAAGTTACCGGACACTTTTTTGCTGGTGCGATTTGGTTTTGAGAAACGTAACCCACCAGCGATAGACTTCCTCATGCTCATTCTGCAGTTTCAGGGGCACAGATAAAATATGAACAAACGCTCCAACAACACCCAGCCACTACTTCTCTGCGTAGCCCACGCATGTGCACACAAAACAAATATCACTTGAGTCCAACAAAATAGAATATTATAACGTTGTGGATGAAGATCAGAATGACACAATGTCGTGTGAACCTTTGTCAATGCTTTATCTGTGCCCCTGCAACTGCAGAACAAGCTTGTGGAAGTCTATCGATGGTGGGGTACGTTTCTCAAAACCAAGTGAAATCACAGAAAATTGACCGGACACTTCCATAACATGCTATTTACTACCAAAACACAGATGTGGTTAACCTTTTAGACCGGAATAGAATTCCAGAATGCTGCTGTAGATTGTCTTGAAAATGATCAGTAATCTCATTTTGTCACACATTTAAAACAGACAGACATAACTCAAAAACGTAATTTGTTCTAAGTTTTAGTTTTAAAGAACACAACCTCAATAGAAATAACACTCATTTTGTCTTCCATTGTCTAAAGACACTATCAAAAAACAATTAACACTCAACACAACAAAAACCCCTAGAATACATTTGACTAAATGATTTACTCAGAATGTACCAAGTATAATATATTATACGTATAAATATTATTTACATTAAAATAAAAATGTTTTCCAAAATGTGAACAGAGGACTATATTCAGAAAGTATTTCAAAACCCACACAAAGTAGGCTATGTACAAATGCAAACAGCTATTCAGAAACTATTTCAAAATGTAGATTGAGAGACAACAAATGTTGAAATAGTAACCTGCATTGACAATAATTCACTGAATGCAATTAGAGTCATATAGAGAAGGTACAAACACAACTGTTAGAGACAATTTTCCCATATTTCACACTGCCACTTTAGTGTTTGCATTTAGCCTACAATATCTCATGGTACTGCTGGAAGCACGTCACTTTTCTTGCCTGTGCCTGACAGACTAACTAGTAATAGCAAGCAGCTTGGGTGATTTCCATATGAATTATATCGGTAGAAACAAGACAAAACAACCAACAGCCTAACATGGCAACTATTTCCATGAGACACAGAGCAATCATTCAAGCTTCACCTCTGATGTGCTTGCCAAGTGATCATGACAGGACTTGCTAATCGGACAGCTATTCCCCAAGTTTCACAGCATCTAACATCGACAACACCAAACATATCTGCTCTTTACTTATTTCACTCACCTCGACATCATCGCTTTTCAAAGTGCAAGGACGTGTCTGAATCCGTATCACCAACCACTATACTATAGATACTATAGATATACTATAGATACAGCCTCTGTCACAGTGAAAACGTTTTCTGCTTCGGCGCCTTCATTTTGACTAATGAAGTTTTAAAAAATCTAATGATATTCTGTTTCCTGTTTCTGGTTGATGATAACAGCTACGTGAATACGACAGCAGGTTGTTTGCAAGTTCACTTTGCGATATAGAAACATATAGTATTGTTTGAAAAACAAGGCCGTTCGCGAGCTATATATATATATATATATATATATATATATATATATATATATATATATATATATATATATATATATATATATATATATATATATATATATTTTTTTTTTTTTATTTTTTTTTAACGCCAGTTGATGGCCGCTATGGGTTCTGAAGAGTAAACAAGTGAAAAGTGGTCAACTCTACTTAATAAGTGGAGACTCAGAACTGTTTAAAAATATTTTTTTCTTTGCTCTCCATCTCAATATAGTAACTATGAGCACACCCATGAACAGTACTCTGATTGGTAATAATACTGAGAGGTGGGTAGAGCAGTTGATGTCAGAGTACAGGGCAGGGGGGAATAGGCTGGGGCGTGGAAGGTCAGCCCCAGAGACCAGCTGCTGGTTAAAGCAGCAGATTGTAAAAAATTGGCAATTTCCCTCCGATTGAGTATTTCACACCCTCCATCTCTCCTCAGTGGTCTCAGTGCTTCACCACTAGAGAAAAGCTAGTTTGGCCTCAGGCACTGGGGAAAATACTGCATATTTCAGTTTATGTTGCTTTGAGTTTTCCTCTCCGTCCTTCCATCTGTGTTCCCTCTTCCCACCTCTCCCTCCCTCTTTCTTTCTCTCTCACTCCCCCCCTTCTCTTCTCCCCCCTGTCTCTCTCTCCCTCCTTCCATCTCTGTGTTCATCTCTCATTCCCTGTGTCTGTCTGCAGGTCTCGTTCCAGGTCCCCTGGGAGGAAGAACAGGGGGGACAGCAGGGCTCGCTCGTCTGAGAGGAGGGGTAAGGAGAGGGAGCGCTACGGCCCTGCCGCCTGTCGCCTTGGCAACAACCTCACTCTGGCCAGGAGGCACCCCAGATCCAGGTAGATAGGGCTGGGAACCTTGGAAACAGTCATAAAGGGGGAACAGTGGGACAATGCTGTGAGAGAACTACATTTCTCTATTCAATGTAGCAGTTTGAGCTCCAGCAGCTCAGTGACTGTCTGTTTTGTGTCTCAATCCATTACTTCCTGAAAGGGTTTGGGCAGTTTCACCATGTCTCTCTCTCTCTATCCCTCTCCCTGTGCTCCAGGTCCCCTCATGAGAAGAGGAAGAGTAAGAGTTCTAGGGGCCAGCTCCAGAACAAGGGCTCCTCCTGTTCCCCCTCCACATCCCCCGGCAGAGCCAAGAAGTCCCCAAGCGCCTCCCCTCCCACAAGCCCCACCTCCAGCCTTTCCAGGTAAAGCACCCTACCTCACCTGGCTGTTTATTAGGGCTGTCCCCAACTTTAAAAAATCTTGATCGACCACGGGTCGTCTGTTCTTTCGACCAATCGATTGGTCTACATTTTGAAACATGTATTTTTCCATATATTAACACATCCGATGTGTTTTAATCAAATCAACTACATGACATGACCAAATGTATGTGGACATCTGCTCGTCTAATACCTCATTCCAAAATCATGGGCATTAATATGGAGTTGGTCCTGCCTTTGCTGCTATAATAGCCTCCACTCTTTTGGTAAGAATTTCCACCAGATGTTGGAACATTGCTGCAGGCACTTGCTTCCATTTTGTCACAACAGTAGTAATGATGTCAGGGACTGGTTAGGCCTGGCTCGCAGTCAGCGTTCCAATTCATCTTAAAGGTGTTCAATGGGGTTGAGGTCAGGGCTCTGTGCAGGCCAGTCAAGTTCTTCCACACCGATCTCGACAAACCATTTCTGTATGGACCTCGCTTTGTGCACAGGGGCATTGTCATGCTGAAACAGGAAAGAGCCTTCCCCAAACTGTTGCCACAAAGTTGGAAGCACAGAATCGTCTAGAATGTCATTGTATGCTGTAGCATTGAGATTTCCATTCACTGGAACTAAGGGGCCTAGCCTAAACCATGAAAAACAGCCCCAGACCATTATTCCTCCTCCACCAAACTTTACAGTTGACACTATGCATTGGGGCAGGTAGCATTCTCCTGGCATCTGCCAAACCCAGATTTGTCCGTCGGACTGCCAGATGGTGACGCGTGATTCATCACTCCAGAGAACACATTGTCCACATACTTTTGTATATTGTGTATATTCACTGAGCTTGTCTGATGCTTTAAGCACACTGTTTGATTAAATAATTAAGACACACAAATGACTAGTGGGAGTCCAACCAGCTATTGATTTGATTGTGCAAGTTCCGGGATCAGACTTGCTGTGTTTAAAAAAATAAAAGACAGCAAGTGACTGACTAGCACCCATTGTGTGTCTCTCCTCCCTGCTACGGCACCACCACAGAACATCAAAGTGTGAATCTGCAACATAATTATAGCCATTTCTGACTGAAAAGTTCTGTTACTGAAATCCCTCATTTGTTTAGGGGAAACGTTCCCTCAACCCTTGCTCTCTTTACGTGACACATGTATGCATCACATGCACGTGACCTATTCGCACGGGACTAGTACTACTAGACAGCGTTGGTTATGTAATTATTACTCCAAAATATATATTAGCAATCTGAGGTATGTCGTAATTTCCTCCCAGCCTTCAGATGTGAGATAAACCACATCAAGTGTAACTGGACTGTTTAAGTCTATGGATGAAAAGGTAAACTTATCATTTCCAAACATTTAGGTCAGTTGTATGCAGCTTTGTGGTCTATTAACTGAAAGGGTTGCATTAAATGGGCTCAATATTTTTTGCTGGAGCATTTGGCAATATTCAATTAATATGCAATAAACATACAGTACCAGTCAAAAGTTTGGACACACCAACTCATTCAACGGTTTTCCTTTATTTTTACTATTTTCTACATTGTAGAATAGTAGTGAAGACGTCAAAACTGTGAAATAACACAAATGGAATCATGTAGTAACCAAAAAAGTGTTAAACAAATCAAAATATATTTTATATTTCAGATTTTTCAAAGTAGCCACACTTTGCCTTAATGACAGCTTTGCACACTCTTGACATTCTCTCAACCAGCTTCATGAGGAATGCTTTTCCAACAATCTTGAAGGTTCCCACATATGCTGAGCACTTGTTGGCTGCTTTTCCTTCACTCTGTGGTCCAACTCATCCCAAACCATTTTAATTGGGTTGAGCTCGGGTGATTGAGGAGACCAGGTCAACTGATGCAGCAGCATCATTCTCCCTCTTGGTCAAATAGCCCTTACACAGCCTGGTGGTGTGTTTTGGGTCATTGTCCTGTTGAAAAACAAATGATAGTCCCATAGTCCCACATAGTCCCGCAAACCAGATGGGATGGCATATCGCTGCAGAATTCTGTGGTAGCCATGCTGGTTAAGTGTGCCTTGAATTCTAAATAAATCACAGACCGTGTCAACAGCAAAGCACCATCACACCACCTCATCCGTGCCTCATGGTGGGAACCACACATGCGGAGATAATCTGTGTACCTACTCTGCTTCTCACAAAGACACAGCAGTTGGATCCAAAAATCTCAAATTTGGACTCATCAGACCAAAGGACAGATTTCCACCAGTCTAATGCCCATTGCTGATGTTTCTTGACCCAAGCAAGTCTCTTCTTATTATTGGTGTCCTTTAGTAGTGGTTTATTCGCAGAAATTCGACCATGAAGGCCTGATTCACGCAGTCTTCTCTGAACAGTTGATGTTGAGATGTGTATTTTGCTTGAACTCTGTGAAACATTTATTTGGTCTGAAATCTGAGGTGCAGTTAACTATAATGAACTTGTCCTCTGCAGCAGAGGTAACTCAGGGTCTTCTTTTCCTGTGGCGTTTCTCATAAGAGCCAGTTTCATCATAGCGCTTGATGGTTTTTGCAACTGCACTTGAAGAAACTTTGAAAGTTCTTGACATTTTCTGGATTGACTGGCCTTCATGTCTTAAAGTAATGATGGCCTGTCATTTCTCTCTGCTCATTTGAGCTGTTTTTGCCATATTATGGACTTAGTCTTTTACCAAATAGGGCTATCTTCTGTATACCACCCCTACCTTTTCACAACCACAACTGATTGGCTCAAACACATTAAGAAGGAAAGAAATTCCACAGATTGACTTTTCACAAGGCACACCTGTTAATTGAAATGCATTCCAGGTGACTACCTCATGAAGCTGGTTGAGAAAACGCCAAGAGTGCCTTTTTTTTTTTTTTTTTTTACTTTTTTGCTTACTACATGATTCCATATGTGTTATTTCAGAATGTTGATCACTTCACTATTGTTCTACAATGTAAAAAATAATGAAAAACCCTGGAATGAGTTGGTGTCCAAACCTTTGGCTGGTACGATATATATTTGCTACTGCTCGACAAAAAAAGAATCTTGGTCGACCAACAGCCTATCAACCAAACAATCAACCAGTTGAATAAATGGGGTCAGCCCTATGTCCATTATCTTGTCTACACACTTTTTATCTGATTTTATTCATTTACATTTACACTGAAAACGTTTTACATGAAACATAGAAAAACACAAATGCAAGTGAAATGCTCTCACTGCGGAGCCCTGACCACCTGCCAACATGGCTGGTGAAATAGACATCTTATTCATCATTGACAAAATGTACCCACAGGTGACAGGTGTTAACATGAGGCCCTGTCTCCATCCCTCCCAGCCACTAAACTCCCTCTCACTTTATTCTCGCTCTCTTTTCTCTCTATCTCCCTCTCTCTCTATTAACCCTTCTAACTATTTTTCTCTCCCCCTCTCTCTCCCCCCACCCCCTGTCTCCCTCCGTCTGTCTCTCCCCCCTCCCTCCCCGTCTGTCTCCTCGTCTGTCTGTCTCTCTCTCTCTCTCTACCTGTGTCTCTCTCTCGCTCTCTCCCTCTCTCTTTAGGGACGGCTCACAGGAGAAAGATAACCAAGTTCCCTCAGCCAATGTCTCCTCCATGCAGTCCAAAATCACTCAGGTACCTCTTCTTCACTGTCTCACTGTACAGTGCCTTCGGAAAGTATTCAGACCCCTTGACTTTTTCCACATTTTGTTATGTTACAGCCTTAATCTAAAAATGTATTACTTTTTTTTTTTCCTCAGCAATCTACACATAATACCCCATAAAGACAAAGCTAAAACAGGTTTGTAGAAACATAGGCAAATGTATTAAAAATAAAACAAAGAAATACCTTATTTACGTAAGTATTGATTGGACATGATTTGGAAAGGCACACACGTGTCTATATAAGGTCCCACAGTTGACAGTGCATGTCAGAGCAAAACCCAAGCCATGAAGTCGAAAGAATTGTCTGTAGAGCTCCGAGACAGGATTGTGTCGAGGCACAGATCTGGGGAAGGGTGTCAAAAAATGTCTGCAGCATTGAAGGTCCCCAAGAAAGATTCTCTGGTCTGATGAAACCAGGATTTAACTTTTTGGCCTGAATGCCAAGCGTCACATCTGGAGGAAACCTGACACCATCCCTACAGTGAAGCATGGTGGTGCCAGCATCATGCTCTGGGGATGTTTTTCAGTGGCAGGGACTGGGAGACTAGTCCGGATCGAGGCAAAGATGAACGGAGCAAAGTACAGAGAGATCCTTGATGAAGGTTCACCTTCCAACAGGACAATGACCCTAAGCACACAGCCAAGACAAGTCTCAATGTCATTGAGTGGCCCACCTAGATCCCAGACTTGAACCCAATCGAACATCTCTGAAGAGACCTAGAAATAGCTGTGTGGCAATGCTCTCCATCCAATCTGACAGAGCTTGAGATGATCTTCGGAGAAGAATGGGAGAAACTCCCCAAATACAGGTGTGCCAAGCTTGTAATGTCATGCCCAAGAAGACTTGATGCTGTCAAAGGTGCTTCAGCAAAGTACTGAGTAAAGGGTCTGAATACTTATGTTAATGTGATATTTCAGGGGGGGGGGTTCTTTGTCATTATGGGGAATTGTGTGTAGATTGATGAGGGGAAAAACTATTTAATCAGTTTTAAAATAAGGCTGTAACCTAACAAAATGTGGAAAAAGTTAAGGGGTCTGAATACTTTCCGAATGCACTGTATGTATATTAACATGGGCCCATATTCACAAAGTATGACAGAGTATGAGTTCTGATCTAGGATGAGGACTCCCCTGTCCATATAATCTTATATGCTACCTGTCCCAGACCTGCTGTTTTCAACTCTCTAGAGACAGCCGGAGCGGTAGAGATACTCTTAATGATCGGCTATGAAAAGCCAACTGACATTTACTCCTGAGGTGCTGACCTGTTGCACCCTCGACAACTACTGTGATTATTATTATTTGACCATGCTGGTCATTTATGAACATTTGAACATCTTGACCATGTTCTGTTATAATCTCCACCCGGCACAGCCAGAAAAGGACTGGCCACCCCTCATAGCCTGGTTCCTCTCTAGGGTTCTTCCTAGGTTTTGTCCTTTCTAGGGAGTTTTTCCTAGCCACCGTGCTTCTACACCTGCATTGCTTACTGTTTGGGGTTTTAGGCTGGGTTTCTGTACAGCACTTTGAGATATCAGCTGATGTAAGAAGGGCTATATAAATACATTTGATTTGATATTCATTAGGATCTTAAAGGTAGAACTGATCCTAGATCAGCATTCCTATTCTGAGACACTTTGTGAATACAGGCCCAGATGTCCTAGCATGTATTCCATAAAGCACATTACAGTAGGGTGTTGTACAGGTACTCCATATCTCTCATTATGACATGTGCACAAAGCACAGCAGTTCAGAATCAGCTCATTGTTAGCTGGGATGTACACAGGGACTGTGGTTCCAAGGATAGTCGGCCCTTGTGGCAGCAGCATTATACAGAACACACAGCTCAGAGATTTCAGGACACTGATCCCAGCACAGATTACATCATTTCTATCTTCAATCTCTGTGGGCTCAGAGCAGCTGATCTCTGAACTCAGGTCAGATTTTACATTTAACATTCCTCCTCTGTGTTCAGTAATGTGCACATAGGCGTTTTATTTGTTGTGTTTATTTCCCTGTTCTGGTGTTTCTGGCTCTCTCATCTCTCTCGTGACTTTATGTGCGCAGCAGCAGCTGACAGCTGAGGAGAGCTAGTTTACATTACAGAGGCTTTCATCTCCAGAAGAGAGAAAAAGAGGATCAACTCTTCCCCGAAAGTCCTGACTTTAACATATTACGCAATCACCCCCTCTACTAGTCACTCCTCTGGTAAGCTGTTGGGTTGGAGAGAGAGAGGTTCTCGTCTAGGGTAGGATCACACTGCCTGTTCACCAACAGGGCTATGAGTCAGGAATAGGGAGGTTGTTATATGAGATCTATGAGGGAAGCCATAATGTAAAGTAGACCATTAGAGAGAGAGATTGGAGTTGTAAAACCATACGTTTGAAATAACTTAAAAGCTTAAATCACAGCTGGGGGTTTAAACCCAATGCGTTTCAACTTAATGTTAAAAACGCTGCTTCCTCAGGCGGCATCTTTTAACTACCTCAAACCTGTTGTAAATTCATATGTAATCTTTCCGTTTGCTCTATGGTTTATTTGATGTCTTACTTTCAGGCTTTGATAGCATTCATTCTCCAATTACTCTAATGTCTTTCTTGCCGTATATCACTAAGCCATACCTTAACAGGGCACCTTTAGAAGCCCCTGTCCTCTCTCCATTTGATGTTCTGTATCTGTCTTGAGTCTGATAAAGAGCCCCATCTGATAGCCCTCTGACTACAACCAGACCCCTTTATGAAGCCAGCCAGTTGGCCCAGGATGAGCACCTTCATAGGGGTTCAGAGAGAGAAGAGGAGAGACTTACCTGGAACAGACTTGGGCTGAGGCAGAGAGGCCTGTGTAGTATGGAAACCAGCCCACCGTCAAAGATCAAGACATTCACAGATAGAGCAAGCCGTAGGGAGAGAGAATGGGGTAGGTTGTAGAAAGAGAAGGCGGGAATGGGGGGGGGGGGGGGGGGTTCAGAAAAGGGAGAATGAGAGATTGGCTTAGGTCATATGAATAGAGTGTGATTTAGGGAAAGAGGGGGTCAGGGAAAGAGGTGAGGAAGGGGGAAAGGAGGGCATGAGAGAGAGTGATTGAATCCTTCACCCGGCCCTGCTCTGTACAGGCCATGAGTGTGTCACAAATGTCTATGGGTTCTGGTCAAAAGTAGTGTACTTTCTACAAAATAGGGTGCCATTTGAGACTCAACCCATGAGGAAGATCCAAGGTATACACCCAGCCATCTCTGATTGAATAGACCATTACCCCGCTATGCAGATGTTCTGATTCAGACATACAGTATATAGTCCCTGGCCACTTAATGAACTTTAAAGCCAGCCCCATCAGCGTAAAGATTTGATTCATGATGATGCACTCAGAGAAATCTAATGCACTTTTTTCATTAGAATTAGCATTTTGGCCTGAGTTTTGAGCTTTGTTTTTCCTTCATTACGGGGGCTGGCTGACAGGTGACGAATGGCTGGGGGTTGGGTTGTGTTTTTAGGGGAGAGAGGGAGAGGGCACGGACCGTTCCCTGTTCCCTCACTGGCAGGGTATTATTCTGGTCTGCAGTCAGGAGTTTGAGCTGCAAAGAGGGTTTTGTTGGAGCATCACGCGCAGGGAGACTGGTAGAGAAGACAGACCGACCGTCAGACCGACCGACAGACGAACACTAACAGTGATAGACTGACTGACAGAGCTGGACAGACAGACAGAATTAGAGGAGTCTAACATACAGACCTGTAGAGATGGACAGACAGACAGAATTAGAGGAGACTAACATACAGACCTGTAGAGATGGACAGACAGACAGAATTAGAGGATACTAACATACAGACCTGTAGAGATGGACAGACAGACAGAATTAGAGGATACTAACATACAGACCTGTAGAGATGTACAGACAGACAGAATTAGAGGAGACTAACATACAGACCTGTAGAAATGGACAGACAGACAGAATGTGACATGGATCGAGGATAGAACCTTTACATGTGCGATTCAATGGAGTGGCCTTGGTAAAGAATCGAAACTGAAGACACTGTCAGCATCCTTTCTACTCTTCCTCTTTTTCTTTCCCATGGCTCTGAAATCCAGGCCACTCATCCTCCTCTCATCCTGGATACTGTATTGTGACCTCTTGTTTTCTGCCCCCCCACATCTCCTCGTCCTCTTGCCAGTCTCCTCCAGGGGCTTGCCTCGTCTGCCTTCTCTCCTACTGCTCTCCTTTCCCCCTCTCACTCACTCACTCATCCCCAGGCTCATTATGAACTTTCCTCCTCTCACTCACTCATCCCCAGGCTCATGATGAACTTTCCTCCTCTCACTCACTCATCCCCAGGCTCATGATGAACTTTCATCCTCTCACTCACTCATCCCCAGGCTCATGATGAACTTTCCTCCTCTCGCTCACTCATCCCCAGGCTCATGATGAACTTTCCTCCTCTCACTCACTCATCCCCAGGCTCATGATGAACTTTTCTCCTCTCGCTCACTCATCCCCAGGCTCATGATGAACTTTCCTCCTCTCACTCACTCATCCCCAGGCTCATGATGAACTTTCCTCCTCTCACTCACTCATCCCCAGTCTCATGATGAACTTTCCTCCTCTCACTCACTCATCCCCAGGCTCATGATGAACTTTCCTCCTCTCTCTCACTCATCCCCAGACTCACGATGAACATTCCTCCTCTCTCACTCATCCCCAGGCTCATGATCAACTTTCCTCCTCTCTCACTCATCCCCAGGCTCATGATCAACTTTCCTCCTCTCTCACTCATCCCCAGGCTCATGATCAACTTTCCTCCTCTCTCACTCATCCCCAGGCTCATGATCAACTTTCCTCCTCTCGCTCACTCATCCCCAGGCTCATGATGAACTTTCCTCCTCTCTCTCACTCATCCCCAGACTCATGATGAACTTTCCTCCTCTCTCTCTCTCACTCATCCCCAGGCTCATGATCAACTTTCCTCCTCTCACTCACTCATCCCCAGGCTCATGATGAACTTTCCTCCTCTCTCTCACTCATTCTGCTTATGGAGCGTGTTCATTCATTCTCCCTGCTCTCATAAATGAATGAAATCAAATCACGTGCGCCGAATACAACAGTGAAATGCTTACTTACAGGCTCTAACCAATAGTGCAAAAAGTATTAGGTGAACAATAGGTAGGTAAATAAATAAAACAGTAAAAAGACAGTCTATATACAGTAGCGATGCTATTAAAGTAGTGAGGATACATACAGACACCAGGTAGTCAGGTTGATTGAGGTAGTATGTACATGTAGATACAGTGGGGCAAAAAAAGTATTTAGTCAGCCACCAATTGTGCAAGTTCTCCCACTTAAAAAGATGAGAGGCCTGTCATTTTCACCATAGGTACATCTCAATACTTTGTTATATACCCTGTGTTGGCAATGACAGAGGTCAAACGTTTTCTGTAAGTCTTCACAAGGTTTTCACACACTATTGCTGGTATTTTGGCCCATTCCTCCATGCAGATCTCCTCTAGAGCAGTGATGTTTTGGGGCTGTTGCTGGGCAACACAGACTTTCAACTCCCTCCAAAGATTTTCTATGGGGTTGAGATCTGGAGACTGGCTAGGCCACTCCAGGACCTTGAAATGCTTCTTACGAAGCTACTCCTTCGTTGCCCGGGCAGTGTGTTTGGGATCATTGTCATGCTGAAAGACCCAGCCACGTTTCATCTTCAATGCCCTTGCTGATGGAAGGAGGTTTTCACTCAAAATCTTACAATACATGGTCCCATTCATTCTTTCCTTTACACGGATCAGTCATCCTGGTCCCTTTGCAGAAAAACAGCCCCAAAGCATGATGTTTCCACCCCCATGCTTCACAGTGGGTATGGTGTTCTTTGGATGCAACTCAGCATTCTTTGTCCTCCAAACACGATGAGTTGAGTTTTTACCAAAACGTTATATTTTGGTTTCATCTGACCATATGACATTCTCCCAATCTTCTTCTGGATCATCCAAATGCTCTCTAGCAAACTTCAGACGGGCCTGGACATGTACTAGCTTAAGCAGGGGGACACGTCTGGCACTGCAGGATTTGAGTCCCTGGCGGCGTAATGTGTTACTGATGGTAGGCTTTGTTACTTTGGTCCCAGCTCTCTGCAGGTCATTCACTAGGTCCCCCCGTGTGGTTCTGGGATTTTTGCTCACCGTTCTTGTGATAATTTTGACCCCACGGGGTGAGATCTTGCGTGGAGCCCCCGATCGAGGGAGATTATCAGTGGTCTTGTATGTCTTCCATTTCCTAATAATTGCTCCCACAGTTGATTTCTTCAAACCAAGCTGCTTACCTATTGCAGATTCAGTCTTCAGTGTCCTTTGACAGCTCTTTGGTCTTGGCCATAGTGGAGTTTGGAGTGTGACTGTTTGAGGTTGTGGACAGGTGTCTTTTATACTGATAACAAGTTCAAACAGGTGCCATTAATACAGGTAACGAGTGGAGGACAGAGGAGCCTCTTAAAGAAGTTGTTACAGGTCTGTGAGAGCCAGAAATCTTGCTTGTTTGTAGGTGACCAAATACTTATTTTCCACCATAATTTGCAAATAAATTCATTAAAAATGCTACAATTTGATTTTCTGGATTTTTTTCTCTCATTTTGTCTGTCATAGTTGAAGTGTACCTATGATGAAAATTACAGGCCTCTCATCTTTTTAAGTGGGAGAACTTGCACAATTGGTGGCTGACTAAATACTTTTTTGCCCCACTGTATGGTTAAAGTGACTATGCATATATGTTGAACAGAGAGTAGCAGTAGAGTAAAAGAGGGGTTGGCGGGTGGTGGGTGGGACATAATGCAGATAGCCCGGTTAGCCAATGTGCAGGAGCACTGGTTGGTCGGCCCAATTTGAGGTAGTATGTACATGAATGTATAGTTCAAGTGAATATGCATATATGATAAACAGAGTAGCAGCAGCGTAAAAAGAGGGGTTGGGGGTGGCACACAATGCAAATAGTCCGGGTAGCCATTTGATTACCTGTTCAGGAGTCTTATGGCTTGGGGGTAAAAACTGTTGAGAAGCCTTTTTTTCCTCGACTTGGCACTCCGGTTCCACTTGCCACATGTTTTGTAGCAACAGGTGTAGACTAACAGTGAAATGCTTATTTACGGGTCCTTCCCAACAATGCAGAGAGAAAGAAAATAGAGAAATAATAGAAAAATAATAACACAATAATAAATACACAATGAGTAACGATAACTTGGCTCTATACACGGAGTACCAGTACCGAGTCGATGTGCCGTGGTACGAGGAGGTAGATATGTACATATAGGTAGGGATAAAGTGACTTGGCAACAGGATAGATGATAAACAGTAGCAGCAGCTTATGTGAATCAAAAGAGTTGGTGCAAAGAGGGTCGGTGCAGTTATTCCGGGTAGCTATTGGTTAACTATTTAGCAGTCTTATGGCTTGGGGAGGATGACAATGCTTACAAATATTTAGAATGAATTTGTTTGGACGTTAGAAGCATTTTCTGTCACGCTCAAGTACATGTCACGCTCCCTCTCCACCTTTACACGTTCCCTCACACACACTCTCTGAGTCATACGCCTGTCTTTGACACTTTCCTGCTTTCTCAATCACACTCACACATATAGTACTTAAAACACCCCCTCCCCCTCTTTCATCAATTTCTCACCTGAATAAAGCAGCATCTGTGGAGGCTTCAGTACCAGCCTTGTTTAAAGCCCCAGTCTCACATCATCTACTCAAACATTAACTCCATTATCCATACCGCCATCTTGTTATACCTTTTGCCTCAATTTGCTGTGGTAATCCTGCTCCTCCTTCCTGCTGTTTTTACGACCGCGTGGAGGTCACTGTGGTCAGGCTGTACTCTCTTCAAGGACCCTGATCACCACCACTGCTTTCACTCACATTTATCCCTCACTGTGTGTCTCTGTTGGTCTCTGTGTTTGTGTGTGCATGCGTATTCGCCTTTGTTTTCTGTACGTGTGTGTGTGCTCTTGCTTGCTCACTCATGATGGAGGAGAAGGAAGAGAACAGCGGGAGAGGAGAAGGAAGAGTAGTGATATGCAATAACTCCCCACGTCAGACCTGAGCAAGGAGAAACTTGTATGACAAGCGGCTTATTCAGCGGCTCACGCTGAAAGATTTCATATGTCTCCTACTTGGTGTATAATCTCCAGGTTGGACTGTGTTCAGATTGGGACTGCTTGCCTAACTAGGAGTGGATCTGATGGCCTTCTATTGCAGGGAGGTGTCCTATAGCTGTCCTATAAGCTGTCCTATAGCCTACTGTCATAAATAGCCAGGAATATATTAAGCTGTCCTGGTTGAAAGATAACCCAGGGAGGGAGGAAGATTTGTATTTGTGTTGAATTGTGATGGTGGAGAGGCTCTCTGAGAGAGTAGACAGAATATAGGACTGTAGGTTTCTTAACCATGCCATATTTCCTCTTTTCCTCATTATTGGTATTTTATATGGCACACTCACTCACTGTCCTCTTTCTCCCTCCCTCTGTGTCGGTTTCCATCTTTCCTCTCATCTCTCTCACTCTCCCCCTCTTCCCTTCTCTCTATCCCTCTCTCTTCCCCTCTCTCCCCTTCTTTCTACCCCTTTCTCTTCCCTTCTCTCTACCCCTTTCTCTTCCCTTCTCTCTACCCCTCTCTTCCCATCTCTCTACCCCTCTCTCTTCCTTTCTCTCTACCCTTCTCTCTTCCCTTCTTTCTACTCCTTTCTCTTCCCTTCTTTCTACCCCTCTCTTCCCTTCTTTCTACCCCTTTCTCTTCCCTTCGCTCTACCCCTTTCTCTACCCTTCTCTCTACCCTTCTCTCTACCCTTCTCTCTACCCCTTTCTCTTCCCTTCTCTCTACCCTTCTCTCTTCCCTTCTTTCTACCCTTCTCTCTACCCTTCTTTCTACCCCTTTCTCTACCCTTCTCTCTTCCCTTCTTTCTACTCCTTTCTCTACCCTTCTCTCTTCCCTTCTCTCTACCCCTCGCTACCCTTCTCTCTTCCCTTCTTTCTACCCCTTTCTCTTCCCTTCTCGCTACCCTTCTCTCTTCCCTCCTCTCTACCCTTCTCTCTTCCCTTCTTTCTACCCTTCTCTCTTCCCTCCTCTCTTCCCTCCTCTCTACCCTTCTCTCTTCCCTTCTCTCTTCCCTTCTCTCTACCCTTCTCTCTTCCCTTCTTTCTTCCCTTCTTTCAACCCTTCTCTCTACCCTTCTCTCTTCCCTTCTTTCTACTCCTTTCTCTTCCCTTCTTTCTACCCCTTTCTCTTCCCTTCTCGCTACCCTTCTCTCTTCCCTCCTCTCTACCCTTCTCTCTTCCCTTCTTTCTACCCTTCTCTCTTCCCTTCTCTCTACCCCTTTCTCTTCCCTTCTCTCTACCCCTTTCTCTTCCCTTCTTTCTACCCCTTTCTCTTCCCTTCTTTCTACCCCTTTCTCTTCCCTTCTCTCTACCCTTCTCTCTTCCCTTCTTTCTACCCCTTTCTGTACCCTTCTCTCTACCCCTCTCTTCCCTTCTTTCTACCCCTCTCTCTTCCCTTCTCTCTACCCCTTCTCTCTTCCCTTCTATCTACCCCTCTCTCTTCCCTTCTTTCTACCCCTCTCTTCCCTTCTTTCTACCCCTCTCTTCCCTTCTTTCTACCCCTCTATTCCCTTCTTTCTACCCCTTTCTCTTCCCTTCTCTCTACCCTTCTCTCTTCCCTTCTTTCTACCCCTTTCTCTCCCCTCCTCTCTACCCTTCTCTCTTCCCTTCTTTCTACCCCTTTCTCTACCCTTCTCTCTACCCCTCTCTCTTCCCTTCTCTCTACCCCTTTCTCTTCCCTTCTCTCTACCCCTCTTCCCTTCTTTCTACCCCTTTCTCTTCCGTTCTTTCTACCCCTTTCTCTACCCTTCTCTCTTCCCTTCTTTCTACCCCTCTCTCTTCCCTTATTTCTACCCCTTTCTGTTCCCTTCTTTCTACCCCTCTTCCCTTCTTTCTACCCCTTTCTCTTCCCTTCTTTCTACCCCTCTCTCTACCCCTTCTCTCTTCCCTTCTATCTACCCCTCTCTTCCCTTCTTTCTACCCCTCTCTTCCCTTCTTTCTACCCCTCTTCCCTTCTTTCTACCCCTCTCTTCCCTTCTCTCTACCCTTCTCTCTACCCTTCTCTCTACCCCTTTCTCTTCCCTTCTCTCTACCCTTCTTTCTACCCCTTTCTCTTCCCTTCTCTCTACCCTTCTCTCTTCCCTTCTTTCTACCCTTCTCTCTACCCTTCTTTCTACCCCTTTCTCTACCCTTCTCTCTTCCCTTCTTTCTACTCCTTTCTCTACCCTTCTCTCTTCCCTTCTCTCTACCCCTCGCTACCCTTCTCTCTTCCCTTCTTTCTACCCCTTTCTCTTCCCTTCTCGCTACCCTTCTCTCTTCCCTCCTCTCTACCCTTCTCTCTTCCCTTCTTTCTACCCTTCTCTCTTCCCTCCTCTCTTCCCTCCTCTCTACCCTTCTCTCTTCCCTTCTCTCTTCCCTTCTCTCTACCCTTCTCTCTTCCCTTCTTTCTTCCCTTCTTTCAACCCTTCTCTCTACCCTTCTCTCTTCCCTTCTTTCTACTCCTTTCTCTTCCCTTCTTTCTACCCCTTTCTCTTCCCTTCTCGCTACCCTTCTCTCTTCCCTCCTCTCTACCCTTCTCTCTTCCCTTCTTTCTACCCTTCTCTCTTCCCTTCTCTCTACCCCTTTCTCTTCCCTTCTCTCTACCCCTTTCTCTTCCCTTCTTTCTACCCCTTTCTCTTCCCTTCTTTCTACCCCTTTCTCTTCCCTTCTCTCTACCCTTCTCTCTTCCCTTCTTTCTACCCCTTTCTGTACCCTTCTCTCTACCCCTCTCTTCCCTTCTTTCTACCCCTCTCTCTTCCCTTCTCTCTACCCCTTCTCTCTTCCCTTCTATCTACCCCTCTCTCTTCCCTTCTTTCTACCCCTCTCTTCCCTTCTTTCTACCCCTCTCTTCCCTTCTTTCTACCCCTCTATTCCCTTCTTTCTACCCCTTTCTCTTCCCTTCTCTCTACCCTTCTCTCTTCCCTTCTTTCTACCCCTTTCTCTCCCCTCCTCTCTACCCTTCTCTCTTCCCTTCTTTCTACCCCTTTCTCTACCCTTCTCTCTACCCCTCTCTCTTCCCTTCTCTCTACCCCTTTCTCTTCCCTTCTCTCTACCCCTCTTCCCTTCTTTCTACCCCTTTCTCTTCCGTTCTTTCTACCCCTTTCTCTACCCTTCTCTCTTCCCTTCTTTCTACCCCTCTCTCTTCCCTTATTTCTACCCCTTTCTGTTCCCTTCTTTCTACCCCTCTTCCCTTCTTTCTACCCCTTTCTCTTCCCTTCTTTCTACCCCTCTCTCTACCCCTTCTCTCTTCCCTTCTATCTACCCCTCTCTTCCCTTCTTTCTACCCCTCTCTTCCCTTCTTTCTACCCCTCTTCCCTTCTTTCTACCCCTCTCTTCCCTTCTCTCTACCCTTCTCTCTACCCTTCTCTCTACCCCTTTCTCTTCCCTTCTCTCTACCCTTCTTTCTACCCCTTTCTCTTCCCTTCTCTCTACCCTTCTCTCTTCCCTTCTTTCTACCCCTCTCTCTACCCCTTCTCTCTTCCCTTCTATCTACCCTTCTCTTCCCTTCTTTCTACCCCTCTCTTCCCTTCTTTCTACCCCTCTCTTCCCTTCTTTCTACCCCTCTCTTCCCTTCTCTCTACCCTTCTTTCTACCCCTTTCTCTTCCCTTCTCTCTACCCCTTTCTCTACCCTTCTCTCTACCCTTCTCTCTACCCTTCTCTCTACCCCTTTCTCTTCCCTTCTCTCTTCCCTTCTTTCTACCCCTTTCTCTTCCCTTCTCTCTACCCCTTTCTCTACCCTTCTCTCTACCCTTCTCTCTACCCCTTTCTCTTCCCTTCTCTCTACCCTTCTCTCTACCCTTCTCTCTTCCCTTCTCTCTACCCTTCTCTCTACCCTTCTCTCTACCCCTTTCTCTTCCATTCTTTCTACCCTTCTCTCTTCCCTTCTCTCTTCCCTTCTCTCTACCCTTCTCTCTACCCTTCTCTCTTCCCTTCTTTCAACCCTTCTCTCTACCCTTCTCTCTTCCCTTCTTTCTACTCCTTTCTCTTCCCTTCTTTCTACCCCTTTCTCTTCCCTTCTCGCTACCCTTCTCTCTTCCCTCCTCTCTACCCTTCTCTCTTCCCTTCTTTCTACCCTTCTCTCTACCCCTTTCTCTTCCCTTCTCTCTACCCCTTTCTCTTCCCTTCTTTCTACCCCTTTCTCTTCCCTTCTTTCTACCCCTTTCTCTTCCCTCCTCTCTACCCTTCTCTCTTCCCTTCTTTCTACCCCTTTCTGTACCCTTCTCTCTACCCCTCTCTTCCCTTCTTTCTACCCCTCTCTCTTCCCTTCTCTCTACCCCTTTCTCTTCCCTTCTTTCTACCCCTCTCTCTTCCCTTCTCTCTACCCCTTTCTCTTCCCTTCTCTCTACCCCTCTCTCTTCCCTTCTCTCTACCCCTTTCTCTTCCCTTCTCTCTACCCCTCTTCCCTTCTTTCTACCCCTTTCTCTTCCGTTCTTTCTACCCCTTTCTCTACCCTTCTCTCTTCCCTTCTTTCTACCCCTCTCTCTTCCCTTATTTCTACCCCTTTCTCTTCCCTTCTCTCTACCCCTCTTCCTTTCTTTCTACCCCTCTTCCCTTCTTTCTACCCCTTTCTCTTCCCTTCTTTCTACCCCTCTCTCTACCCCTTCTCTCTTCCCTTCTATCTACCCCTCTCTTCCCTTCTTTCTACCCCTCTCTTCCCTTCTTTCTACCCCTCTCTTCCCTTCTTTCTACCCCTCTCTTCCCTTCTTTCTACCCCTCTCTTCCCTTCTCTCTACCCTTCTCTCTTCCCTTCTTTCTACCCTTCTCTCTTCCCTTCTCTCTTCCCTCCTCTCTACCCTTCTCTCTTCCCTTCTTTCTACCCTTCTTTCTACCCTTCTCTCTTCCCTTCTCTCTACCCTTCTCTCTACCCTTCTCTCTTCCCTTCTTTCAACCCTTCTCTCTACCCTTCTCTCTTCCCTTCTTTCTACTCCTTTCTCTTCCCTTCTTTCTACCCCTTTCTCTTCCCTTCTCGCTACCCTTCTCTCTTCCCTCCTCTCTACCCTTCTCTCTTCCCTTCTTTCTACCCTTCTCTCTTCCCTTCTCTCTACCCCTTTCTCTTCCCTTCTTTCTACCCCTTTCTCTTCCCTTCTTTCTACCCCTTTCTCTTCCCTCCTCTCTACCCTTCTCTCTTCCCTTCTTTCTACCCCTTTCTGTACCCTTCTCTCTACCCCTCTCTTCCCTTCTTTCTACCCCTCTCTCTTCCCTTCTCTCTACTCCTTCTCTCTTCCCTTCTTTCTACCCCTCTCTTCCCTTCTATCTACCCCTCTCTTACCTTCTTTCTACCCCTCTCTTCCCTTCTTTCTACCCCTCTCTTCCCTTCTCTCTACCCTTCTCTCTTCCCTTCTTTCTACCCCTTTCTCTCCCCTCCTCTCTACCCTTCTCTCTTCCCTTCTTTCTACCCCTTTCTCTACCCTTCTCTCTACCCCTCTCTCTTCCCTTCTTTCTACCCCTCTCTCTTCCCTTCTTTCTACCACTTTCTCTTCCCTTCTTTCTACCCCTTTCTCTACCCTTCTCTCTTCCCTTCTTTCTACCCCTCTCTCTTCCCTTCTTTCTACCCCTTTCTCTTCCCTTCTCTCTACCCCTCTTCCCTTCTTTCTACCCCTCTTCCCTTCTTTCTACCCCTTTCTCTTCCCTTCTTTCTACCCCTTTCTCTTCCCTTCTTTCTACCCCTCTCTCTTCCCTTCTTTCTACCCCTTTCTCTTCCCTTCTCTCTTCCCTTCTATCTACCCCTTTCTCTTCCCTTCTTTCTACCCCTTTCTCTTCCCTTCTCTTGACCCTTCTCTCTTCCCTTCTTTCTACCCCTCTCTTCCCTTCTTTCTACCCCTCTATTCCCTTCTTTCTACCCCTTTCTCTTCCCTTCTCTCTTCCCTTCTTTCTACCCCTCTCTCTCCCTTTCTCCTTCTCAGGATCTGATGGCCAAAGTACGTGCCATGCTGGCTGCCCCTAAGCCCTTCCAGCCCAACACTTCCTGAAGAGGCGTAGCTTTATAGCAGCTGATTGGGAAAAGGGTGGAGCTTCACCATGTCTGCCTCTCTATGACGACAGCCTCCAGCGACAGGCCCTTGGCCAATCAGCAGGCAGCGTCTTTTGCCTGGAACTGTTTAGCATTCATATTCCTCTGACTTTTATTTGATCTACTTTGATACTTAACTGGGTGAGCGTATCTACAGTATATTTCGAATGGCAGTATATGTGAAGCGAGCAGAGTAGATTAGCTCGTAAATCAACTACGTGGGACTTTTCTACATGTCAAGAGAGAGCCTGCATCACAGCAATGGTCACGCAGCAGCCTGCTAAAGTTTGGATGCCCCTGTTCCCAACATCAGTTTTCAGCACGAATAAGACAACAGAGCTTCAAAGTGCAGAAATAATTAATAAAGTAAATTGCATCTTTCAAAAAACGAATTGTATGTTCTCCAAATTGATGACGGAGAGCTTTGCAGTGTAATTGTGCAGCTGCCAGAGCGCCTGAATGCTATCCTTCTGTGAAGGACCTTTCCATCTCCCTATGTCTCTCTTTTGCCAGGTCAGTTTTAAACTGGGGTCTCTGTTTCCAGTCTGTTGTCAATCAGTTCCAGTGTGTGGCCTTCAATTTTTGTTTCTACGTTTGTACATGGCTGATTGTGGAGCTGCTTTCTTAACACAAACTGTCAATAAAGTTTGAATGATGATTTAGCAAAGTGTTAAGGTGTTCTCAGTCAGTGGAATCTCTCTGGTACATAAAGGTCAGGGGGTCACGTTTCCTATGAATTTAATTCAATTAACCTCAACAGTTATTTATTGTTGGAAATGAAATGAATGAGCAAGTTGAAATGAATGAGCAAGTTTTGACATCGCAGAAATAGATTAAGTAGAGATACACTCATACATGTTCCCTCTTTTAAGGACAAAGCAGCAGTGGTTACCAGGGCTGGTGTGAGTAAATCATGAGGGAGCGGTCTCCTCACACAACCTGTCCACAAAACACAGGGACATGCCTTTCTCTCACACACAAACACAAAGGTGTCTGAGCAGGTTTCTAGGTCCACCCCAGGGATGAGGGAACATATCTGAGTGTCCCAGTAGGACACAGGGAGCTGGGGCCCCTAGCATCCGTGTATCTTTCATGCTCTACTGTCATCATCATCCCACTGAGGCCATGGCCCAGCCTCACACACACAGCAGCCACACTAACTATACACACTATGTTCATCCACTGTGTCACTGTATTAATCCACTCTGTCACTATTTTAATCCACTGTGTCACTGTATTCATCCACTCTGTCACTGTATTCATCCACTGTGTCACTGTATTCATCCACTGTGTCACTGTATTCATCCACTCTGTCACTTTTGTTCTCAGTCCTTGAAATTGCACATTCCTCACTTTTTTGGTTTTCCTTGGTGTCGTGGTCTGAATCGAGTGAAAAATAATGCAGACCTTCTGCAAAACGCTTAAGCAGTATAATACTACTGGAAGCAAACTATTTTTTGCAGCTGGTCTGCTTTTCTCACAGTACAATGGTGCCGTGTACTGAAAGGTTTGTATAGATCATTTGCCTTTTCAATGCACAGCTAATTATTCATATCAATCTGTTTTCTGTACTCTTACCAACTAATGCATAATGGTCTAATTGCAGCAGTTAAGAGGTCTCTGCCAAATGGTGTGTTTTCCATCATGGAAATATACCTTGTAAAATAAGTGAGAATTTGCCTATGATTGCATTAATCACTGAAATAAAGGTGTACTATACAAGTGGAGGCCCCTCAAAGGAGAAAGGGAAGGACCATCCTCAGTAAATTTCATAAAAATATAGATTGTAAAATCCTTTTTAGATAAAACTATACTAAATATAATCATGTCACCAAATAATTTATTAAAATACTATTTTGCAATGAAGGTCTACAGTAGCCTCGGCAGCACTCTGAAGGGTAGCACCATGGTGCAGCTGGAGGACAACTAACTTCTGTCCTCCTCTGGATACATTGACTTCAATACAAAACCTAGGAGGCTGTTGGTTCTCACCCCCTTCCATGGACATACACCGTAATTTTGACAACTTCCGGAGGACGTCCTCCAACCTATCATAGCACTTGCAGCATGAACTGACATGTCCACCCAATCAAATGATCAAAGAATGAATCTAGTGCTAAAAGCATAAGCTACAGCTAGCTTGAACTGAAACGCATAACATGTGGTGAGTAGTTGACTCAGAAAGAGTTTTTTTCCAAAATGAAGGAAAAGTAAGAGATTTAATCATTTTTTAAACTTTCAGTTTCACTTACTTAGCTAGCAAATGCGGCTATCTAGTTTAGCCTACTCAAACACCCTGCTCAATTAGAGGTATACTATGTTAGCTAGCTGGCAATGACTATCACACAACACTGGAACTCTTTCAGGTCAAGGTAAGCTTTTGGCTTTACTAATTTATTGTTGTAAGTGCTAAACTATAGACTGACTGTTCATTGTAACGTTACTGCATGAGTTAGTTATATTAGCTATGTTGACTATGACGTTACTTTAGCTAATATGGTGACAACGATGTAGGCTGTGTGGTGATGATATGGTTCAGCTTGGAAATGTTTTTTCACCTGGTCACATACAGCTGATGTGTTGTGCATTGCAGTCCACAAGCGAGGGGAAAAGTTGAGAGGAGGAGAGCGCTTATATGCGATAAGGAATACAACATGGCTGCAATGAAAGTGAACTGTGTTTATGCGGTATTTAGGTGTAATTATTCCGCTGATTCTGTTGACAAACATTTCTTAAAAGAAGCAAAACGGGAATAAACATACCTTAATTTGTCCGACAGAAACTCGTTTGCAACTGTTGGACTAATGATTACACCCTACACCAAGGTGGTATTGAGTGTGTCACTGTCTGTCAGCTCAAATTTTTCTCTCGACCTGTGTGCATCTATATTGTAAACTTTAATTCATAGGCTAGGTTATAGCAACCTCATGATGGGTATAGGGTAAATCTGAGTATCATGTAGTGCCTAAACCTATTGCTGTTACATTGAACTGGGTGAATGGAATTTGAATGACAGTCACATACAGTCACATTCATATTTACATCTGCTTGTGGTTTGCTCTTTACTGTATGACACAGGAGCTTGGGAAGGCTGTAGCTTGCATTGCCAAGTCTGTGTGTTGAAAATAAACTGTATTTTTGTCCAAATAGACAGCTGCACTGGCTTTGATAACACAGAGGAGCGATGCCTTAGACAGCATTTTTCACTGGGTAATTGTCCGGCACCACTGAGGAATAGATCCGTACGCTTTTGGCTATTAGAATGGATGCTTTTACTAGAATGCTTTTCTGAAGGATGATTGCACAAGCTTCTTCCCAATGCAGTAATTATTTTGTGTGCTCTGAAGTTTGAAGTTTGTCTAAAACCTGGCTCTGGCCAGTCCCTGATGTCAGAGAGCAGCCTAGTGAAGCTGAAGACCAGTGAAACACAGTGTTTGCGCTTCTAGCTTCCATTACTGTCCTTCAAATCAAATTGTATTAGTCATATACACATGGTTAGCAGATGTTAATGCGAGTGTAGCGAAATGCTTGTGCTTCTAGTTCCGACAATCCAGTAATAACCAACGAGTAATCTAGCTAACAATTCCAAAACTACTACCTTATACACACAAGTGTAAAGGGATAAAGAATATGTACATGAATATATATGAATGAGTGATGGTACAGAGCGGCATAGGCAAGATGCAGTAGATGGTATCGAGTACAGTATATACATATGAGATGAGTATGTAGACAAAGTGGCATAGTTTAAAGTGGCTAGTGATACATGTATTACATAAAGATGCAGTAGATGATAAAGAGTACAGTATATACGTATACATATGAGATAAATAATGTTGGGTATGTAAACATTATATTAAGTAGCATTGTTTAAAGTGGCTAGTGATATATTTTACATCAATTCCCATCAATTCCCATTATTAAAGTGGCTGGAGTTGAGTCAGTGTGTTGGCAGCAGCCACTCAATGTTAGTGGTGGCTGTTTAACAGTCTGATGGCCTTGAGATAGAAGCTGTTTTTCAGTCTCTCGGTCCCAGCTTTGATGCACCTATACTGACCTCGCCTTCTGGATGATAGCGGGGTGAACAGGCAGTGGCTCGGGTGGTTGTTGTCCTTGATGATCTTTATGGCCTTCCTGTGACATCGGGTGGTGTAGGTGTCGTGGAGGGCAGGTAGTTTGCCCCCGGTGATGCGTTGTGCAGACCTCACTACCCTCTGGAGAGCCTTACGGTTGTGGGCGGAGCAGTTGCCGTACCAGGCGGTGATACAGCCCGACAGGATGCTCTCAATTGTGCATCTGTAGAAGTTTGTGAGTGCTTTTGGTGACAAGCCAAATTTCTTCAGCCTCCTGAGGTTAAAGAGGCGCTGCTGCGCCTTCTTCGTCGTTGTTGGTAATCAAGCCTACCACTGTTGTGTCGTCCGCAAACTTGATGATTGAGTTGGAGGCGTGCGTGGCCACGCAGTCGTGGGTGAACAGGGAGTACAGGAGAGGGCTCAGAACGCACCCTTGTGGGGCCCCAGTGTTGAGGATCAGCGGGGTGGAGATGTTGTTACCTACCCTCACCACCTGGGGGCGGCCCGTCAGTAAGTCCAGTACCCAGTTGCACAGGGCGGGGTCGAGACCCAGGGTCTCGAGCTTGATGACGAGTTTGGAGGGTACTATGGTGTTAAATGCTGAGCTGTAGTCGATGAACAGCATTCTCACATAGGTATTCCTCTTGTCCAGATGGGTTAGGGCAGTGTGCAGTGTGGTTGGGATTGCATCGTCTGTTGACCTATTGGGCGGTAAGCAAATTGGAGTGGGTCTAGGGTGTCAGGTAGGGCGGAGGTGATATGGTCCTTGACTAGTCTCTCAAAGCACTTCATGATGACGGAAGTGAGTGCTACGGGGCGGTAGTCGTTTAGCTCAGTTACCTTAGCTTTCTTGGGAACAGGAACAATGGTGGCCCTCTTGAAGCATGTGGGAACAGCAGACTGGGATAGGGATCAATTGAATATGTCCGTAAACACACCAGCCAGCTGGTCTGCGCATGCTCTGAGGGCGCGGCTGGGGATGCCGTCTGGGCCTGCAGCCTTGCGAGGGTTAACACGTTTAAATGTTTTACTCACCTCAGCTGCAGTGAAGGAGAGTCCGCATGTTTTGGTTGCGGGCCGTGTCAGTGGCACTGTATTGTCCTCAAAGCGGGCAAAAAAGTTATTTAGTCTGCCTGGGAGCAAGGCATCCTGGTCCGTGACTGGGCTGGTTTTCTTTTTGTAATCCGTGATTGACTGTAGACCCTGCCACATACCTCTTGTGTCTGAGCCGTTGAATTGCGATTCTACTTTGTCTCTATACTGACGCTTAGCTTGTTTGATTGCCTTGCGGAGGGAATAGCTACACTGTTTGTATTCGGTCATGTTTCCGGTCACCTTGCCTTGATTAAAAGCAGTGGTTCGCAATGTTGTTGTCTGACGCAATGCAAAACATATCGTCAATGTTGTTGTCTGACGCAATGCGAAACATATCCCAGTCCACGTGATGGAAGCAGTCTTGGAGCGTGGAATCAGATTGGTCGGACCAGCATTGAACAGACCTCAGCGTGGGAACTTCTTGTTTTCGCCTCTGTCTGTAGGCAGGGAGCAACAAAATTGAGTCGTGGTCAGCTTTTCCGAAGGGAGGGCGGGGGAGGGCCTTATATGCATCGCGGAAGTTAGAATAGCAATGATCCAAGGTTTTACCAGCCCTGGTTGCGCAATCGATATGCTGATACAATTTAGGGAGTCTTGTTTTCAGATTAGCCTTGTTAAAATCCCCAGCTACAATGAATGCAGCCTCAGGATATATGGATTCCAGTTTGCAAAGAGTCAAATAAAGTTTGTTCAGAGCCATCGATGTGTCTGCTTGGGGGGGAATATATACGAAGAGAGTTCCCTTGGTAGATAATGTGATCGACATTTGATTGTGAGGAATTCTAAATCAGGTGAACAGAAGGACTTGAGTTCCTGTATGTTGTTGTGACCACATCACATCTCGTTAACCATAAAGCATATGCCCCCGCCCCTCTTCTTACCAGAAAGATATTTGTTTCTGTCGGCGCGATGCGTGGAGAAACCAGCTGGCTGCACCGACTCCGATAGCGTCTCTCGAGTGAGCCATGTTTCCGTGAAGCAAAGAACGTTACAGTCCCTGATGTCCCTCTGTAATGCTACCCTTGCTCGGATTTCATCAACCTTGTTGTCAAGAGACTGGACATTGGCGAGTAGTATGCTAGGGAGTGGCGCGCGATGTGCCCGTCTCCGGAGCCTGACCAGAAGACCGCTTCGTTTGCCTCTTTTACGACGTCATTACTGTCCTTTCCTCGTTTGACATGTTAAACAGTATTTCTGCCGATGACTGATCGCAGATTGCAGGAAATTGTACTTATGTCCAGCTCTTAAAAACAAATGGCTTGCTAAAAATGTGGCTGAGGAAAATGAATAATGCTAAATCCATACAGAATTAATAGACTAATGGTGTCAATGAAGCCTGGAGGATTATGAAGGAATTAATGGAAATGCCCACAGTCTTAGGAGACTGCCATTTTGTCATTGGTTCCCTTGGCTCATGTGGGGATTGGAGGAGGTGGGGGGGTGACTGCCTGGTGGATGGTTCTCAGAGGCCCTTCCCTCCCAGGCCCGCTGGGTCCCTCGCAACTAGGTTAATTCTGGGTGATGATGATCCTGTATGTTAGGATAAAACATATAATTTGAATAAACCATCACTTCTTTCCCACTCATAACGCCACCACTCTGCGCCTGCGTTCCAATTAGTTCCCCGGCACACTAAAATTAATTTGCTCATCATTTTGTGTGTGTGTGTGTAGGCAGAGGCGAAGCCACAGCAGGGCCAGGCAGAGGCCCCGCCAGATTGAACACTGGCCCACCCAATCAGGATGGCTTACAAAAAATGAATTAAATGAATATGATTTGGTGTTTGTATTGTCTCCTGACTAATCAGAAATGTTCAAAAGTCAGATGGTAACCCCCCCCCCCCCCCCCCCCCCTCCCTCCCCACATGCACACACACACACGTACCTAATAGCTAGCTAACTGTGAGGTAGCTAGTCACAAGATATGGCAACACAAAGTTCACTCATGCGCATAAAAAATCACAGATGGAGTATGAAGACACAACACCTGCTCCACTACCTCCAACGGCCGAGCCCAATCTGTCAGAGTTGTCGTCAGTCAATGAGGAGGCTAGCATGGGTACTGCTTCGACTTCCACAGCCCAGCTAGCTCACCATCGCCCAGCCCCAATAGTGTGCAACTGCAGCCCTCAACTCGGGGTGTTCCTGCAGGAGGGCACCCCCCCCCCTTTTTGAATGTGGGTCAAAAGGGAAATAAAAGTATTATGTGAGTTTTTCCCCCCCACCCCCTCCTTGCTTGCTTGCAGCACAGGTAGATGGTGTCCTTCGCTCCTGCCTGCCTGCCGAACACCTGCCCTCACCGTTGTTAACAGAACTGCAGGAAAACGGTGCCTGGCAGGTGGAGGACACTGTCTACCGGGCCATGTGTTATGCCATTCTTATCATAAAAAGTCAATTGTTTCTCTTAATGTTAGGGGGTTAAGACACAGTGTAAAATGTAAAGCCTTATTTCTTTTTGTTTAAGCAGCTGTTTTTCTTCAAGAATCTCATTCTACAGTACTGTAAATTATGCTAACTTTTGGAGGTCGCAATGGGGTAATGATATTTGGCTTTCACATGGTTCAGAACGATCGTCAGGTGTCGCTACAAGTTTTTTTGCATTCAGATCGTGACTCAAGTCATTATCTTTGTCTTGTAATTGAAATTAGACAAACGATTTTAGTTACTGTCAATATTTATGGGTACAACTCAAAACAAGAAAATTGTGTCCTTGAAATAAAATTCTATATTGGTTATCTAAATTTCCCAAATCCTTACTCTTAATAGGTGGAGATGCTAATATTGCTTTAGATAATTATCTTGCTAGGTGGCCTCTGTGGCAGTCTACTTCTCTGAATACAAATCTAAAGTTATTTTTGCAGAAGTTGGATCTAGTGGAGAGAGAAGTTTCCTCTTGAGACTATACCTGGTGTAACAAAACATGTACCACACGCTGACGTACTGACTATTGACTGGTTTCAGAGGGCTTAAGAAACCATGTTTCTGTTCATATTCTTGAAACACCTCTAACAAACCATAGAGCTATTTGCTTACAAGTTTCAATATTTCCCTGGAATTATAGTCAACCCAAAGCTTCATACTGGAAACTTAATAGATCCAGCTTAAAACATGAAATAGTCAAATGTGATATTATACGTTTTATTTTACGTTTTTGGAATAAAGTCCCTATAGGACAAACTGGGAACTTCTACAGTTTTAAATTGCTAAATATTTAGGAAACTATGGCAGTGGTCTTGCAAAGACCAGAAGGATAGAAGAGGAAAATGTTAGTATATCAGTGGCGATTTTAGCATGTAAATCTTGGTGGGGCAAACAAAAAAATGTGGGATGCCTGCCAGCAAAGCCACTAAACAACACAACACTAAACATGACATTAATTGCACTATAACGGTGACAAACGGTGCCCACAAACTGTTAGGGCCAACATAAAGCTGTCCCAACAGCAGAGTTCCAACAGCAGTTCCAACACCTTACCACTGCTACACCTTGTGATCAGCGGAGCCTTGTCTGGCAGCAAAACAGTTCATTCAGCCTCATTTACTGCTTTTAAAATAACATAGCTAATATGGCTGACTTGCTTCAACAAATGTGGTTTCTACTGACAATTGAGATGTACAAACTAGGGCATAACGGACGACAAGCGGATAAGAGGCTATCTGTAATTTTGATTGACATTAATGAGCGAGCTAGGACAGATGTAGTCAATATAACTATTTGTTCAGCACTTTTGAAATGTACAGTGATAGAATTCAGAACATGGGCCGTTCTTACAGTGTTCTCCCTGTACACCAAGTCAGAACCTTAGGATAAATAAAGGGGGCATAAAAGCAGACACTGAAAGCTCTTACAATATTCAATGATTACATTTCTCTAAAACAGGTTATAGGCTACATGTGCACCATCAAGTCAGATCAGTAGGCGAAATTAAGAGGGGAAAATAGACCAAATTATTAGGGTGAGGCACATGGGCTACTAACAGTTTACTGCACAACATACACTTAGTGTAACTTTCTTAGCTACAGTATACATATCTCCCTGGCATATTACATCATGTATCCAGCAGCATACAATACATTTTTGGACTCACCTTGTTGTGCTGTGCTCACTTGAACAGGAAAGTCTCAGTCTCCAGTATTTACGCTGCAATAGTCTGTGTCGTGGGGCTAGGGTCAGTTTGTTATATCTGGTGTAATTTTCCTGTCTTATCTGATGTCCTGTGTGAATTTAAGTATGCTCTCTCAAATTGTCTCTCCCTCTCCTCCCGGAGGACCTGAGCCCTAGGATCATGCCTCAGGACAACCTGGCTTGATGACTCCAGGCTGTCCCCAGTCCACCAGGTTGTGCTGCTGCTTCAGTTTCTACTGTTTGTTGCACCCTCTACAACCACTGTGATTATTATTTGACCCTGCTGGTCATCTATAAATGTTTGAACATCTTGAAGAACAATCTGGCCTTAAATGACCAATGTACTCTTATAATCTCCACCCGGCACAGCCAGAAGAGGACTGGCCACCCCTCAGAGCCTGGTTCCTCTCTAGGTTTCTTCCTAGGTTCCTGCCTTTCTAGGGAGTTTTTCTTAGCCACCGTGTCTCTATATCTTAATTTTTGTTATTTAACCTTTATTTAACCAGGTAGGTCAGTTGAGAACAAGTTCTCATTTACAACTGCGACCAGGCCAAGATAAAGCAAAGCAGTGCGACACAAACAACAACACAGGGTTACACATGGAATAAACAAACATACAGTCAATAATACAATAATACAATAATAACGTCTATATAAAATGTGTGTAAATGAGGTAAGGCAATAAATAGGCCATAGTGTAAAAATAATTACAATATAGCAATTAAACACTGGAGTGATGGATGTGGAGAAGATGATTGTGCAAGTAGAGATACTGGGGTGCAAAGGAGCAAAATAAATAAAATAAATAACAGTATGGGGATAGTAGTTGGATGGGCTATTTACAGAAGGGCTATGTACAGGTGCAGTGATCTGTGAGCTGTTCTGACAGCTGGTGTTTAAAGCTAGTGAGGGAGATATAAGTCTCCAGCTTCAGTGATTTTTGCATTTCATTCCAGTCATTGGCAGCAGAGAACTGGAAGGAAAGGCGGCCGAAGTAGGAATTGACTTTGGGGGTGACCAGTAAAATATACCTGCTGGAGCGCTTGCTACGGGTGGTTGCTGCTATGGTGACCAGTGAGCTGAGATAAGGCAGGGCTTTACATAGCAAATACTTATAGATGATCTGGAGACAGTGGTTTTGGCGATGAATGTGAAGCGAGGATCAGCCAACGAGAGCATACAGGTCGCAGTGGTGGGTAGTATATGGGCCTTTGCTGACTAAACGGATGGCACTGTGATAGACAGCATCCAATTTGCTGAGTAGAGTGTTGAAGGCTATATTGTAAATTACATCGCCAAAGTCAAGGATCGGTAGGATAGTCAGTTTTACGAGGGTACGTTTGGCAGCATGAGTGAAGGATGGTTTGTTGCGAAATAGGAAGCCGATTCTAGATTTAACTTTGGATTGGAGATGTTTAATAATGTGAGTTTGGAAGGAGAGTTTACAGTCTAATCAGAGACCTAGATATGTGTAGTTGTCCACAGTTTTACTTGCATTTAAGAGCAGTTGGAGGCCACGGAAGGAGAGTTGTATGGCATTGAAACTTGTCTGGAGGTTTGTTAACACAGTGTCCAAAGAAGGGCCAGAAGTTTACAGAATGATTTCGTCTGAGTGGAGGTGGATCAGAGAATCACCAGCAGCAAGAGCGACATCATTGATGTATACAGAGAAAAGAGTCGGCCCGAGGATTGAACCCTGTGGCACCCTCATAGAGACTGCCAGAGGTCCGGACAACAGGCCCTCCAATTTGAAACACTGTCTGAGAAGTAGTTGGTGAACCAGGCGAGGTAGTCATTTGAGAAACCAAGGCTGTTGAGTCTGTCGATAAGAATGTAGTGATTGACACAGCCGAAGGCCTTGGCCAGGTTGATGAATACAGCTGCACAGTATTGTCTCGTATCAATGGTGGTTATGATACCGTTTAGGACCTTGAGCGTGCCTGAGGTGCACCCGTGACCAGCTCGGAAACTAGATTGCATAACGGAGAGGGTATTCAAAATGATCGGTGATCTGTTTGTTAACTTGGTTTTCGAAGAGCTTAGAAAGGCAGGGTAGGATAGATATAGGTCTGTAGCAGTTTGGGTCTAGAGTGTCTCCCCCTTTGAAGAGGGGTTGACCGTGGCAGCTTTCCAATCTTTGGGGATCTCAGACAATACGAAAGAGAGGTTGAACAGGCTAGTAATAGGGGTTGCAGCAATTTTCGAAAAAGAGGGTCCAGATTGTCTGGCCCGGCTGATTTGTAGGGGTCCAGATTTTGCAGCACTTTCAGAACATCAGATATCTGGATTTGGGTGAAGGAGAAATGGGGAGGCTTGGGCAAGTTGCTGTGGGGTGCGCAGGGCTGTTGACCGGGGTAGGGGTAGCCAGGTGGAAAGCATGGCCAGCCGTAGAAAAATGCTTATTGAAATTCTCAATTATCGCGGATTTATCGGTGGTGACAGTATATCCTAGCCTCAGTGCAGTGGGCAGCTGGGAGGAGGTGCTCTTATTCTCCATGGACTTTACATTGTTTTGGAGTTTGTGCTACAGGATGCAAATTTCTGTTTGAAAATGCTAGCCTTTGCTTTCCTAACTGCCTGTGTATATTGGTTCCTAACTTCCCTGAAAAGTTGCATATCGCGGGGGCTATTCGATGCTAATGCAGCACGCCACAGGATGTTTTTTGTGCTGGGCAAGGGCAGTCAGGTCTGGAGTGAACCAAGGGCTATATCTGTTCCTGGTACTACATTTTTTGAATGGGGCATGCTTATTTAAGATGGGGAGGAAAGACCTTTTAAAGAATAAGCAGGCATCCTCTACTGACGGAATGAGGCCAATATCCTTCCAGGATACCCGCGCCAGGTCAATTAGATAGGTCTGCTCACTGAAGTATTTTAGGGAGCGTTTGACAGTGATGAGGGGTGGTCGTTTGACTGCATTATGGATTATGGATGCAGGCAATGAGGCAGTGATCACTGCGATCCTGGTTGAAGACAGCAGAGGTGTATTTGGAGGACAGGTTGGTTAGGATGATATCTATGTGGGTGCCCGTGTTTATGGATTTGGGGTTGTACCTGGTAGGTTCATTGATCATTTGTTTGCTTGCTGTTCATTGCTTGCTGTTCAGCATTGCTTTCTGTTTGTGGTTTTAGGCTGGGTTTCTGTATAGCACTTTGTGACGTCTGCTGATGTAAATGGGCTTAATAATAAAAATTGATTGAGGTGGTGCGGCGGTCCTTCATCGGCAAATTTTGTCATCAAAGTCTGGCATTCTCTGGATTTATGGTGCTTTCAAGACAACTGGGAAGTCGGGGGAAAAAACAAGGTTAAATCACGATGACGTCAGTGATCTTCAGGTCATAGCTCTAGAAAGAGGACTGAGTTCCAGATTTACAATTACGAGTTGGATGACCGTCCAAAACATATTTTCCCAGTCGGGGCTCGTTTTATCTTCTCTATAGTTATATACTTGAAAATGTATATACTTGAAAATGTATTAATTGACCAATTTGGCACATTTGGGCAGACTTGATACAATATTTTGAACAGTAATGCAATGGTTCATTGGATCTGTATAAATGTTGCGCGTGCACTGCGGCCATCTAGTGGCCAAAATCTAAATTGCTTCTAGATTCCTAAGTGATATAATGACTTTATCTTGCATTTCAAAGAAAACTCATGTTTTTTTCTTTGTATAATCTTTTACCAGGTCTAATGTGTTATATTCTCCTACATTAATTTCGGATTTAGGCTTCAGGTCCTGAGCTACAGGCAGTTAGATTTGGGTATGTCATTCTAGGCAAAAATTGAAAAAACAGGTCCGATCCTTAAGAGGCAACAAAATAAACTGGATGAAAATTGACAAGGTTAAGGCAGAGGGTGCTATCATCAGATCAAGGAAGAATGAAAGCAGAACCAGGGCCGGCGCCAGAATGAATCCGTTGGACGGGAATTTGATAGGGGAGCATGTTTTGTTCATGGGACATCCTATGTGGTCATATGTTAAATGTATATTAAATTGTATTCGTGGAGTGCCATTGTTACAATTATGAACCTTATGAATAATAAGAATAATGACAAAGTTATAATAAATACCCCAACTAGGAAGGACAGCTATGAGAAAACAGCTGGAAAATGAGTCGGAAGCACAGTAGCATTTGGATGCATTTTAATAATGTAGACAATGTTAGAGGCGGCAGGGTAGCCTAGTGGTTAGAGCGTTGGACTAGTAACCGGAAGGTTGCAAGTTCAAATCTGTCGTTCTGCCCCTGAACAGGCAGTTAACCCACTGTTCCTAGGCCGTCATTGAAAATGAGAATTTGTTCTTAACTGACCTGCCTAGTTAAATAAAGGTCAAATAAAATAAAAAAATAAAGAGCACAGTGTAGAATTTGCCAAAACAAAATCTCATATAAAGCCGGTTCTATGCACAACCTACACCCGCATATTTGAACTGTGCACCCAACTGTGAAGCTAGCTGTAGCGGAGCTTCGAGAAACTAGCGGGCCTGCTAGTGATAGTGGTGGAGCCAGCACCTCCACACGTGGAGATGTATCCACTCAGTCAAGTAGGCCTACTCTGCGACCCACAACAACGCAGTCTTCTATGGACCAGTTTATGCCAAAGTCTATGTCTGTAGCAAAACAAGGCCAAATTGATATTGCATTGGGTAAAATGATTGCCACTGATTTTCAGCCATTTTCGATTGTGGAGGACAGAGGTTTTAGAAATTAATAGCAATAGTCTAAATTCAATGTACACAACTGAAAACAGGAAAACCCTTTCAAAATCACTTTTTCCACAACTATACGAGAGCACACAGGCTTAAGTGCGGGAAAGAGTCCAAAAGGCTACTGCAGTTTGCCTTGACTGCTGGACATCAAGGGTAACCACTTCTTACATGTCGGTTACATGTCACTTCATGAAGACTTTTCGATGTCTAGCTGTCTTCTGGGCTGCTTCGAGTTTAACGACAGACACACCTCAGAGAACTTGGCAGAGGAACTGTTGAGAGTGGACAGAGAAAGGCAAGTAGATGAAAAAGTGGTATGTTGTGTTAATGACAATGCAGCTAACATAACCAAAGCCATGAACATTTTAAAATGGACCCATCATCCATGTCTTGCCCACACAATACACCTGATTGTAAGAGATGCTCTGACGGTGATGAAGCCCACTGTAGACAAAGTGAAAGCAGCTGTGGAAAACTTCCACAGGAGCACAGTAGGTGCTGAAAAAAAACTAAAGTGTACACAACGCCAGATGGGGATGCCTGAGCTGAGGCCTAAACAAGACTGCACTACAAGGTGAAATTCAGCATTTTATATGTTGATGCGGTATCTTGAGTCAAAGGATGCCATCATCTCTACCCTGGCCATTGTCAATGCACCTATTGATGCTCTGGCCAAAGAGGAATGGGAGGTGGTGGAGGAGGTGTGCAGAGTCCTGGAACCCTATGGAGATCAGTGGAGAGAGGTACAGTAAGCAGCTATTACTACATCATTATTTAATCCAGTATAATATACAGTGAGGGAAAAAAGTATTTGATCCCCTGCTGATTTTGTACGTTTGCCCAGTGACAAAGAAATGATCAGTCTATAATTTTAATGGTAGGTTTATTTGAACAGTGAGAGACAGAATAACAACAAGAAAATCCAGAAAAATGCATGTCAAAAATGTTATAAATAGATTTGCATTTTAATGAGGGAAATAAGTATTAGACCCCTCTGCAAAACATGACTTAGTACCTGGTGGCAAAACCCGTTGGCAATCACAGAGGTCAGACATTTCTTGTAATTGGCCACCAGGTTTGCACACATCTCAGGAGGGATTTTGTCTCACTCCTCTTTGCAGATCTTCTCCAAGTCATTAAGGTTTCGAGGCTGACGTTTGCCAACTCGAACCTTCAGCTCCCTCCATAGATTTTCTATGGGATTAAGGTCTGGAGACTGGCTAGGCCACTCCAGGACCTTAATGTGCTTCTGCTTGAGCCACTCCTTTGTTGCCTTGGCCATGTGTTTTGGGCCATTGTCATGCTGGAATACTCATCCATGACCCATTTTCAATGCCCTGGCTGAGGAAGGTGGTTCTCACCCAATATTTGACGGTATATGGCCCCGTCCATTGTCCCTTTGATGCGGTGAAGTTGTCTTGTCCCCTTAGCAGAAAAACACCCCCAAAACATAATGTTTCCACCTCCATGTTTGACGGTGGGGATGGTGTTCTTGGGGTCATAGGCAGCATTCCTCCTCCTCCAAACACGGCGAGTTGAGTTGGTGCCAAAGAGCTCCATTTCGGTCTCATCTGACCACAACACTTTCACCCAGTTGTCCTGAATCATTCATATGTTCATGGGCAAACTTCAGACGGGCATGTATGCAGTGGGGCAAAAAAGTATTTAGTCAGCCACCAATTTGTGCAAGTTCTCCCACTTAAAAAGATGACAGAGGCCTGTAATTTTCATCATAGGTACACTTCAACTATGACAGACAAAATGAGAAAAAAAATCCAGAAAATCACATTGTAGGTTTTTTTATGAATTTATTTGCAAATTATGGTGGAAAATAAGTATTTGGTCAATAACAAAAGTTTCTCAATACTTTGTTATATACCCTTTGTTGGCAATGACAGAGGTCAAAAATGTTCCTGAAGTCTTCACAAGGTTTTCACACACTGTTGCTGGTATTTTGGCCCATTCCTCCATGCAGATCTCCTCTAGAGCAATGATGTTTTGGGGCTGTTGCTGGGCAACACGGACTTTCAACTCCCTCCAGAGATTTTCTATGGGGTTGAGATCTGGAGACTGGCTAGGCCACTCCAGGACCTTGAAGCCACTCCTTCGTTGCCCGGGAGGTGTGTTTGGGATCATTGTCATGCTGAAAGACCCAGCCACGTTTCATCTTCAATGCCCTTGCTGATGGAAGGAGGTTTTCACTCAAAATCTCACGATACATGGCCCCATTCATTCTTTCCTTTACACGGATCAGTCGTCCTGGTCCCTTTGCAGAAAAACAGCCCCAAAGCATGATGTTTCCACCCCCATGCTTCACAGTGGGTATGGTGTTCTTTGGATGCAACTTAGCATTCTTTGTCCTCCAAACACGACGAGTTGAGTTTTTACCAAAAAGTTATATTTTGGTTTCATCTGACCATATGAAATTCTCCCAATCTTCTTCTGGATCATCCAAATGCTCTCTAGCAAACTTCAGACGGGCTTGGACATGTACTGGCTAAAGGAGGGGACACGTCTGGGTCTGCAGGATTTGAGTCCCTGGCGGCGTAGTGTGTTACTGATGGTAGGCTTTGTTACTTTGGTCCCAGCTCTCTGCAGGTCATTCACTAGGTCCCCCCGTGTGGTTCTGGGATTTTTGCTCACCGTTCTTGTGTTCATTTTGACCCCACGGGGTGAGATCTTGCGTGGAGCCCCAGATTGAGGGAGATTATCAGTGGTCTTGTATGTCTTCCATTTCCTAATAATTGCTCCCACAGTTGATTTCTTCAAACCAAGCTGCTTACCTATTGCAGATTCAGTCTTCCCAGCCTGGTGCAGGTCTACAATTTTGTTTCTGGTGTCCTTTGACAGCTCTTTGGTCTTGGCCATAGTGGAGTTTGGAGTGTGACTGTTTGAGGTTGTGGACAGGTGTCTTTTAACGAGTGGAGGACAGAGGAGCCTCTTAAATAAGAAGTTACAGGTCTGTGAGTGCCAGAAATCATGCTTGTTTGTAGGTGACCAAATACTTATTTTCCACCATAATTTGCTAATAAATTCATAAAAAATCCTACAATGTGATTTTCTGGATTTTTTTCTCTCATTTTGTCTGTCATAGTTGAAGTGTACCTATGATGACAATTACAGGCCTCTCATCTTTTTAAGTGGGAGAACTTGCACAATTGGTGGCTGACTAAATACTTTTTTGCCCCACTGTATGTGCTTTCTTGAGCAGGGGGACCTTGCGGGCGCTGCAGGATTTCAGTCCTTCACGGAGCCCCAGGCCGATGGAGATTGACAGTTATTTTGTGTTTCTTCCATTTGTGAATAATCGCACCAACTGTTGTCACCTTCTCACCAAGCTGCTTGGCGATGGTTTTGTAGCCCATTCCAGCCTCGTGTAGGTCTACAATCTTGTCCCTGACATCCTTGGAGAGCTCTTAGGTCTTGGCCATGGTGGAGAGTTTGGAATCTGATTGATTGATTGCTTCTGTGGACAGGTGTCTTTTATACAGGTAACAAACTGAGATTAGGAGCACTTTAAGAGGATTACTTTAAGAGTATACTCCTAATCTCAGCTCGTTACCTGTATAAAAGACACCTAGGAGCCAGAAATCTTTCTGATTGAGGGGGGGGTCAAATACTTATTTCCCTCATTAAAATGCAAATAAATTTATAACATTTTTGACATGCGTTTTTCTGGATTGTTTTGTTGTTATTCTGTCTCACTGTTCAAATAAACCTACCATTAAAATTATAGATAATTTCTTTGTCAGTGGGCAAACGTACAAATTCAGCAGGGGATCAAATACTTTTTTTTGGTTAGGACATCTACTTTGTGCATGACACAAGTGATTTTTTCCAACAATTGTTTACAGACCGATTATTTCACTTCTAATTCACTGTTTCACAATTCCAGTGGGTCAGAAGTTGACATACACTAAGTTGACTGTGCCTTTAAACAGCTTGAAAAATTCCAGAAAATTATGTCATGGCTTTAGAAGCTTCTGATATTCTAATGTACATCATTTGAGTTAATTGGAGGTGTACCTGTGGATGTATTTCAAGGCCTACCTTCAAACCTCTTTGCTTGAAATCATGGGAAAAGCAAAAGAAATCAGCCAAAACCTCAGGAAAAGAATTGTAGACCTCCAAAAGTCTAGTTCATCCTGGGAGCAATTTCCAAACGTCTGCTGTTTGGATGCTGATGACTTCAGCACGAAGGAATCCCTCAGTAGATGCCATAATGGAGGTCCGATCCTATTTTTAGGAACCACTCATCCAAAGATCTGCAGATCCTCTGAGCTGGTGGAAGAACAAGGCCTCTGTCTACCCATGGCTTACTAAAGTCATAACAGGGAGACTCTGCATAGTGGCCACATCCGTTCCCTCTGAGAGGGTCTTCTCGAAAACAGGACAAATAATTACTGAGAGAAGAAACCGCATCAGCCCCTCAAGTGAGGCAGCTTGCATTTCTGAATGTAAATCTCTCATAAAATCAAAATATGGTCAGCATTGCTGTGTGCTGCTGGTTTTAACATGGCAATAAAGTATAGAGAGATAATAGGGACCAGTTTAGTGTTTTATGTGGGATACTGCAGTTTTGCACATTGTTATTTATTTTTCTTTGATATGGAGCAATATTCTATTATTATGTTGTTCAGTCTGTATTCGTTTTGAATGGTTACATTTATATACACTTTTTTTTATATACATTAAAAAGTTGTACATTAAATGCAAATGTTTAATAGCATTGTTTTTCATAACAAACCAATGCATTTTTAAATACATAACTTTTTTTTAAAGAGCCGTTTGGGAGCCAAAAGAGCCGGCTATTTTTGGTGAGCTGAGTCGAACGAGTCGGCTCACTATAAAGGGCCGGAATGCCCATAACTAGCCTGTAGAATTCTCTCTGGCTTGTTCTATTCCGAACTGTGCTGTCCCCTCTCCTGTCTCACGGTTTCATTTGGTGGTGGCTTGGGCACCTGCTCAGTTCGCACAATTCTGGCTTTTTTGCGCTTGTGCCTCGGAGGTGTAGGTTCAGGTTGAGGCTCAGAATCAGAAGAATAGTCATCAGAGATGTCATCATGATTAATTTCTTCCACACCATCTGAGTTGTTTTCATTCCGATTTTGTAGTAACGCTAACGAGTGCATCCATTTGTCTTGGTGTTCTTGCCATTGTAAATGACGCACGCGCTCACTGTGTACTCCAAATAGGCCAGAGTAGACTGATAGAGTACATAACATTTTGAGATTGTAATTGGAATAGATCAATACAATAGAATGGCCTACCCTGTTATTCATTCTCAATTGGTGATTACATAATTATGCATCGTTCGCTTCCGCTAGCTCATCAACTCATCAACTCACCCATTCTCCCTCATCATACTTTAGCCTACTAAATGTATTTATTCCGTTATAATATGTGTGAAATTTGTGTTGGTATAGTTTAGGCTTCCTTTCTTGGCTTTTAATCGGGGAGATTATCAACAGAGCATGGCATCTTCAACTATCCGGAGAAGGAGGTGCAACAGGGAAAACCATATAAAACTTACATGCCCTCCTAAAACTGTCTATAACATCTGTTATGTTTGTGAAATTAAGATTCTAACAACAACGGTGTGTATTATAGACTTATTTAGGAAAAGTCAAGGACGGAGGAGGGCATGACATTAAACATGGTAGGGTAATAACACATTTTAATTAATGAGCAGTCCAAATGACTGCTTTAGAGGATCTTTTGTAGGTTTTATAGTAACAACATATCATTTAACTGTAAAAATGTATTAGCCTACCTTTTTAACGTGGCATGAACACAACCAGTCATTGTGTTTTCAAATGATTATAAAAGTAATCACTTCAAAAAGTATGTTTCCTTCGCACGTTAGGTCAAAAATAGCATCCGATCGACCGCAACAGCGCCCTTCTGACCTAACAATATGTAGGGACATTTATCTGCTGCGGTCTGGAAAAAAAGAGAATGTCATGCCGTACTGTTTTAGTCCAGACAGCATCAGATACATGGTCTACACATACTGAGACAGAGAGTCACTGTTTCGCTTGCTCGAATGCTTCATCTGACAATGATGGGTCTTTCTGTCAGTGCACATCTCTGTCAAATCAGTATTTTATTTCGACAGACAGGGAGGTACGGTAGGGCGAATCAGGAAATAAGTTAGAGTGGGCCAGGCCCCCAAAGACCTGCCCATAACGCCTGCCCTGAGTGTATTTTTTCAGACCTGTAGAAATCTAAATCTAAAAGTAACACTACTCAACAGTTAAATGTGAATGATATGATCTCTGATGATCCTAGGATAATTACCAACTACTGTGACCATTTTTGTACAGGAACTTACAGTATATACTTCTTAGTACTGTGAGGAATCTGCAGCACAGTTCTTCGATTCTCTTGGAAATGTTACCTCTATTGATTCTTCTGAGCAACACTTGTGTGATAAAGCCATCTCCTTAGAGGAAATTATAGAGGCTATTGATCACCTTAAAATGACCAAATCCCCTGGGGTTAATGGTATTACTGCAATTCTACAAAGATGTTTTCAAAGAATTGGCTCCCTTTCTATTTTAAGTGTACTCAGTCTCTGAGAGTATAGCCAATGAAGTACTCCCTCACACTAGTATCACAAGGTTTAATTACTCTAATTCTTAGTCATTTGTAATTGCTGTCCAGTTGGCCTCTTAAATAACGATTATAACATAATAGCACTTGTCCTTGCTAAACAATTAAGGGCTCTTTTTAGATGCCATTAAAGATGAGTCCCAGTCAGAGTTTATGAGAAATAGACACATCTAAAATAATATCACTACTCAGTAGTGATCACTACTCACTACTCAGATTTGGTCTCCGGTGAGTTTTATACTATTTTTTGATTTTTACTTTATTTTTCATTCCCATGTCTCAATATTCTTGATTTCCCCACTTGAATAACACTTTCAAGATGAATTGGATTAAGCCATTCCTGAAGAATCCTACAAATATATTGCATTTTATCTAGGAGTATGTTTTTTCTAATTTAGGTGGCCTCACATTTCTCCTACTGTGTTATTGAAAAAATCCTGACAAATGTATCTAATTTCCATTAACAATCCCTTTTAGCATTGTTTTTGATCTACACACACAATGTTTCTTCACACAGATATTTAACCTGGAACAAGATAAATATCTTATACAACGGCAAGTCCTTGTTTTAGGAGAAATGGTTCCAAAACAATATTCTATTGGTGAGTCAACCGTGTAATGATAGAGGTATTTTATTTAAATATGCCACATTTTTGGATTTTCATAAAGTACCAATAACTCCAAAGGTATTTGCTGTAGTTTTTGATGTAATCCCCTCTAGAGTTATTGTACTTTTTAAGGATGTGGCCGAATCTATGCCCTCTTCTTTACCATCTTTTGATCCAGCTGACTCACCAGTAGGCAATATATGTTTCTCTCCTACTGTTTTTGACAACAATTTTATTTCATTCATTTCACCTTTATTTAACCAGGTAGGCTAGTTGAGAACAAGTTCTCATTTACAACTGCGACCTGGCCAAGATAAAGCAAAGCAGTGTGACACAAAAAACAACACAGTTACACATGGCATAAACAAACTTACAGTCCATAACACAATAGAAAAAGTATATATACAGTGTGTGCAAATGAGGTAAGATAAGGGAGGTAAGGCAATAAATAGGACATAGTGGCGAAATAATTACAATTTAGCAATTAAACACTGAAGTGATAGATGTGCAGAAGATGAATGTGCAAGTAGAGATACTGGGGTGAAAAGGAGAAATTAAAAATAAAAAAAAAATAACAGTATGGGGATGAGGTATTTGGATGGGCTATTTACAGATGGGCTATGTACAGGTGCAGTGATCGGTGAGCTGCTATGACAGCTGGTGCTTAAAGTTAGTGAGGGAGTCTCCAGCTTCAGTGATTTTTGCAATTCGTTCCAATCATTGGCAGCAGAGAACTGGAAGGAAAGGCGGCTTTGGGGATGACCAGTGAAATATACCTGCTGGAGCACATGCTATGGGTGGGTGTTGCTATGGTGACCAGTGAGCTGAGATAAGGTGGAGTCTACCGATAAAATGTGGTGATTGACAGAGTCGAAGGCCTTGGCCAGGTCGATGAAGACAGCTGCACAGTATTGTCTCTTATCAATGGCGGTTATGATATCGTTTAGGACCTTCAGCGTGGCTGAGGTGCACCCATGACCAGCTCGGAAACTAGGTGGCATAGAGAGGGTACAGTGGGAATCAAAATGGTCAGTGATCTGTTGGTTAACTTGGCTTTCGAAGACCTTAGAAATGCAGGGTAGGATAGATATAGGTCTGTAGCAGTTTGGGTCTAGAGTGTCTCCCCCTTTGAAGAGGGGGATGACCGTGGCAGCTTTCCAATCTTTGGGAATCGCAGACGATACGAAAGAGAGGTTGAACAGGCTAGTAATAGGGGTTGCAACAATTTCTGCAGATTATTTTAGAAAAAGAGGGTCCCGATTGTCTAGCCCGGCTGATTTGTAGGGGTCCAGATTTTGCAGCTCTTTCAGAACATCAGCGATCTGTATTTTGGTGAAGGAGAAATGGGGAGGCTTGGGCTATTTGCTGTGGTGGGTGCAGGGCTGTTGACCGGGGTAGGGGTAGCCAGGTGGAAAGCATGGCCATAGAAAAATGTTTATTGAAATGTTCAATTATTGTGGCTTTATCGGTGGTGACGGTGTTTCCTAGCCTCAGTGCAGTGGGCAGCTGGGAGGAGGTGCTCTTACTCTCTATGGACTTTACAGTGTCCCAGAATTTTGGGAGTTTGTTCTACAGGATGCAGATTTCTGTTTGAAAATGCTAGCCTTTGCTTTCCTAACTGCCTGTGGATATTGGTTTCCTAACTTCCCTGAAAAGTTACATATCGCGGGGGCTATTCGATGCTAATGCACACCACAGGATGTTTTTGTGCTGGTCAAGGGCAGTCAGGTCTGGAATGAACCAAGGGCTATATCTGTTCCTGGTTCTACATTTTTTGAACGGGACATGCCTATTTAAGATGGGGAGGAAAGCACTTTTAAAGAATAACCAGGCATCCTCTACAGACGGAATGAGGTCAATATCCTTCCAGGATTCCCGGGCCAGGTTGATTAGAAAGGCCTGCTCGCTGAAGTATTTTAGGGAACGTTAGACAATGATGAGAGGTGGTCGTTTGACCGCAGACACATTACAGACGCAGGCAATGAGGCAGTGATCCTGGTTGAAGACAGCAGAGGTGTATATGAAGGGCAGGTTGGTTAGGATGATATCTATGTGGGTGCCCGTGTTAACAGATTTGGGGTTGTACCTGGTAGGTTCATTGATCATTTGTGTGAGATTGAGCACAGACCTGGGCAGTAAGACAGAACACTGCAGTCTATCTATGCAGTAGATTGCAACTCCCCTTTGGCAGTTCTGTCTTGTCGGAAAATGTTATAGTTAGGGATGGAAATTTCAGGGGTTTTGGTGGCCTTCCTAAGCCAGGATTCAGGCACGGCTAGGACATCCGGGTTGGCAGAGTGTGCTAAAGCAGTGAATAAGACACATTTAGGGAGGAGGCTTCTAATGTTAAAATGCATGAAACCAAGGCTTTTACGGTTACAGAAGTCAGCAAATGAGAGCGCCTGGGGAATGGGAGTGGAACTACATCACCAGAGGAACAGAGGAGGAGTAGGATAAGAGTATGTATGGCTAAAGGCTATAAGAACTGGTCGTCTAGAACGTTCAGGAACAGAGAGTAAAAGGAACAGGTTTCTGGGCGCGGTATAATTGATTCAAGGCATAATGTACAGTACAGACAAAGGTATGGTAGGATTTGAATACAGTGGAGGTAAACCTAGGCATTGAGTGACAATGAGAGAGATATTGTCTCTAGAGACACAATTTAACTTGTTGAGGATAGGGGGCAGTATTTTAACTCTGGATGAATTGCGTGTCCATAGTGAACTGCATCCTACTCTGTCCTAGATTGCTAATATATGCATATTATTATTACTATTGAATTGATTGAAAAAACTCTGAAGTTTCTAAAACGGTTTGCGTTATGTATGTGAGTATAACAGAACTCATAGGGCAGGCAATCTTCCAAAAAATAATAGAAATTCTGAATGTGGGTCAACTTTGACGTCATCGCCCCCTCCTTTCCCAACAAGATATGAATCTGATAGCACTTCCTACGCCTTCCACTAGATGTCCTCATTCAGTAGAAAGTGGAATGGAGCATTTCCTGTGAACTTTGACTGAATGGGAGGTGAAATAGTCAGTGTCCCGACAGAATGTCATTTTCCTGTGGCGCATTTCTCTGTGGGTGCCACCGCCGTTCCATTTGGCTACAGCTGAAAACGTATGATCCGGTTGGAACGTTATTGGATATATATGATAATAACATCCTGAAGATTGATTCTCTACTTAGTTTGACCAGTTTATTCGACCTGGAATATATCTTTTTGAAGTTTTCGTGCGAGTTGTCCTGGACCAGCAGTCAGTGTTTGGGCACGTGAGCTGAAAGTGATAGCAAATGCAGCTAATTGGACACTAGTATTGGACATTATGGAACAAAACAACGATTTATTGTGGAACTAGGACTCCTTGCACTACATTCTGATGAAAGATCATCAAAGGTAAGGGAATATTTATGAAGTCATTTCGTATTTCTGTTGACTCCAACATGGCGGAGAAATACTTTTATGTCTGAGCGCTGTCTCAGATAATTGCATGGTAGGCTTTTTCCATAACGTTTTTAAAAAATCTGACACAGCGGTTGCATTAAGAACCAGTGTATCTTTAATTATATGTAGAACATGTATCTTTAGTCAAAGTTTATGATGAGTATTTCTGTTATCTGGCGTAGCTTTCTATAATTCCTCAGGATATTTTGGAGGCATTTCTGAACATGGCGTCAATGTAAACCGAGATTTGTGGATATAAATATGCATATTATTGAACAAAACATAAATGTATTGTGTAACATGTCATATGAGTGTCATCTGATGAAGATTTTCAAAAGGTTAGTGATTCATTTTATCTCTAATCCTGCTTTTGTGACTATCTTTGGCTGGAAAAAATGGCTGCGTTTTCCCTTTGATTTGGTGGTGGTCTAACATAAATATATGTTGTGTTTTCGCTGTAAAACATTTAAAAAATCGGACATGATGGGTAGATGAACAAGATGTTTATCTTTCATTTGAGGTATTGGACTTACCGCATGTGTGGGAGGTGGAACAAAAGGGTTAGCTAATGCATTTTGAGCAGGGCTGGAGTCTCTACAGTGAATTAAGACGATAATCACTAACCAAAACAGCAATGAACAAGGCATATTGACATTAGGGAGAGGCATGCGTAGCCGAGTGATCATAGGGTCCAGTGAGTAGCTAGGCGGGCTGGAGACACAGCGATTCAGACAGGCCGGGGCTAGCAGGCCAGGGCTCGCAGGCTAGCCGAAGGGCCTTAGAGGGACATCGCGACGGAAGAAGTCTGTTGTATCCCCCTCATGTGGTTACGTCGGCAGACCAGTCGTGATGGATCAGCAGTGCTCCGTGTAGTAAAAGGGTCCAGGCCAATTGGCAAAATAGGTATATTTGCCTAAGAAATTGGGTGATGAATCTCTTCAGCTGACAGTCCAATATGCTCTAGACAGCAGCAGGATGCGGCTAGCAGATGGGCCTTCAGGGGACGTTGCGATGGAGGAGCCTGTTGTTAAACCCCCTCGGGCGGATTACGTCGGTAGTCCAGTCATGATGAATTGGCAGGGCTCCGTATCGGCAGTAAAAGGGCTCCAGGCCAATTGGAAAAATAGGTATTGTAGCCCAAGGAGTGCCTGATGGACCTCTTCAGCTAGCCGGGAGATGGGCCTAGCATAGGCTAATTGGTGCTTGCTTCGGGACAGAGACGTTAACCAGGAGTAGCCACTCGGATAGCAGCTAGCTAGCTGCGATGATCCAGGTGAAAAGGTTCAGAGTTTGCGGTAGGAATCCGGATATATGGAGAAGAAGAAGTCCGATATGCTCTGGGTTGAATCGCGTTGTGCAGACTGGCAGGAGTTGTCAGGGCTAAAGGTTAGCTGATGACCGCTAGCAGTGGCTAGCTGACTACTAGTTAGTAGCTAGTTAGCTGGCTAGCTTCTGTTGGGGGCTCCGGTTCTAAAGTAAAGAAAATAGCAGATCAGTACCACATTGGATGAGGCGGGTTGTAGGAGAGTATGTTGAAGTTGAGATTAAGAAAAATATAAAAAATATATGTGCAAAGAAAAAAGATATAAAAATATATACAGTTGAAATCGGAAGTTTACAAACACTTAGGTTGGAGTCATTAAAACAATTTTTTTCAACCACTCCACACATTTCTTGTGAACAAACTATAATTTTGACAACTCGGTTAGGACATCTACTTTGTGCATGACACAATTAATTTTTCCAACAATTCACTGTATCACAAGTCCAGTGGGCCAGATGTGTACATACACTAAGTTGACTGTGCCTTTAAACAGCTTGGAAAATTCTCGAAAATTATGTCATGGCTTTAGAAGCTTCTGATAGGCTAATTAACTTCATTTGAGTCAATTGGAGATAAGAAGAAGTCTGATATGCTCTGGGTTGAATCGCGTTGTGCAGACTGGCAGGAGTTGTCCGGGCTAAAGGTTAGCCTGTGGATGTACTTCAAGGCCTACCTTCAAACTCAGTGCCTCTTTGCTTCACATCATGGGAAAATCAAAAGAAATCAGCCAAGACCTAAGAAAAAGAATTGTCGACTAAAACAATTCTGGTTCATCATTGGGAGCAATCTCCAAATGCCTGAAGGTGCCATGTTCATCTGTACAAACAATAGTACGCAAGTATAAACACCATGGGACCACGCAGCCGTCATACCACTCAGGAAGGAGACGAGTTCTGTCTCCTAGAGATGAACGTACTTTGGTGTGAAAAGTGCAAATCAATCCCAGATCAACAGCAAAGGACATTGTGAAAATGCAGAAGGTAACAGGTACAAAAGTATCTATGTCCACAGTAAAACGAGTCCTATGTTGACATAACCTGAAAAGGCCGCTCAGCAAGGAAGAAGCCACTGCTCCAAAACTACGATAAAAAAGCCAGACTACGGTTTGCAACTGCACATGGGGACAAAGATCATACCTTTTGGAGAAATGACCTCTGGTCTGATGAAACAAAAATAGAACTGTTTGGCCATAATGGCCATCGTTATGTTTGGAGGAAAAAGGGGAACGCTTGCAAGCCGAGGAACACCATCCCAACCGTGAAGCACGGGGGTGGCAGCATCATGTTGTGGGGGTGCTTTGCTGCAGGAGGGACTGGTGCACTTCACAAAATTCATGGCATCATGAGGTAGGAACATTTTATGGATTCATTGAAGCAACATCTCAAGACATCAGTCAGGAAGTTAGATCTTGGTCGCAAATGGGTCTTCCAAATGGACAATGACCCCACCATACTTCCAAAGTTGTGGCAAAATGGCCTAAGGACAACAAAGTCAAGGTATTGGAGTGGCCATCACAAAGCCCTGACCTCAATCCTATAGAAAATGTGTTGGCAGAACTGAAAAAAGCATGTGCGAGCAAGGAGGCCTACAAACCTGACTCAGTTCCAACAGCTCTGTCAGGAGGAATTGGCCAAAATTCACTCAAAATATTGTGGGAAGCTTGTGGAAGGCTACCTGAAACGTTTGACCCAAGTTAAACATTTTAAAGGCAATGCTACCAAATACTAATTGAGTGTATTGTTAACTTCTGAACCACTGGGAATGTGATGAAAGAAAGAAAATCATTCTCTCTACTATTATTCTGACATTTCACATTCTTAAAATAAATTGGTGATCCAAACTGACCTAAGACAGGAAATGTTTACTAGGATTAAATGTCAGGAATTGTGAATAACTGAGTTTAAATGTATTTGTATATGTATACTTATGACTTCAACTGTATATACAGTATATCCATAAAAATTATGTCTACTCTTTTCACAGTGGAGAACAAGTTTATACATTGTATGGCTGGGCAGATGAGACGGTGTAGTAGTAGTAGTATATTGCTAGGTAACAACGTAAAACAATGCCAATTTATATGAATCTACTGGCCATGTGTATGTTGCCTAGTATATCATGGGCAGGATAGGCTCTAACAATTGGAATTCCAAACCACCCATTGGGGGGGGGGGGGGGGGGGGGGGGGGGGGGTCAGAAATGTCCATCCCTTATTGAAGTTTTGGATAGCTGCAGCTCTAACATCAATAAATTATTAAGGGCCATCCTCACCCTTCTTATGACTTCATGTACTGTCGATACTCTTCTCCACTACAGTTCATATCAAAACATTGATCATATCTTCCATGCTGACTGCAAGTCTCAACAATTTAGCCCTGATGTCCCTTGAAACGGAACTTAGTGTCTCTTTGGACTATGATGAAATAATCTCCATCTTCTATATCAAGGCTGGGCTGTAAAACGTGAAACACACAGGAAAGGTTAGCTTGAATACTGTTTATTTATGATTTTGCCTAATGTTTTCATGCTTGCTTTGGTAGGCCAGGCATATATGTGTTTGACTCAAATTGAGCTACTGTATTCATCCACTGTGATATTTTGTTATGTATGATGATTTCATGTTTTCATGCCTGCCTTGGTAGGCTGGTTCCAGCGAACTATTGTATTTAGACCCGCTGTGGTATTATGTATAGTGATTTAATTTGTTCATGCCTGAACGCCTATACAGAAGTGTTTTCTTATTCAAAGTGAGCTATTAATTTCATACCCGCAGTACAGTTCAAGCTATAGGCCTAAAGTGTATGTATTGTATTTTGTGTGGCTGTTTTCATATGGCAAAAGTGGGCACGTTTGGGCTTAATAAAAACACTTTCAGGGCTTTTTATTTTATATTGCTTATTTGTGCAATAGCACAATAAACAGTTTGTGCATATTCCAATCCAGTGCCGAGCTGGTGTCTGGCCGATGCGCTGACCATGGTCCTAAATCCACTTGTTGTGCCTGTAGGCCTGCTGTAGATCGCTTCTTTGAGTGGGAGTGGTCAATTTGATCTAATAATATGTTGATTATTTCATTAGGTTGGACTGTCGGACTGAACACTTCATCCATTATTTTGAGACAGTATCATTTCCCCCAATTTATCACTGCACTTGTCTGCTGCTGTAGACCCTCTCTCTCTCTCTCTCTCTCTCTCTCTCTCTCTCTCTCTCTCTCTCTCTCTCTCTCTCTCTCTCTCTCTCTCTCTCTCTCTCTCTCTCTCTCTCTCTCTCTCTCTCTCTCTGAATATGTAGGTGATACAAATATTTCATTATGTTTGTTCACTGTCGGACTCGGACAGTCGGCCTGTTTTATCAGTGGTTGTGTAGTTGCGCACTTGCGCTGCCTACTTGGCAATAATAACCGGCCTGTTGTATTTTTTGTTGTTATTGCACAATTTCTAACTTACAGTACATGTGTTGGACAGTGGTGTAGTGGAAGTTATATGCAGGTTACGCCATACACACACATTTGTAAATGTGGGTTTGAAAAGTGTGAGTGGTAAACTATCATGTAAGCTTATATTATTCAGCACCACGGGCAGGTAATGTGGCTTGGCCAGCTCTGGCTGAGCCCGCAAAAGTCAAATAAAAGATTTCAGCAAAGGACAGATCCGCACTCCTCTCCGTTCTCTGACTCCTGATATTCACATTCATAACGGGAATTGTGCATTTATTCCCATGAGTCCCACAGTTTAGACTAGCCTCTTTACTTAGCTTGTTCAATAGAAGAGCTTTCTCATATCATTTTTCACACAGGGCACCCTTCATTTTGCCAGATTAAAGTATACCCACTTCTCCATTCACCACACCACTGATGTCTGGGTATTTTTGCTGGAAAATGAACTACTGCTGCTGCAATAGAGCCTGGGATTGCTTGAATGCACCTGGTAGGGGTGAGGAGTATGGTGATGGTAGCTATGGTGATTCAGGGTACCACTTATACCTAAATGGGTTATATATAGCCTGGTCCCAGATTTGTGTGGGCTCTTGCCAAGTCCATAGATGTCAAATATTTAGCATGACAATGAGTGACGAGTTGGCATGACAAAAGGTAACAAGGTGTTGGAATGACAATGAGTGACAAGTTGGCATGACAATAGGTGAAAAGGAGTTGGCATGGCAGCACAAACAGACTGAGGTTGGGAATAGTAGTACTGTTCTTCCCAAAACCAATGATTTGGTGTGCTTTCCCTGTGTCCTCTTTCATCCACTGATTGGTTTGTTGAATGATACCTCATGGGTGTTAGAGATGCCTTTGTTAACCTTCAATGCCAGGTCAACTTAGAGGTTGGCAATCTAATGTGCATGTGTGTGTGTGTTACATAGAGCCATTGTAACAGCTAGCGTGATTACTGTGGTTTTGAATTTCAACTTGAATGCAATAACTTAGGTTACTTTTCAGAACTTTTTACCTTTTTTCTCCAAAGATTAAAACAAACAACATTTGGAAAACCTAAAAAGGACTCAGATGTTCATCGCTTTCATTTGGCATCTCCTCTGCGCTGCATTGAATTGGATTGTTGCAAAACCTTTGTGAGACCATGTCAAGGCCCCCGCTCTGCTCTGACTGACTCATATGGCTCGTATGAGTACGGCTGTGGTTCAGGGGAGGGGGACAAGAGAAAGAATATTTTATCAAAGCCGCTGAAGAGAAATTCCTCAGTGATCAGTTGCAAGTGAAATGATCACAGGGACCTGGGGACAAGAGAGAGAGAGGCTGGAGATGGAGGGGGGTGAGAGTGGGTGGGGGGAGCTGAAGAGAGAGGGGAATGTGCTACCATGCTTTTGGAGCTTCTCTTCTCTATGTCTGACTCCACCACCGACTGACTGCCACAGTCATAGAATTAGAATAATTGAAACAATTTATAGGTGTCACACCTTGATCTGTTTCACCTGTCCTCGTTATTGTCTCCATCCCCTCCAGGTGTCGCTTGTTTTCTGGACTTTGTACCCGCCTGCCTGAACATTCTGCCTGCCCTGACCTCGAGCCTGCCTGCCACTCTGTACCTCATGGACTCTGGTTATGACCTTTTGCCTTCTCCACAACCATTCTCTTGCCTATTCCCTTTGTGTTTATTAAACACCTTCAACTCCAACCATCTGCCTCCTGTGTCTGCATTTGGGTCTCGCCTAGTGTCATGATAGTACGAACTGGCCATGACAGACCCAGCAGACTTGGACCAGCTTTGCCACGCTGTCTCCCAACAGAGAGCCACCATTGGGAGACATGAGGAGTTTCTACAGGGCCTTTTGGAAGAGCTTAGTTCCTCGATGGAGCGTCAGGACCATGGGTTAAAGGCTATTATGGAGCAAATCAGGGAGTTAGCTCAGACTGTCTACTACCTCTGTAAAAACCCCAATCACCTAGGAATTTTTTTCCTATCTGTGGTGAGTTTGTACAGCCTATCCCGACACTCTGTGAGCCCCGCTTACCTCCTCCAGAGCGATATTCGGGGAATCCTGGTACCTGCCAAGGTTTTCTTTCTCGGTGGTCTCTTATTTTTGAGCTACAGCCATCTTCGTTTTCTTCAGACCGATCGAAGTTAGCGTATATAATTATGTTAATGTTGGGAAGGACGATCTCCTGGGCTACGGCAGTTTGGTAACAACAATCTGCCATTTGCGGTCATTTGGAGGAATTCATGGCAGAGGTGAGAAAAGTTTTTGAGTCTCCGGTATCCGGGAGAAAGGAGACCAGCAAACTGCTTGACTTACTTCAAAACTCCCGTAGTGTGGCAGACTACGCGGTGGACTTTCGCACGTTGACCGCCGAGAGTGCCTGGAATCCGAAGTCTATCTTCGATACTTTTCTGCACGGATTATCTGAGGAGGTTAAGGATGAGCTAGCTGGTCGGGAACTGCCGGTGGATCTCAACTCCCTTATCGCTTTAACCATTCAAATTGATGGACGCCTAAGGGAACACAAGAGTGAGAGGAGGTCTGGTCTCGGGCACACTTGTGCACCCGATATGGCGCATTCACCTCCTATGAAATCCGGAAGTTTCCGAAGGCAGCTCTTCTGAGAGGAGTCGGAACCACCCGAGCTCTCTCTTGGATTTACAAAAGGTGAGTTGGATACTCCTGAGCCTATGCAGTTGGGAAGAGCTAGGTTATCAGTTGGGGAGTGCTCACGGAGAATGAACAGTAACTGTTGTCTGTACTGTGGAGGGAAAGGACATTTTATAGCTACCTGCCCTATTAGGAAACCCTTGTTTTAGTGGGTACCAGTACCATGGTGAGTCAGACAGAGTTCCCTAATTCCCATCACCCGCACACTTTTTTTGTGGTTGTGCTGTAGGGAGACCAATCTAAGTCTCTCCAAGTGCTCATTGACTCTGGGGCTAATGAAAATCTTATGGATGTCATGATAGCTTCAGAGCTTGGTATTCCCACTCAGCCTCTCTCTGTGCCCATGGATGCTAGGGCACTGGACAGCCAATCTATAGGGGAAGTTACCAATAGTACTGTGCCCATTCAATTATGGGTTTGTGGTAACCACGGTGAGACAATATAGTCCCTCCTCATTACATCTCCCCATGTTCCAGTTGTGTTGGGATTTTCCTGGCTCCAAAAGCACAATCCTGTGATTGACTGGACCACTTTTGCCATTCCCACTGCCTTCAAGCAGCACAGCCTTCCTCAGGATGTTAGCAAGACTGTGGATGTCTCTGCTATCCCCACAGAATACCTCTTGGACCTTGGACCTCTTGGACCTCTTGGAAGTCTTCAGTAAGGCACATGCTACTTCCCTTCCCCGCACCGTCCTTTTGATTGTGCCATTGATCTTCTTCCAGGCATTACACCACCTCGGGGTCGATTGTGCTCTGTCTGGACCAGAAACCATAGCTATGGAGGAGTTCATAGAGGAGTTTCTGGCCACTGGGGCCGTCCGTCTGTCTGCATCTCCTGCAGGTGCAGGGTTTTTGTTTGTGGAGAAGGACAAGACCCTGCGTCCATGCATTGACTACCTGGGACTTAATGACATTACTGTCAAGAATCGTTACCCCCTACCTCTCCTCGGCGTTTGAACCTCTCCAGGGGGCCACTATATTTTACAATTTGGACCTTCAAAATGCCTACCACGTGGTTTGGATACACGAGGGGGATGAGTGGAAGACAGCCTTCAACACAGCCAGTGGACATTATGAGTACCAGGTCATGCCATTTGGACTAACCAACAGGTCGTGTCTGTTGGACTAACCTCTGTTTTCCAGGCGTTGGTCAATGGTGTTCTTCGGGACATGCTTAACCGGTTTGTGTTCGTGTACCTTGACGACATCCTGTTTTTTTCCCGATCTGCACAAGAACATGTTCTTCATGTGAGACAGGTCCTCCAGCGCCTCCTGGAGAAACAACTGTTCGGGAAAGCCGAGAAGTGTGAGTTCCACCTCTCTACTATCACCGTTCTTGGATATGTCATTGCTGAGGGCAATGTTCAGATGGATCCTGGAAAGGTGAAAGCAGTGGTGGATTGGCCTCAACCAACATCCAGGGTGCAGTTGCAACGGTTTCTTGGTTTTGCAAACTTCTACCACCATTTCATTTGGCACTACAGCACCCTGGCGGTCCCCCTCTCGGCACTCTCCTCTCCCAAGGTACCGTTCAAATGGTCTCCAGCTGTCGACCTGAAGCATCGGTTCACAACAGCTCCCATCTTCATCCATCCAGACCCCTCGCGTCAATTTGTGGTGGAAGTGGATGCGTCGGATGTTGGCGTGGGGGCCATCCGTTCCCAGCGATCTGCCCAGGACCAGAAGCTTCATCCCTGTGCCTTCCTGTCACATCATCACAATCCTGCTGAAAGGAACCACGATGTTGGCAACTGAGAACTCCTGGCTGTCAAAGATGACGTTGGAAGAGTGGAGACACTGGCTGGAAGGAGCAGAACAGCCATTCCTGGTCTGGACCAACCATAAAAACCTGGAATATCTCCATACATGCAAGCTCCTCAACTCCAGGATGGCCCATTGTGCCATCTTGTTCACCAGATTTAACTTCACCATCTCCTACCGCCCAGGGTCTAAGAATGTGAAGCCTGCCACCCTCTCCCTCTCCTTTGCCACACCCTCAACCTCTGAAACCATTCTCCATAACTCATGCCTTGCTGCCACTGTGGATTGGGGTATTGAGAACCTGGTCCGCGAGGCACAACACTCCCAGCCTGGACCTGGCTAACTGGCTGTTTGTCCCTAATTCAGTCCGGTCCCAGGTCCTGGAATGGGCTCATTCCTCCAGGCTGACCTGTCGTCCAGGGTCCCGTCGTACTCTAGCCTTCCTTCAATAAACTTTTCTGGTGGCCCACAATGGTCCCTGATGTCTCTGCTCAAAGCAAGACTACACAGCAAGCTCCTTCTGGCCTCCTGCAGCCACTACTGGGTCCTAATCATGCCTGGTCTCATATCTCTGGACTTTGTCACTGGGCTCGCTCCGTCTGATGGCAACACTGTCATTCTGACGGTAGTCGACTGGTTCTCCAAGACCGCCCATTTCATCCCTCTCCCCAAACTACCTTCTGCCAAGGAGACTGCCCAGCTTATGGTGCAGCATGTCTTCCGGATCCATGGACTCCCGGTTGATATGGTCTCCGATTGGTGTTCTTGTCTCAGTTCTGGAAGGCATTCTGCACCCTTATTGGGTCGTCGGCCAGCCTATCATCCGGATTCCATCCGCAAACTAACAATCAGTCAGAGCGAGCCAACCAAAACCTGGAGACCACCTTAAGGTCCCTGGTCTCAACCAACCCCACTACCTGTAGCCGTCAACTGGTCTGGGTGGAGTATGCCTGGAACACTCTTCCCAGTTCTGCCACGGGACTCTCCCCTTTTGAGTGCTCCATGGGGTATCAGCCTCCACTCTTCCCTGAACAAGAGCAGGAGGTCAGCGTACCCTTGGCCCAGATGTTTGTCCACCGCCGTTGACGTACCTGGAGAAGAGCCAAGGCGGCTATTCTCAAGACCAACTCCAGGTATCGTCAACAAGTGGACCGTCGCCGGACCCCAGCTCCCTGCTACCGCATTGGGCAGAGGGTATGACTGTCCACACGGGACCTGCCCCTTCGGGTAGAGTCCCGCAAAACTGTCCCCCTTTCTTATTGGTCCTTTTTTCATCTCCAGAGTCCTGAGTTCCACTGCTGTCCGTCTCTTGTTACCCCGTACCCTCCGTATTCACCCTATGTTCCATGTGTCGAGAATTAAACCCGTGTCTCACAATTCTTTGTTTTCTGTCCCCAGGCCCACCCCCTCCTCGTGTCATTGATGGCCATCCGGCGTACACTGTGAGACGTCTTCTGGGTGTTCGACCACAGGGGTATCCAGTACCTGGTTGACTGGGAGGGTTACGACCCGGAGGAGAGGTGCTGGGTTCCCGCTAGAGACATCCTGGATCCAGCCCACATCGCCGACTTCCACCACCGACACCCCAGTCAACCAGGTATGTGCCCAGGTATCGTGTGTGTGTGTGGGGGGGGGGGGGTGTACTGTCATACCCTGATCTGCTTCACCTGTCTTCGTTAATTGTCTCCACCCCCTCTAGGTATCGCTTGTTTTCCCCAGTGTATTTATCCCTGTGTTTCCTGTCTCTCTGTGCCAGTTCGTCTGGTATGTCCAAGCCTACCAGCGTTTTTTTCTCATTTTCCTGCTTTGCCTTTTCTCCTTTTTCTAGTCCTCCGGGTTTTGACCCTTGCCTGCTCTGGACTCTGTACCCACCTGCCTGACCATTCTGCCTGCCCTGACCTCGAGTATGCCTGCCACTCTGTACCTCCTGGACTCTGATCTGGTTATGACATTTTGCCTGTCCACGACCATCCTTTTGCCTATTCCCTTTGTATTTATTAAACATCTTCAACTCCAACCATCTGCCTCCTGTGTCTGCATTTGGGTCTCGCCTAGTGTCATGATAATAGGATCTCTATGGCTGCAGCATTACAGATTATGAAACAATCTGTTGAAAAACAAGTTTTATTTTGATCAGTTATCAGTCATGTCCACCTCGGGTGCTTTTCCCTAGTGTTCTCAGGTACTCCAGGTATAATGGTCCATGATCAGGTCTCATGGCTGTGTCCAGTGCTGTTTTTTCTGATTAGTCTGGGTCTGGTCAGACAGACAGTGAGTGGAGGTCAGGGGGGGGTGAGTGTATGTGGACAATCTCAAGGACTCCTGCTCCAGTCTCACGAAATCCTCAAACTTACCAGACAACTAGGACCCATCAATGTCACATCTCTGATAGATTATGAGCCTCACACATTCCACCCCTCTAAATATCCATCCACCTCCCAAACTGACATGCTCGCTCCTGGCTGATGCTCCTGCCAGACCGAACGTGTGGTGAAGGTTTATGGCGCCTGCAAGACTTTTGTCTGTTTGTCTGCGTGTGTCTGAGGACTCATTCAAAAAAGCAGTGATGGCCCCCCTGTGTCAGACAGACCCCCCCCCCAAACACACACATATCCTTCTCAGCTCGTACATTCTCTCAGCCCATTCCACTAATAGAATGTAATGTCCCGACCTCGGGGGAGCGTAACTAAAAGGAGAGAGTGGGGAGTTAAACACCTGTGTAGCACACCTTTCAGCCTCCTGCTAAAACGTATCTTCACATACACCCCCTCCCCCTTTTCATACGGGGGTATGAGGGTGGATTCTGTTGGTTCAAAATATTTATGCATTTATATGAATGTTTATGTAAATGCGCAAGCATTTCTGTTGCCTAGGGGAGTTTTTTTAATGTAGGAATTGTGATACAGAACATGTTTTTTATGTTTTATTTCGCAGTCACCTTGAGTTAGGGTGAAGACTGGATGTGCGTGTGTTGTTCATGTTGTGCGTCATTACGACACAATTGTGTATCCACAATACTAAGTCCCATATTCTATTCATTAAGTTGCATTCAATAGTCTGTTTATAGTCTTTCACCTAAAATAACCCACAGTTATATGATTCTTTGACAATGATCCTAACATTGCAGTAGAAAGTAATGGTAAGTCTGAGTCTCTATGTCAGAGATTACAGAATGCATCTCATTCAGGGCATAGTGATCGAACATTCTGCTTCACTTCTTTGTTAACCTCTAAATGCCCTTGTAAACTTCTAAGCAATGATTCACAATCGGCTTGTTTGCGAGTGTCCACATTGTATTGTGTGTTGCTAAATGTGTCTCTGTGGCCTCTCTTCTCTGCTGGACGATGACACACTGACACTTTCCCTGTGACATTGTGACATGTGACTCAGAGGGTCCAGTGGACTGGATAGTCATTGTGACCGGAGCCAGCCATCCCTATTAGTGGGTTTGTATGAGGGATGGAGACCCCAGTTAAAAGGTGAAGGAGAATGGATGAGGATGTTGAGGGTTTCCCCACAGGTGAGGGAGAAGGGATGAGGATGTAGAGAGTTTCCCCACAGGTGAGGAAGAAGGGATGAGGATGTGGATTCAGGGTTTTCTTTGACTGGAAATGAAACATAGATCACCTCGATAGGTTCTAGAGTAATGAAACATTTACAGAACATGGGAGGACATGATAACTTTTCATTTATGTAAAAAATAACGTTTCCAGCGAACGATAGTCATGCGGGAAATACAACTAATTTTCCATGGGGTCACCCAAGATTAACTCGTGACCTCTCACCCTCAGTATGTGTTTTTGATTAGGGGAGATGTGAGAGGAGGGATAGAGCCAGGGGAAGGGGTGTTACAGGTAGTTGGGCTCTGTCTCCTTTTGTTTCCCCCATAACTCAGTCTGGTGGTCTCTGACTGATGATGTCACATAACCAGGGCCTCACAGATCTGGCTCTCATCACCAAACTATGTTCTTTCCAAAGTGATTTAAAATGTTTCAAAAGCGCTGGCAGAGTCCCTGCTTGGTGAACAGAAAAACCTCCCTTCAGCAGAGTGAGCTATCAGGCTTCATCTTCACACCAAACTCAGGGTGCAATTTCAGACTGGCGTGATTGCGGTCTGATTGCCATGCAGAGTGGGCCCTATTTTACCTGTTATTGTGTTTCTCCTGTGGTGCATATCTTCTCCTGAGAGAGAGAGAGAAAGAGAGAGAGAGGCCTGTCTATATGATGTTGTGCCTGAGAGAGAAATGTGCTGGTCGGAGCATGTTCCTACCTTGCTCCTACTCAGAATGTGATATGGGAATGGGAGGGAGAGAAGTGAATGCTTGTATAACCCAGTTACACCTCAGTCTCCATCCCTCTCACTCTATCTTGTTCTCTCTCTCACTTTAAGAAATTTGTGTAATGCTGTGTAATGTAATATGCTGTGTGGTGCTACCAGGACGCTACCTTCTTGCTTCTTGAGAGTGTGCGTATCTAAAGTGTTTTATAGTAGCGCCCAACTTTGAAGCATGCAGCCAACCAAACTTTTACCACTTAGTCACACACATACAGAAGAAAATGCACAGACATATGTAATTTCCCTAGCCATTACATCCACATTTATATGAAAGTCACACAGTTAGAACATAGAACATTGTTCTTGTTACGAAAGCATGTAGTCTCTCTCTTCCCTCTTTCTCTCTCCCTCGCTCTCTTTCTCTCTTCCTCATTTCCTCTGTTCTTCTCAGACATTATGAGTGTGTCCCTTGAGGACTGATGTCCATATGGCAGAGAGAGAGAGCGGTCAGGGAAGAGTAATCCTCTTAGCCTAATTGGCCAATGTGAGCCATTCGGAGAGCTGGAGTGTTTGTTGGAGAGAACAAATTCCCCCAAGGTCTCAGCTGGATGTAGATCCTTTTGTGTTTCCCTTTTGTTTGGGGATGAATTTGTTTGTTCTATCTTTCTATCTCTCTGTCTCTCTCTCTCCCTCGCGAATGATGGAATACTGGCCGAGTTGAGGGAGATGGGGAGGAAGAGAGAGAGATGGAGACTGTGGGGGTTTGCCTAGCTGAGTGAATCCGGTGTTGGAGGGGGCTAATTTCGAGCAAACCTCCAGTCTGCAGCTGTCTTCTCCAATGCTGAGCTGTTCACATGCAGACAGAACTTCTCCCCCAAAGGAGAAGTGCAGAACAGCCATTGCCCACATAAAACACAACCCCTTCCATCCTCTGTGGTTCCAGCCCCTGGGAAGACCTGCTCATCCAGACAATGTCCCTGAATAACCGTGTCATAAAACAGCCAGTCCCTTGTGTCATTAGAGAAGAGCAGTTATGAATGAAGCTACAGTTGAAGTCAGAAGTTTACATACACTTAGGTTGGAGTCATTAAAACAAGTTTTTCAACCACTCCACACATTTCTTGTTAACAAACTATATTTTTGGCAAGTCGGTTAGGACATCTACTTTGTGCATGACAAAAGTCATTTTTCCAACAATTGTTTACAGACCGATTATTTCACTTATAATTCACTGTATCACAATTCCAGTGGGTCAGAAGTTTACATACACTAAGTTGAATGTGCCTTTAAACAGCTTGGAAAATTGCAGATAATTATTTAATGCCTTTAGAAGCTTCTGGTAGGCTAATTGACATCATTTGAGTCAATTGGAGGTGTACCTGTGGATGTATTTCAAGGCCTATCTTCAAACTCAGTGCCTCTTTGCTTGACATCATCGGAAAATCAAAAGAAATCAGGCAAAAAATTGTAGATGTCCACAAGTCAGGTTCATCCTTGGGAGCAATTTCCAAATGCCTGAAGGTACCACATTCATCTGTACAAACAATAGTACGCAAGTATAAACACCACGCAGCCGTCATACCGCTCATGAAGGAGATGCCTTCTGTCTTCTAGAGATTAATGTACTTTGGTGCGAAAGTGCAAATCAATCCCAGTCTTCCACAGCCAGACAGGGAGACACATTAGCCAGCTTGCAGTTTCTCTTTAGAATGATAGGTATGTGCGATAGGTTAGTGACTTTCATGGGCATCGACCTGTCGCCCCAAATGGGTGTGATGACTCGGCCCACCATGATGTTTTGTGGCATGGTCTTGGATGAAGTGGGTTCGACCACAATAATGCTCCCTGGAGACATTAGCACACTGTTGGGAAGCCTCCCCCATACTAGATGTTCTTGTTTAGCAAGGAGTGTGACAGCCTGGTTGAGGGTGACTGTCCATATTTTTCCTGGCATTTCTTCACTCGGCCAATATGTCAGGCTAGTCATCATGATCAAGAAGTATTCAACTGCAGGTGATAGCTGTGAAGTACAGTACATTCTGATTTGAGTGTCCAGTACTCCAAAATAATTGTTGTTTATTTCTTTTGTATTATCTTTTACCAGATCTAATGTGTTATATTCTCCTACATTCCTTTCACATTTCTACATGCATATCCTTGCTTCAGGGCCTGAGCCCAGTTAGATTTGGGTATGTCATTTTAGGCGAAAATTGAAAAAAAGGGGCCAATCCTTAAGGGGTGGTCAACTTCATATATGCATTTTGGTTGTGCTGTTTTCCCTCCGACATCAATGAGAATGATTGGCTCTGACAGTGGCTTCTTCTCTAGACTAATATTTTCAGCAAGCATGCTTTGCTCTGCTGCCATGGCCAGTACTGGCCATGGAGCCGGTGTCAAGCATACCTTTCAATTGGAACTGGTTATTTACATTGACTGGGGCATAAAATAGTTAATCAATTGGCATTTCTCTTTGTATATTCTGCGCTATGATCCAAACCCATTTTGGTGCTGCACAATATGCGTAAGGACAGGAACCAGCGGGTGACACTGTCAATCGTGTCCTTACCTCTTGCCATCCACACAAGAGGGGCATGGTCAGTGCGGTGAACTTCCTCCCAAGGAGGTAATTCTTTAGGGTGTCCAGTGCCCACTTCACTGCGAGGCACTCCTTCTCGACAATCAAGTATTTCTTCTCCCTCGGGAGGAGCTTCCTGCTGACATACATGATGGGGTGCTCCTCACCTTCCTGCTCCTGTGACAAAACTGCCCCTACCCCTGTGTCAGACACGTCTGTCTGGACCAGGAGGCTTATTGAGAAGTCCGGGGTGACGAGTACCGGGTGCGAACATAGCGCATCCTTCAGGTCCTGGAACGGCGCCTCTGTGTCCTTCATCCATCGCACCATCTGGGGTAGTCGTGCCTTTGTTAAGTCTGTGTGGGGAGAAGCTATTGCGGCAGAGTTAGGTACAAATCTACTGTAGTACCCTGCTAACCCCAGGAAGGTCTTCACCTGCCTCTTGATTCGGGGAACCGGCCATCACCTAATGGCAGCGATATTTTTCCTCTTGGGGTTTCACATTTCCCCTCCCGATCTGATATCCCAGGTACTCCACCTTGGCGTAGCCCAGCTTGCACTTGTGGGGGTTTGCGGTCAGGCCTGCATCCCTTAGCGAATCAACCACGGCCTGTAGCTTACAAAGCAGAGACTCCCAAATGTCACTGTGCACAATGATGTCATCCAGATAAGCAGCTGCGTACTCACTATACCCCTTCATCAGGACGTACCTCGCCATCACCAAGCGGTCGATCAGTTTGTCCACCCGGGGCATGTGGTAGGCATTGAAACTACTGACCTCGTTCAGGCCCCAGAAGTCATTACAGAAACGGACGGTTCCATCCGTTTTTGGAACCAGCACTATGGGGCTAGACCACTCACTGTGTGACTCCTCCAGTACTCCCATTTCTAACATTGTCATCACTTCCCGCTGGACCGCCACCCTCCGGGCTTCTGGTATCCGGTATGGACGTTTACACCCTTTTTCTCCTAGACGGGTGTGGATCTGATGTTCCACGAGATCCCGGCACCTCGGAAAACATGGCCGAATTCTGCTGGACCAACTCTCTGAGTTATTGTTGTTGGGTCGGGCTGAGATCTTCCCCCATTGCAACTTTGACCGAGGGCAGGCCATGCTGTGGCCATGGCCACGTTATGCACAGCGCCTCGCATTCATGCAATTTCTTCAGTAAGTTCACATGGTAAAGCTGGAGGGGTTTTCTACGCCCTGGTTGGCGGATCTTATAGTTGACGTCGCCTACCCGCTCAACAATGTCATAGGGCCCATGCCACGTAGCCAGGCATTGACTCTCCGTTGTAGGGATCAGCACCAAGACCTTCTCACCAGGTTGGAACTCTCGTGGTTGGGCCCCCCGCCCGATTGTAGACGCGCTCCTGGGCACATTGCGCCTGGGCCATGTGCTCTCTCACCACTGGCCAAATCGCAGTCATCCTCTCCCACATCTCCTCCACATGTTCTACTACGCTGCGAAGGGGGGTCAGCTGCTCTTCCCAGACCTCCTTGGCTAGGTCCAGCAGCCCGCGGGGCCGACAGCTATACAGGAGTTCAAAGGGGGAGAACCACTTGGATGCTTGGGGTATCTCATGCAATGAAAACATCAGGTGGGGCAGAAGCTGGTGCCAGTTCCTCCCATCTCTCTCGATGACCTTCAGCATCTGTTTTAGGGTCTTATTGAAGCGTTCCACCAGCCCGCGCATTTGTGGATGGTACACACTGGTCCTCACCTGTTTGATTCGTAACAGATTGCAGACATCATTCATCACAGGAGACATGAACGCGGTGCCCTGGTCTGTCAGGATTTCCGCCGGAATACCCACCCGGCTAAATAAATGGAAGAGCTCCCGTGTGATACCTTTTGCTGCCGCCATGTGTAGCGGGATTGTCTCAGGATACCGGGTAGCGTAATCCATGATTACCAGGATGTATTGGTGTCCCATCGCGGTCTTCACCAACAGACCCACCAGATACATTGCCACCCGCTCAAATGGCACTCCTATAATGGGCAAGGGAACCAAAGGGTTTCGATAATGCACCCTCGGAGCTGTGATCTGGCACTCCAGGCAACTACGGCAGTAGTCCTCCATGGCGCGCTTGACTCTGGTCCAGTGGAACCGGTTCCCGATCCGCTCCCTGGTTTTCGCCATCCCCAGTTGTGCCCCAAACAGGTGGGTGTGGGCAAGCTGCAACACAGTCCTAACATACTGTCTGGGTATGTCTCCCCATTATGCTTTACTACCTGATACAATAAATTTTACTTGATTGAGAAGTGGGGTAAGCGCCAAACACTTACCCCAGGTAACAGTACGCCATCCACCACAATCACCTGGCCTCTAGGGTTCTGGAGATTGGGGTCTTCTAACTGGGCTTTCCCGAACTGACCTGTGAGGATTTCCTGTGTCGGGAGGTCCATCTAGGGCCTCTACCTCCATTAAGGGGAGCCTGTGGTCTTTATCGCACAGTGGCTCGCTTGCCCGAGCAGGGTTGTCTCCCTCCTCCGGGTCCGACTCGGGCCAAGTGGACACCTCTCATGGCGGGGGTTGGGTTGCACAAGCCACCTACTTTTTTTCCTTTTCTTCCTACCTCCCGTGCTCGCCTCCCCAGGTCCTTCTTCCACAGTGCCTGGAAGAGAGGGCAGTCTCGACTGAGGAGAATGAACACGGGTAGGTTAGGAACAGCTCCCACGCGCATCTGGCACTCCCCCCTTGGGGTGGTTATCCTCACTGGCACTGTTGGGCACCTCTTCGTGTTGCCATGTACACAGGACACTGTCACCTCCTACAGGACACCTCGTCCCCCGGTTCCTCCTTCCCCTCTCGTGTGAGCCACTGCGGGTGGGCCAGGGTCACCAGTGCTGGTGTCGATGCCATCGATTCGCACAGGCACCATCAGAGGGACCATCTCGGTGTGCGCCCAACAGAAGGTGACATAACTCACCATCGCGGTTACCCCAGACCTGGGGGATGCGGAGGGCATGGCCTCCTCCCGGCCGGGACAGCTCCACGTGAGGTGCCCCGGCTCACCGCACTCATAGCAGCATCTCTGATCTGGGTCCAGCAGCCGCCGACATTGTCGGTTTTAGTCCCCCTCCCGCTTCACAGCTTCGGCTGGTTCCTTCCAGGCCCCATTTAGCTCCTCAACTCTCTTTGTCTTGTTCGTCCCCATCGTGGCGTCTCCTCTCTCCGCTTAGGCCCCTCTCAGCTGTTCCTGGGTGATCTGGTGAATTTCCACCGTGGTCAGCAATTCCTCCAGGCTCTGGGGGTTCTGCATGCTCACCGTCTTCTTCATCTCGTATGGCAGGGCCCGAAGGTATTTATCCAGGACGAGCTTGTCGAGCATCAGGAGGGACGGTACTTCCATCAGTAGCCAGCCCTTGGTCAGGCACACCAGGTCGCTCATCTGAGCCCGGGGGGAAAGGGTGGGGTCAAAGGCCCAGTCCTGGACCAGTTGTGCATGGCGTGAGAGATTGAACCCATAACGGCTCAGTATCTCCTGTTTGAGTCCCTCAATTTGCTGCCTGGTCAGTGTTCAAATTAGTAGGCCTTCTGGGCCTTCCCAGAGAGGTAGGGTGCCAACAGGCTGGCCCACTTGGGCTTGGGCCATCCTTCCCGCTGTGGCGTCCTCTCAAAGGTGCACAAATACGGGCCAGACTCCTGAGCCCTCCCAACCTTCAACTGGGCTACCTCCGCTACCAGTCTGTGGTTTTCTTGGTGCTGCTCCTCCAGTGCTTGCTCCTGGAGAGCCTGTTGCTTCTGCTGGCTGAGGATGAACTGAGCCACTAGCTCCTCCATGGTAAACTTTGTACGCTCGACTTTAGTCCGCTTTAGTCCGCAAAAACAACTTAAGACAGAAAATAAATATAACAAAGAAAATCACTTAGGGTTCGCTCTGTCCTTCTTCTCTACATTTGCTTGGTATCGGTCTCTCCCTCTCCTCTCCCGCAGTGTGCCACCGTGCTCCTTTTATTTGGCCTCCACGGCTGGTTGGCACTTTCCTCTAATTACCTCCACTTAGAGCTGTCCGTGTCAGTGTGCCCAGCTCCCGTATTCTCAGCAGAGGGAGCCAACGTTGCCTCACATACCTCCCCTCTATTACCATCCCCCGGGGTAGACCTCCTGGGATACCACAAATACAATAGACAAATCTGTATACAGTGTGTGCAAATGAAGTAAGGAGGTAAGGCAATAAATAGGCCATAGTGGCTAAGTAATTACAATTTAGCAATTTACACTGGAGTTATAGACGTGCAGATGAGGATGTGCAAGTAGAAATACTCGTGTGCAAAAGAGCAGAAAAACAAAAACAAATATGGGGATGAGGTAGGTAGTTGGTTGGATGGGCTATTTACAGATGGGCTGTGTACAGCTGCAGTAATCGGTAAACTGCTCTGACAGCTGACGCTTAAAGTTAGTGAGGGAGATATAAGTCTCCAACTTCAGTGATTTTTGCAATTCGTTCCAGTCATTGGCAGCAGAGAACTGGAAGGACAGGCAGCCAAATGAGGTGCTGGTTTTGGGGATGACCAGTGAAATATACTTGCTGGAGCACATGCTACGGGTGGGTGCTGCTATGGTGACTAGTGAGCTGAGATAAGGCGGAGCAAAGACTTATAGATGACCTGAAGCCAGTGGGTTTGGCGACAAATATGTAGCGAGGACCAGCCAACGAGAGCATACAGGTCGCAGTGGTGGGTAGTATATGGGGCTTTGGTGACAAAACGGATGGCACTGTGATAGACTGCATCCAATTTGCTGAGTAGAGTGTTGGAGGCTATTTTGTAAATGACATCGCCAAAGTCAAGGATCAGTAGGAGAGTCAGTTTTACGAGGGTATGTTTGGCAGCATGAGTGAAGGAGGCTTTGTTGCGAAATAGGAAGCCGATTCTAGATGTAATTTTGGATTGGAGATGCTTAATATGAGTCTGGAAGGAGAGTCTAAAGTCTAACCAGACACCTAGGTATGTATAGTTGTCCACATATTCTAAGTCAGAACCGTCCAGAGTAGTGATGCCAGTCGGGCGGGCGGGTGCGGGCAGCAATTGGTTGAAGAGCATGCATTTAGTTTTACTAGCATTTAAGAGCAATTGGAGGCCACAGAAGGAGTGTTGTATGGCGTTGAAGCTCGTTTGGAGGTTTGTTAACACACTGTCCAAAGAAGAGCTAGATGTATACAGAATGGTGTCGTCTGCGTAGAGGTGGGTCAAAGAATCACCCGCAGCAATTGAGAATTGAACCCTGTGGCACCCCCATAGAGACTGCCAGAGGTCCGGACAACAGGCCCTCCGATTTGACAAACTGAACTCTATCTGAGAAGTAGTTAGTGAACCAGGCGAGGCAGTCATTTGAGAAGCCAAGACTATTGGGTCTGCCGAATGATTGACAGAGTCGAAAGCCTTGGCCAGGCCAAGGCAACTCCCTGAAAAACCTCCCTCTCCAAAGACCCAGTTCAAGCTCATCACCGGAAACATCCTTTTCCAACAATATAAGTCATATTCACTATATGATATGCAAATAAATTGATGAACAATAAAATGAAATATATGTATAAACTATTTCAAACGAATCAGAGTTAATCTAAGAGATATACCTAACACAACATCATTTATTTTCTTGTGGAATGTAAGAGATTTCAATTCCAACCTATCTATAGCATAACAACTCCCGGTGACCAAGCTGGTGTTGACCAAGGGCGATTCACGATGATCCAATGCTCTGTACCGGTACCTTTCTGCATTGTGTTCTGGTGATTTGAAAGGTGAAAGGGAAGGGAAAGCTCTGGACCCAATTCTGCCGGTTGTCTCTCTTATAATGACTGCAAGAAATTGATACAAATGCAAAAACGTTAATGCTGCGTCTGGACTCTCATGCACAAGTATATTTGCCTCTCCTCATCAGGCTTTGAGCAAACTCACATCAACCAAAAATGCATTGTACAAAATGTACATGTTAATATTTTCAAAAGACTCAAATGTAATTTTATTTACGTTGTACGCCAACACACTAATAATTTGCTAATAAGTGCTAAACGTTCATTTGAGTGTACTATTATACCGAGGCATACTAATGAGGCAGTAGCGCCATTTCTAACATGACCGGACAGGTAACAAAATGACCAACCGCTAACTAGGCACAATAAACATGAAATACAAAACGTCACATTTCATAACATCTGCATGGAATGGATACAAATGCAAGGCGAACGTTAATGCTGCCATCTGGTCTCTCATACACAAGTATATTTGCCTGATAAAAGACAAAAGACAGTGCAGAATGCCCATGATAAAATCGTTAGAAAACTCATGCTGTCTGTACCTGAGACAGACCCTCTCCCGCACCCAAAGCCAATAGTAGCTGGGCTAGCCTTGCAAAGTTGCACACTAAAATGATCCCCATTTACACTAATATAGTATACAGTGCCTTCAGAAAGTATTCAGACCCCTTGACTTTTTCCACATTTTGTTAAGTTACAGCCATGTTCAAAAATGTATTAAATAAAATGCTCAGCAATCTACACACAATAACACACAATGACAAAGTGAAAACAGGTTTTTAGAAATGCTTGCTGATATATATACAGTATATCACAAAAGTGAGTACACCCCTCACATTTTTGTAAATATTTGAGTATATCTTTTCATGTGACAACACTGAAGAAATGACACTTTGCTACAATGTAAAGTAGTGAGTGTACAGCTTGTATAACAGTGTAAATTTGCTGTCCCTCAAAATAACTCAATACACAGCCATTAATGTCTAAACTGCTGGCAACAAAAGTGAGTACACCCCTAAGTGAAAATGACACAATTGGGCCCAGTTAGCCATATTCCCTCCCCGGTGTCATGTGACTCGTTAGTGTTACAAGGTCTCAGGTGTGAATGTCATCGCTCTCACACTGACTGAAAAAAAGAATTGTTGCTCTACATAAAGATGGCCTGGGCTATAAGAAGATTGCCAAGACCCTGAAACTGAGCTGCAGCACGGTGGCCAAGACCATACAGCGGTTTAACTGGACAGGTTCCACTCAGAACAGGCCTCGCCATGGTCGACCAAAGAAGTTGAGTGCACATGCTCAGCATCATATCCAGAGGTAGTCTTTGGGAAATAGACGTATGAGTGCTGCCAGCATTGCTGCAGAGGTTGAAGGGGTGAGGGGTCAGCCTGTCAGTGCTCTGCAAGGAAGCCTCTTCTAAAGATGATACACAAGAAAGCCCGCAAACAGTTTGCTGAAGACAAGCAGACTAAGGACATGGATTACTGGAACCATGTCCTGTGGTCTGATGAGACCAAGATAAACTTATTTGGTTCAGATGGTGTCAAGCGTGTGTGGCGGCAACCAGGTGAGGAGTACAAAGACAAGTGTGTCTTGCCTACAGTCAAGCATGGTGGTGGGAGTGTCATGGTCTGGGGCTGTATGAGTGCTGCCGGCACTGGGGAGATGCAGTTCATTGAGGGAACCATGAATGCCAACATGTACTGTGACATACTGAAGCAGAGCATGATCCCCTCCCTTCGGACACTGGGCCGCAGGGCAGTATTCCAACATGATAACGACCCCAAACACACCTCCAAGATGACCACTGCCTTGCTAAAGAAGCTAAGGGTAAAGGTGATGGACTGGCCAAGCATGTCTCCAGACCTATACCCTATTGAGCATCTGTGGGGCATCCTCAAACGGAAGGTGGAGGAGTGCAAGGTCTCTAACATCCACCAGCTCCGTGATGTCGTCATGGAGGAGTGGAAGAGGACTCCTGTGGCAACCTGTGAAGCTCTGGTGAACTCCATGCCCAAGAGAGTTATGGCAGTGCTGGAAGATGATGGTAGTCACACAAAATATTGACACTTTGGGCCCAATTGTGACATTTTCACTTAGGGGTGTACTCACTTTTGTTGCCAGCGGTTTAGACATTAATGACTGTGTGTTGAGTTGTTTTGAGGGGACAGCAAATTTACACTGTTATACAAGCTGTACACTCACTACTTTACATTGTAGCAAAGTGTCATTTCTTCAGTGTTGTCACATGAAAAGATATACTCAAATATTTACAAAAATGTGAGGGGTGTACTCACTTTTGTGATATACTGTATGTATGTTTTAAATACCTTATTTACATAGTATTCAGACTCTTTGCTATGAGACTCAAAATTGAGCTCAGGTACATCCTGTTTCCATTGATGATCATTGAGATGTTTCTACAAATTCATTGGAGTCAACCTGTGGTAAATTAAATGAATTGGACACCTGTCTATATTAGGTCCCACCGTTGACAGTGCATGTCAGAGCAAAAATCAAGCCATGAAGTCAAAGGAATTGTCCATAGAGCTCCGAGACAGGATTGTGTCGAGGCACAGATCTGGAGAATGGTATCAAAAAATGTCTGTAGCATTGAAGGTCCCCAAGAACACATTGGCCTCAATCATTCTTAAATGGATGAAGTTTGGAACCACCAAGACTCTTCCTAGAGCTGGCCACCTTGCCAAACTGAGCAATCGGGAGAGAAGGACCTTGGTCAGGGAGGTGACCAAGAACCTGATGGTCACTGACAGAGCTCCAGAGTTCCTCTGTGTAGATGGGAGAACCTTCAAGAAGGACAACAGTCTCTGCAGCACTCCACCAATCAGGCCTTTATGGTAGAGTGGCCAGAAGGAAGCCACTCCTCAGTAAAAGGCACATGACAGCCCGCTTGGAGTTTGCCAAAAGGCACCTAAAGACTCTCACACCATGAGAAACAAGATTCTCTGGTCTGATAAAACTAAGATTGAACTCTTGGGCCTGAATGCCAAGCCCGTCACCATCTCTGTGGTGAAGCATGGGGGTGGCCGCATCATGCTTTGGGGGTGTCTTTCAGTGGGAGACTAGTCAGGATCGAGGTACAGATGAACGGAGCAAAGTACAGAGATATCCTTGATTCCAGCCAGAGCCTGGACTTGAACTTCTCTGGAGAGACTTAAAAATAGCTGTGCAGCAACGCTCCCCATCGAACCTGACAGAGCTTGAGTGGATCTGCAGAGAAGGATGGGAGAAACTCCCCAAATACAGATGTGCCAAGAACCTGACAGAGCTTGAGAGGATCTCCAGAGAAGAATGGGAGAAACTCCCGAAATACAGATGTGCCAAGCTTGTAGAGTCATACCCAAGAAGACTGGATGCTTTAATCGCTGCCAAAGGTCCTTCAACAAAGTACTGAGTAAAAGGTCTGAATACTTGTGCAAATGTTATATTTCAGTTTTTTATTTGTTATAAATTTGCAAAGAAATCTAAAAACTGTTTTTGCTTTGTCATTATGGGGTATTGTGTGTAGATTGATGGACAAAAAAACAATTTAATCAATTTTAGAATAAGGCTGTAACCTAACAAAATGTGGAAGAATACGGTCTGAATACTTTCCGAAGGCACTGCACTGCACTGTAGTGCAACAACACTAAATCAACGACAATATCATTTTTGCCCATCTTTTTTGTGCATTTGTGAACATTTGCTAACATGTGCATTCAAAAGACCAGAGCACACATAAACACATACAGTACCTCTTCTCATCACGCTTTGAGCAAAGTGAGAAGTAAAAGCATGGCTCCCGTTGATGACATCACAACATCAACACAATTTAGAAAATAAACACAATAAAATAGTTCAGTCTTTAAAGTAGTGTAATACATTTTAAAATAACCTTAAAATAATACATGAAAATAAATATGAGGGATTTTCTGTGAAAAGCACATTTTACACCTGTTACATTGGCATGGTGGAATGTAATAAATGAAGAGGGGTGTGTGTGTGTGTGTGTGTGTGTACGTGTCCATCGACAAAGTTATGACTCCACCAGGTGTATGTGTGTACGTTGTTGTTGCACAGTAGCGAGACGGTTTTAATTTCTATGGACTCTGGAGGTCAGTCTGACAATGTGCCCCGTATCGGACTTCTGTCCTTGCTCGTGAGGCATTCAATCTATTTATAAAGGAACCTTTTTTCCTTTTCTGGTTAGTGTGGCACGTTTCAATGCTTTTGCATCTATTCAGCCCACTCTCCTGTCTCCTCTCTCCCCTAATCCTGTATTGTATTGGTGTTCAGAGGGTTGATGTGGTGCAGCCAATTGGTTAAAGAGTCACAGAAGTCAGTGTGAACCTATCCTTTCACTTCCTGTCCAGCTAGAGCGCGGCCACATCCAATATTTCCTGATGGGCCCGCAGAGAAGATGAAAGGATTCGGTTTTAAGAGAGGTACCGGCCCTCCCACCAAACAGAGACGGTAGCCGTACAATGGATTGCAGCGCCTTACAGCAGGTTAATCTAATTTAAGAGAAAGGAGGAAGAGGGTGAGAAGGGAGGAGAGTGTTCACTTCCATCTGCGGTGAATGCAATTTAGCTAATTCACTGGGGTGGTGGTCGTGGTAAGCCTCTTGATACAGGGAGTTATTGCTCCTGGAGTAATGCCAAGGAACTAGGATTGGATAGGACAGGGTTTCCTGTTGACCTTTGAACTCAGATCATATGACCCTCATACCACTGCCTCTGGGCTCCCAGTGGTCCAATGCCGTGGCCCGTGAGAGAGGCGTCCATCTCTCCCAGAGGCAGCCCCTCATAATAGAATGTCATCCTCTCAGACCTCCCACTCAACTATCCCTCAGAGGATCTCCAGTGCACTCCTCCCCACTCTAATATTCCACCACAGCACACCCCCAACTTCAAACAAATAAACAGTGGGTGTCGCGGCCTGTGTAGGCTTGATTCTGATTGGCAGCTTTAATCAGCTACATTTGATCATTACTTCCAAAATGGGCCTTGGCTTTAATGCCGTAACCTCTACCACTGAGGCAGACAACAGCGGCAAACAATAACAATAAGCAATAACAGAGTCCTGTCACTGAGCTGCAGTACTTTCGGACAGGATATTGTCTTTCGTAGTGTCACTGACACAGAGAGCGACCCGTTCCCACTGCGCGCTCCATTTAGGGCTATAGTGGTATAAACACGCCCTACTGGCTGCAGTTAAAACACAGTCTAATGGGATCTTCTGGCCAACTCATCAACGTTAACGACAGGACGCAGAGCTAAAATTAATTTTCCACACAAAAGAGCCTGTAGAAAGTGCGGTCCCGTGCAGACATGGCTGCTGAGAGTTTAACGGCCGTAGCCATATTTAATTAGAGAGCCCGGCCCAGGGATAGAGCTTGTGTTCCTGGTTAAACAAGCCAGCTTATGCCGCCAGCCTGCTTCATGTACCGTGGACTGGGGGTCACAGACCGGTCTGGGCTGTGGTGGGCTGGTCTGGGGCTCCCTGTGTGGGTGGCATGTGTGGCTGGTGTATTTTGGTCTGGGCCGAAGTCACATGTAGGTGTGAAATGAGCGCATTGAGGGAGGATCAAAAATACACATGAAACACAGATTGTGTGGCTGGCCCCGTGCACCTGTCTCACCTCAGCTCCCGTGTCGTCTGAAGGGAGAGTTCAAAGTTCACATCTGACAGGATTAGAGACAGTCTCGTGCAGAGGACCAGACATAGCAAACCTAATGTTTTGACTATCTTCAGCCAATGTTCGGAAAACAATCTGAACAGTGTATCCGTAGAGGTTTATTGAGTAATTCATGGAAAACCCCATCTCAGGATGAGATCTCTCAGTTTAACACTGTAGTGATCCATTTATTAAGTGTTGTTTTCTTTACTCTGTGTTGTTACTAATCAATCTCCCTGATTTCCCACTGCAATTACACCCAAATAACATCTTTTTTCAGAGCCAACATTCAGAGAAACTGGTAATCATGGTCTAATTGTTCATTCAGATACCTCATTGGCCTAGCACTTTATAGCTACATTTTTGTGATTGGTGAGGAATTTAGAGTGGGTGGAGCTGAGGGTTGATTATACAATTGTTATTTATCCTGTTTATCACCAATGACATGTTAATCTCCATCAAGGAGTTAGGGAAAGTACAAACGCTGTTCCTCAGCGTTAAGTATTCCTGTTTCAAAAAGGGAAACACGTTTCAATTCATTGAAGTGGCTGCATTCTCCATGCAAGAGGTTGTTGTTGAGGACGAGGGTACTTTTACAGTTTGACCCTTTGCAGCTCTTTTGTTGGGCTTTAATACGTTTGGCACGCACTGGCACTGGGGTCCTCAATAGACAGAGAAATTGATCTGTTTTTTGTAAAGTGAGCTCTGGATAGGCGTCCTGGGTTTCAATGCCTTTGTGGAGCTAATTTTAGGCAAGCACTCTGCGAGCTGCTTAGAGGGTCTACTACTGGCCAGGCATTCAGGAGGGGAAGCGCTCCCATCGCCCCTCAATGTCTCCCCGTGGCTCCCCGTTACTCCTCCACTCCCCTCTATGGACCACAGAACTACCCCATTGTTCCCAAACTCAAGACAAGCCCTTGTCCCACTTTGGACTTGGTTATTCTGCCAGGCAGATGGAGCGGGTGTAGACAGTTGTGACCCCTAAACACGCAACTCAGCAGGATTCAATCACCCCAAATAGACTGAATACCATTCAGACACTAAACAGGGATATCTTTATATCTGATGGGGGGAGGGGGGGGGGTTCGGTCCAGAGTTTTAGAGCAGAGAATTGTAACTTGGTTGCATAATCTATTTTGAATGGATAAGAAAAAAGCACTTCTCACTTCTGATCAAAAAGCAAAGCCTGTTTCTCAAAGGTTACTTGATGGTGTTTCAATAAGAAAGTAGCCCTTTTTTCTCATACTTATGAAATATAGTTATCTTAAAATACATTTTGGCTTCTTTTTATTCCCTTTCCATGCCACAGTACAAAATGCTTTCACTCTCGTTTTTTTAAAGCCCACTGCAGTAAAAGTGTTATTGGTTGGAGTGACTAATTAGTGGAGAGGAAAATGGATTCAAAGTTTGTGTTTTGTGGGTTGGTGTGCTCTCTTTGAAAGCCCTCCAACCCTTATGTATGTGGGGCTGGCATCATGGGATTCTTGTTCAACTGGATTAAATCACTGTGTGAATGTTTGAATACCAACAGAAGTGAAATGTGGGCATTTGTGCATATTGAAATATAAATGTGTATAGTTATCCATATGTAATTGTTTTAATCTCAACATAAGGGAGGACTATCAGAGCAGAGCAACAATGGGCTGGGGGTGAGATTTACCCAATGTCATGGACTTAATTGAGAAAGGCATCAGTAATGTTTGTTATCACAATGAGTATCATATTATTCATGAGCACCATCTCAGTAGCATCAGCAAAGCATGCCTTTACATTGGCCTCTTAAAAGCATGATTTACCATTCTTTCCTGTTTTATTTTTTAATGGGGTTAGTAGTCAGGTGACCTTCTCTTACACACCTGTTGTGACCAAGGTGACACCTACCATCTTTAAAGGCCCAGTGCAGTCAAAAACATTGTCCTGTGCTATATATACTGTATACACAACCGTTAAAAGGTTTGGGGTCACTTAGAAATGTCCTTGTTTTTGAAAGAAAAGCACATTTCTCGCATGGAATAGCCTTCATTTCTCAGATCAAGAATAGACTGACGAGCTTCAGAAGAAAGTTATTTGTTTCTGGCCATTTTGAGCCTGTAATTGAACCCACAAATGCTGATGCTCCTGATACTCAACTAGCCTAAAGAAGGCCAGTCTTGCTTCTTTAATCAGAACAGCAGTTTTCAGCTGTGCTAACCTCATTTTCAATGGGTTTTCTAATTATCAATTAGCCTTTTAAAATTATAAACTTGGATTAGCAAACACAACGTGCCATTGGAACACAGGAGTGATGGTTGCTGATAATGGGCCTCTGTACACCTATGTAGATATTCCATAAAAAATCTGCCGTTTCCAGCTACAGCAGTCATTTACAACATTAACAATGTCTACACTGTATTTCTGATCAATTTGATGTTATTTTAATGGACAAAAAAATCTAAAACAAGGACATTTCTAAGTGACCCCAAACTTCTGAACGGTAGTGTATTTTTCCACACTATGAGGTTGGAATAATACTGTCAGATTGGGAGCATTATGATAATGCCCTTTTAGTGTTAGAGTGTTAGACCACTACCAGACAGTCCTATTATTACTTGTAAAATTACACATTGCTTAGAAGCAATTTTTGTTTATTTTTGACAATTTTAATTATTTTAATTGTTTTATTTATTTATTTCTCCTTTATTTAACCAGGTAGGCTAGTTGAGAACAAGTTCTCATTTACAACTGCGACCTGGCCAAGATAAAGAAAAGCAGTTCAACACATACAACAATACAGAGTTACACATGGAATAAACAAACATACAGTCAATAACACCCCTCTATTACCATCCCCCGGGGTAGACCTCCTGGGATACCACAAACACAATAGACAAATCTGTATACAGTGTGTGCAAATGAAGTAAGGAGCAATAAATAGGCCAATAGCGGCGAAGTAATTACAATTTAGCAATTTACACTGGAGTGATATACTGTATGTGCAGATGAGGATGTGCAAGTAGAAATACCGGTGTGCAAAACAAAAACAAAAACAAATTATGAGGATGAGGTAGGTAGTTGGTTGGATGGGCTTTTTACAGATGGGCTGTGAACAGCTGCAGCGATCGGTTAGCTGTTCTGACAATTGAAAACAATAACAGTAAGGTACTTAATTGTTACCCAGAAATGATTTGATATTGTAATAAAAACCTCTGCATTGGACCTTTAAAGTCCCCTCACCTCCACAACTATGGTACCTATACCTTGCTCAGATAGCATGACAAGCTTGCAGATTTGGATGACTTTCTCGCCTCATCCTGACTCTCACAAACCTGCCGTTTTTTCTCCACTTGTAGAAATAGTCAGATTAAGTGAGGAGGAGAGAGAGAGAGGTAGAGTAGGGTGACTCATCATCTCTGTTCACAAAATGCCCCAATTACCGTATTCCCTGAAGAGATGTGCATCGTCCCACTCCCCTCCCTCGACTCCCCTCCAGCTCTTCCAGATACAGAAAGACTGTAGTCAGCTGCACCTTAAAAAACAAGACATTCTGGTTCTATGTGGAAATCATAGGGGACGTTTGCACTGACACAAAATGTTCCAATTATTACATTTCTGACAGACCACTGCTTTAAGTCTCGTTATCCATGGGATTCACCATGAGTTACTTCCAATACAAAGCTTCATGAGATTCTTCGATGTATAGATGTGTTCGCTTTTGTTCTTGATGTATGAGTGTCGTTGTGATCAATCGCTCAAGTGCTGTACTGTACAGACCACATGCCCGATACAGCCTCATGTTAAATAAATGGATTTGAATGGGCAATTAAAGTTGCCTGTTGAATAATTTTTGCCCTTGACTTGAGAATGTGTATTGACGATTAAGATACATTTATAAAAAAATAAAAAAAGAGGCTTATGAATCGGGTTACTGACATTTCTGACTGAATTTATGAGATCAAGAGAAAGGAGATGCCCAAAAACCCTTATTTATGTCCAAAAGCGAAGACTGCTCTCCTTTCTTTAGATCCTACCTTGCAGTACACCATTACAGGACAGAGGATGACCAGAAACACTCCTTATGACAAAGTAGAAAAGTTATTGTAGACAAGTGGCCTTGATTCTACCAGGACTCTGAGTACACTGCCACTGTCCCATTTCTGACCTGATCTAACCGTTTCAGCATGTGGTGATTGCCAGCAATGGGGTTTGATTCTATTTATCTGTGTCTCATTCTAAATGGAAATGCAATCAAACGAAAATGAACACAACACAATTGTGTGCATGAATCAGCTGCATTTACTTGACTGTGGAACCTAGAGTTGATTACAGAGGGAGAGTTTAAAGAGACATATCTGATTGCTATGCTGTCTGGTTATAAGGAGCAGTTTGAAACTTAGCTGTTGGGTTGAGGAGGGGCCAGACCTCTGCTAAACCCAGGGGGAGACTGTCACTGACTGATACTGCGTGTCTCTGTAATTCAATGCCCGGGCAGAGAAGAAAATCCTTAGCTTTCTTTTATAATAGATGGATAGTTATGTCTTTGCATGGATAGTTTTTCCAATGGCCTTGCCGGTGGAAAGGAGCATTTGACAATGGTTGTCCCCACAATGCCTTCACAAGCTTTCTCTGCCTGGTCTAGATGCGGAACGGTTTGCGGCGCAGCCTGTCACAATGGTGTCCCTAGGCAGGATAAGAGGAGCAGCCAAAACTCTCCTCTGATCCTATTGATGTCTGAGCTTAACTCTAATTGAGGAGGTACTCGCTCAGAGCGCATAGAGCTGCCGATTCCAAGCCGCTCGCTTCCCACCAGCTCCGACTCAGAGCACAGTCAGAAAAACATGTCATTTTTATGTCCCAGAAGCCTTGTGGCGTCGCCGATTTTTAACATATACATTTTAATTTGTGAGGAATGACCTCAATGACTTGATGCAGAGTGCGTCGGGGGTTCGTGGAGAAGGCAGGATTCAGACAGTTTAGGGAATGAAGTAAAATGGCAAATGAGACATGGATGGGGTGTTTATTCTGGTAAAGTAGGACACATGCAGCTGTTAGAGGGAGATGCACTCACACACACAGAGTTACTAATTAATGGACTGGGTTGGCCAACCAAAGCCTGAGTATGGCCTGAGTGTGTTTTATTGAAGTTTAGAGGAGAGGCTGTTTGTTTGTGTTTGTGCATTGTTATATTATGATGATAGTTGACATTTCTAGTGGATTGTTAATAGGCAGGAAGGTGTGGAGAGGAGAGAGGCTTTTCAAATTCACAGTGAGGATCTCCTTCAGTCGTGTGACCAGGCTCTTTGGGGCCGCTGAAGGCTACTGGATGCTACTTGAAGCAAAACACAGCTCGTGAATCACTTTAATTAAAAATACCAGCTCTGTTTATGTATTGTGTGTGTGTGTGTGTGTGTATGTGTGTGCGTGTGCTTGTGTGAGAGAGAAAACATTTACTGTTCTGGTAATGTTTTCTTTTTAGGTTTCAGGAAGATTCTAAGAACATTTTACTCTGGTTCGTTGAATGTTCTCCTGGGAGATTTTATTAACTCTGGAGGTTTTTAATAACTTCCTTAAAACTTTCACTGAATGTTTCAATAAGACTTTTAATAACACTGCTAGCTTATTTTGAGTTAACATTTTTTTTTAACTCCAAGCACAGATAGGACACATGGAAATTCATTTCCTTAAGGCATAAATACGTTTGGTTTGCTCCTAGCAGAACTCGGATAGGTGAAGCGACCGGCTGTGCTCTCATACTCCCTAAACACCTTTGCTTGAAAAGGGAGAAATATGCAGAAATATTTATGGTGTTTGTCCCTGTTGAACCACTGTAGCAACAACATAGCCAGAAACATGACCTCAAAAGAGTCTGAATTCATCTAAGATAAATCAAGAAATCTGTCATTAACATTTTTGACGAGGAGTCGTGCAATTTTACATCTAGCTAAAATGTTTGGTGCGGTATTTCTCAAGTGAAAGAATGTACATCAAAACTAGTCATCTCTTGTTGAATGACAACAAACACTTTATGTTCCCACTCCTACTAGAAGTACTGTTGACCAATCACCGACGAAGGGGTGTAGACTTCGGCTAACAAACTTCGACAGCCCCCCAAAACACCTGCTGAAGACCAAAACGAAATGTAAATGTAGTCATAATATATGACTGAACTGTTTAGACTGGGAAGCACATGGTGAACTTTAGGCATTAGTCATGTGAACACGTCTTTTTTATTGTGACACAGCATAAGTGAGATTCAAACCTATAATATTCTGTTCTCTATCCATGGAATTAGTCCACTGCGCCACCAGAATTAAGCTAGTATCATGTTTTTTTACGCATACAAAGTTGTTCATTTTAGTCTATTCAAACAGAGCCCATTTCAAAGGAAACAAGCACTCATTAAGATCAGGTGTGGACAATTAGAGGACGCGGCCAACACACCTGAACACACTTAACAAGATAGAAGATAGAGAGAGTTTTGTTGATACTGAGAACGTAATGTATATGTTTAAAATAACATTCTTAGAACGTTCTCTGAATGTTAATTAAAATGCTCTTGTTGTTTCTATGGAAACTTTTCTTCATGGTCTGAGAACGGAATTTATAACTTATTGATGTTAAGTTAATGTGTACAAATATATTTTTTTAAACATTCCCAGAATATTGCCAATAACTGACATAAAAGAGAGCCATATGTAACGGATGTGAAACGGCTAGCTTAGTTAGCGGTTCGCGCTAAATAGCGTTTCAATCGGTCACTTGCTCTGAGACCTTGAAGTAGTAGTTCCCCTTGCTCTGTGAAGCGATGGGCTCCATGTGGCTTTTGTGGAGCGATGTGGCTTTTGTGGAGCGATGGGTAACGATGCTTCATGGGTGTCAGTTGTTGATGTGTGCAGAGGGTCCCTGGTTCGCGCCCGGGTATGGGCGAGGGGACGGTCTAAAGTTATACTGTTACACATACATTATCTGAACGTTCTGAGATCATCACTTAAGTCACACCATTTTTGAGAAATTTCCCAGGATGAAGTTAAATATGATGTTGAATGGAACCACATGGGAACTTGTGTGAAATGTTCTGTGTGTCAAACCAGTTGGAGAATGTTCCTAGAATATTACCAGTTGAAATTAAACATTTAGGAAACGTTCTGTTAAAGTCATTAAAAAATATATATTAATCAGTGTTTTGTTTTTTTAAGTTCTTTAAATGTGCCGAGGAAGGCCCTAAAAATTGCCAAAGACTCCAGCCACCCTAGTCATAGTCTGTTCTCTCTGCTACTGCACGGCAAGCAGTACCGGAGAACCAAATCTAGGTCCAAAAGGCTTCTTAATAGCTTCTACCCCCAAGCCATAAGACTGCTGAACAGCTAATCAAATGGCAACCTGGACAACTTGCATTGACCCCCCCTCCCCCCTTTTTTACGCTGCTGCTACTCTCTGTTTATTATCTGCGTTGTCATTTTAGCCCTACCTACATGTATATAATGCCTCAATTACCTCGACAAACCTGCACATTGACTCATTATTTTGATTTTATTGTTGCTATTTTATTTTTTACTTTAGTTTATTAGTGAATATTATTCTTAACTCTTATTTTTCTCAACTGCATTGCTGGTTAAGGGCTTGTAAGTAAGCATTTCACAGGAAGGTCTACACCTGTTGTATTCGACGCATGTGACAAATAACATTTGACTTGATAAGATTTTGAGAAAGTTCCCAAGCCAAGCAACTTTCCTGCACCATTCCCAGTAAGTTTTGAGAAGGTCGTATGCAAAAGAACCATAGGACAACCAAGGACAACCAAGTTCTCACCAAGCTCTCACCAAGTTCTCAGAACGTTATGTGCTAGCTGGGGTGTGTGCACAGGTGCGTGCATCAGACAGAGAGAGTATATTTTACCCAATATGACAGAAAATCCCACTGTTGTATCCAAAAACGCACAGTTTAAAATATTCACAATTCAAATATTCAACAGCCATTGAATTAGGAAGTCTCAATACATGTGTTTTATTAGCATAACCATCTAGCATTTTAAGCAGGGACACAGAGTGATTACTGAAGAAACTACTCTGACTGAAGTGAAGTTGAAGGAACACATTTGAAAACTTGTCAAATGCTTGCAGAAACTGTCACTTGCTGCACTTATTGTACTGTATGTGACTTGAACTGCAAACAGCATTGAGAAGAATTCTAAGGTTTAACAGGGTGTCCTCCTCTCTATAGTGAATTTCTTTGCTTTTGAAGTTGAGGTGGTGACATTGAATGAAGGAAATGTCTAATTAGAGTTCTGTGAGTGCTGTCCCAGAACAGAGAAGTATGACTGACTCACAGCATAGGAAGCCAGAATCCAAGTATATGTTTCTATCTGCCTCAGGGAAAACACAGACTTTAAGGGGATGAGTGAATGGATCCTCCTACAACAAACAGATACACAAAGTGTTGGCACAGGGTTCAGGGGCCATGCCAACTCATACCTGCTGGGCATCATGAAGGAGCGATACGGGAGCTCTGCCACTTAATACAGCAGACTCCGTTCACATTCCTTCCACTCCAGTGCAAAGTGACACACTCCACATACAGCTTGTCATGTGTCCTGTGATCAGGGGAGTGTGTGTGTCTGACGCACGTCCCAGATTAAGGGGATCAGAGGTCAGGGGATTGACGTGTCATAGCCTTTCCCCTCAGATCTAACAATGCCACCTCCCGATGAGATCTGACGGACGGGCCCATCTGATAGCGGCGGTACAGTCAGGGGCACTGAGAGGAAATATCAGGAATATCTCTCTCCTCGTTCAATTGGGAAATGACACGCCATGCCATCTCTACAGGGAGTGTATTGAACCGGGTGATGAGTCAAACCCCCCCCCCCTTCCCTTCAGTGCTCCACTAGGCTCTCTTATCTCCCAGCTCATATCCGTGCCCAACTGGCGATGGGCCGGAACCAACAACCCTCTGCATGTATAATTTAAGGAGCCATATTTGTGCGCAGCTGTTATGGGCTCATTAGATAGGAACGATATAGAAACTAATGATACTGTGATAAATGAGCTGTCTCACACACGCAATATGGCATGTCTATCAAAGGAAAGCTCGTCAAGAGCGACAGCGCTAAAGGAGGGTTGATCTAACAAAAAGCACGGAGTAGAAGCAGAAGAAGCTGCCGTCAATGACCATGCTGTTTCATTCCTTCCATCTTTGTCTTGTCAGAAAGAACATTCATGGACTGAAGCTGCTGCGGCAATCAAGGGAAAAGCCCCCCGTATCCCACCCACCCCTCCCTGCCACTCACTCTGATACTGCCTCAAATTAAGTGAGTGCTTTGAAAGGGTTAATCAGCCCATCCACAGGGACACATAGATCAAGACCTGCTTTTTTTAAGTCGAAGCAGAAGCATCTCAGCAACTATACGACGACGAGCGGCGAACGCAGTCAGGCATTTATGTGTGTATGTGAGTGTGTCAGGCGTGCATGAGTGTTAGTGTGGTTGTGTTTCAGTGTGTTCTGTTCTCTTCAGATACACAAGGGCTGGGACCATTAGCCAAATTGATTTGGGCAGTGTGGAGAAGGGGAGAGTGGAGGGGATGAAGGGAGCAGGGCCAGTGGGGAGCCAGTAGGGGCTAATGGGGAGGGGGACAGGGATGGGAGCCAGTAGGGGCTAGTGGGGAGGGGGACAGGGATGGGAGCCAGTAGGGGCTAGTGGGGAGGGGGACAGGGAGGGGAGCCAGTAGGGGCTATTGGGGAGGGGGACAGGGAAGGGGAGCCAGTAGGGGCTAGTGGGGAGGAGGACAGGGGATGGGAGCCAGTAGGTGGCTAGTGGGGAGGGGGACAGGGGATGGGAGCCAGTAGGGGCTAGTGGGGAGGGGGACAGGGGATGGGAGCCAGTAGGGGCTAGTGGGGAGGGGGACAGGGGATGGGAGCCAGTAGGGGCTAGTGGGGAGGGGGACAGGGGATGGGAGCCAGTAGGGGCTAGTGGGGAGGGGGACAAGGGATGGGAGCCAGTAGGGGCTAGTGGGGAGGGGGACAGGGGATGGGAGCCAGTAGGGGCTAGTGGGGAGGGGGACAGGGATGGGAGCTAGTGGGGGTACTAATGGCTCCCTCTCTTCTTTAACTCAGTGAAGGGCAGAGAAGTGTCTAAGGCTCACAGACTAAAAGCCTAATGTACAGTATATCAGAGAACGGGAAGCTTAGCCAAAGGAGATGATGATGATAATCCAGTTAAATTGAAAAATGTCAATGTATCCTCATTCTTCCACATATTGATCCATCAGTGTAATCATACACACAGATAGTTTACAAGATTAGAATTGACTTAGGTTTCTAATGCTTTCAGTATCGCCACGGTTAACTACCCTCTGTAGCCCTTGAGATGTTTACTGTATTTGTATTTGGTCATGGTGAAAAAGCCTGCCACCATTTGAAAGCTTTTAAATACAGAGAAGGCTTTTAACCTTGTGGCTCGGCGGGGCTGCTAGGAATGCATCAGTATGTTGTACATTGTGCAGAGCCTTGAGAGTGTTCAATGGAAGGGCTAAATTAAGGACTACAGGGAAGGTAACAGGGGACTGGTCATGCACACAGACGTGGGAACGTTTCATGGCTGTATTACCAGTAGGGGCTAGACCCTTTGTGTGATGGTAATAGTTGTGTTATTTCTGGTCCAGTCTCTAAATCGTGTGTGTGGACATGATTTTAAAAAGTGTGTCTGATTTGTAGTGCCTTATTTATCACTCCCTAAGTGAGGAAGGGAAGGGAAGGGAAGGGAGGAGAGGATGGATGCTAAAAGCTAGGGTTTGGGTCTGCCATGAATCTGCCCCATGCACTCCTGCTCCTACTTAGCCTGGGACATCATTCCCATTATAAAAATGAATGGACGGGCGATACCATAATCTTAGGAGGAATAGTGTGGGCTTCTTAACAACCCCAAACCCAGATAAATGACTTGGGCAGCCACATGACTTAGAGACACTGCTCTGCTCCTGTGGCTCCTTACAGTAGAGAGGAGAGCAACCAGCACAGTATGTGAGGGGGAAGGTTTCAACGAAACTCCACTCTAGACAGGTTCCCTGATATCTCTCCACAATGTGTGTGTTTTATGTGGATTTGAAGGATCAAACGTATGGATATTATACTGAACTTATATGGGATGACAACCCTCCACGAGATTATCCTGTACCGAAGATGTTTGAAGACTGGCATTTAGAAAATCTGGCCCCTTTAAAAAAGAGTACATTTTTGTTTAAGGCAGGACTGAGTCCATTCTTTCAACTCAGACGTCCTCTCAGACTTCTTATTAATATGCCGTGTATGCAAATGGAACCTTTTATAACATTTTGCTTTTAGGTGATTTTCAATCAGACATTTGATATGTAATATTGGAGGCGGTCCTTATGGTTATGTAAGAAGCTATAATGCAATACCTTCCGTTTCCATGTAACCGTGTGACAAAGATGGCTTCTCATTACTATTCATACGAGTAGAATCTATAGATCATAGATAACCAGGCTGATATCTCTATCATCAGTGTAAAGGGTTCACTAGTAATACTACAGTTATGACCACCTGGAGGATTTCATCACCAGTCATATAGGTCTATTACAGTACATGGATCTCAGATAACCAGGCAGATATCTCTACGGGGCGACAGGTAGCCTAGTGTTTATAGCGTTCGGCCAGTAACTGAAAGGTTGCTAGTTCCAATCCCGGAGTCGACAAGGTGAAAAATCTGTTTGTGCCCTTGAGCAAGGCACTTAACCCTAATTACTCCATGGTTGCCTCCCCGAGGGTGTCTCAGGAAGATAAGTAAAAAAAACACATTTCCAATTCACACATGCGTATTATTACATACTTGTATGTGTGAAATAGGACAAATATAAGAACCCACCAAATGATTATTAAACAGTGACTGGATAGAAAGGCTTTCATCACCAGACACATGGGTACCCTCCATACTGTACATCCCCATACCTCAGGCCCAGCCATACATCACTGATAATCAGTCAGCTTCAGAGTCTCTGTACAAAGGGTTAACTGGTAATACTATGGCTCATGGTCATCTGGAGATTCTCATCAGTCTTGTGGGTAACATTGTACATTCTTATCGTACATATCACACAGGTATCCCAGGTGACCAAGAATCTGTAGCGCTTGAGGAAAGGGTTAACTGGTAATACCACGGCTCATGTCCACCACGAGATTGCCTGCTACATTCAAATGCAGTCATTTTAGGCTCAGGAAGGATTCCTCACGCTCTGGTTGAGTTAAACCATCAATCAATTTATTTCTCTCTGCTTCGTCCATTTCCCCTTAGCGATATTCCCCCTCTGCTTCACATACACATGCACAGTCTCATATATACACTACATCACCAAAAGAATGTGGAGACCTGCTCGTATGTGGACACCACTCCAAAATCATGGGTATTAATATGGAGTTGGTTCCCCCTTTGCTGCAATAACAGCCTCCACTCTTCTGGGAAGGCTTTCCACTAGATGTTGAAACATTGCTGCGGAGACAGGCTTCCATTCAGCCACAAGAGCATTAGTGAGGTCTGGCACTGATGTTGGGCAATTAGGCCTGGCTCGCAGTCAGCGTTCCAATTCATCCCAAAGGTGTTTGATAGGGTTGAGGTCAGGGCTCTGTGCAGGCTATTCAAGTTCTTCCACAAGGATCTTGACAGACTATTTATGTATGGACCTCACTCTGTGCATGGGGGCATTGTCATGCTGAAACAGGAAAGAGCCTTCCCCAAACTGTTGCCACAAAGTTGGAAGCACAGAATCGTCTAGAACTGGAACTAAGAGGCCTAGTCCGAACCATGAAAAACAGCCCCAGACCATCGTTCCTTCTCCACCAAACTTTACAGTTTGCACCGTGCATTTGGGAAGGTAGCGTTCTCCTGCCATCCGCCAAACCCAGATTTGTCCGTCGGACTGTCAGATGGTGAAGCGTGATTCACACCAGCTTTACACCACTTCAGCTGACGCTTGGCATTGCGCATGGTGATCTTAGGCTTGTGAGACGGCCAATGGGGCGCCACTTAGGGCCTTCTCACACTTCCATGGTATGTAGGATTCTAACCTAAAGCCTTGCAGGAGACTCTGGGCTGAAGGACCTGAGGCGGTAGACAGACCCTGAATGAGGGTCAGCACAGGCACACAGTACTTAAAATACTGTAGTAAAATGCTGTTTACTCTTACACTTAAGCATCTATTAAATATTACCTTCCATGAAGGGGGCTCCCGAGTGGCGCAGCCGTCTAAGGCACTGCATCTCAGTGCTAGAGGTGTCACTACAGACCCTAGTTCGATTCCAGGCTGTATCACAGCCGTCCATCATTGGGAGTCCCATAGGGCGGGGCACAATTGGCCCAGTGTCGTTTGGCTTTGGCCGAGGTAGGCCATCATTGTAAGTATGAATTTGTTCTTAACTGACTTGCCTAGTTAAATAAAAAAAATAAAGGTCACTTCATCCAAGGGAGACTAAGCAGGTAATAATGGAATATTTAGGGTGCAGACCGGACAAGAACTTTATGTTCATGTATAAATTAGAAGGAAGAAGGTGAAAACAGCACATGATAAAACAGGATATGCCAAGTATCTGAAGTCTGGATTGACAAGACTTTGTTATGACCATCTTAAATGCTATCTAATGACTTGTGCATTGACTGATGTTTTGATACAGTTTCTTACTAGGGCACTGCTGGGATAACATACTGTATCTAATTTTGTAGTTGCATCGTGAATGGAGAGAGATGTCCTTAATTTGTTGTTTATTTCACTCTCTGGGGCCTTGTATTTGTATTATTAAGGATCCCAATTAGCTGCCAAGGCAGCAGCTACTCTTCCTGGTGTCTAGCAAAATTAAGGCAGTTATATACAATAAAAAAACATTACATTACATTTAACAGATTTCACGACACATTAAGTGTGTTCCCTCAGGCCACTACTCTACAACCACATATCCACAACACAAAATCCATGTGTACCTGTGTGTATAGTGCTTATGTTTTCATGTGTGTGTGTATGCGTGTGTCTGTGCCTGTGTGTGTGCCTTTGATCATCTGTGGTATCTTGCCATCAAAGCTCTTGGCTGGCGGAACCTGTCACTGCTGGAGGAAGTCTCTGACTACATCCCAAATGGCACCCGGTTCCCTACAAAGTGCACTGCTTCTGACCAGAGCCCATCAAAGTAGTGCACTATATAGGGAATAGGGTCCTATTTTCGGGCTGAGCCTCTGTCTTATTATCCCTGTATAGCCCAGCGTTGACCGAGCCTCCAACTACCATTCATACAGTAGCTCGATAGTATTCACATGGAGAGAGAGAGAGGTATATCAGATATCATTTACTTCATGTTACTGAATGTTCTCCTTGTAATTATAGCAATAAGATAAATGGTTTCTTCATGCAGTTTGGGAACTGAGCTAAAATTGTTAGATTAATGTATTTATCAATTACATGGATTTCCATAGTCCATCTAACTTTCCTTGATCAATAGCTACATCCATTGGCAGGAAGAGTGGAAGGTGTATCTCACAATGTTACCTGTCAAAGTAAATAGTTTTTTCTGTGTGGTGTAAAAAAACAGCAACAGAGCCAGGCTTGATTGTTTGCTTTTTTAAATTAACACTCCAGACTATTGACTATGATTATTCTGCACCCATTAATTAAAAGAGAAACAGCACACTCTCCCCTGTTTCTATACACATAGCGTCATAATGTTATGGCATAGCTACAGTATACACAACTGGCGCCAATTAACACTGGGCTTTAGAGAGAGGCAGTGATGTAAAAGTCATGGCCAGTTCATTACAGGGAGTGTTTGTGTCCCTGATAGGCAGCCCAGGCCAACGCAGACCTCCATTACCATGACAGCACCAGCTACAGTTCTGCCACAGGGAAAACCAAACCAGGGCAGTGCCAAGGGAGGGCCAGGGCAACAATGGGCACGGCACCACACAGTCAGCAAATCACCAGGGCTTTCTCTCTCTCTGCCCCAGCCAGAGCCAGCTCTGCTAACGGCCAGCATACAAGCCAGGCCTTTTATGGAGCCAACAAAGCTGTCAAACTCAACACCTCCGGCAGAGTAAACTCTTCTTTAAGTAACTGATGAGCTACTGTCTGCATTTTATGAGCCCTTTTAAGCACCGGCATTTCCCCCCAAAAAAAGAGTTGATGGCAGAGGTATAAAAACTGCAAATGGATGTAGGTAAAACAAATTATCATAATAACAATTCCATGGGTTTTAGGCAAACCTGTCCCCAGTCTGTGCCAATGCTGCAGTGTTGACACAATTAGGGTTCTTTTTTTTTTACACAGCACCATCCTCTGTGGGGCTTTGAGGAAGCTGTGGGCTGGTAATTAGTTGAAGAACTAAAAGCTATTAACCCCACTGTTTTTCACTGTTAGCGGCTAATATTAGCCTGCCTAATTGGCACTCTTCGTGCTTTCCATGGCCTAATTCCACAACGTTACCAGGAATGTGAGTAAGTATTTTGGAGTGTAACCATGCCCTAAAAACACCTCACTGAAATATAAGTAGGAGCTACTGAACAAACTGCAAACATAACTCTGCAGGTCTACTGGTAAGCACTGTGTGTAGAGAGAAGGCTGTGGATTCTTCTTTAACCCTAAATGTGCTGGGCTAGGGTCTATAGATGTGCTTTTTGGCTTAGCTGGGCTGTCCTGTGTTGCAACCGGCCAGGTACACAGAGCCCATCTTGTTTGGAGGGGAATAGCTTGGAGAACCAAGCTCCCCATACAGCTCTGCTCCTGGCTCCCACAGAGCATGTGAATGAAGGAAGATTGATCTCCTCTTTGAATTGCTCTGTGTGCAAAGCAAACACTGGTTGTTGATGTTTTTCATTGTCTTTGTGAAATGCGGCCGGACTTATTCAAAGGCTGCTTACATTGATAAATACTGATAATGAGGACTTTGGCGATGGGATGGCAGGGAATTGTTGGGAATGGAATGGAAGGGAGGTTGGGAAGGTGGACGATTGACTGGCGCATCAATTCCCAAGATGCATTACATTCCTGCATCCCATGTGGCGAGTCTGTTTATCTGTCAGAGCCAGAGCACCATGTTACTGCTGGAGAACTAGGGCAATGTTCACTAGCTCACCCTAAACATTACTCGCCTTACACATGCACAAACTCAGACACTCCCCTCAATCGCAATGTAATCACACGACAATCTATGCTGTGCACGTTATTATTTGTTTTATTTTGTGTCTGTGCTCCTACTGCAAATGGCAAGTGGGGTAAGCAATGAGATTACCTCTCTGCTGGTACAGACGATCCTCTGTCACAGGCGGCAGAGCACCGGGTCCAATCTGGAAAACATCGCAGAGAGATACAACCCAGGGATTAACATCTGATTAACATGATGAGATGAGAGGTGCATATCTATGGTCAACATATCTACGTCCTCTGACCTGTCTGATTTCAATTTCACAATGATGCTCTTCTTCAATTAGACATCAGGGAGGAAGGTGGTGGGGAGAGATTGAAGGAGGGGGGACATGTGTATATCCACCGGCTCTAAAGCATGTATGTTTGTTATCCGCTGTCTCAAGCCATCTCTCACTGAGAATGTCAGATTTCACTATGCAATGTCAGCTTTGGGTTAAGGCTGGGGTTTTAATTGAACGATTGACTAATCATCCATTTGCCACTAATGAGGAGTCACAGAGCGTTCGGCGATCGTTTTGCATGTCACAAAGGCAAAACTGCTAACACAAAGCACTTGGTGCATAGCGTAGTGTATCTGGTATGAAATCAAAAGACAAATAGGGATTAAATATCCATGGATTAAATATGGTCTCTAGTGAGTGGTACTGCTTTCCCAAAGGAGGAGAGTCAAATCTGCCACCTCCCCTGCTTCTATTCATCACACCTAATCCATAAACATATCTTAAACAGCTTTGGAGCTTAATTAAATTAATTAACTAATTAATTAAAGGCAAAATGATTGAGGGAATTCCTGGGCAGTGCGTAGCGTCTGTTCCGTAGGATGCTAGCACATGGTTTTAAGACTCCCGTAAATTCATCAATTTATATTTAGATACAAGATAAAGATTTTGCAGGGCACTGCTCAGGGCATGGCACAGCAATATAGGTGGAACAGATGATTGATGAAAATGGTTAGGAAGAAAAACAGGAGGAAGGGGGGTGACGTTATAAGACAGGAGGAAAGGTGTCCGTTTCCACTGTGTGATTAAAGGGTACTGTTGCTAACATTGACAGGGGGGGCTTTCTGAATAATTTAGCTACATTGAATGCATGTTGAGAATATTGTGACACTAGGTGTGACTGATTGAAGGGAGGAGAAAGGGAAGAGGAGGGCCGTCTGAACTGCCAATGTGGAAAAGGACGGTTGATAATTTTTCATTGATGTGTGAGAGCACTAGCTCGCTAACCCACCTATGGCTCCTGTAGAGGCAGGAGGAGAAGAGAATAGTGGGCTTCTGGGGTTGATCTAAATCATTGATGGCTCACGCTGAGGACCTGCAGATCAGAGGAACAAGCTCCTAACATAGAGCGCCGTTTCACATTAAAGGAGTCGCCGTAACGAGGGCAGCGCAGGTGGAGGGCTCGCTGAACTACTGCTGCTGCTGCTAAACACTATATTAACTGACACCAATGGATGTGAGAGGCCAAGGCGAGAAGGGCTACTAGGCTCAATGGCTATATCTAAAAAAGAGACTGCAGAGAGAGTGACAAGGGTAGTTGAAATTCAGAGACTAAGAACAGGAATGGGTATTAAGTCTCTAAGGTTTTTTATGGGAATCAGTTTGAGAGGATACTTCATGGATCACAAGAAACATGACAGAGACATTTCCTCCTGGGATTACAGATGACAAACATCTGAGATGGGTTACAATCACTGCATGTCGGTATGGCAATAGGTCTCTTATTGATGTTTAATGTGGATGTGGCTAAGGTGCTGCTTGATTTCTCCAAGGGTGTATTCACCTGGGAATCTCAACCTGGAACCTCTCCTCCTCCTCCTCCACCACCTCTTCTCCCTCCTCCTCCGCCTCCCACACCTCCTCTCCCCGTCCCATGTCTCACATGGTAGGCCTCATGTACATTCGCTGTGGCGGCTATCGGACGGAGACGAGCTGAAGGGTGACATTGAGGAGACGGGGAGGGTTGGACACTGCGGCACATAAATCAGATCCTGTCTGGGCAGGCAGCCACAGGGGCCCCTGTCGAGACCATGCACCCCACCACCAGCCCCATTCACCCGCCAGTCTGGGGCACGCTGACATGTATAACCTGTTTGATTTCCTCTCTTTGATTGAAACACACATCTGTGGGGAAAGCAGCTCTGAAGGGTTTTAAATTAAGACAATTAAGGTAAGGAGCACTGTACTCACAAGGTTGGGCAAATATTGATGTGGTGGTTTTCTTTTGTCTCTCAGCCTTTCTCTGTATGTCAGCAATAATTTCTTGTGGGTTTCTTTCATATATGTTCATCACACATGCAGGATGCATGCTCAAACAAAAAGGAAAACAGTGATTTTATAGGTCTTGAATGACTGACAGTCTCCAAGGATCTACAACATCTCATCAGTGAAACATGTAACAGCCATCAGTGGCCTGGACCAATAGTTGTCTTTGACATGTTTTTCCTGTTGCCCACCATATCCCTATGGAATACTGACTCTATTGATCATATTCATCAATCCCTTTTCCGACGATAATTCAGTGAAGATGTGTGTATGTTGACCCAATGTCTCTAAAAGAATAGTATTAACAAGGCCCTGGGCCATTATCTCATGATATGGGTAATCCATGTACAGTAGAACCTCTGTGGATTTTGTCACATACACACACATTCAGGGACGGTCACAGGGACAGAGGATGTGGGTGTGTGTAACAAAAGGACACTTGACAGGTTGATAACAGCACTTACTTTCTTTTAAAGTCTGGTGCTTCCATAGAGGAGAAAGAAAAAACTGCATTGAAAATACCAAAGCCAAACTCTCTCTCAGATAAGGTATCTTTCTGTTTTTTTTACAGCTGCACTGGACTGAATGTGAATGGTAGGAGAAGGCATGATCGGAATGAAAAAATAAGACACAGAGGTACGTTCTCAGGGGGATACAAAGAAAGAAAACAGAATAGATATGGCTTAGCATCATCTGTATGTGCCTCTTAACATTGCCAGATGGCCTTCTTATTTTCTCACAGATTGGTCTGGGGTCTTGGTCAAATCTGTTTATGAATAACATTATAGCCTTCTGCAAAAGAGAAGACAACACAGGAATCAGATGTGATGTGAATATTCCTCATTAACAGTGAAAGCTTTACTTGTTGTGTGTGTATAGATCTATTTTTCATGTTCTACAGTACGCTATTGTCCTTGAGCTCTTTTGGTTACACTTCAGTACCTACACACACAAGAGTCCAGAGAGTACAAAAGCAAAGAGATTAATTAATGCCCAGTTGACATTTCTGTATGTTTGTTTGTGAGTGTTTAAAGACTGTAGTCTTAACCTGTCCAATGGGAATGCCCATTAGGCAGTGCTGGCAGTGGAGATGCAGAATGCACCAGGTTGAGATACACAGTGTGATAAACACAATTACAGGCAGACAGAAACCGTTTCAATGCTGGCTCTCAAATAAACAACCCCCCCACCCGTACCAAACCCTGCTCCAAAATGCCTTCAGATTGTTATCAATAGACTGATATAACATCTCTGAAACATTCAGTACCTAAGACATTACATTGCTTTTGGTCATGTTTTAGGTCATGTGAATGTTATGATGAGTGACAGAGGTGTTATGCCCATAGGGGGCACAGGGGCACATGCCCCCTCAGATTTGTCATGTTTTAAAAAACATGTTTTATATATATTTTGTAAATCTGTAATACTACTAGCCACTTTTATGATGTTGGTTTTAGCTAGCCCAGATTCCCAATCTCCCAAGCTTAGAAATAGCTACCAAGAAGCCATTTCAGGCTATCAGTCAAATTAGAGTAGCTAGCTTGTCTAACGATCTTAGCTGGCATGCTGCTGGCAAGGTTGGTAGGCTTTAGAAAACCAAGCAATAACTAAATGTATTGACTCACATTCCTTTCAATCTTTTGCCCAGATTTTAGCAGAGATGCAGAGAAGCATATTTAGTTTCTTGAAAAAAAGAACCACCAATCAGGAGGATACAGACAGCTCAAGAGTTAGGCTTAGATATACAGAAAAATATACATATTTTTTTACATAGAATTAAGCATAGTGATTATGGCTTTAGATTGCAGCAAAAAGCTTTTTCAAGTGTTTGAAAAATGCAACATTTTCCAACCTATGGACGGGGGGCCTAGCCCCCTTCTGGACCACCCCTATAGCAGTCCTCACTAACTTTGTGCCCCCTCAGATTTTGGAGGTGCATGACGCCCTGAGTGACATCATATGACATGGAAGCCAGTGTCAAGTCGTTGGTTGTAATTGTCATTCATTATTTTTGATTGTTTATATAAACTGTCACAGGGGCTTTAACTTAATATTCTAGCTTTACTACTGTAATATCTAAACTAAACTAAATATCCAATTAGAAACAACATTTAAAAAACATTAACATAATGTTACTACTAGGTCTGCGACTTGAGATTGTAATGCAGGGATATTACCCCTTGGCTCTGATAACTTAATACTGCTTTTGTAGGGAACAAAGAAAACATAACTTATTTTTTGATAACTGTCTTGGTCCCCAAGGCATTAGATGAATGACAGTCAGAGACTGTTGTACCTAATGTGAATAGACGATGGGAGAGGGGAAGGTGTTTGTGTGTGTTGGCTATGCATCTCTGGATAGCTTTAGGCCTCTTTTCGCTTTTATGAACATTCCATGAAATTGTGTTGATAATGAAGTCAAAGTTCAAACAGTCTGGTAGGAATTTTAACAACATCATACAGACTGCTTAACCTCTCATGTCTTCTGTTTTTCATTGAAAGGCTGTATTTGTGCATATGTTTCTGAAACATTTCTGAAAAGTTTCAACAGACTATAGTTTAAGCACACATAAAATCGAATCAAATGTTATTTGGCGCAAGTTTCGTAAACAACAGGTGTAGACTAACAGTAACATGCTTATTTACGGGCCCTTCCTAAACATGGAGATAGAGAAAGAGTTATGACAGGAGGAGTAAATACACAATGAGTAACGATAACTTGGCTATACAGTGCATTTGGAAAGTATTCAGACCCCGTGTCTAACGATCGTCTGAATGAATGGACCAAGGCGCAGCGTACTTAGAGTTCCACATGTTTTTAAAAATATTAAACTCACCAAAAACAATACAGAAGAAAACGAAACGTGACGTACTGAACTGCTCACAGGTAGCTACACAAAAACAAGATCCCACAAACAACAGGTGGGAAAAGGCTGCCTAAATATGATCCCCAATCAGAGACAATGATCGACAGCTGCCACTGATTGGGAACCATACCAGGCCAACAAAGAAATAGAAAACATAGATTGCCCACCCTAGTCACACCCTGACCTAACCAAATAGAGAAATAAAAGGATCTCTAAGGTCAGGGCGTGACACCGTGACCTTTTCCACATTTTGTTACAGCCATATTCTAAAATTAATCAAATGTGGAAAACGTCAATGGGTCTGAATGAACACTTTCCGAATGCGCTGTATGGCCAAGTTATTGTTACTCATTGTGTATACACAGGGTACCAGTACTGAGTTGATGTTCAGGGATACAAGATAATTGAGGTAGATATGTACATATAGGTAGGGGTAAAGTGACTAGGCAACAGGATCGATAATAAACAGTAGCAGCAGTGTATGTGATGACTCAAAAGAGAGAACAGTCTGTGGCTGGAGTCTTCGATATTCTTTAGGGCCTTCCTGTGACACCGCCTGGTATAGAGGTCCTGGATGGCAGGAAGCTTGGCCCCAGTGATATACTGGGCTGTACACATTACTCTCTGTAGTGCCTTGCGGTTGGATGCCAAGCAGTTGCCATACCAAGTGGTGATGCAGCCAGTCAAGATGCTGTCAATAGCGCAGCTGTATAACTTTTTGAGGATACAGACACCCATTTACATACAAAGCCTTGTATCATAGGGCTATCACTGGATATTAATTCAACTTGTTACAGTCTCTCTCCTTACTTGTGACTTTGAACGCCACAACACAAAGATGAAATAATGTATATCCACAACAACAAAGTGTAACTCATCTGCTAAAGAAGAATATGGATCATGTGATTGTCTGTTTTCCATTGTGAACCCCTCTGTTTTTGTGTAATTGTGATGATCTCTACTTTTTTCCAAATTGGTTTGTGGTTTTCTATGATGTCTTTTGAAATGCCAGAGTAATGAGGGGGAGAAAATATAACCGCTTCTGTATTTCAGAGGCATACGCATTATTTTCAGTCCAAGGAGTTTGCTGCTGGCGATATATGTATATTTAATTGGGTGTCAGTTGGCTCCCTGAACACTCACTTGTACATTCTGGGGGCTCCTGGTCTCTAACAACTACAGAAAGCCGTAACATGTATCCCTGGTTTGCTAAACACTCCAACTAGTTAACAAATTATGATATATCTATTTATGGTTTTATACAGGAACCGTGTTTGAAATGCAGATCCATAGGTTAAGGAGGAATGGATACTTAACTATTCTTTAAACTTCATCATAGATTCAGCTTATGGATTCCTATAGGCTACAGTCAGGTCAGGTGGGGCAGAGAATGATGGATAAATGGGGATCATTAGTGAGGCAGAAATCTGCTTTAGAGGAAAGTATATGTAGTATTCAAATAGATGGAAAACTTCTGGTGTGTGTGTGTGTGTGTGTGTGTGTGTGTGTGTGTGTGTGTGTGTGTGTGTGTGTGTGTGTGTGTGTGTGTGTGTGTGTGTGTGTGTGTGTGTGCGTCTGCATGCGTGCGTGCGCGTGCGTGCGTCTGCGTGCGTGCGTGTGTCTGCGTGCGTCTGCATGCGTGCGTGCGCGTGCGTGCGTCTGCGTGCGTGCGTGTGTCTGCGTGCGTGCTTGCTTGCCAGACAAAAATAGTAAATTACATCAGTTATTTGGCTCTAGAAATAATTGCAGGCCGGTGGGCCCTTATTGCGTATCATAATTTTCTAGATACTGCAAGGCCCCATTTGTCAATCATTTCACCCTGAAAACAAATGTCTGGAGAACATCTTACAAACGTCCTAACATGGTCCTCAATTATGTCCTTTTAACTTGCAGGGAACTAGACAAAGGTCCAACAGAGAACGTTCCCTTGGGACCATCACGTCCTGACATGGTCCTCAGTGATATCCTGGTAACTTACAGGGAACTAGGCAAAGGTCCCCCAAAGAACGTTTCCCAAGGACCATCAAACCACGTCCTGAAGAGTAGTAAAATGAAAGTCCTGAGAACGTCCTAAAAAGGTCCTAACATGGTGCTCAGTGACTGACATCCTGGTAACTTACAGGGAACTAGACAACAGTCCCCCAGAGAACGTTCTCCCCATACACTTAACCTAGCACCTCGCCCATGCTAAGCTTAAAGCCTACCTAACCCTCTACACATCGTTGTTTCCACATAAGCTACTGTAAGCTTGCTTCATAACTAAGTAACTTTGCAACATCACCAGGTACTATAGCCTATGAGTATGCCTTTATAAAATCTCAGCGTTAGGCATGGCCATTTAACTATGGGTTTCACCTCTATAATTTTATTTTGGCTAATGATATAGGCCTACATTTTAACCTGTGGACTAACATTGTTTTCATTCGAAGAAATCTATTCAGAGATGCCAGACATCTCCAAACTGTGCATGTCTGTCTGATGCACACTGGTGCACCTGTAACTCTGAAACCGAGGTCACAAAATTAAAAGGGCGACATAGACTCAATACTATGCCCATTCTATGTGGACTGAATTAGGCGCCTTTATTCTCTCCTCCCATCCCTGGCTAAATTCCTCTCCACTCTCTCACCGTGCGTCAGTCTCAGTTTCCAATGCTCCGCGCAGGGAGCGCAAGCCTACCTCCGTTTGCCGGTATTGCAGTGTTGCAGCGGGGATATTAATTGAACGGATTCATTTTCTTTGCCCCGTGGGTATCTTGCACATTCTGAGATAAATAGCCTACATACTCCTATGCCGGGAAATATAAGTTATATGTCTTTGTAAATAATTGTCGGCGTAATGTGGTCCACTGAGGAACAGCAATAGCCTATGACTGAAATGTTTTTTCAGGACGCGGATCTTGGTGGAAACTAACTGCAAAATTCCTCAATGTTTTTTATTGGCATCTTCGGCTCTGTGTGATATGTGTTTCATGTGTTTACGCGCAACAGTGAGGTAGACTTCTCTTCCATTCCGTTTTGGAAACGGATGCGAGGGATCCGGACCTGGGTGATTTATTTGGTGGTGCGGGGGCAGGGACCCGTGTCTGAGCGCTGCATGAGCAGCGAGTGGCAGGGCATGATGTGTCAATTTTTTCGTAAATGGAAGTCCGTGCGGCGCGTTTGGATTATTTCCCCAGAGATGCTCCTGCTGCCTATGTTTTGGTTTTTATCTCAGGCTCGAGCGGCACCCTCTCTGACGGCTGAGCAGATGGACATGGGGGTGGTAAGAGCCTATAGTCTTTCGACACTTTTACAATGAATCTTTGAACCTAGGCAACTGCAGTGGACACACATTTTTATGGGTTAAAAACGTAGCCTACGCAGTTTCTGGAATAATATAGCTGAACTTTTATCCACATAGGCCTACATGTAGGGCTGTTGAAATTAACTACCTCATAGTTCATCATCAGCATATCAACATGATGCCATCTTTGGTGTGTAATTGTAAACTAACTCCTGCGCATTCAGTAAACATTGAGAAATCAAATAGGTTGCTTTATAGTCCATGGCATGGCAGTGATGGGGAAACGTCGCATTTAGTTGTAACCTAGTTATTGTCTTCAATCATTTAGAAACAGAAGTAGGGAAGATAATGCATAATTGGGAGTGAGTAGACTATCGTGTGTCCTGTAGTTTCTCCGGTGCGTTTGCCTAATATATACTAAATAAATGTTCTGTGAAACCAGTCTCACTTTGGGTACATATTTTATGGTAGGCTTATGATAATTATTTGGGCATACTTCATGGGCTATTCTATGTGAGCGATTGCTCCCTTAATGTCTGTCAGTGGTCAATGTATAGGCTAGATGCCAAGCTCGTTTGAGAGAAAATAGCTCTGCATGGTTCTCTATAGCACTGTACAGTTTGTAATAAATCTTAAAGTAAGGATAAATACAGGAATTACGTATAAATCCATCCCAGTATTTATCCGTGTCCACTTGCACAATGTGATGTATCCTACAATTCCTGTGTCATAATTATATGTAACCTGGTCTCAGAGCATTTTGTTTCACTCTGTATGTAATTTCGAGTATGAAATGTACCTTTGTATGGGGTTTATTCATTTGTGTATGTCCATCATCCATTCCGTATCATATGTGAAGAATAACAATTCATATGATATGGTACGAATTTGCAAAACATACAATATGTTCCTATTTGCAAAACATATGATAGGTTACGAATTCCCATTTGTTGTGGCTAACGTTAGCTAGGTGGCTAAAGCTAAAGTTTGCTAGCTGGCTAAAGTTAGCTAGGTTAGGGGTTAGGGTTAAGGTTAGGCATTAGGATAAAGGGGAAGGGTTAGCTAAAAGGGTTAAGCTTTTCCCAAACTCGTTCCTTGGGACCCCAAGGGGTGCATGTTTTGGTTTTTGCCTTAATGCTACACAGCTGATTCAAATTATCAAAGCTTGATGATTAGTTGATTATTTTAATCAGCTGTATAGTGCTAGGGCAAAAACCAAATCGTGCACCGAGTTTGGGAAACCCTGGGTTAGGGGAAGGGTTAACTAAAATGCTAAGTAGTTGCAAAGTCGCTAAAAAGTAGTAAGTTGTTGAAAAGTTGCTAAAATGCTAAAGTTGTCCTTGATGATATTCAAACATGCAACCTTTGGGTTGCTAGACGTTCGCATTATACGCCCACACATCTGTCTTATGTAACTATACCAAGCGTAGCATATCATACTAATTTGAGTGTCCCGGATGTAGTTTTATATGTTACGTCTAGTCTATGAGACCCTGCTGTGTGGACACATTTATGCACATGCCACATAACCTTGTATGAATGCTTTGAAGATTTAAAGACACAAATCAGAATCATGACTGTCACATCGCCTTAGGGTGGAGAGGTGAGAGAAGAATTTGCTACCAAAATGTTAGCAGATTTCAAACACAATATCGCCCAAGTGTGTAATCATGGAACCATAGGCTTTTGGGGCTCATGGAGAAGTGACCCCTGAAGACATGTCTTACTGTGTGAAATTGCATTTTAGTGAGTGGTTCAATATTTCTGCTCGCCAGAGGAGCCACGGATGATGGTGAAACGATGGCGAGGATGCTCATGCCTCTCAGGTAGTTGACAAAAAATCAACCAAATAATCTGTTTATAGGTCATTTACACTAATAATCAAAGCATTGAATTAGTTGAGAGTTGAGAAATTCTCTAAATGGCCCTCATTTACCCATTAAAGAAGTTGCCCAAAGCTATTTGATTTAGACTGTATTATCAGAGTAAAATCTATATTTTCTCATTCAGGCTTGTATTCAATAAACACTATCCAAGCTTTATAATGATTGCCCATTCTATGAGAGGATTATTATCATCCCCAAAATACTTTTGTACAGCATTACAGTAATCTGTCCTGCTCCTACCCTACCCTACCCTACCCACCCCACCCCACCCCAAACACCTCTCTCTCTCTCTCAATTCAATTCAATTCAAGGGCTTTATTGGCATGGGAAACGTGTTAACATTGCCAAAGCAAGTGAAATAGATAATAGACAAAGGTGAAATAAACAATAAAAACGAACAGTAATCTCTTTCTCTCTCTCTCTCTCTCTGTCTCTATCACTCTCTCTACCTCATGTAAACTCACAACACACAATATGTAGCTGTTCCTCCCTAGTTTTCAAAGTTAATTCTCTAATATGGAGGCTGTAGGGGCAGAATATGATATTTTCTCAGGGATAGCCCATAAACAAGGGTCACACAAAGGTTTTTTCTTGTGCTGACCTCCACATGACCCTCTTGGAGCCCAGTGAGTGGTGTAGGTGCTGTAAGATCGCACATTTAGCAAAGCTGCTCCGTGTAGCTGACACATTAAACACAGTGGAAACTCTAATTGCTCAGGTGTTACTGTGTGGACCAGGGCCTGCTGGCACCATTGCTGGGATGTGTCAGTGCAGAAGTTGACCAGCTCAGCGGGTAATAGGTTGGCAAATGACTGAACCTTATCAGTGTGGCACAGCAAGGAAGCAGAGGGTTTAGAGAGGGGATCAATCTGCACAACCAGTCCATCCACAACACATGCTTTACAGCAGAGATGTGATCAGGTGATTACACAGACGATTTAACGTACAATACGTAGACGTTCCCACTACAGGAGGATGTTGGTCAATACCCTGACAGACAGTTTGAAAGACTTCTGTCCCCTGGAATGCCACCCCATCTCGCCTCCTTCTGTGGCCGGCTGGGTTTAAAGTAAGGTTTGCATGGGGCAGGTGGGTGTGTTGCTCACTGAGAGGCCATTTCCCCTGCTCAGCAGAACCATGTCTGAGACTACAATGCACCAGGGGCTTGGGGTGAGCCCCCCTTCAGACAGCCCCCCTTCAGACAGCCCACCAGAGACACACTGTCTCGATGTCGGGATTATTGTAATTGTACATCACATGCACAGTCCAATATGCAATTTCACAACATACTTCAAATGGACACATAAAAGGTCTAATCAGCACTATATGCTTTCTGCCCATCATATAATTTTTCCAATATGGTTTTCAGTCTGCTGGTACTGAGAGCCCTAGCTCCCCAGGGGACAACTCTCACAGCTCTCAGACTTCTCTTTAGATGGCATATAGTCCAGTTGAGGGAGCACTGCATTTCTAATCAGCCAGCAAATCACTATTGTATAGGACATGTATTCACAATGAATTGCAGTAGAGAGAAAACAACCTCTTTTGCAAAACTGGAGTTGTTATCACACCCTAAATTTAGTCACAGCTCTTATGAGAAACAGTGTGAAATGGTTCTGGCTGAAATGAGTGAAATGTGTGAAGATATGAAGTGATACTGTTTGACTCTTTTATCCTGTTTGGAGATAGGCAGGATGGTAACGACCATACCTCACCAGCTTGTCTCTGTCCTAAAGTGGAGAATCTCATTTTGCTGAAATTTCTTTAATATGACAGCACCATCTGGTCCCATCTTCAATGGAGTGGAGAGGATAGGAGGATACCACTCCCAGAAATATCTCACACAGCCCCGCCAGGCACACCAGCACAGCCACCCTCATTAGGACACTCCCCCCTTGAGCACCACACAGTCCAGCCGTGTCACTTTCTCTCAGCTCACTCTGTCCCACCTATAGTGCTTCTCCTCTGGAACTCTATAGATAGGATGCATTCCTTCACCAACACCTGGCTGTTCCAATTAACCAGAGATGCGTCGTCAAGAGAGGGATGGAAAATAGGGATTGATTGACGGGTTAAGGAAAATGGGTAGGAGTTAGTGTGGCTCTGAAAGGAGCAATCAAACAGAGGCACAACAAAGTGCACACCAAACAAAAAAAGCTGTCTCACCACTTAGACAAGGGGCCCACATGAAATCAAAATTGTCTCTGCATCTGGGAAGGAACTGTCTCTCTGGACTAATGCTTTGGGGAGAGATTTGCACCTGTGGAGAGGAGAGAGAAGTTTTTATTTAATTGTCCTCGTCAGCTGTAGTCGTGACCAACATCAAATCAAATCAAACTTTATTTGCCACAAGCGCCGAAAACAACAAGTGTAGACTTTACCGTGAAATGCTTACTTACACGCCCTTAACCAACAGTGCAGTTCAAGGAGAAGAAAGTATTTACCAAGTAGACTAAAATAAAAAAGTTATAATAAAAAGAAACAAAATAACAATAACGAGGCTATATACAGGGCCTACCGGTACCAGGTCAGTGTGCAGGGGTACAGGCTAGTTGATGTCATCTGTACATGTAGGTGAGGGTGAAGTGACTATGCATAGGTAACAAACAAACAGCGAGTAGCAGCAGTGTACAAGGGGGGGGTGTTGATGTAAATTGTCCGGAGGCGATTTTTATAAATTGTTCAGCTGTCTAATGGCTTGGGGGTAGAAGCTGTTGAGGAGCCTTTTGGTCTTAGACTTGGTTCTCCGGTACCGCTTGCCGTGCTGTATCAGAGAAAACAGTCATTAACTTGGGTGACTGGAGTCTCTGACAATTTTATGGGCTTTCCTCTGACACCGCCTATTATATAGGTCCTGGATGGCAGGAAGCTTGGCCCCAGTGATGTACTGGGCCGTTCGCACTACCCTCTGTAGCGCTTTGCGGTCAGATGCCAAGCAGTTGTCATACCAGGTGGTGATGCAACCGGTCAGGATGCTCTCGATGGTGCAGCTGTAGAACCTTTTGAGGATCTGGGTGCCCATGCCAAATCTTTTCAGACTCCTGAGGGGGAAACATTTTTGTCGTGCCCTCTTGGTATGTTTGGACCATGATAGTTCGTTGGTGATGTGGACACCAAGGAACTTGAAACTCTCAACCCACTCTGCTACAGCCCCATTGATGTTAATGGGGGCATGTTTGGCCCTCCTTTTCCTGTAGTCCACGTACAGCACCTTTGTCTTGCTCACATTGAGGGAGAGGTTGTTGTCCTGGCACTACACTGCCAGTTCTCTGACTGTATACACAACATGTAATTGATGGGATTGGAACCAGGTGTGATGGAAGACAAGACAAAACCAATGGAAAATGAAAAATGGATCAGCGATGGCTAGAAGGTCGGTGACGTCGACCGCCGAACACCGCCCGAACAAGGAGAGGGAACAACTTCGGCGGATGTCGTGACATTAACACTATTAACGTTTCCCTTTACTGTGGGAATTGTGATCGAATCAACGCAAAATTAGCCACTTTTAATGCAACATACCGAAACAAAACAAACAATGCAAGAGATTTTGTTGTATGCAGAACGCATCAGAGTAGGATTCTGTTGCATTGACACACAGTCGTCCGTGTCAATGCAATAGAATACTACTCCGATTCGTTCAGCCCATACTCTACAGACCGGTGCGGCATAACCAATCAGAGCTGCAGTAGGCCTACAGTATTTGGAAATAGACCATTGCCCAGTGGTGGAAATAGAACCCAATTGTCAAACTTGAGTGAAAGTAAAGATACCTTAATAGAAAATGACTCAAGCAAAAGTGAAAGTCACCCAATACAAGTAATTGGTTTTAAATATACCTAAGTATCAAAAGTAAAAGTTTGAATAATAAAAAAATCCTTATATTAAGAAAACCAGATGGCACAATTTTCTTGTTTTTTAAATTACGGATAGCCAGGGGCACACTCCAACAATCAGACATCATTTACAAACAAAGCATTTGTGTTTAGTGAGTCTGCCAGATCAGGGGCAGTGGGGATGACACCCTGGTCAGGGAAAATGTATGGAGTAAACATTATTTTCTTTAGGAATGTAGTGAAATAAAAGTACAAGTTTATAAATAGTAAAGTAAAGTACAGACACCCCCAAAAAATACTTAAGTAGTACTTTAAAGTATTTTTACTTAAGTACTTTACACTACTGCCATTGTCATATATACATCTGTGCCATTCACAGTGCCATCTGGGCAAGAGAGGTCGTGAGTAGATGCACTTGTTTTGAGATAAAAGCGAGAGCTGCATGTAGCCATGTGTGCACATTTTATTCATATCCTTTACTAGTTAGTGAGTTATTAGCCCAGTTATAAATAATTTGTAGTCAGCAATGGGGGAGTGATTGCTTCCTACAAGAGCACAAACATGTACGTTTGTAGACATCTTTGAAAAGTGAGTCGGATAAAGAGCTTTTTTTCATCTTAAAGGGGCAGTGTTGTATTTTGAATCAGGCTTGAATAAGCTAAGTAGCAATAGGCAGAGGGTAGCATAATTTGTCTGATTCTCTGTAATAATGGTATGGGAATAATAATGCATTTTATTTTGTAAAGTGGTTTCTTGCATCAAACAGCACAACATTTTCAGTCACCTTCTTGTCGGAAGGACAAGTAGATAAACAGGTTAATGTCAAGCCCTGCGTGTTTTTTCAGAAGTCTCATGGAATGTAGGCCTACATTGAACACTACACATTGGCTGCTACTGTAGGCTGAATGATAGAACAGCTATTTCCATGTTGAAATGTTATGGGATGCATTTTCTCCATCGTTTTTTGATGGTAGGCCCCTCTGGTAGGCCTACATTATGATCAAATAGCCACAGTAGCCTACTAGGCCACTGTTAAAACTGTAACTTAAGCACGTACAGCCTCCGTGTTCACAGTAAACTCATGCCGGATGTTGCAAAGGAATTTTCACAAGTTTGCTCTCAGCAAACCTGAAATTTGCTGTGTCGATCAGAATTTGAGGGAACATTGGTCTTGACTAAAGTGTGTTGAGTTATGTGACTAGGTCAAAATTGTGTGGCATTTTAATAATAATAGTCTGGTCTGCCTTTTCTTTCTCACAATCCTCTGGTTCCAATGCAGTCCACTTTTAGCACCTCTGTCCTACTTTCAGGAGGCACTGTGGATGCCTGTGACCTCACATCCATTGCACGGTAACGTGGGGGCTCAGATTTGGGGAATGGAGATTATTTCAGGAACAATGTCTAGGGGGAGGAGGCCACAGTGCAAGAGAGAATATTACGGTACGGAGAAAGAGGGAGAGAAAGAGAGAGAGGCACTCAGATGTGTGATATAGTACAGCCATACCCACTCAGAAAGAAAGTGAGATCTAAGACAGCCCTCCAATCCCTCCATATCCAACCTGTCATCCCTTCCTTGTTCAAGTGTATTACGGTGCCGACTGTAGGTTCTTGAGGATATTGTCAGATTTGCTGAAGGGTTTAGGACAGCATTAAAGGTCCTATCCGTGAGGTTTTGCAGATCCTGACACCTCATTGGCAGGAATCCCAGCTCTGCCTTCTGGGATTCCTGCTTGGCGGCTGTGCTGACCTCATCCTGACCCTGTCAATCAACATGAAGACAGACATATACAGACCCTTGGTAGATCAAGATACTTTGCAGTATAAGATAACAAAATCAAGAAGTTTGTTCTTGTGAAGCGACCACACGCCGAACAGCCACATAAGCATACATACATTTACACCCACCAAATTGGATTATCTCATAATATTCCGAGCAACATTGACTATGATCAGAGAAACAATACTTCACTGGCCAGAAAGCTGTTGCAATCTCTAGATTTATTGCAAGCCATTGTAATCTTGAATGCATCAAAAAAAGAGATGTTCAAGGAAATTCCAAATTCCAGAAAGGATGGCAGACAGTAGTAATGGATCACATTGTGTGGGTGATGGAACGGGATTTACTTTTCTCTGCAACAGAGCTGCAATCAATCTCTGTTTTCTCCATTCGCTCACAAGGATTTTTTAAACTGAGGTTTACGAACAAAGCTGCTCCACTCCAAGGCAACCATATTGAAAACCCCAAATCACCTCCATATGCTACCCTGTCTTATGTTATCCAAAGGGGTCCCCCCTCTCCCTGTCCCATCTCAGATCAAAGGAATAGTCACCATCACCATCCAAAGGACCACGGAACTCTTGTAATTACTGTGGTTTCTGGTGTTGCGCTGGCTTGCCTGTCGCAGCTCAAAATAACCCAGAGGCCAGCCAGCCATTCTGGCAATGCATAACCTTAAAGCACTATCAAGGAAATGCCAAAGCAACAACAGAGGTCCTCTTAGATTGCTTGCAGAAATTAGCAGAATAAAGAAACTGTGTGTATTTGGAGTATATGCACATGTCCGGGTGTGTATATGTGTGGTATGCATGCATAATACGTTCATGTGAAGTCAGAACAGTCAGTAAAGCAGTCACTTCCCACTCTGAGGAAGCAGGCCAAATGAATGTAAAAGCCAACCAGTTGTGGATGTGGTTGACAGCCCCCTTTGGCTTTTAATACGTTTGTTCATTTTCCATGTTGTTCTGAGCCACGCAGCAGGTTATCCTGCCGTTTGGCTCTCATTAGCATTTGTCAGTTATTAACAAGATGAAGGAGAGGAGATAAAAAATGGAAGGGAAAAAGCTTCTTCAGATGCAAGGAACGTCAGAGAAATCATTTTGGTGAGTTTGATGTGCACGTCTTCCGTTTAATGTTCTCATGACGAGACCCCATTCCTCTGCTGGTCGTTACGGAAGAATGAAGGAAGGACCAGGCTGGGTTAGCTAGCAGCTTGTTTTCAGAGGTCTTCTAGTGCTAATGGAATTATGTTTCATTTACAAACGTGAGAGGCTGATGGGATCAGGGAATGGAATTGTATTGAGTTATTAGGTGAGAGTAATCAGTCTGTGATGAAAATCATCTTAACCACACATACAGTATTGGAGAGTAATTGTTACATTCAAGGTTGCATCTATAGGTCCTCATTAGTGCAACAATTAGTTATTGACAGGATTTTCTCTCAGCAGAGCCCGTGGGAGACAAAGAGAGGTGAGTCTATTCTCTGTATGAATGTCTTAATGAAAACGTAATGAATTAAAGTGCTGTGTAAAAGAAGTTCAGAAGAAAATAAGTTACTCCTTGATTGACACTGCTTCTCTAGATTTCTCACAGCCCATTCAAAGTGCAAAACCACCACGTCACAAACCTGTATCAGTCTATGAGAAATGTTCTAGGTGGAGAAGGCAGGCAGGATCCCTGTGTGGACTGGGTTGGCTCAGTAGGGAGCCAACTAAAGGTAATGCCCCTCGCTGTGTCCTTGATATGGACTCCTCACCTCACTGGCTTCAGTCAAAATGGATTTTCAATAAATGGATTACTGCCTCTGAGTAAGACAACAACATTGTAAGTCACACTGGAAAATGTAATCTGCTCAGAGAATAGTGTATATCAGCAGGGATAGAAATGGGCTTATGCTTTAACCTCTTCGCTGCTTGTGGCTTTTAGGTATTCCTGTACTCACATACATTTCACTGGCTTTGTAGAAAAGTCCACAGATCTGCTAAAGAGCTCTTCCCTTCAGATGGAATGGGATGGTTAGTTCCCAAAAGCCAGAGCCGAAGCTGAAGATGAGCTTATTCACAGCGACAGAAGCGGCATGATTTTTGTTTCCTGATTGGTTCATTCTCTGATCTTTATAACAGTGTTGCAGTCGATTATAGCCCTATACAGGGGGTCGGTATAAAATGTTTGATGTAGACACTATGTTATGTTGTGATACAAGAGGTGCTCAATATCTTACTCTCATTCTCTCTTTGCCATCTCGTTCTTCTCCCACTCTTTCTCAACTCCCTATGACTTTCATTTAAATAACCTGCACTTCCCTTTTTCTTCTTCTCTCCCATTCTCCCCACCCTCTTTCTCTCAATCCCCTCTATGGCTTTGGCACAGAAACTCATCCCTGGGAAGATGCATAGTGATGCAACTGGAAGCCGGTTGGCATTTAATAACCCAACAAGTCAATATGACCTCTATGGTTGGCCGCTCATTAAGTAATGTGCCGCGTCATCAGTTCCATAATTTTTTTTGCGCCATTATTAATTTGATTTCAGCCTGGCGCTGATCTCAGGGGCCGTTATTGGTACATCGACCAGGCGTAATGGGCCGAGCCCAGCTAGAATGAAGCTGGTGCACTTTATAGCAGGGTCACAGTAGGGTGTCTTCTATGTTTATATACAGCCGTGGTTCCCAAACTTTTTATAGTCCCGTACCCCTTCAAGCATTCAATCTCCAGGTGCGTACCCCCTCTAGCACCAGGGGCAGCGCACTCTCTAATGTTTGTTTTTTTTGACACCACACACACACTATACAATACATTTATTAAACATAAGAATGAGTGTGTTTTTGTCACAACCCGGCTCGTGGGAAGTGACAAAGAGGTCTTATAGGACCAGGGCACAAATAATAATATAATAATAATCAATCATTTTGCTCTTTATTTTGCCATCTTACATATTGAACCTTATTTGTTCATTAAAAAATGGAATAACTCACCACAGGTTAATGAGAAGGGTGTGCTTGAAAGGATGCACATAACCCATAATGGGTTGTATTGGAGAGAGTCTCAGTCTTAAATCATTTCCCACACACAGTCTGTGCCTGTATTTAGTTTTCATGCTAGTGAGGGCCGAGAATCCACTCTCACATTAGGTACGTAGTTGCAAAGGGCATCAGTGTCTAAACAGTGCGATTTGCCAAGGCAGGATACTCTGAGCGCAGCCCTATCCAGAAATCTGGCAGTGGCTTCTGATTAAAGAAAATTTTCACAGAACCGCTTGTTGCAATTTCGATGAGGTTCTCTTGTTCAGATATCGGTAAGTGGACTGGAGGCAGGGCATGAAAGGCATAACGAATCCAGTTGTTTGTGTCATCCGTTTCGGGAAAGTACCTGCGTAATTGTGCACCCAACTCACTCAGGTGCTTCAATATATCACATTTGACATTGTCCGTAAGCTTGAGTTCATTTGCACACAAAAAATCATACAATGATGGAAATACCTGTGTGTTGTCCTTGTTAATGCAGACAGAGAAGAACTCCAACTTCTGATTCATAGCCTCAATTTTGTCCCACACATTGAGTATAGTTGCGGAGAGTCCCTGTAATCCTCGATTCAGATCATTCAGGAAAGACAAAACATCACCCAGATAGGCCAGTCGTGAGAGAAACTCGTCATCATGCAAGCGGTCAGACAATTGAAAATTATGGTCAGTAAAGAAAACTTTAAGCTCGTCTCTCAATTCAAAAAAACGTGTCAATACTTTGTAAAAGCGTTATGGTCGCTGCCCATATTGCAGAAAATACACAAGAGTTCAGGGGCCTTGCTTTGACAAAGTTAACCATTTTCACTGTAGTGTGAATCACATTTTTATTTGGCGTACCCCAGTTTGGGAATAGCCCATGTGCAGTATAGGAACGGAAATATGAGCAGCACAATAATGCCCTTAAAGTGACCAAGAGTCCTTCCTTACACAAAGACACCTTAAGAGCATGTTTTTATTTATTTATTTTGCAAGGCAAGTCAGTTCAGAACAAATGTTTATTTTTAATGATGAACTAGGAACAGTGGGTTAACTGCCTTGTCAGATTTTTACCTTGTCAGCTCGGAGTTTCGATCTTGCAACCTTTCGGTTACTAGTCCAGCACTCTAACCACTAGGCTACCTGCCGCCCCAAAGAGATCCTATTAAATGACTATTATGTAATTCCAGGATGTAACCTATGTTCAGTATTTTGTTCCTGTATTCATGCATGCACTGTTCCATTTGGTAAACAAGTAAAACCTTGCCATGTTCAGCTCTGCAATATCCAATTTTCCTATCTATTACTGAACAAAAATCTAAACGCAACATGTACAATTTTGGTCCCATGTTTCATGAACTGAAATAAAAGATTCCAGAATTTGTTATCCATCCAGCTGACAGGTGTGTCATATCAAGAAGTGCATGTGCACCTTGTGCTGCGGACAATAAAGGCCACTCTAAATGGTGCAGTTTTGTCACACAACACAATGCCATAGATGTGTTACGTTTTGAGGGAGCATGCAAATGGCATGCTGACTGCAGGAATGTCCACCAGAGCTGTTGCCAGATAATTGAATGTTAATTTCTCTACCATAAGCCGCCTCCAACGTCATTTTATATCATTTGGTAGTACTTCCAACCGGCCTCACAACCACAGATCACTTGTAACCATGCCAGCTCCGGACCTCCACATCCGGCTTCTTGACCTGTGGGATCATCTGAGACCAGCCACCCGGACAGCTGATGAAACTGAGGAGTATTTCTGTCTGTAAAGCCCTTTCATGGGGGAAAACTGATTCTGATTGGCTGGGCCTGGCTCCCAAGTGGATGGGGCTATGCCCTCCCAAGCCCAACCATGGCTGCGCTCCTGCTCAGTCATGTAAAATCCTTTCATTAAGTCTTAAGGAATTTACTTCAATTGACTTATTTCCTTATATGAACGGTAACTCAGTAAAATCATTGAAATTGTTACATGTTGCGTTTTTGTTCAGTATAATTACCTCTGCATCTAAAAAGAAGAGTTCGGAGAAAGAGAGAGAGGTTCTGTTCTTCCGTGTCTTTTGTGGCATGACTGTTCCTTTTCCTTCCCCAGTCCAAGAATATGGGGACCCAGCTGAATCCTCTACTTTTGTGTGCTCTCTCTCATTGTTCAGTAGAATCTTATGATGGACTAAGTCAGGATTTTCAGCGCAAGGTGAAGATAATAGAGAACAGGCTTACTGTGCTCTGCGTCGTGTTATTCTCAATTTCTCCAGATCAATTGTCTCCTCCATCTGCCTGTGGTTTGCATCCCGCAGCCCTAACCACCTTTTCCACTTTACCAATACACTGCTTTAATGAAATGGTTCTGTTTCACCATGTGCCAATATGTCAGACTATAAATACATTTGACCGGGAGACAGTCCCACAAAAAAATCCTCCGGATTCACACGAAAATAAACACTCAAGATTTTCCCTGTTTTTGTGGAACGATCTGAAGTCGATGAATATGGTTTGCGATAACTTATGGAAGTGTGTAAACAGGCCGTGTGAAGTGTTAAATTATATATTTATAATTGAACACATAAGCAGACATTCTATTAATTTGCTAGTCGCATTTGTCATAGAGTCCCGTAGCCCACTGCTTTCTGCTGCCAGACTGCCATTCATGAATGTTACATTCATGTTTCTGTCCTCTTAGATCTCCCTGCTCTGCCTAGGGGTAAGTGTCTGGGGCTGGGGTTTGACAGCAGGCCCTGCAATAAGGCGAGCCCCATGGTCCCAGTGTGGCGTCACAGACTCATATACATGAAGACGGGATTTAGGGAGAGAGGAGACTGAATAGCTAATTAACAGTCATTAGTCTCATTAGTGAGATGGCTACTGTGATCAGTGGGTGCTGCTGTGTGGGGTGGTATCACTACCCACCCTTCCTACCATGCCAGCTAAGCTCTATATGGGCACTCCTCCTCACCATCCAGCATGGCAAATGAGATCTAATTTAGCATGAGCCAAGCAAGAGGAACTCACAGGCCACTGCATACATTGGATCACTGACACACACGCACGCACACATACACACACGCACACTTTCACACACGCACACATACCCACACTCACACATGCACACAGTGCTGTAATGCCACAGTATGTGGGTTATTTGAGTCCAGACCATTTTATTAATGGGAGTGTTGGTGGAGTTTGAACTTTGGCACAATTTCTAAGAACAATCCTGTCTAGGGGTGCCAGGTAGCAGCTAGTGTCCCCTCATTCTCCAACCAAAACACAATCTCCTGCCTCACCTTATTTCTTCAGAATTGGTTGTCCATTTTCAATTTAAGAGTTTTTTGCTTCAGCAGTACTTGTTTTAACTTTGTTCATTCAAAAGTCTTTGGTGAAGTCTTTGCCTCTGAAAATAGCCTTTTCTCCATCACTGGTTGACGGTGATTCACAGTGGGACATTGTTGTGCTGTTTCATGGCCATAGGTGTTGTGTTCTCTCCATTTCTCTCCATGAACAAGACACACACTATCTAGACTATGTAGACTGTCTTCGGCCCTGCCATTCTAGCGCCCCCTGGCATTCCACCCACTCTGAAAGCTGCTGGCACAGTCCCTGTACTCAGGTAACACAGGAAAACTTTATGTCACAGTAAGTCCTCGTCACCCAACACTGTGATGCACTTTTCACCACCCGGGGCAATTCTGAAATGTTGTTTTCATTGTGTTATTGTGATGTTCCACTTCCTACCTTTTCTGGGGAAACTGCTAGTGTGTCTAATGCAGTTTGTTGCAGCTAGGGGTTGTAACATCCTTGCGTGTGAAAATAGCAGTAGAAACTTTCACACTGTCTGCCTTGCAGGATGAAAAGTTTGTTTATCCTGTGGCATGATGGGGCTTGTAATATCCATTGTCAGGATTTTTTTGTATGTGGTTTAAGTGTGTGTGGGTTCAAGGCCAGTTGGTTGTGTTACTCAATGTGTTGTCAAGGAGGCTCACAGCTTAAACTATGCCACTAGTCTTTACCTTCCTGGCCATGAATTACATACAGACACATACATAAATACTCACACACATAGTTGTACATACACATACACACCAAAATATAAGCACAACATGTAAAGTGTTGGCACCATGTCTCATGAGCTGAAATAAAAGATTACACAAATGTTCCATACAAGCTTATTTCTCTCAAATTTTGTGCACAAATTTGATTACTTCCCTGTTAGTGAGCATTTCTCCTTTACCAAGATAACTCATCCACCTGACAGGTTTGACATATCAAGAAGCTGATTAAACAGCATGATTATTACACAGGTGCACCTTGTGCTGTGGAAAATAAAAGGCCACTCTAAAATGTGCAGTTTTGTCACACAACACAATGCCATAGATGTCTCAAGTTTTGAGGGAGCGTGCAATTGGCATGCTAATTTGCCAGATAATTGAATGTTAATTTCTCTACCATAAGCCCCCTCCAACGTCATTTTAGAGAATTTGGCAGTACGTTCAACCGGCCTCACAATCGCAGACCTTGTGTATTCACGCCAGCCCAGGACCTCCACATCCGGCTTCTTCACCTGCGGGATCGTCTGAGAACCAGCCACCCAGACAGCTGATGAAACTGAGTTTTTCTGTCTGTAATAAACCCCTTTTGTGGGGAAAAACTAATTCTGATTGGATGTGGGTGGGCCTATGCCCTCCCAGGCCCATCCATGGCTGTGCCCCTGCTCAGTAATGTGAAATCCATACATTAGGGCTTAAGGAATGTATTTCAATTGACTCATTTCCTTATATGAACTGTAACACAGTAAAATCATTGAAATTGTTGCATGTTGCGTTTATTTTTTTGTTCAGTATATATACACATACTGACACTCAACCTCATTCATTTAAATAGTAACAATAACACTTAGACCTACACAAATAAATGCATATGCATACAGTCACACTAACACACCCTGGCTAGTACACACAGTAATAACTCACAGACAAACACAAACCACTCACCTATTCAACCAGCCTGAGGATTTGCATTCTCCCCGGCACGCACACACAATTTCATAGTGTCCACACACACACACACACACACACTTAGGGATTCTCCATAACACTGGATGGCGTTTAACAGTTATGCAGGTGTTCCTTGGCAGGTCTGGTGGATGGCAGTCAGTCTATGTGTGTCACTGTGCATGTCTTTCTCTTCCCTCAGTGACATATGGAATAAATATCACAGTAGGGCACCAGGCCAGCTTTATTCAATCCTTTAGTGTGTGGCGTTTGGCACGGCACCATGTCAAATTGGTACCCAAAAGAGATCCAACATCAAATGGTTCTAGAGGTTTGGACCCACTTTGGCAGTTAAATAAAACTACTGTTTTAGAGGGTCTCCAAATTGGCTCCGACATCACAGTTTGTTTATTTTCTAACTTGAGCTGACTTACTTACCGTGCGTGTTCTCCCTGGCGGGGTTTAATTCAGAAGTACACATATAAACCGCTGACTAACTGAGAGCCTCTGATGTGGGATTTGGTCTTTATTTTCAGTGTAAATACTTGCCAAGGGGTGATGGGGCCAGAAATGGGTACTTCCTCCACCACAGTGAAAAGGTGCCAATGATGGGATGGATTATATCTGTTATCAGAAGCTGTATTTAGGTGCGCCTTCGCCTCCATCACTGTCACGTTACCACTGGGAATCAGTCTACAGCTAGGCCTCCTTCGAAAAAATAGCACGCCAGAGAAACAGCTGCCCTCCGGAACAGCCCCATCGCTCCCCCTTCACACACAGACGCACACTTGACCGGTCCAATGCAGATCGCTCTCATCGAGCTGACAACAGTTACCATTAACCGGTCGAGGTAAGCCCCACACAGAGGGCCAGTGTGAGGGATCTGCCATATTGATCCCCCCCTTCTCTCTCTCTATCCGTCCCGGTAGGTTTGAATGAATCACCTGTCCTGTGTCTATGAGGGGTGACTTGCCTGTTCAATAGAGTCTGATACCCATTAGCCTCGTGTCACTGATGTACCTGCTGGGACCATGCTGACTGTCTCTTGATTTCCCTCGGTCTCTCTCTCCGTCTCTGTGTCCTTGTCTCTCCATTTCTCTTTTTCTATCTCATTTTCTGTCTCTCCCCCTCTATTTCCTCCCTCTCCCTTCCACCCCCTCTCTCTCTCCACCCAAACCCTCTCGCTCTCCTTCCTCCCTCTCGCCATCTCTGTCAGCAGCCAGTCCCTCATCATCAATTCAAATTAAATCAGATTATATTTGTCACATGTTACCTTACAATGAAATGTTTACTTATTTGCAACAATGCAATTTAAGAGTTAAGAAAATATTTACTAAATAGACTAAAGTAAATAATCGAATAAAAAGTAACACAATAAAATTACATAACAATAACGAGGCTTTACAGGGGATACCGGTACCGAGTCAATGTGAGGGGGTACAGGTTAGTCGAGGTCATTTGTAGGTAGGGGTAAAGTGACTTTGATTGGATAATAAACATTGAGTAGCAGCAGTGTAAAAACAAAGGGTGAGTGTCAATGTAAATAATCTGCTGAACAATTAATAAAATGGTCACCCAATCTTATAGCTTTCCAGCAGGTCAGTTCATCAAATTTCTGTCCTGCTTGAGCTGCCCCGGTCAACTGTAAGTGCTGTTATTGTGAAGTGGAAACGTCTATGAGCAACAATGGCTCAGCCTCGAAGTGGTAGGCCACACAAGCTCTCAGAATGGGGACCGCCGAATGCTGAAGAGCGTAGCACATAAAAATTGTCTGTCCTCAAGTTGCAACACTCACTACCGAGTTCCAAACTGCGTCTGCAAGCAATGTCAGCACAATAACTTTTCGTTGGGAACTTCATGAAATTAGTTTCCTTGTGGCTGAGTGGAAGCAAGAAGAGTGGAGGCTGTTATAGCAGCAAAGGGGGGTCCAATTCCATATTAATTCCAATGATTTTACAATCAGATGTTCGACGAGTAGGTGTCCACATACTTTTGGTAACTTAGTGTATACTGTGCAGTACCCTGTCCTTTGTGCACTTCTACAGTAGTACTCTAATGAAGATGGCATGGATGAAGACACAAGCTACTGCAGCAGAAACATTGTATTGAAGTAGTGAGATATATTGAAGCACTTGGGAGAAGCATTATACAGTGTTTTCTTTCCTTCTTGACTCCCTGTGTAGAGAAACCCCTAGTCATATGAATGTAGTCATTTATCATCAGGTCTCTCTCTCTCTCATAGTGCGGTAGATGATATATAGTGAGGAAGCAGTGGGCTTTAATCCTCTCATTATCTACAAAGCCCATTGGAATGATTAAGTGTGTAAATATCCCCTGTACCTGTTTTTCCTCCATGTTAAAAGCTCTTATAAAGAGGATGTCTCTGCTTCGTGTGCATATTATCGCTGCGTCCCAAATGGCACCCTATTGCCTATACAGTGCACTACTTTTAACTAGGCCCATCTCTGGTCAAAAGTAGTGCCCTAAATAGTGAATAGGGTGCCAATTGGGACGAAACCTGTGTGTGTGCTGTGCATAAACATGCCGATGTAATGTAATGTAGGGCCTTCGTCTGGATGGGCACACTTAATGGACATGTTATCGCAATTTATTATGCATCCTCTTCTAACATCCACATTATACGCACCTCCGAAGATGCATAAATTGTGTTCTCCATTATGCACCATGCAGCAGCATACCTTTCAGTGGTGTTCTCCATTATGCGCCATGCAGCAGCATACCTTTCAGTGGTGTTCTCCATTATGCACCATGCAGCAGCATACCTTTCAGTGGTGTTCTCCATTATGCGCCATGCAGCAACATACCTTTCAGTGGTGTTCTCCATTATGCACCATGCAGCAGCATACCTTTCAGTGGTGTTCTTCATTATGCACCATGCAGCAGCATACCTTTCAGTGGTGTTCTTCATTATGCGCCATGCAGCAGCATACCTTTCAGTGGTGTTCTTCATTATGCACCATGCAGCAGCATACCTTTCAGTGGTGTTCTCCATTATGCACCATGCAGCAGCATACCTTTCAGTGGTGTTCTCCATTATGCACCATGCAGCAGCATACCTTTCAGTGGTGTTCTCCATTATGCACCGTGCAGCAGCATACCTTTCAGTGGTGTTCACCATTATGCACCATGCAGCAGCATACCTTTCAGTGGTGTTCTCCATTATGCACCATGCAGCAGCATACCTTTCAGTGGTGTTCTCCATTATGCACCGTGCAGCAGCATACCTTTCAGTGGTGTTCTCCATTATGCACCATGCAGCAGCATACCTTTCAGTGGTGTTCTCCATTATGCACCATGCAGCAGCATACCTTTCAGTGGTGTTCTCCATTATGCACCATGCAGCAGCATACCTTTCAGTGGTGTTCACCATTATGCGCCATGCAGCAGCATACCTTTCAGTGGTGTTCACCATTATGCGCCATGCAGCAGCATACCTTTCAGTGGTGTTCTTCATTATGCACCATGCAGCAGCATACCTTTCAGTGGTGTTCACCATTATGCGCCATGCAGCAGCATACCTTTCAGTGGTGTTCTCCAAGTGACTGCATTGTCTATGTGCTTGTTGTTGTACTGCATTATTAATAGATAAAGGGAAAAAGTGTGGTGGTGTAATGATTTCTATATAATCTGACTGTTTGAACATCTAAAAGCAATGTTCTTGTTCATAGCAGACAACCTTTGACTAAGCTGCCTCCCAGTGTAGAAAGTGTCCTCTGGTAATACCACATTTTGGGAGAAGTTTGACTGGGATGCATTGGAGATCTGTTTGAACAGACACGGAAGGCAGGAGGATAAGAAAAGGTAAAAGTATTTTCACAAAGTGTTTGCATGTGGACATGCATATGTTTAAATGCATTTGTATTTGATAAAGTGTGTGTGTGTGTGTGTGTGTGTGTGTGTGCGCGTGTGTGTGTGTGCGTGTGTGTACTCTCCAGTAGTGGATGGCTTTCGTCTGCTAGATGATCGATCCCCCTCCTGTGGTGTGTATTAATGTAATTCTGTGTTGAATGCTAAGAGGTGCCATTGTATTGATCGACCTAGACCTGTTTGTTTGTGCTGCCACCAGCTTCCTGAATATGGATGTACTGGAACAATGGAACTGGCAGCAAGGAACACCCTCTCTTCTCTTGTTCTTCCGCTCTTTCTCTCTCCCTCTCTCTTTCTGTCTCTCTCTCTGTCTCTCTCTCTTTCTCTCTCCCTCACTCTTTCTGTCTCTCTCTCTTTCTCTCTCTCTTTCTCTCTCCCTCTCTCTTTCTGTCTCTCTCTCTTTCTGTCTCTCTCTCTTTCTCTCTCCCTCTCCCTTTCTGTCTCTCTCTCTTTCTCTCTTTCTCTCTCTCTTTCTCTCTCCCTCTCTCTTTCTGTCTCTCTCAATCTCTTCATGCGGTTTATTGTTTTCTCAGTTGAATGTTTTATGGTTAAGTTTGATAGGAACATAAAGCATAATCCTGCATCTATCTTGGCTTGTGGTCCCCTGGAGAACTTTGCTACTTTGATGGAAGTTACATATAAAGCACATCTACTTTAAGTACCCCCTCTTTATTTTAAGTACACCTATTTTATGTCACTTCTCTATCTGTCACTTTCCTCCACCCTTCGCTAGTCAGTACTTTGTCCATCCGATGGTGTTAGATGGAGTTGAGCGTTTGGACTGCTCGCTAGCTGGGTTTCCATTCCCTGCTTCACTTGTTTTGATGGTTAAATCCCCTCTTTCCCTTTATCTCCTGTAGCTGTTTGTGTGTGTGTGTGTGTGTGTGTGTGTGTGTGTGTGTGTGTGTGTGTGTGTGTGTGTGTGTGTGTGTGTGTGGGTGTGGGTGCGTCAGTCTCGCTGGTGATTGTTATGGCCCAGGTCCAAAGTATGCCCTCCACAGACTGCACACAGCACAATATGGGAATGAACCAGCTGTCAGTCAGTTGATGTCTAGCATACAGTATATACGCTCCATAGCCTTAGTTAAAGCTGTAGGGTCATGTTTGGTCCTTTATTATTTATTCAGAACTTGACAGGACATGCATTTTTTTACATTGAAGCTGATCTTAGATGTGTTTTTACTGGCAACTTTTAGCCAGAGCCGACAGCTGCAGTCAGCATTTCATAAGTGTTTACTGTTTTTTCCAGTTATCAGCCTAAGAGACAATTACATCTTTCCTGGGAATTTGTTCAACTGAGCGAGTTGTGTTTGATAAGGAAACTTTTGATTAACACCAGGATGATATGGGAACAGAGACCGTTGGAGACCTAACCTCCCCCTAACAACCCCCAGTCCCCAGAAACACAACTCCTTCTGTATTTTGAGAGAAGAGAAGATAGAAAAAAGCATCAAAGACGCAAGATAGCATCAAGACAGGGATTCATTTAGCTCACTCATAATCCACAGCACATCTGGTGTTGGATAAAATGTCTGTAAGATTCTGAAACCCTCCAAGCGTCGCCTGCACCTCTCTTCTCCATCTACTTCTCTTATTCTCCTCCCTTGCTCCACTCGTCTATTTCCACAGGTGAGCTCATCCCTCACTAAACTCTGTTTACTCTCAAAGACAGTGTTTTGCTTCTCGACTCCTCTCCTCAGCCAAGCTCAGAGCACATTAATGTTCAGAATTCCCCCGTCGATATATCACAGACACAAAGAAAGCCACATAAATCGTTTCTCTGAGATTATAGGGCTTTTGATCGGAAATGGGGAGATGTAACTGCTTTGGCGAACGATAAGAAGTTTTTGGCTGTAATGTAAAAGGATCTTGACAGTTTTTGAAACTACCCGGCTTCGTTATTTAAAAAAAAAAGTTGATGCTGTGATGTAATCTCTCGATCAGGAACAAAGAGCCTCTCTGAATATTATGAACAGGAACAGTTGTGACTATGTGTGTAAGTGTGTGTGTGTCTCCGTAGGAGTGTTTTTTGTTGTTGGCCTTCTCACAAAATATGCTAAGTAAAATCAGCCTTTCTTCGATATCAGATGTGCTACTTTTCTGTTTACACTATCCTTTAATTAGCATTGGATGTGGTGTGGCCAAAGCCACGTTCACACTTCATTAGACTTCATATCGTGGAGGAGCATGGTATCAGCTCATCTGATCTAATCTGACCTGGCCCTGCCATGAAATAGCTGTGTAAACACTATTTGGCCAACCCGGGTACTGAGGGCTAGGAAGTACTATGAGAGACAGAGGGGTCAGGGGTTGAGTCTGGATTGATGATTCACTTCCTGTCAATAAGGCAGATGAGGGAGCCCTGGTCTGCAGCTGGTCCTGAGGGCCCCACAGAGAGGAGCATTGTGGGATGGAGAAGGTCATCAGAGGGGGACACAACAGGTCCCGCTGTTCGTGGCGGGTGTGGTGGCATGGTGAGTAGGACCAGCTGACTAGTTACAGTGGGATGGCAGGACGGAGGAGGAAGGGGCAGGGTTGTGCACTTTGACCTCTCGGAGCTCAATGTGAGAGTCCTCCCTTGTTGTCCAATGGAATCTCCCTGCCTCATCTGACAACGTGTTAAATGTGATCCTGTCAGTGTCCGAATCCACACCAGGAGGGACTGGAACTAACTTTCTTTCTCTCTCCTCCTCCCCTTTTCTATATATCTCTCTGTCTTTCCCTCTGTCTCTGTCTCTCTTTATTTATCTCTCTATTGCCTCTACCTCTCTCCCTCTTCTCTATTTACTCTCATTTCTTCTAAATGTTCCCTTCCCTCTCTCATGGGGAGCGTCACTAATTATGACATCACTCTTGTTTATCAGAGCATGCCAATATACATGAGACATCCAGCAGATGTGCAGCTGGATAGAGGGATAAAGAGAAAGAAACAAGCACTTTTCCTTTTCCTTGTCTGTTTTGGGTCCCTACTGTATCATGCTCCGCTGCATGTTTTTAGACGATTAGGATTACTGTTGGTGACTGGTGAGATTAGGGATTACACAGAGAAAAGAGGGAAAGTAGTTTTATTTTACTCTCACAGTGGAATAAAGGAAAAACCTATAACTCCAAATATTACATTCTGTGGATACTAATCTGGTGACTGAAACTCCACATGGGAGTGTGTGCGGGGATGTGTGTGTGTGTGTGTGTGTGTGTGTGTGTGTGTGTGTGTGTGTGTGTGTGTGTGTGTGTGTGTGTGTGTGTGTGTGTGTGTGTGTGTGTGTGTGTGTGTGTGTGTGTGTGTGTGTGTGTGAGAGTGAGAGTGTTCTCACAGCCAGGTGCTAGTCTGTGTCCCCTGCCTGCTCTGAAGCCCACTCTGACTCTGTGGTCTAAAGCATGTCCAAGGTCTCAGAACAACCCGGGGGAGCACAGTATCCACCAGTATTCTCTACAGACCTTCTTGGTGTCCCTTTAAGCCATATGCTCCCCTAATCTGACCCTGAAAGTGAAAGGGTCCAGCAGTGTCGAGCCTAGCTGGCTCTCGGGGGGATTGGGAGTTTAGAGGGAACAGGGAAGTGTTTCCTCTCCAGTGTGTGACTGGAAGTCTGAGACGTGATCAGAGAGCTAGGACAGCAAGACATGCTCTACCAGCCCTGCCTCTGCCTCACTATACTGCTTCTCAACACCTGTTTTATACATACTCTACCAGCCCTACCTCTGCCTCACTATACTGCTTCTCACCTCCTGTTTTATACATACTCTACCAGTACTGCCTCTGCCTCACTATACTGCTTCTCACCACCTGTTTTATACATACTCTACCAGTACTGCATCTGCCTCACTATACTGCTTCTCACCTCCTGTTTTATACATACTCTACCAGTACTGCCTCTGCCTCACTATACTGCTTCTCACCTCCTGTTTTATACATACTCTACCAGCCCTGCCTCTGCCTCACGATACTGCTTCTCACCTCCTGTTTTATACATACTCTACCAGTACTGCCTCTGCCTCACTATACTGCTTCTCACCTCCTGTTTTATACATACTCTACCAGTACTGCCTCTGCCTCACTATACTGCTTCTCACCTCCTGTTTTATACATACTCTACCAGTACTGCCTCTGCCTCACTATACTGCTTCTCACCTCCTGTTTTATACATACTCTACCAGCCCTGCCTCTGCCTCACTATACTGCTTCTCACCTCCTGTTTTATACATACTCTACCAGCCCTACCTCTGCCTCACTATACTGCTTCTCACCTCCTGTTTTATACATACTCTACCAGCCCTGCCTCTGCCTCACTATACTGCTTCTCACCTCCTGTTTTATACATACTCTACCAGTACTGCCTCTGCCTCACTATACTGCTTCTCACCTTCTGTTTTATACATACTCTACCAGTACTGCCTCTGCCTCACTATACTGCTTCTCACCTCCTGTTTTATACATACTCTACCAGCCCTACCTCTGCCTCACTATACTGCTTCTCACCTGTTTTATACATACTCTACCAGCCCTGCCTCTGCCTCACTATACTGCTTCTCACCACCTGTTTTATACATACTCTACCAGCCCTGCCTCTGCCTCACTATACTGCTTCTCACCTCCTGTTTTATATATGCTCTACTTTATCTGGTCTTGTATGACAAATAACATGAACAAATAGTATGTAAAAACACACACATGTTGCCAAGGGGCTGGAAAAAGACAAACAAATAGGCAGTAGGCAGGTCCTGCACAGTTACAGTACAGCATCCGATATCTCCATAGACATGGAAGACATGGACCGGTTCCCCCAGAGGGCTCAGAAAACTTCCCCATCTCACTCTCCTTTTCCCCTTCCCTCCTTCCCCCTGCTCCTCTCATGGCTGCTAGGCATCTCTGCCAGGAAAGAGGGGGGCCAGGGGAGCGAGGGGGGTATAAGGGGGACGAAGGAGGTTGCTCAGGACAGACTAACTGTTTCTGAGATAAGGTCTGAGGCCTAGCTGGTAGACTGACAGTGTTGCCACTGGAGCTCATCACCGGGATCAGCTGAGATGCTGAGATGGGATTTTTGGAATTCTGGCCAATGTCTCCTCTCTCTCTCTGGGTTCTTTACATTAGTGAATCATACAGACCTGAAAAAGGAAGAGGTGTGTTTCAGAGGTGTGTTTCTGCAGCCAGGACTTATTACTCTGAGACTGTAACAGGGTTTGGTGTTGTTAGCACCTCCTCGCTTGCCCATCTCCTTTCAGTGTCAAACCTCAGGGGTGCTCTTTCACTCTACATGCAGTAGGCTGATGGATGGATGATGCTCTCTGTGTCTCTCCCCCATATCCAATCTGCATATTAACCTTTTACTGCATCAGGTGGCACAGAGCCAGACATCATGCCAGGTACAAGTGGCAGACAGAGAAGACAGTGGGAAGGGAGATATTGTAGGATAGTGAGAGAGAGAGAAAGGGAGAGAGAGAGAGAGAGAAGAGAGAGAGAGAGAGAGAAGAGAGAGAGAGCGAAAGAAGAGAGAGAGAGAAGAGAGAGAGAGAGAGAGAGAAGAGAGAGAGAGAGAGAAGAGAGAGAGAGAAGAGCGAGAGAGAGAGAGAGAGAGAGAGAGATAGAGAGAGATAGAGGGATGTAAGGGAATGGTAAAATAGTGGAAGACAGATGCAGAAGGTAGGATAGATCCCAGAGGTCAAATGAGATTCCATAAGGCAACAGCAGCAGCCAGGTCTGAATAAAATACTGTACACACTAATCACACAAGGACAAAGACACACACACATCTTTTTGTTTTGGCCTACAGCTAAACGCTTTTTAAGTCCAATCAATTATAAACAACCATCAAAATTGCTGTTGGTTTTTGATGCGTTGTCTACAAGGTTGTCTGGGGGTCAGGCTCCCTCTCTCTCCACCTCTGATCTGGCTTTTGTGCTTATTAGTGAAGACATACCCATCACTTTCTGAGATTTTGTGCGCACACACACACACACACACACACAGGTAATCACAGTCACCCATACGCCTCACTACCACCTGACAGTTAGATAGATTACATCGTTCAGGATTCCTGACACTGCACAACACTGACCTTCCTCTCTGCCCACACACACCCACAGACACACACACACACACACACACACAAACACACAAACACTTGGACTGCTGGTATCTTACTGTAAGTAACCCAAGGAAAGTGGTTATTGGGCAAAGTGCCTGTCTGTCCCTTACACTGATTTGTTGGAAGATGGTTTTCTCATTGCTTGACTGATGGACTGATGATATAAGGTGAAATCATCTGTGCTGTGATTGAGTCAAATCCCATATCCAGACAGGCATTATATTCGTATTCCCTTTATCAGTCCAGTGGTGTATAACTCTGATTCTCAAGGGTGTATGCTGGTGTTTGTCCTAGCCTTTCAATCATAGGCTTTTTTAGAGCTGAATAAGCAGGTGTGAGGACTGTTGCAGGGTAGGTGGTCTGGTATTGTGTGTGTGTGTGTGTGTGTGTGTGTGTGTGTGTGTGTGTGTGTGTGTGGGTGTGGGTGTGGGTGTGTGTGTGTGTGTGTGTGTGTGTGTGGCTGTATTGTGTTGTAGCTGGTGAGAGGGATCTCATCTTCCACTTCTTAAAGAGCCACACTGGAGTTGATAACTGTGCCAGGGCAATGCCACGGAGTGTGCTATAACTCGTCATGCATCGATTTCCAAGCCAGCGGGAGGTGGAGAGCTCACATGCACACACACACACACACACATGCAAACACATGCACAGGATTCAGCAGGTGTAAAACAGTACAGTGAAATGTTTATCTTGCGAGCTTTTCCCAAACAATGCACAATAGAAGGTAGTAATACAGATAAAACACATTAAATAAAATGTGTGAAATAAATGCGAGAGTAGAAAATATGAAATAAAAAGAAACAGGAGAATGCAGTTACTGTATGTACAGGTCTTATATGCAGTGCACTGCCAGATCCATTACTTCAATGTGCTACTGGAGTGATTGAGGAAGGAATGTACATGCCAACAGGGGTTGAAGTGGCTTGACCAGGATAACTACTTATGGTGATAATAATCGTAATAAAAATATAGCATAATCGAATGGTAATATTAATCACTATAATCAATCTAGAGTGAATTAGAATATAATCAATTACTCACATAGAAACACGAACATATGTGCACACACACAAAGAGAGTGAGCTCTCTCTCCATACAGAGACACAGCTGAAAGCTCAGTTAACACACAAACAGTGTAAGCAGGGAGTGGAGCCCAGAACAGTCAACATGAGACTGGGATGAGAGAAGAGGAGAGGAGAGTTGTCACTCTATCAGTCCTGCTGGTTTGTTAATATGTCAACATAACCAGGAAAGGTGACCTGCCATGGAAAACATCTTGACCCTAACGTGACATCCGTCCTGATATCAGTATGTCTCCACAGATGGTAACATATGTCCAGTCGTTGTTCATAACAGTGTGGTTTAACTGTTGTATGATCATGTCCTCCTCTGAGACTGTTGTGTTGATGGTCAGTGATTAAAGAGTCGTGCCTCCACTATCTATACCAGGCCTGGGCAACTCCAGTCCTCGGGGGCCTGATTGGTGTCACACTTTTCCCTCATCCCTAGCAAACACACCTGATTTAAACTAATTGCATTTTTAACTGAAGATGTTGATTATTGGAGTCAGGTGTGTTAGCTGGAGCTGGGGCAAAAGTGTGACACCAATCAGGCCTCCGAGGACTGGAGTTGCCCAGGCCTGATCTATACTGTCCTCCTGCTGCGTCATCAAAGATTTATACACAGTGTACTCTCACACACACACACACACACACACACACACACACACACACACACACACACACACACACACTCTCACACACACACACACAAACCCCTGTCACGAACTCGGATACCTCCTGCGCCTCGACCTGTTGCTTCCTAAGTTTTATTTTGTTCATAAGTGTTTGTGTCAAAACCTGTTGCTAGCTAGGTTGCAGTAGAGCCCATTTTGCCTGCAATAGCTCCTGAAAGTTTCCAGCGCTGTATAATCTGTGTTTATTACTCTCTTGTGACAATATTGACAATCTGTAGTTCCAGTGCAGCTTGCGTAGGATTACAGGAATGAGGTGGCTATCCTTAGCAAGCAATTCTGTGTGAACTTACAGGGAAAATGCAAATTGGAACTTTCTTTGTTCTCAACTCCTGTGGCCGGACAGCACTCGGGCTTGATGGATGTATCCCGCCTTATCATCTGTCCCTATCCGAATGGCCTGTGCTACCTGGAATTTGCCTGCCAAGGAAGTCGAAGCTGATGTACCTGTGCCTTCATTGCTGGGACTGCCTCCAACTACGCTGACTCCAGCAGCAGCTTCGTCTATTTTCGTCTCCTTTCCCTCTCTCTGGATCTGACAGGGCTCTGCCTGCTGTGGGAGGACTGGACCTATTGTCAGGAGCTGCATGTGCACGCTACCCTGCTTCTCTTGGGCTCGTGAAAGGTTCCACAAACTGTGTGAGGGGTAGGAATGGGCGGATTTCTCCATCCCCTTCTCCGGCCATTGTATTGGGCAGTTCAATGGTGAGAAATGTCTCAGTCCCTGGAGCAAAAACGTATCCAAGAGCATGAGTACAGGTCATCAATAAGCTGCTCCCAAACATTTTAAACCTGCATCAGGAAAGTGAGTCTATCATAGTTCATGTGGTATTCAATGACATTATGAAGGTCAACTCAGAACAGTTGAAGATGGATTTTAATGAACTAATTGGGCCTCTGCTTGACACCAACAAAGGCCCATAATATCTGGCCCTGTGCCATCTCTAAATTGTGGCATTGAACGTTTCAGCAGACCTTTAGCCCTTTATAACTGGCTACTTGACTATTGCAGCTCTGTAACATTTATTGACCATTTTGATACCTTCTGGAAACAAAGCTCATTTTATAAGGAGGATGGGATCCACCCAAATTATTTGGGTTCCTGGATCCTTTCACAGCATTATAAGGCTGCATTGAAACAATGACTTATCAATGACCCAAGCCCAGCTCAGTTAATCACAACTATTGGGTTGCTGAGTTGTCATAATGCTTCAGCAAATGTACATTATCCCAGGGGCTTTGGTAGACACAATGTAAGTAACCAAATGTATGTCCCTCTAAATGCCCTAAATGCCTCTGCTGATCCTACAGCTATTGAATGCAGTAATCATGTGTATGAACCAGAGTTATGCTGTTAGCACTGAGGTGGTGTGCCCTAGTAGGAAGTCCACTGTGTGCAGCTCACCCTGCACTATCAGCTCAAACATAAATAACATGAGAATATCTACTTCTGCTAAGCTTCCAAGTAAAGTAATGAAAACAATCAAGCATCCCAGAAAAGTGCTAAAAATAGCCCGCATTAACATATGTAGCAAGGTTCATGAAATCAATAATTTGCTAGTAACAGATCACATTCATATTCTGACAATCTCTGAAACTCAGATAATACCTTTGAGGATACAGTGGTAGCAATACATGGTTGTAACATCTATAGAAAAGACAGAAGTGCCAATGGTGGAGGTCTTGTTGTTTATATTCCGAACCACATTCCTGTAATATGACTACAGTTTCATCTGTCTCACCTTAAGCCCATTCTTGTGTGAAGCTGCTATACACCACCAAGTGCTAACAGTCAGTATCTGGATAACGTGTGAAATGCTTGATAATGTATGTGACATCAACAGAGATCTATGTTTTCTGAGTGATGTAAATATTGACTGGCTTTCATCAAGCTTCCCACTCAAGAAAAAGCTTCAAACTGTCACTAGTGCCTGCAACCTGGCTCAGGTCAACCTATACGGGTAGTTATAAACAGAACCACATCACGGACACCGACATCTTACTTCCAGACAAACTAAACACCTTCTTTGCCCACTTTGAGGATAACACAGTGCTATCTAACCGGCCCGCTACCAAGGTCTGTGGGCTCTCCTTCTCCGTGGCCGACACGAGTAAGACATTTAAACGTGTTAACCTTCGCAAGGCTGCCAGCCCAGACTGCATCCCTAGCCGCGTCCTCAGAGCATGCACAGACCAGCTGGCTGGTGTGTTTACGGACATATTCAATCTCTCCCTATCCCAGTCTGCTGTCCCCATATGCTTCAAGATGGCCACCATTGTTCCTGTACCCAAGAAGGCAAAGGTAGCTGAACTGAATAACTATCACCTCGTAGCACTCACTTCTGTCATCATGAAGTGCTTTGAAAGACTAGTCAGGGATCATATCACCTCCACCTTACCTGTCACCTTAGACCTCAACCCTGCCCTGTGCGATTGGGTCCTGGACTTCCTGACGGGCCACCCCCAGGTGGTGAAGGTAGGAAACAACATCTCCACTTCGCTGATCCTCATCACTGGGGCCCCACAAGGGTGCATGCTCAGCCCCCTCCTGTACTCCCTGTTCACCCATGACTGTGTGGCGATGCACACCTCTAACTCGATCATCAGGTTTACAGATGACACAACAGCAGTAGGCTTGATCACCAACGAAGATGAGACAGCTTATAGGGAGGAGATGAGGGCACTCGGAGTGTGGTCTCAGGAAAACAACCTCTCACTCAACGTCAACAAAACAAAGGAGATGATCGTGGACTTCAGGAAACAGCAGAGGGAGTACCCCCCTATCCACATTGACGGGACACCAGTGGAGAAGGTGGAAAGTTTCAAGTTCCTCTGCATACACATCACGAACAAACTGAAATGGTCCATCCACTCAGACAGTGTGGTGAAGAAGGTGATCAGGAGGTGATAGAAATCTGGCTTGTCACCTAAAACCCTGACAAACCTCTACAGATGCACAATTGAGAGCATCCGGTCGGGCTGTATCATCGCCTGGTACGGCAACTGCACCGCCTACAACTGCAGGGCTCGCCAGAGGGTGGTGTGGTCTGCAAAACACATCACCTGGGGAGACTACCTGTCCTACAGGACACCTACAGTACCCAATGTCACAGGAAGGCCAAAAAGATCATCAAGGACAACAACCACCTGAGCCACTGCCTGTTTACCCCACTATCATCCAGAAGGCGAGGTCAGTACCGGTGCATCAAAGCTGGGACTGAGAGACTGAAGAATATCTTCTATCTCATGGCCATCAGACTGTTTAACAGCCATCACACACACAGAGAGGCTGCTACATACATACTTGAAATCATTGGCCACTCTAACAAATGGATCACTAATCACTTTATTAATGCCACTTTAATAATGATGTTTACATATCTTGTCCCAGATGTATATACTATATTTTATTAACTATCAAAATAAAGAAAGTGGTAGATACCCATTAAATTGCTGGGAGATTATACATGGAGGGTGCAACTTTCTTTATTTTGATAGTTTATAGTTTATTCGCCGTTAGTCAGCACCTCCACACAAACTATTATTCTGGGTGTGCGCCAGCTCATGTTTAAAAGAAAAATGTATATAATATATTTTATATAATCTATCTCGTCTATGCCGGTGGGTCATGGCCCATCCATATATTTATATGTGCATATTCTTATTCTATCCCTTTACTTAGATTTGTGTGTATTAAGTAGTTGCTGTGGAATTGTTAGATTACTTGTTAGATATTGCTGCACTGTCGAAACTAGAAGGACAAGCATTTCACTACACTTGCAATGACATCTGCTTACCATGCGTATGTGACCAATACAATTTGATTTGATTTGACAGCACAGGAATGAAATCATCAACATGTTTATTTGTTTTATTTATTTATTTCACCTTTATTTAACCAGGTAGGCTAGTTGAGAACAAGTTATCATTTGCAACGGTGACCTGGCCAAGATAAAGCAAAGCAGTTCGACACATACAACAACACAGAGTTACACATGGAATAAACAAAACATAGTCAATAATACAGTAGAACAAAAGAGAACAAAAAGTCTATATACAGTGAGTGCAAATGAGGTAAGATAAGGGAGTTAAGGCAATAAATAGGCCATGGTGGCGAAGTAATTACAATATAGCAATTAAACACTGGAATGGTAGATGTGCAGAAGATGAATGTGCAAGTAGAGATACTGCGGTGCAAAGGAGTAAGATAAATAAATAAATACTGTATGGGGATGAGGTAGGTAGATAGATGGGCTGTTTACAGATGGGCTATGTACAGGTGCAGTGATCTGTGAGCTGCTCTGACAGCTGGTGCTTAAAGCTAGTGAGGGAGATATGAGTCTCCAGCTTCAGAGATTTTTGCAGTTCGTTCCAGTCATTGGCAGCAGAGAACTGGAAGGAAAGACGACCAAAGGAGGAATTGGCTTTGGGGGTGACCAGTGAGATATACCTGCTGGAGCGCGTGCTACGAGTGGGTGCTGCTATGGTGACCAGTGAGCTGAGATGAGGTGGGGCTTTACCTAGCAGAGGTTTGTAGATAACCTGTAGCCAGTGGGTTTGGCGACGAGTATGAAGCGAGGGCCAACCAACGAGAGCTTACAGGTCGCAATGGTAGGTAGTGTATGGGGCTTTGGTGACAAAACGGATGGCATTGTGATAGACTGCATCCAGTTTTTTGAGTAGAGTGTTGGAGGCAATTTTATAGATGACATCACCGAAGTCGAGGATCGGTAGGATAGTCAGTTTTATGTGGGTATGTTTGGCAGCATGAGTGAAGGATGCTTTGTTGCGATATAGGTAGCCAATTCTAGATTTAATTTTGGATTGGAGATGCTTAATGTGAGTCTGGAAGGAGAGTTGACAGTCTAACCAGACACCTAGGTATTTGTAGTTGTCCACGTATTCTAAGTCAGAGCCGTCCAGAGTAGTGATGCTGGACGGGCGAGCAGGTGCGGGCAGTGATCGGTTGAATAGCATGCATTTAGTTTTACTTGCGTTTAAGAGCAGTTGGAGGCCACGGGAGGAGAGTTGTTTGGCATTGAAGCTCGTCTGGAGGTTAGTTAACACAGTGTCCAAAGAGGGGCCAGAAGTATACAGAATGGTGTTGTCTGCGTAGAGGTGTACCAGAGAATTACCAGCAGCAAGTGCAACATCATTGATGTATACAGAGAAGAGAGTCGGCCCGAGGATTGAACCCTATAGCACCCCCATAGAGACTGCCAGAGGTCCGGACAACAGGCCCTCCGATTTGACACACTCAACTCTATCAGAGAAGTAGTTGATAAACCAGGCGAGGCAATCATTTGAGAAACCAAGGCTGTCGAGTCTGCCAATAAGAATGTGGTGATTGACAGAGTCGAAGGTCTTGGCCAGGTCAATGAATAAGGCTGCACAGTAATGTCTCTTATCGATGGTGGTTATTATGTTGTTTAGGACCTTGAGCGTGGCTGAGGTGCACCCATGACCAGCTCTGAAACCAGATTGCATAGCGGAGAAGGTAGGGTGGGATTCAAAATAGTCGGTAATCTGTTTGTTAACTTGGCTTTCGAAGACCTTAGAAAGACAGGCTAGGATAGATATAGGTCTGTAGCAGTTTGGGTCTAGAGTGTCGCCCCCTTTGAAGAGGGGTGTGACCGCGGCAGCTTTCCAATCTTTGGGAATCTCAGACGATACGAAAGAGAGGTTCAACGTGCTAGTAATAGGGGTGCAACAATTTTGGCAGATCATTTTAGAAAGAGAAGGTCCAGATTGTCTATCCCGGCTGATTTGTAGGGGTCCAGATTTTGCAGCTCTTTCAGGACATCAGCTATCTGGATTTGGGTAAAGGAGAAATGGTGGGGGCTTTGGCGGGTGGCTGTGGAAGGTGCCAGGCAGTTGACCGGGGTAGGGGTAGCCAGGTGGAAAGCATGGCCAGCCGTAGAGAGAAATGCTTCTTGAAATTCTTAATTATAGTGGATTTATCGGTGGCGACAGTGTTTCCTAGCCTCAGAGCAGTGGGCAGCTGGGAGGAGGTGATCTTATTCTCCATGGACTTTACAGTGTCCCAGAACTTTTTTGAGTTAGTACTACAGGATGCAAACTTCTGTTTGAAAAAGCTAGCCTTAGCTTTCCTAACTGTGTCATGACGTTGGCCTGGGGGTAGGTTTATGACAGTCATAAATACCTCTTCCCCTCTTTTTCCTCTCTCTACCCTACTGATGTTACATTTGCAATTGCTTGGTTAACATAGAGATTCTGGGAACATCAGAAGGTGGGGGGAAATGAACTATATTCTGGTAATGCGACCAATTGAACATATGCAGTGGTACTTAATGAATATGATGTCAGTTCGGTTGTCATCTGAGACATTCTCATCAATGATAAGATGACAGAAACTCTACAGTGGAAAGTCTACACATCAGAGTTATAGGATTCACATGGAATTGTTGTTCAATTTAAATGTTTGAATATAAAATTATTCGTGATGGGATGAAATGTGATTTTAGCTTCTAAAATGTGAGATTTGGGTTTTCATAAGATAGGGCTCTGCTCAATCAGTGGCCCGCCCCTGTGAAGGGACATGGGCTATAAAACTTTTCAGACACGCAATCCTCTCCCTTCCTATATAAAGTCTTGACGACAATGTAACCTCCTGTTCCAAGGACGTGAGGACGAATGGTTCAGATAATAACTACAGAACGAAGCCAACATCAGCGTGAGCTTTGGTTGCGAATGGTATGAACTTTGAACTCTTATTCACTACAGAAGTGATACCTCCTAGCTGTTGAGTTAGCCACCGCAGCTGCAAACGCGGGCTAGGAAAGAACAGACAGAGTATCCTGTCTACCACACAACGACGTTACTACAACGTATTCAATTTACCAGCAGAGACATTCTTCAAAGGACGAAGGACTCGGTTGGGCAACGCGGCCTTCCATCTACCACCAACCTACCGAAGCGCAGCTCAGAGTAAATATTTATTGCATTTTCCTTTTCCAAATGGGCGGTAATTTAGAATGCATAAGATACTGTATTTACGATAGCACAGTTTCGCCCTTTGTTCCTCAGTCTTCCCGCTCTTTCACTCAAACCCAGCCCCTTTTCTTTTGTGTAACAAGCTGTCATATATTTTTCGCCCGCTAGGGACGTTTTCCTTTATGACGTAATTTGTAATTAAGTTATGATTTAGTTATGTGTATATGTAATTCTGTGTGATTAGTTAGGTATTTAGTAAATAAATAATTAAACCCAATTTTGTATTGCTGGTTCAACTTGTTAGCCAGGGTTCGTGCAGATAACCAAGAATTTACAACTTTCAGATGAGACTGAATTAAGATGACAATTAATATTGACTGCTATTGATGTCAAATATTACTCGGCCTTTAAGAGTTTATTCGGAAGATAACAGCTCTATAAATATTATTTTGTGGTGCCCGACTCTCTAGTTAATTACATTTACATGATTAGCTCAATCAGGTAATATTGATGACGGATAAATTATTTTATAGAATAGCATGTCATATCACTTAATCCGGCATAGCCAAAGACACGACAACTGCCTGTGTATATTTGTTCCTACCTTCCCTGAAAAGTTGCATATCACGGGGGCTATTCGATGCTAATGCAGAACGCCACAGGATGTTTTTGTGCTGGTCAAGGGCAGACAGGTCTGGAGTGAACCAAGGACAATATCTATTCCTAGTTCTACATTTTTTGAAAGGGGCATGCTTATTTTTATTTATTTATTTATTTTTTGTTGAATTTTACCCCTTTTTCTCCCCAATTTCGTGGTATCCAATTGTTGTAGTAGCTACTATCTTGTCTCATCGCTACAACTCCCGTACGGGCTCAGGAGAGATGAAGGTTGAATGTCATGCGTCCTCCGATATACAACCCAACCAAGCCGCACTGCTTCTTAACACAGCGCGCATCCAACCCGGAAGCCAGCCGCACCAACGTGTCGGAGGAAACACCGTGCACCCGGCAACCTTGGTTAGCGCGCACTGCGCCCGGCCCGCCACAGGAGTCGCTGATGCGCGATGAGACAAGGACATCCCTACCGACCAAGCCCTCCCTAACCCGGACAACACTAGGCCAATTGTGCGTCGCCCCACGGACCTCCAGGTCGCGCCCGGTTACGACAGAGCCTGGCGCGAACCCAGAGTCTCTGATAGCACAGCTGGCGCTGCAGTACAGCGCCCTTAACCACTGTGCCACCCAGGAGGCCCGGGGCATGCTTATTTAAGATGGTGAGGAAGGCACTTTTAAAGAATAGCCAGGCATCATGTACTGACGGGATGAGGTCAATGTCATTCCAGGATACCCCGGCCAAGTCAATTAGAAATGCCTGCTCGCAGAAGTGTTTTAGGGAGCATTGAGTAATGATGAGAGAGATATAGTCTCTAGAGACGCTTAAACCAGGTTTAAACCAGGTGATGTCATCGCATTTGTAGGAGGTGGAACAACATGGTTGGTTAAGGCATATTTAGCAGGGCTAGAGGCTCTACAGTGAAATAAGACACTAACCAGGACAGTAATGGACGAGGCATATTGATATTAGAGAGAGGCATGCGTAGCCAAGTGAACATATGGGTCCAGTGAGTGGTTGGGCTGACTGGGGACACGGCAATTCAGACAGTTAGCAGGCCGATGCTAACACGCTAACAGTTGTTTGGCCAGGGCTAAACGAGCTAGCAGTTAGCAGACCGGGTTAGCAAGCAAGCAGTTAGTAGGGGCTAGCAGTTAGCAGACCGAGGCAGGCAAGCTAGCAGTTAGCAGATCGGGGCAGGCAAGCTAGCAGTTAGCAGACCAGGGCAGGCAAGCCAGCAGTTAGCAGACCGGGGCTAGCAAGTTAGCCTATGGGGGACGTCGCGAAGGGAGGTAAGTATTTTTTTGCCTCTTCGTGCGGTGACGTCGATAGACCAGTCGTGGAGTTAGTAGGGTTCCAAGTAGCTCTAAGTAGCTGGCCTAGCAGGTTAGCAGAGTGGGCCTTCAGCGGGCATCGAACCTGAGGGGCCTGTTGGAATCCTCGGGCAGATTATGTCGGTATTCCAGTCGTAGAGGATCGGTGGGGTTCCGTGCCTCGTACCGGCAGTAGAAGGGGTCCAGATATTGTAGCCCAGGAGTGAGCCGGGAGATGGGTCTAGCATGGGCTAGCCCCAGGCTAGTTGGTGCTAGCTCCAGGACGGAAACGTTAGCTAGGAGTTGTTAACCCGGGTTGCGGTTAGCTAGCTGGGATGATCCAGATGAAAAGGTTCAGAGTTTGTGGTAGGAATTTGGGGATATGGAGAGAAAAATAGGTCCGGTTTGCTCTGGTTTGAAACGCGTTGTACGAACTGGCGAGAGCTTTCCGAGCTAAAGGTTAGCTGATGACTGCTAGCAGTGGTTAGCTGACTGATAGCTGGTAGCTAGTTAGCTAGCTAGCTTCAGTTGAGGTATTCCAGTTCGGAGGTAAATGGAAATACTTTAGGGGAGAAAACAGATCTACACCACATTGGGTGAGGCGGGTTGCAGGAGAGTATTTTGAAGTTGAGGTTTAGGAAACATATTAAAAAGAACGCAGAGAAGAAAAAGATATACACATGGGACGAGACAAGACAAAGACTTCTGACTGCTACGCCATCTTGGATTATAGAGTCCTAATGTATTGATCACATCTTTACTAGTTCTGCAGAAATTTGCTTTAAAGCAATATTTAAAGCTATTGGATATAGTAATCACAATATTGTAGCCATATCTAGGAAAACCAAAGTTCCGAAGGCTGGGCCTAATAGTGTGTAAGAGGTCACACAATAAGTTTTGTGGTGATTCCTATGTTGCTGATGTAAAAAATATTTGTTGGTCTGTGGAGCAACCAGAGGCTAAACTTGACACATTTATGAAATTGCTTATTGCAGTTACTAATAAGCATGCACCCATTAAGATGATGACTGTAAAAATTGATAAATCCCTGTGGATTGATGAGGAATTGAACAATTGTATGGTTGAGAGGGATGAGGCAAAAGGAATGGCAAACGTACTGACTGCACATCTGATTGGCAAACGTACTGCAAATTGACAAATCATGTGACTAAAATGAATGAAAAGAATAAGAAACTTTACTATGAAACAAAGATAAATGGTGTAAAGAATTATAGTAATAATCTTTGGAGCACCTTAAATGAAATTTTGTGCAAAAAGGCAAACTCAGCTCCATCATTATTGAATAAGATGGCTCATTCATCACAAAGCCCACTGATATTGCCAATGACTTTAATGATTTTCTTTATTTGGGAAGATTAGCAAACTTAGGCATGACATGCCACTAACACTACACATCCAAGTATAACTGATCTCATTATGAAATAAATATTTTGAATTCTGTAAAGTGAGTGTGGAAGAGGTGAAAAAATTATTGTTGTCTATCTAAGCCTTCTAGAAAGTGTGTGCCTTCTGCCCTGGAGTGAAGCAAAAGTAATTCCGCTACCCAAGAATAGTAAAGCCCCCTTTATTGGCTCAAATAGCCGACCAATCAGCCTGGTACCAACCCTTAGTTAACTTTTGGGGGAAAAAATTGTGTTTGATCTGATACAATGCTATTTTACTGTAAACAAATTGACAACAGACTTTCAGCACGCTTATAGGGAAGGTCATTCAACAAGCACAGCACTTACACAAATGACTGAGAGAAATTGATGATAAAAAGGAGCTGTTTTGTTAGACTTCAGTGCTGCTTTTGACATTATTGATCATAGTCTGCCGATGGAAAAACGTATGTGTTATGGCTTTACACCCCCTGCTATATTGTGGATAAAGAGTTACCTGTCTAACAGAACACAGAGGGTGTTATTTCATGGAAGCCGCTCCAACATCATCCAGGTAGAATCAGGAAGTCCCCAGGGCAGTGACATGCCATTGGCTTTGAGTAAAATAAGTGTGTCTATGTATGCAGGTGACTCAACACTATACACGTAAGCTACTACAGCGAGTGAAATCACTGAAACACTTAACAAAGAGCTGCAGTTAGTTTCAGAATGGGTGGCAAGGAATAAATATTTCAAAAACCTAAAGCATTGTATTTAGGACAAATCATTCACTAAACCATAAACCTCAACATAATCTTGTAAATAATTATGTAGAAATTGAGCAAGTTGAGGTGACTAAACTGCTTGAGTAACCCTGGATTGTAAACTGTCATGGTCAAAACATATTGATGCAACAGTAGCTAAAATGGAGAGAAGTCTGTCCATAATAAAGCTCTGCTCTACCTTCTTAACAGCACTATCAAGAAGGCAGGTCCTACAAGCTCTAGTTTTCTCGCACCTGGACTACTGTTCAGTTGTGTGGTCAGGTGCCACAAAGAGGAACTTTGGAAAATTACAATTGGCTCAGAACAGGTTAGCACGGCTGGCCCTTAAATGTACCCGAGAGCTAACATTACTAATATGCATGTAAACCTTTCATGGCTCAAAGTGGAAGAGAGATTGACTTCATCACTTCTTGTGTTGAAATGGGTGAATGCACCAAGGTGTCTGTTTAAACTACTAGCACACAGCTCGGACACCCATGCATACCCCACAAGACATGCCACCCATAGTCAAGAACAGACTATGGGAGGTGCACAGTACTACATAGAGCCATGACTCCATGGAACTCTATTCTACATCAGGTAACTGATAAAAGCATTAGAATCAGATTTTAAAAAACAGATACAAATACACCTTATGGAACAGCGGGGACTGTGAAGCATCACTAACATAGGCACAGAGACATGTACACCTGATAAGACACACAGTCTACACACATGTACACATGGATATTGTATTGTAGATATGTGATAGTAGAGCAATGACCTGAGGGAACACACTTAATGTTGTGACTGTGCCTTTAAACAGCTTGGAAAATTCCAGAAAATTATGTCATGGCTTTTGAAGCTTCTGATAGGCTAATGGACATAATTTGAGTCAATAGAAGGTGTACCTGTGGATGTATTTCAAGGCCTACCTTCAAACTCAGTACCTCTTTGCTTGACATCATAGGAAAATCAAAAGAAACCTCAGACCTCAGAAAAACAATTGTAGACCTCCACAAGTCTGGTTCATCCTTGGGAGCAATTTCCAAATGACTGAAGGTACCACGTTCATCTGTACAAACAATAGTACGCAAGTATAAACACCATGGGACCACGCAGCCGTCATACCTTTCAGGAAGACGCATTCTGTCTCCTAGAGATGCGAAAGGTCAAATCAATCCCAGAACAACATCAAATGACCTTGTGAAGATGCTGAAGGAAACAGGTACAAAATGATCAATATCCATAGTAAAACGAGTCCTATATCGACATAACTTGAAATGCCGCTCAGCAAGGAAGAAGCCAGTGCTCCAAACCTGCCATAAAAAAGCCAGACTATGGTTTGCAACTGCACATGGGGTCAAAGATCGTACTTTTTGGAGAAATGTCATCTGGTCTGATGAAACAAAAATAGAACTGTTTTGCCATAATGACCATCGTTATGTTTGGAGGAAAAAGGGGGAGGCTTGCAAGCCGAAGAACACCATCTCAACCGTGAAGCATGGGGGTGGCAGCATCATGTTGTGGGGGTGCTTTGCTGCTGGAGGGACTGGTGCACTTCACAAAATAGATGGCATCATGAGGACGGAAAATTATGTGGATATATTGAAGCAACATCTCAAGACATCAGTCAGGAAGTTAAAGCTTGGTTGCAAATGGGTCTTCCAAATGGACAATGACCCCAAGCAAACTTCCAAAGTTGTGGCAAAATGGCTTAAGGACAACAAAGTCAAGATATTGGAGTGGCCATCACAAATCCCTGACCGCAATCCTACAGAATATTTGTGGGCAGAACTGAAAAAGCGTCTGCGTGAAAGGAGGCCTACAAACCTGACTCAATTACACCAGCTGTGTCGGGAGGAATGGGCCAAAATTCACCCAATCTATTGTGGGAAGCTTGTGGAAGGCTACCCGAAACGTTTGACCCAAGTTTAACAATTTAAAGGCAATGCTTCCAAATACTAATTGAGTGTATGTACACTTTTGACCCACTGGGAATGTGATGAAAGAAATAAAAGCTGAAATAAATCATTCTCTCTACTATTATTCTGACATTTCACATTCTTAAAATAAAGTGGTGATCCTAACTGAACTATGACAGTACATTTTTACTATGATTATGTAATGGTCTGGATGTAGCTGGTGCAGAGGAGTCAGGCGCAGGACAGCAGAGATGAGTAACAAGAGTAACTTTACTCAAATATTCCAATAACATATACATAAAACAATCACGCACAAAAACCATGGGGAAAACAGAGGGTTAAATAAATAAAAATGTAATTGGGGAATTGAAACCATGTGTGTAAGACAAAACAAATGGAAAATGAAAAGTGGATCGCGATGGCTAGAAGGCCGGTGACGTCGACCGCCGAACGAACAAGGAGAGGGACCGACTTCAGCGGAAGTCGTGACAGGTTAAATGTAAGGATTTGTGAAAAACTGAGTTTAAATGTATTTGGCTAAGGTGCATGTAAACTTCCAACTTCAACTGTAACTGCCTTAATGTTGCTGGACCTCAGCAAGAGTAGCTGCTGCCTTGGGGATCCTTAATAAATACACATTGTTGCATCTGTCTCTCTCACTATGCTTTCACTTTCCTTTTTCTCTCGCCCCCTCACTCTGACTTTCCCTTTCTCTTATTACCTCTTTCCTTACTTAATCCCTCACTCTGTTTTCTCTCTGATGACGTGTTGTCCTCCTTTAGGGTCTGTTCTCTCAGTACTGAGCACTGTCCTCTCTCCATCTCTCTCTCACCATCTCTCTCTCTGGGTATTAGGAGTCTCTTAGAGGCAGAATGATGAATGCCCAAGCCAGTGTACAGTATGAACAGACTTATATAACAGGCACTCATAGTTCACCGAATGCGTTATTCTACTGAATCCAATCCATTAAAAAACTGGGGAGTGTGGTGGCAGTTGGACTATTGGGCGACACAGGACCTACCAGCTCAGCAGAACCGCCCCGAATCATAACAAAACCCCTCGGCCCACAATCTTCCATTCTCTCCACTCTCCAGTCAGTAGACGACTGAAATGCTGATGTCTTCATTTTTCTAAATCAGCTGCTATAGATGTCAAATTTCCCCATTTCAGTTCTTTCTCTAGTAGCTTTTGCAGCTATCAGATGTGTTAGATTGGCTTCCATAAATCAGACAGTAAACAGAATCTCTGGGCCAGTGGCTGTGTGTGAATGTCCACATGTGGTAAGAGTGATGAGTTTTCAGCTAGCTGCTGAGTTAAGCAAGCAGGAAGTCAGAGTGCTTTGGTTTGGTTTGACAGAACTGTTAAGGTGCAAACACACTGCTTACAGCTGCCTCCTTCGCAGAATCAATGCTTTCAGAAGTGTCACTTTTCTCTTTCACACTCCAGGATTTGAGATGTCAAACATACACTTACGCACAGACACACACAGACACACACAAACACTCACACTGATTAGTGTAGTCCAGGCGACTCACTTTATAGTTTTGTTCATTCGGGGTAGTTGGTTTGAATCTGATTCATTTAGTTTTTTTACAAGGTAGGAGGAGTTGTACATTTTGATAAAAAAAACGTAACTTGATGTGTTTCTAGTGCAAGTTAGAGTCCCTAAAACTTAGCCAGAAAGTTTTTGCAGTTTGGAGCACTGAACTCTAATAATTCCATGGACGGGGAGGCACACATCATCGGTAGAATTGTGGTGTCAGCACAAAGCAATTTGACTAATGGAATATGTGGAGTGTTGTCAATAGAAGGGGGGGGTTCCTGGCTATCGATCCAAGTAATTTATCACTCAACGCTGATCAAAAACCCATTTAAACCCAAACCAGCTCTGACTGCATGCTCAGAGATGAAGGAGAAAATGCTTGAGTGGATCTGACTGTTTAAGAGAGGAGGTCAGAACTCTCATTAGAGCCAGACATGATTAACTCTCTGGAGATTTATCTCTCTAGTCATCAGTGTTAGGTGCGAGTAGTGTGCATTTACTGGAAACACACGCACACACATATGCAAGCTCAAACACAGGGACGCACAAACACACACACTCATTGTGGGCCGCAGATACGTTTATACTTTGGTTATCTGTTCATAGCCACCTTTTCCACACATACACGTACACACCAGGGTTAGCTGGCAATAAATAAAAGACTATAAATAAATGGGAAAGAAATCCCATTGCAAAATAATGCTTTTTATTTATTTTTATCTATTTATTTAAATACATTTGATCGTCATGCTTATCGGTCTATAGGTTAATTAGTGGAATTAAATTGGCCTATGTGTATTTTTGTTAGTCATCATGTAGCCTATCTTATTTATCCAACAAAACTATCACGTGCACAGCAGATAGAACCTATGTTGAGTGGGATTTCTCCTGCAACTCCTCAGCTGTTTGATGCTAGAGCAGGGGTGTCAAACTCAAATACCCAGTGGGCCAAAATGTAAAACCTGAACAAAGTCACGGGCCAACATTGAACAAATTAACCTTTTAATATGGACCCAAACAAGTTTTGCTTTAACATTGAATATGGAACAAGCATCGCTTATTACCATACAATATATAATTTAATAGTGGAGACATGCAAAATCGAATTTCAAATGAAAAAACACATCAATGGCATTCATTTATTAAATAAATAAAATTTAAATAAAAATTGTATGCCTCTTTTCTATTTGCAGCCTTCTGATTTAAATACCAAAATACACTTTTTCCACTGGCTAATAATTTTACAAATAAAATGATAATAAATCAATCAACCATTCAAGCCCATGCCTTGTAGCAAGAAAAAGTGCATAAAGAAAACGTTAATTATTGCACACTGGTCTAATCTGATGTGCCCAAGCCAGATACCTGGCATCTCTTCTTGGATGCTAGTTCATCAATGTCTGGGCTCAAGCTCTGAGCTGAAGAAATCCTCAGTATCGAGCGAAGATGTTCATCAGTCAGACGTCTCCTGTGAGTTGTTTTGGTCATCTTCATCGAGGAGAAAAGTTGCTCGCATAGATAAGTGCTGCCGAACATGGAGAGCATCTGAGCAGCTTGGGTGCGGAGCTGAGGCATTGTGTCAGGGATGAACCGTGGAAACTGTGCGGCGCCCACAGCATCATACTTTGACTTCAGCGTGTCGTTGCACTGGAGTTCAATCAGCTCCATTTGGATGTTGGTTGGTGCATTTTCCACATCAACTGCAAAGGGATTACTAAGCAGTTCAAACTTGCATTTCTGGGCATCGAAGTCGGCAAATCGCCGGCTAAACTCAGCGGCGAGAACACTGAGTTTTTCAGCAAACTGTGCGCATGGGAACACGGCGGTAGAGATCTGCGCTTTTATGGATTGGCAGCAGGGAAAATGGCAAGGGTTTCCTTGCAGCATCTGATTCTCCCACAGGCACAGTTTAGTTTTGAAGGCCCTCACTGCAGCGTACATGTCTGTGATGATGCGCCTGAAGCTGCAGGTTCAGCGCATCGAGATGGCTCGAGATGTCACAGAGAAAGGCCAGCTCACACAGGAACTTTTGCTCCCGGAGCTCTGCTGTATCCTTCCCTTTGGTTTCCAGGAATTGACATATTTCCTCACGCAGCTCGAAACATCTGTTCAGTACTTTTCCTCTGCTTAGCCATCTCACCTCTGTGTGATACGGCACGTCTGCGTTTTCCGAACCACACTCCTCCAGAAAAGATTTAAACTGGCGGTGATTTAGACCTTTGGCTCTTATAAAGTTAACTACCTGTGTTACTGTGGTCATAACATGTTCCATCTTTAGGGCTTTGGCACACAGTGCTTCCTGATGTATGATGCAGTGGTAAACAGTTAGCTCACCTGCACAGTTCTCTTCCCGCATCTTCTCCCGAACCATGCCCACCAGTCCACTCTTTTTACCGCACATCGCTGGCGCACCATCTGTCGTTAATCCAACGAGTTTATCCCACGGCAGCTTTATTTCAGTTACACATTTGGAAACCTCCTCAAAGATTTCCTTTCCTGTGGTTGTGCCATGCATTGATTTGAATCCTAATAGCTCCTCCGTAACACACAGATTTGAGTCCACTCCACGGATGAAGACTGACAGCTGAGCAGTATCAGATGCGTCGCAGCTCTCATCCACAGCGAGGGAGAACGCAACAAAATCTTTTCCCTTTTCCATCAGCTGGTCATACAGATTGGTGGCAAGATCACATGTGCGATCAGCTACTGTGTTCCTGCTCAGGCTCACGTTTGAAAATGCTTGTTTTTTCTCTGGGCATACGAGGTCACAAACCTTCATCATACTTTTTCATGAACTCTCCCTCATTAAAGGGCCGGGCTGATTTTGCGATCTCTGCTGCCACTATATAACTAGCCTTTACAGCAGCCTCGCTTTGTGATGTGGCTTTTTTAAACATATTCTGTTGTGAAACCAAACTTCTTTTCATCTCCTCTACTTTCTGGCTCCTTTGAGTCATGTCCAGGTCCTTGTATTTGTCATGGTGTTTCGTTTCATAGTGTCGTCTAATGTTGTACTCCTTACTTACAGCCACGTTGACTCCACAAACAAGACAAACAGGTTTGTCTTTTACATATGTAAACAGATATTCTGCCTCCCACTTGTCCAGAAAGCTCCTGTTTTCTGCCTTTCTTTTCGCCATTTTTGGGAAGGGTTAGCTCGCTGACAGTTGTAGCGTCTATGTTGCTATGACTACTGTCACAGAGGAGAGAGCGTTTCTGGGTCCTGTCCTGATTGGCGCGCGAAAACAGCAGAGCATTATGGGATTCGTAGTATTAGTGGTGAATGCGCTGTATAATACCGGCGGGCCAGCTCTAGTAGTAATTTGGTATTGTCTCGCGGGCCAAATATAATTACCCCGCGGGCCAAATTTGGCCCACGGGCCAGAGTTTGACACCCATGTGCTAGAGTAAAACATGTGCTTGTATAAGCCCATCCCAATTCTAAATGCAATCACATGTTAAAACCTGTTTTGGTGCACGATTAAAAAGAGCTACGCCTACTATTTTGATTTCTCAACTGGTAATTGAAGCACGCCTCCCATTCACCATTCAAGTGCAGGCAACAGGCTATCAATGCGTCACCACCACTTTACAATGTGAGCTGAAGGCAGTATGCATTTTGAAAACATAGCCCCACTTAATTGTTTGAAACCTGAATGTTTTACTTCATATTATGAGACATATCTTACCTTGCTTCAAAGTAGCTTATAGGCAAATCCGACCATAGAAACATGGAGGCAATTATTTTATAAAGACTTCATAGGCAGTGAGTGAATTTGGGGAAGTTTGGAGAAGCTTACAATTTATCCTAACATTACTACCAGTCTGTCTACATGCCAGTTATGATTTTCATATGCACATTTTTGTGGAACATTTTGATTTCAATAATAATGTTTTAGTTTCTCAAAATCATTGTCACGTGATTAATCATAAAAATCTGAATTAAAATTGTAAAAATTGTAAAGTTCAAATTCAACTAATGCGAGAGCACCAGGTTCCGCCGTATGGACACATTGATACACTGTGATCGATTGGCTATTAAAGAAAGGAGTGCATGGAACTCAGCCTGTAGACCTATAACTTCCATTGTCATCTAAGTCAAAATACATAAAGCAGACAAAATAAAAACAGTAGAAAATATCATAGATTCACGTTCTTTAAATGGCATTAATCTCTCTACTCAGCCTTTCTATATATCTTGACTTGAGCTACTCTTTATTTCAATTCCACATTACATATATTTACTACTTGTGATATATGTCATGGGGAGTTGATCAAAAATAAACAATCAAAGGGCAAACCATTCACACAATGAAACAGTGAATGTGCAAGAATTAGCGGTAGACAGCTGAGCCATTCTGGAGAGAGACTTTCCTATGTCTTCGCCACACACCCCTCCCCTTCTTTTGACTCAATTTTGAATTATACTCAAGACACTATCTTCACACTTATTTGAAATGCTTTTAACTAACAGACGCAACTTAATAATCAGCTAGGCCTATTGCCACGCGTTCTGTCCAAATTGCAGGCTTCCCAAATAGGCATACAGTAGGCCTACAAGCTGGTGATTTGAAACAATCGATAGCCTTAAAAAAAAAATTGATCCTCGATTCCTCTGTGGCTAAGTCATGCTTTCTGGTGAAGTATTTTTTAGTTTTTTTTCTGTATAGGCCGGAGTAATTATATTATTTTGGCAAATTTATTTAAATTGACTTCCCTAGCCTATTCGAAGTGCCACCTATGAAAGACTTCCTAGTATGCCATTTCTCTCCTGTGCTTTTGGTTTTCATATCAACTTTCCTTCGTTGTCCAGAAGCCAAAGGCATAATCCTAGTCATATTAGCAAACAATCCTAGTGTTAGCATCTTTTGTTCCCCCTCTTTCTAAGTTTCTAACAGAGATTTTCATTTCGGTCAAATGTGAAACTGCTCTCATCAGTTTTCCAGCGAATTGCATTCTGGCAAATGTTTGAAAATGATGTTTTATTGTCCGCTTCATTACAGGAGTAGAATGTCCTGTTAAGATGAATTACCATAATTGAAATGTGATTTCTGTCATTCTGAGCACCGTGGGTGGACAGCACCACAACAGAAACCCTGCAACACACATAAACACTTTCTAACAAACAACAACTACATTCATTCAAACATTCACACATTCACAGGAATGATTGGAATGGTTTTTAACACTTCCTGTTGTCTCTTCCAGGATTGGCTGAGTAAGTATGGGTACCTCCCGCCCCCTGACCCAGTGACTGGACAGCTCCAGACCAAGGAGGCCCTGACCAAAGCCATCAAAGCCATGCAGAAGTTTGGAGGACTGGAGGAGACTGGGGTGCTAGGTGTGTGTGTGTGTGCGCGTGCGCGTGTGTGTGTGTATGCGTGTGTGCTAGGCTTGGGCGATATACCATATACGGGGGTATTTTTGGGGGGCTGCGTGCTATGCAACTGCTTATAAGTTAAGTATAACTATAAGAAATCTAAGATGTGTCAAATAAGTTATATCCTGCTCAGAGCTCCAGCTCTGCATTTGGTTTCCTAACTTGCTAGATAAGTGGCTAGGTGTCAAGATCAAGCTTCTTGGTTACAGCAGTGACATTCAATCCCCTCCGGGATCAAGATCACTGTTGCCTAAATAGATTCATTTTTTTAATAGTGCCCCTTGTGTGCACATTCAGAAATACCGTATAACCCAGAATGGTACAGAAACGGTATGACGGATATCACCAAACCAATGTTCTCTCAAATAAAATTTTCCACTGAGCAAATTGCAGGTTTGCTGAGCCCAAACCTGAACATTGTGAAATTTCTGTTCAACTTCCTGCGCACTTTTACTGTGAACACTGAGGCTATACTCGCTTTCAGTTTCAGTTTTAACAGTGGCCATGTAGGCTATTGGGGCTATTTGATCATAATGTAGGCCTACCAGTGTGTCCTACCATCAAAAACAATGGAGAAAATGCATCCCATCATTTTTTATTACGTAAATTGCTGTTCATTCTTCATTCAGCCTACAGTAGCAGCCAATGTGTGGTGTTCAATGTAGGCCTACATTCCATGAATCCTTTGAAAAAAAACATGCAGGGCTTGACATTAACCTGTTTATCTACTTGTCCTTCAGACAAGGAGGTGACTGAAAATGTTGTTGCGTTGTTTGATGCAAGAAACTACTTTACAAAATAAAATGCATTATTATTCCCATACCATTATTACAGAGAATCAGACAAATTATGCTACCCTCTGCCTATTGCTACTTAGCTTATTCAAGCCTGATTCAAAATACAACAGTTTTTCAAAGGTGTCTACAAATGTATAGGTTTTGTGCTCTTGTAGGAAGCAATCACTGCCTAATTGCTGACTACAAATGATCTATAACTGGGATACTCACTAACTAGTAAAGGATATAAACAAAATGTGCACAAGTGGCTACATGCAGCTCTCGCTTTGATCTCAAAACAAGGGCATCTATTCACGACCGCTCATGCTGTAAACACAGTCCAGTTCAAAGTAAATGGCACAGATCCATATATGGCAATGGTCTATTTGCATAAAGCCCTACTGCAGCTATGATTGTTTATGCCGCACCAGTCTGTGTAGTGCGTGTCTCCGATGCGTTCTGCCGACAATAAAATCTCTTGCATAGTTCATTTTGTTTTGGTATGTTGCTAATATTGTACAGATTCAATCACAATTGTCACAGTAAAGGGAAACGTTAATAGTGCTAACAGGGAAAGCTCTAGGACAGTGGGCACCAACCTTTTCTGAGTCAAAATCACTTTGAGTCAAAATGCAAGCCGAGACCTGCCACTCAGATTTTTTTTTACATGGCTTAAAAAGCGTAAGCCAGCCTCCCGGGTGGGACAGTGGTCTAGGGCACTGCATCGCAGTGCTAGCTGTGCCACCAGAGACTCTGGGTTCGCGCCCAGGCTCTGTCGCAGCCGTCTGCGACCGGGAGGTCCGTGGGTCAACGCACAATTGGCTTAGCGTCGTCTGGGTTAGGGAGGGTTTGGTCGGTAGGGATATCCTTGTCTCATCGCGCACTAGCGACTCCTGTGGCGGGCCAGGCGCAGTGCACGCTAACCAGGTTGCCAGGTGCACAGTGTTTCCTCCGACACATTGGTGCGGCTGGCTTCCGGGTTGGATGCGCGCTGTGTTAAGAAGCAGTGCGGCTTGGTTGGGTTGTGTTTCGGAGGACGCATGGCTTTTGACCTTCGTCTCTCCCGAGCCCGTACGGGAGTTGTAGCGATGAGACAAGATAGTAACTGCTAACAATTGGATACCACGAAATTCTGGAGAAAAGGGGGTAAAAATAAATAAATAAATAAATAAAATAAAAAAGCGTAAGCCTATGCAACATTAACCAATTAAAAACAGTACTGTAACAATGAGGTTTGTGCAGTAAGCTATAGGCCCAATACATTATCACCGCATGTTGGCTTTACTTGAATTTCCCAATGCACTGTAGTTCTGGAGATTTTTTCAAATAATATTTAAACATTTGAGGTAGGCTATATGATCACACCGATAATAGATCCTTTGTAGCATTACTTGTGAAGCACAGCTGAGTGAGCATACATTTAAATAATTTGCTTTTCATTTTTATTTTACTGGGCTGATGGTCATCTGATGATCAGTCTCAGAGGAAGGAGAGAGCAGCAGACTGGGGGTCCACCTCTCAACATCCCTCTGCTCTCCTTTTCCTCCACTGACAATGATCAAAAAGGAACACTGTCTTCCAGATGATGACGAAACTCAAGTCGCACCGCATTAAATTTTCCGATGACACAACAGTGGTAGGCCTGATCACCGACAACAATGAGACAGCCTATAGGGAGAAGGTCAGAGACCTGGCTGTGTGGTGTCAGGACAACAACCTCTCCCTCAATGTGATCAAGACAAAGGAGATGATTGTGGACTACAGGAAAAAGAGGACCGAGCGCACCCCTATTCTCATCGACAGGGCTGCAGTGGAGCAGGTTGAGAGCTTCAAGTTCCTTGGTGTCCACATCACCAACAAACTAACATGGTCCAAGCACACCATGACAGTCCTGAAACGGACACGACAAAACCTATTCCCACTCAGGAGACTGAAAAAAATTGGCATGGGTTCCTCAGATCTTCAAAAGGTTCTACAGCTGCCACATCGAGAGCATCCTGACTGGTTGCGTCACTGCCTGGTATGGCCTCCGACAGCAAGGCACTGCCTGCTCGGCCTCCGACAGCAAGGCACTACAGAGGGTAGTGCGAACAGCCCAGTACATCACTGGGGCCAAGCTTCCTGCCATCCAGGACCCCTTCCTTCAGAGGAAGGTCCTAAAAATTGTCGGTTCTCTCTGCTACCACACGGCAAGCAGTTCCGGAGAGCCAAGTCTAGGTCCAAGAGGCTTCTAAACAGCTTCTACCCCCAAGCCATAAGACTCATGAACATCTAGTCAAATGGCTACCCATTTGCATTACCCCCCCTCTCCACACCACTGCCACTCTCTGTTGTCATCTATGCATAGTCACTTTAATTAACTCTACCTACATGTACATACTACCTCAACTAACCGGTGATCCCCCGCACATTAACTCTGTACCAGCACCCCCCTGTATATATTGTTATTTTTTACTGCTGCTATTTAATTACATGTTACTTTTCTCTTAGGGGCTCATAAGGAAGCATTTCACTGTCATTTGTTTTTGTTGTGTTTGACACATGTGACTAATGAAATTTGATTTGATTAGATTATTTCTGCCTCATGGACAAATTCATGTTGTTACTCTATTAACAGAGATGAATGAAATATGAAATATTGAAATATTCCTCGATATTAAAAAAGACCCAAGCCACTAATAATAACACCAACGCATGCCTGTAGACACACGGTCCTACTCATTCATTACTGCTGCAGTGCTTGTTGTAGCACTGAGTGGAAATAGGAAGAACGCACATTTTATGGCTCATAAAAGTGTTGAATACAAAGTGTTGACAGTGCTGAGTAAGAACTTAAACATGAACTCACATCTCTTTGCTGTATTCGTTGACAGTCTCTCTCTAGTCAAGGTTCTTAACGTTTTGAAATCTCACAGTATTAACTTTGCTGTAGCTTTCTTTTATGCCTGCTACGTTGCTGCAGACACAGTCATCTGAGCCATTCGATTGGCCAGCGGTAAGCCTATAGTGCACCTGATTTATTCTCTGGGCCCGCCGGGAAGGCAGAGTTTGTACCTTCAGACACATGAAATGGTTCAAAATGGAAACTGTTCACCTGTTCACAGGGCAACTGAATCGAGTGCACCTACCGCCAAAAACCCGATTCAGTTGTTTTAAATTCAAATGTTTGGCGATCGACTAGGAATTCCTTGGAGATCGAGATCTCCTTGGAGATCGATCACGATCGACAGGTTGGTGACCACTGCTCTAGAATCTCGTAATTCTGTCTGTGGGCTGATATTTCTGCCAACCCTAGTGTGTGCGTGTGTGTTGAACACATTGTCTTTGCCTTTGTTGTTTTCGTTCTGCTAAAACAATATAAGAAATGTAATGGATGGACATGCTCACTAGTTTATGACTCTATATGAATGTGTACATCTGTTTCGGTTCCCCTGATCAGACCAAGCTACCCTGGGCCTGATGAAGACCCCGAGGTGTTCTCTCCCAGACCTGTCTGAGACGGAGGTGATGGTGGGCCGCAGGAGACGAGCTCTGGTCGCCCAGAACAAGTGGAACAAGAGACACCTCTCCTGGAGGTATAGTCCCTGTCACAGTTTCTGTGTTATTTGATTGTTGTTTCCTTAGATTACCGCTGGAGGGCACCCTTACCCTGTTTTCTAGTTTCCAGGATACCCTGATTATTACTTTTTAGATTCACATGTGTTTAATTACCTTCTCTGTTCACCTGGTTGCCTTGTTTCTGTTAAGACTCTAAGTAAAAGGTCTGGATTACCCTTACCTCTGCTTGCTGTGTTTTTCTGCGCCTGGGTTTGAGTTCGTACTAGCATTATTGCTACAGTAGACCTAAGCCTACAATGGACCCATCAGAGATTCCTCAGTCGTCCGAGGAACATTCCGAACTCCATTTATGGTCGGCTCTCACACACCATGGAACTGTGATTGGTCGCCATGAGGCGCGGCTGCAGACATTGTCAGAGGATTTAAGAACTCTTGTGTCTGCTCTGCAGACAGGACAGGCGGGAGCAACTGCTGCTGCACTGTGGCTGTTTCTAATCCTCCACTCCCTACCAGCTCAGCATCTTCCTACCTTCGGGAGACTCATCTCCCGGCACCGGAGAGCTATGAGGGGCATCCTGGGAGGTTTCGTGGGTTCCTGCTCCAATGCTCGCTGGCCTTTGAGCTGCAGGCATTAACGTTTCCGACCAAGCGTTCCAGAGTGGCATATGTTATCTCCTTGCTCTCAGGACTAGGTCTGGCCTGGGCCACCGCCATATGGGAGCAGCAATCAGACATTTGTTTTAATTGGCAAAGCTTCACCCAGGAGATGAAGAGGGTTTTTGATCACCCCATCAGTGGCAGGAACACTGCTCAAAGACTCATTGTGCTTTGGCAGGGCTGCCGGAGCGTAGCTGATTACACCATTGACCACTGAGAGTGGTTGGATGCACCAGACTTTCCGCTCTGGAGAGAAGGCGCAGGATTAACAAGCAACGTTGTCTTTACTGTGGACAGTCTGGAGATTTCCGTGCCTCCTGTCCTGAGCTGACTGGAAACAGGATGACTCATCAGTAGACGGGAGAATACTGGCGAGTCAGATACAGTCTCCAGCTTCCGACACGGTACGCACCTTGCTTCCAGCCAACCTGCGGTGGGACAATGGGCAGTTGGACATTCCTGCATTCATAGACTCTGGGGCTACCGGCTGTTTTCTGGATCGCATATTAGCTCGCCAACAGGGGCTGCCACTCACTAAGCTGGACATTCCGTTGTCGGCCACTGCGCTGGATGGTCAACCCCTAGGGTCTGGGAAGGTGAAGCAGCTCACCATGCCTATTCAGCTACGAGTTCTGGATTATCATGTGGAGTTTATCCAGTTAAATTTGGTGACTCTCCTGAGGTTCCCCTGGTTCTTGGACATCCGTGGCTTTCTATCCATAATCCTCAAATTGACTGGCCCTCGGGAAGAGTTATGGGATGGAATCCTTCATGCCAGTCCACCTGCCAGCAACTCTCTCCACATCTTTCCGTCCCTGCTCGTCTGGAGTCTTCCGATTCTCATGTTTCCCCGACTGAAATGACAAGCCTGATCTTTCCCGCGTACCTCGGGATTACTGAGATCTGTGTCAAGTCTTCAGCAAACAAAGGGCCAGTGAAATCCTTCCTCACAGGTCCTACGATTGTGCCATCCACCTACTGCTCGTCACCACTCCTCCGAGAGGAGGGCTGTATTCTCTCTCAGGTCCAGAGACTGTTAAATAACATTACCATCAAGAACCGTTGCCCTCTTCCTCTTATGTTGTCAGCCTATGAGAGACTCCGGGGAGCTGTTTTTCTCTAAATTGGATTTACAGAACACGTACAGTCTGGTGCGCATCAGACAGGGAGACAAGTTGAAGACAGCGTTCAACACCCCAAAAGGACATTATGAGTACCGTGTCATGCCATTTGGACTTACAAATGCTCCAGCCATTTTCATGCCCTGTTTATTGATGTGCTGCGCTACTTCCTTCAACAGTTCGTGTTTGAGTACCTGGATGACATCCTCATCTTCTCCAGGTCCATGGTTGAACACATCCAACATGTTTGCCATGTTCTTCAAGGACACTCACCACTTGTGCCTCAGTGCTCTCATCACTTATTCATGAAGGCCGAAAAGTGTGAGTTTCACGTTCCTCAGATCTCCTTCCTGGGGTACATCGTGTCTCAGGGCTGTGTACGGACGGACTCCCAGAAGGTAGAAGCAGTGGTCAACTGGCCGCGACCCAGCACAGTCAAGCAAGTCCAACGTTTTTGGGGTTTTGCTAATTTGGTGGAGATTTGTGAGAGACTTTAGTTCGGTGGCTGTGCCATTGACAGCGCTCACAAAGGGCTCGGCTGGGCATGTAAACTGGACCCCTGCTGCTGAGAGGGCGTTCCAGGGCCTGAAACGTCAATTTTCTTCTGCACCCCATTCTAGTTCATGCATATCCTTCTCTTCCCTGGGTGGAGTACGCACACAGCACTCTCAAGTGTTCCTCCAACGGCCTGTCACCATTCCAGGTTTTGTACGGATACCAGCCTCCTCTGTTTCCACATCAGGAGATTGAAGTGGAGATTCCATCCTCTCAACATCTCTCGTTGCTGCCGGACCTGGAAGAAGGCTCGGTCAGTGTTCCTGAGGTCTTCAACTCGGTTTCAACGTCAGGCCAACCGTCATAGCCGTTCGAGTCCTCTCCTGCGTCTACTATTCTGCCTCTGCACGTGGAATCAAGGACGTTGGCACCCAGGTATGTTGGGCCATTCAAGGTTCTACGGCGTATTAATCCAGTGGCCTATCGCCTTCGTCTTCCCCGGTCCATGAGGGTTTATCCCATCTTCCACATCTCCAGACTCAAGCCTGTGGTGTTCAGTCTTCTGGTTCTGGACACTCGGCCTCCACCTCCACCACACATGATAGCGGGACAGCAAGCCTACACTGTGCGACACATCCTCTCCAGTCGCCAGTTCCGGCGTGGGACTCAGTATCTCGTGGACTGGGAAGGTTCCGGTCCTGAGGAGCGATCCTGGGTTCCGGCATGGGACATTCTGGACCCCGGACTCATTCGGGACCCCGGACTCATTCGACGTTCAACTACCCCTGGTGGATCGTCAGGAGCCGTTCCTTGTGGGAGGGGTCCTGTCACAGTTTCTGTGTCATTTGATTATTGTTTCCTTAGGTTACCGCTGGAGGGCATCCTTAACCTGTTTTCTAGTTTCCAGGATACCCTGATTATTACTTTTTGGATTCACCTGTGTTTAATTACCTTCTCTGTTCACCTGGTTGGCCTGTATCTTTGCTTAGGTCTCATGCTTTATTACTGTGTTCTTGTGTGGTTGCCTTGTTTCTGTTAAGACTCTAAATAAAAGTTCTGGATTTACCCTTACCTCTGCTTGCTGTGTATCTCTGTGCCTGGGTTCGAGTTCGTACTAGCATTATTGTTACAGTACCTATACAATAGACTAAACACACGAGACAATATCAGTCTGTCTATCAATGTGAAGCTGACTGGGGATGGAGATGTAGGGTGGACATGGTATGGTAGAGAGTACGGTACTAGGATGGTATAGAACATGTACATACCTGCTTTGCATACAAATGTAGGATCTTAGTTTGTTCACTTGTTTGTTACTGAGAATTTTCCTGCACTACAAGAAATGCAAACTTGTAGTTTATTCAAGGTTTAAAAAGGCTTCTAAAGTCTGTAATTTACACTTTAAAATGTCAGACTTGATTTCCAAAAATAATCTATTATTTATAATCGACATAATAATTCACATTTCCTGTTGCTGCAGGGTTATTTTTCTGCTGCAGCAAACTGGCTCAAGATCCTACATCTGTAATACAGTCTAGTCCATGGCTGATGATGCACATGATTTTGAGAAATGTGTATTGGATAGCAGGGAGGATGCGGGTTGGATGTGTGGGGTTACTTTCAAAATGGGTGAAACATTGCACGAACACCTGCATGTGGACTTCTGTGCTGTTGGATGTGTGTGCAGGCCAGGTTCATGGGGAGGGGAGGATGATACCATAACTAGATTGCGTGGTAATGGACAATTGGACAGTTAATTAGCCAATGAGTTGAGTCATAGTGTCATGAAAGGGGTCATCAATGGGTTAACAATGGGTTGACAGCAGCTCGTAACATCTGTCCAATATGTACCTTAACCCAGACATAGGGTTAGTAAAGAGAAGGGGAGTAGGTCTGCCTTTATGGTGATATAAGCATGCTCTGAAGCTTAACCAGCAAGAGCAGGAGGTAGATTGGATACTGAGCTGCTGTAAGCTGGTTTGTGTCAGTGTGTGTGTGTGTGTGTGTGTGTGTGTGTGTGTGTGTGTGTGTGTGTGTGTGTGTGTGTGTGTGTGTGTGTGTGTGTGTGTGTGTGTGTGTGTGTGTGTCTGTGTGTGTGTGCGTGTGCGTGTGCGTGAGTGCGTGCGTGAGTGCGTGCGTGCGTATGCACGCGCACGTGTGCATTAGAGAGCTGAGAGAGATGGAGGGTAATGTTGCTGACAGCTACATGTCTTTATCCTCTCTCACGCGCACACATACTCACTCACACACACACACTCTCTCTCTTGCTCTCTCGCCTGCGTTTTAGTGCCAATCATATGCCTTGCTCCTGTCTGCTTGCTCCTGCTCTCCTCTACTGTCTGTCTGCCGAGACCAGGGAGAATGTGTTTTTATACACACTAGTACTGATCTGCACTGTACAAGAGTCCTGTGCTCACTGGATGGAGAGCTGTAGTTTTCCTTCCCACATTTGTTGGTTTGGGCTGTAGAGCTCAGAGAGGAAGTATATATTTTCTATGCTTCTTTACCTGGGGGGGGGGTTGCATTGTAAAGTAGCACCCATTGATTATCTATTGACTTATATCCAGTCTGACCTCGCTGCATGGTGCAAATGAAAGCATCCCAGAAAATATATTAAATCCATGTACCCTTCAGTCATCTTTAGTCAAAAGGTGTTGTTTAAACAGGTGAAGTTCTCTCACAGGCAGTTCTTCTCTCCTCTCTCAGTCACTGACTGGCCTCGGGGTCTACTAGCTCCAGTGAGAGTAAGGTCAGGAGTCAAATACTTTAACAAGGTTCCTTAATGGTTTGTTTGAGAGCGCTGGAGATAAGAGTCTGGAGTAGAGCAGAGGGTCATGGGGCAGAGGCTTGGCTGGGAGTGTAGTGGGCAGAAATATTTGATATGTGTATGATATATATTATATACACATCACATGCAACTGGTAATTAGACTAAGCAATTAGCCTACTAAATGTTTATCTGACTCTATAAAGATAATTAAAATAAACAAGCAAGCATTTAGGCAATGAGTTGATGTTCACTAGCAAGAATTGGTCTGAGAATTGTCTATATCATAGGCTAGATATTCAATTAATATTGTACAATGAATGGATTCACATACAAGGTATAGAGCTTAAGTTACAAGGAATTAACAAGCATTACAAGGCATTATTCTAAGCATATACAGTTCCATTCAAAAGTTTGGACACACCTACTCATTCAAGGGTTTTTCTTTATTTTTACTATTTTCTACATTGTAGAATAATAGTAAAGACATGAACATTATGAAATAACACAAATGGAATCATGTAGTAAACAAATCAAAATATATTTTATATTTGAGATTCTTCAAAATAGTCACCCTTTGCCTTGATGACAGCTTTGCACACTCTTGGCATTCTCTCAATCAGCTTCACTTGGAATGCTTTTCCAACAGTCTTGAAGGAGTTCCCACATATGCTAAGACCTTGTTGGCTGATTTTCCTTCACTCTGCAGTCCAACTCATCCCAAACCATCTCAATTTGGTTTAGATTGGGTGATTGTGGAGGCTAGGTCATCTGATGCAGCACTCCATCACTCTCCTTCTTGTAGAAAATAGTAAAAAATAAAGAAAAAACTTGAATGAGTACGTGTGTCCAAACTTTTGACTGGTACTGTAGATCCTACAGTTAACTTACAGGACAAAGAAGCCTAGGAAATGAGAATTGATCATACAACCTTCCTCTATGCACTGGATACAGGACAAGAGAGAAAACAAAGGCATTTAATTAAATTCATAACATCTGAAGTTATAACCTTTCAACCCAAAACCAACCACCATTGACCAATAAAACAATACAAAGTTTACAGCAACCTTAACACTCCCAGGCCCAGTGTGTCACAGTATTACAAGGCTTGTGTGAGAGATGAGACCTGAGAGGACAATAACTTAGAGAATAACTTAGAGTTCACCTTGTACAGATACAAGTTACCACAGAGATCATACATCCATATAGATAGCATCAGAGTTATCCTTAGTGAACAAGTTTCACGTAGATACCAAACATGTATAGTATAGTATTATTCTATCACATTGAATATTCAGTCCTCTGAATACTGTAACAGAGATATTTACATGTTGGCCCCTCAGAGGAAAAAGGGCTGACTAGTCCTTGGGCATTGTACTTTGTTCCTGAAATATTAGCCATGCAACTCCTGGTGTCAGAGAGCACATAAATTAGGGCCATACCTACAGGAGCTGTGTTGGGAGGGACACACACACTCAGTTAAGTACAGCAGAGTCCACCCTGCAGAGTTCCAGAAACCCCAGTACATAACAATGGCTAACTGTGAACTTTAACACCTCACAAAGCAACTCTCTTGATGATTCAGAGGTTGTTGATTCTGCTCGCCCCAAGACTTTATCAAATCAAATGTTATTGGTCACAGACACATATTTAGCAGATGTTAGTGGCCAGTGATTCCAAGTCTATGTATATAGGGAAGCGGCCTCTAAGGGTCAGGGTTGCGTAACCGGGTGGAAGCCGGCTAGTAATGGCTATTTAACAGTTTGATGGCCTATAGATAGAAGCTGTAATTTTCCCCCTCTGGAGAGCCTTGCGGTTGCAGGCGGTGCAGTTGCCGTACCAGGCGGTGATACAGCCCAACTTGAAGCTTTCCACCTTCTCACACTTGATTGATCAGGATCCGGCAACTCTCCTTCTTGGACTGTTTCGTTACGGAACCTATTTGGCCAGATCTGGTCCATCTCGTGGCATGAAAAATAATGTTCACTTTTTGCAATGTAAAAAATTATAATTCTACGCACGTAGCCGTGGCCGTGGCCGTAGCCGTGGCCGTAGCCGTGGCCGTGGCCGTAGCCGTGGCCGTAGCCGTGGCCGTGGCCGTAGCCGTGGCCGTGGCCGTAGCCGTGGCCGTGGCCGTAGCCGTAGCCGTGGCCGTAGCCGTGGCCGTAGCCGTAGCCGTGGCCGTAGCCGTAGCCGTAGCCGTAGCCGTGGCCGTGGCCGTAGCCGTGGCCGTAGCCGTGGCCGTAGCCGTAGCCGTGGCCGTGTGAGAAGCTCGCCTGTATCTCTCAAAGAACTAGAATGAGACTTTCTTTCTATGATCTCTCTGCTGTGATAGACATGAGCCTGCAACTCGCATCTCTCCAGCGTTGCACTTCATCATTTATTACCTTATAGAATAATAGACACTGGAGTACCTAAATTTGCCAACATTATAGAATTACTGCTGTCTGTTCAGAAATAAATTAAATAATTCAGAATATCCTATTACATTATGAGAAGGCCCATAATTTAGCCACAGAGGATCAATAGCTTTTTTCTTTAATAGCCTAGCTGTGGATTGTGTGTAGCCAATAACAAGGCATAGCCTACAGTCGGGAACGTGCAGCAAATCTGTCAGTGAACAAACAGCATGCAGACAAAACAGGCCTTTGGCAATATTTAAAATCCAATTGCACAGGTTGGAAAACAAATGGCTCCTGCTGAAAAGAGAAGACTTTAATCTGTCTGCTGTAGGCTTTTGATCATTTGTGCGGTATTAAAAAAGATTCTGCCAAAGTCTCCAGTCATGTAAAAGTACATAGAATTGCATGAAATGCATTTATAAAAAGGCCACATTTTCCTGGACCCTAGGCTACGAAAAAATGTCCAAAGCTGAAGAACATACCCACATCCAGGTACTTTACGCAGGTGCTGGAGTTGTAGGAAAACTCATGGAAAACAGAAAGGAAAACGCTGCACACTGCTGCTCATGCTCCCAGGTGAAATTTATTCATAACAATGTTTCGACCCTTAGGTCTTCATCAGGCATCCAAATCCCAGGAGTGGGTGAAAGGTTTTATATATAGTGGCACTACTCGGTGACATCACTTCCTGAAACAGCCTTATTCTAAAATGCATTAAATAAATACAAATCCTCAGCAATCTATACACACTAACCCATAATGACAAAGCGAAAACAGGCTTTTATAAAGTAAAATAAAACAGAAATACCTTATTCAGACCCTTTGCTATAAGACTTGAAATTGAGCTCAGGTGCATCCTGTTTCCATTGATCATCCTTGAGATGTTTCTACAACTTGATTGGAGTCCACCTGTGGTTAATTCAATTAGAGAAAAAACCAAGCCATGAGGTTGAAGGAATTGTCCGTAGAGCTCCGAGACAGGATTGCATCGAGGCACAGATCTGGGGAAGGGTACCAAAAAATTTCTGCAGCATTGAAGGTCCCCAAGAACACAGTGGCCTCCATCATTCTTAAATGGAAGACGTTTGGAACCACCAAACGTCTTCCAACTGGCCACCCGGCCAAACTTAGCAATCGGGGGAAAGGGCCTTGGTCAGGGAGGTGACCAAGAACCCAATGGGGTTCCACAGGGTTCCCCTGTGGAGATGGGAGAACCTTCCAGAAGGACAACCATCTCTGCAGCACTCCACCAATTAGGCTTTTATGGTAGAGTGGCCAGACGGAAGTCACTCCTCAGTGAAAGGCACATGACAGCCCACTTGGAGTTTGCCAAAAGGCACCTAAAAAAGATTCTCTGGTCTGATGAAACCAAGATTGAACTCTTTGGCCTGAAAGCCAAGCGTCACGTATGGAGGAAACCTGGCACCATCCCTCCGGTGAAGAATGGTGGAGGCAGCATCATGCTGTGGGGATATTTTTCAGCAGCAGGAACTGGGAGACCAGTCAGGATTGAGGGAAAGATGAATGGAGCAAAGTACAGAGAGATCCTTGATGAAAACCTGCTCCAGAGCGCTCAGGACCTCAGACTGGGGAGAAGGTTCATCTTTCAACTGGACAACGACCATAAGCACACAGCCAAGACAAAGCAGGAGTGGCTTCGGGACATGTCTCTGAATGTCCTTGAGTGGCCCAACCAGAGCCCGGACTTGAAAATGATCGAACATCTCTGGAGAGACCTGAAAATAACTATGCAGCAACGCTCCCCATCCAACCTGACAGAGCTTGAGAGGATCTGCAGAGAGGAATGGCGTCATACCCAAGAAGACTTAAGGCTGTAATTGCTGCCAAAGCGGCTTCAGCAAAGTACTGAGAAAAGGGTCTGAATACTCGTGTGAATTTGATATTAAAGTTTTTAATTTTTTAACAAATTTGCAACATTTTCTAAAAACCCATTTTTGCTTTGTCATTATTGGGTATTGTGAGTAGATTGATGAGGGGGAAAACTATTTAATCCATTTTATAATAATAGGCCAATTTCAGACCTGAATGGCGTAAGGATAAAGATTGATTGGCTGGTGAGAGCAGGGGTTGGTGGACCCAGCTGTTGAGACATGTACCCGTAACAGCCCCAGCATTAGTCAGACAGATGACACAGCCTCCTAATCACACTGTTAGCCCAGTTCATCACCCAGAAGACTGCCTCCTGCTCGTTAGCGGCTAGATTAATCACCTAAACAGATAGGTGGGGAAAGCAGCGGAGCCTCCCTCCCTCCTTGTCTGTCTGTCTACTGCTCTAATTCACTTCCCAAAGGATCCTTCTGGCTGGCTGGCTGGCTAGCTGTCTAGCTAACTGACTGGCTGGGTTAACATGCTGCAGTGGAAGAAGGAGACACTCGTGATAAGCATCAGTAACTCTGTCAACATGACCTTACTGTACCCTCTGATTCCTATCTGAACCGACTTTCAATAAAATGAGTACAATAGAGCTGAGAATAAGCATGGATAAGAGTGATAGGTTAGACACAGTATAGGTTGTCCACAAGTGTCCAGCCAAGATAGGTGTTAGGGATACAGTATAGGAGAGGAGAGAGTCGGGTGTATGTGAACCAAAGGACAGACCAAAATAACCTAAGGAAGCCCCATCACATCAGCATTATACCATAGCTGGGTGATCCAATGATGAGGCTGTCTCCATAAAGAGATACCTATAAAAAGGGGACACCACATCAATCCCTCCCCTCTCCCTGTGCTGCCATCATTAGAGCTGTGATTGACAGCTGAGATAGAGGAAGAGGGACCTCACTCCTGACAAATAATGGAATATTATCCTACTGAAGGACACTGTGTCTTTAAATCCCATAAATTCACAGATATGTAACTTTGCAATTAGCTTTTTTACCTCTCAGTTGTTACTCAGCCCAGTGTGTCAAAGTTGAAGAATAAAGGCACTGTTACGTTCCTGTGTCAGCGGTCACTGAGGTGTGAGGATAATTCTTAGAATTTTCTCTTCATCCTAGACAGTTTAGCAAATCAAATCAAATCACATTTTATTGGTCATGTACACGTGATTAGCAGATGTTATTGTGGGTGTAGCGAAATGCTTGTGCGTCTAGCTCCGACAGTGCAGTAATAGCTAACAAGTAATATATAACAAATTACACATCATATACCCAATACGCACCAATCTAAGTAGGAATTAATTAAGACTATATACTGTATATATATGGATGGGCGATGTCAGAGCGGAACGGACTAAGATACCGTAGAATAGTATAGAATACAGTATATACATATGAGATGAGTAATGCCATATATGTAAACATTATTAAGTGACTAAGATACCGTAGAATAGTATAGAATACAGTATATACATATGAGATGAGTAATGCCAGATATGTAAACATTATTAAAGTGACTAAGATACAGTAGAATAGTATAGAATACAGTATATACATATGAGATGAGTAATGCCAGATATGTAAACATTAAGTGACTAAGATACAGTAGAATAGTATAGAATACAGTATATACATATGAGATGAGTAATGCCAGATATGTAAACATTATTAAAGTGACTAAGATACAGTAGAATAGTATAGAATACAGTATATACATATGAGATGATTAATGCCAGATATGTAAACATTATTAAAGTGACTAAGATACAGTAGAATAGTATAGAATACAGTATATACATATGAGATGAGTAATGCCAGATATGTAAACATTAAGTGACTAAGATACAGTAGAATAGTATAGAATACAGTATATACATATGAGATGATTAATGCCAGATATGTAAACATTATTAAAGTGACTAAGATACTGTAGAATAGTATAGAATACAGTATATACATATGAGATGAGTAATGCCAGATATGTAAACATTAAGTGACTAAGATACTGTAGAATAGTATAGAATACAGTATATACATATGAGATGAGTAATGCCAGATATGTAAACATTATTAAAGTGACTAGTGTTCCATTCCTTAAAGTAGCCAGTGATGTCTAGTCTATACCTATAAGCAGCAGCCTCTAATGTGCTGTTTGGCTGTTTAACAGTCTGATGGCCTTGAGATAGAAGCTGTTTGTCAGTCTCTCGGTCCCAGCTTTGATGCACCTGTACTGATCTCGCCTTCTGGATGATAACGGGGTGAACAGGCAATGGCTCGGGTGGTTGATGGCCTTGATGATCTTTTTGGCCTACCTGTGACATCGGATGCTGTAGGTGTCCTGGAGGGCTGGTAGACTGCCCCCTGTAATGCGTTGAGCAGACTGCACCACCCTCTGGAGAGCCTTGCGGTTGCTGGCGATGCAGTTGCCGTACCAGGCGGTGATACAGCCCGACAGGATGCTCTCAATTGTGCATCTGTAAAAGTTTGTGAGGGTTTTAAGTGACAAGCCAAATTTCTTTAGCCTCCTGAGGTTGAAGAGGCTCTGTTGCACCTTCTTCACCACACTGTCTGTGTGAGTGGTCCATTTCAGTTTGTCAGTGATGTGTACGCTGAGGAACTTGAAGCTTTCCACATTCTCCACTGCAGTCCTTCGATGTAGATAGGGGGGTGCATCCTCTGCTGTTTCCCGAAGTCCACAATAATCTCCTTTGTTTTGTTGACATTGAGTGAGAGCTTGTTTTCCTGACAATACACTCCCAGAGCCCTCACCTCCTCCCTGTAGGCTGTCTCGTCATTGTTGGTAATCAAAGTACATTTTTATAGTTTACTTCGCCACTTAGTCATCTCTCTCTGCTCTCTCTTCATGCCTCGTTCCACACAGACCTAGCCCCGCCCCCTGTCACTCAAGGAGCGCATTTGTTGTTCTTCAACCACGAGACACTTGGGTTCAGTCTGCATGGTCAATGCAGCACATGCAACAATGTTGATGACAACGTGATGCTGTTTTCACTTTGCTTCTTAATATCAATTCACTAGCGTTCTATAATTACACTATGCGTTTGTGTTTCTTATATCTGCAAACAGCTAGTTTGTCTTTTCTTGTTAGCTAATGCGAATCGCTAGTTAGCTGGCTAGCTAGCTATTAAATGTACTGAACCATAGCAAACGTAATTAGCTATACAGCCTAATAATGCCAGTGATGGTGTAGACCTAAATCAGCATGTTGTTTGTGCAACAGTATCTTCTGAATCAAAGAGGAATACGTGAAGCATGGAAATGTTAGCTACATGAAGTAGCTAAGAGAAAACGTTCAATGTAGCTAAAGATTATATGGTCCCCTAGGAAACACTTTGGTTCCTACCCTGTCATAATAACTCCTCCCTGGCATTTTAATTTGTTGTCATGTCGAACAACACTATTCTATTATAGAATTAGAATAAGAATTATATTTCCATGATTCCTACAGTTCACCCAAGTGTTTTGCTCTAAATTGCAAGTAAATTGCAACATTTGGTTAAAAATAAGGCCTAGGTTGTTTGCCAATATCGTGCAACCCAGTGTTGAAATGATCTCAAATTAGTGCAGGCAATTGAGAAATGTAAAATACTATAAAAATTATAAAACAATCAGAATGGAGAAAGACTCACTTAGAATGTATGTGTTGCAACTCTAGGGTCACTCACTACTCATGACGTTTTTATTACTTTTATTATTAAAGAACAAAAAATAGCATCAAATATCGTCATTACATACCGTGATGATATGATATTTCAGCCATATCACCCAGCCCTAGTGTGCTTTAGCATTTAGATTTTGTTCTGGAGAATAATGTGTGTGTCTTGCGTGCATGCGGGTGGAGTGTGTGCATGCCTGCATGCGGGTGAGGTAGGTGTGTGCATGCGGGTGGAGTGCGTGCATGCATGTGGGTGGAGTGTGTGCATGCGGGTGAATGGAGTGTGTGCTTGCGGGTGGAGTGCTAGTGTCGTACACCCTCTTCCAAAATTATACTACTGTAAAGTCCCTCAAACAACAGCTCAGGGTCAATTATCCCTTTGTGTGTCACAACCTTATGTCTCCACAAGGATTTACAGTGCTCACGCACACACACACACACACACACACACACAAACACACGGATAGCCTCCAGTTGCCATGCCCTGTCAGCACAGCCAATGATAATGACACCATAATGGTTCCAGACTCGTCCAGGCTGGTGAAAGAGTCAGAGCCAGAGTCAAGGCCTGTGGTCGAAACAGCAGTCTGTCACACACAGAAAGGTTACCTCTGTCTGTCTTAAGTTTCCAAAGGTTCTATCGGTTCTCAAGGTTCTATCGTCTATTACTCACCTCCAAGAATTGGAAAATGTTTTGTTTGTGCTGTTTGCTCTTGCTTTGTGCACTTACATTGTGAATGTCAAATAAAGGTTTCACAATATTACTAAAGTATTTATTCATTAAAAGGTTTTTATCACACACACACATTATGTTGGACTGCGCCAGCGGGTATAGAAATTCTCAGCGTAGCAATCATATTTCCTACTTAATGCTATTCCTAGACCGGCTCCAGGGCCATGATGGTCAATGTATTTTTAATGTACTTGCTCAGATAGCGGGTGTGAACACAGCCAATGTCATGGGATTCTAGAGCTCATCTGTGATGCAGGGGAGGCTGCCTCTGACCTTGGCTAGCAGGCTGCTATTACCCACCCCTCCACTATTCCCCCACTCCCTGTCTTCACTGCCCTCCCCGTCCGTGCATCAAAAGCTATTGAGCATGTGAACTATCTATGGGTTCCTTTAGCCATATACACTGAAGAAAAATATAAACGTAACATGTCAAATGTTGGTCCCATGTTTCATGAGCTGAAATAGAAAATCAGATATGTTCCATATGCACAAAAAGCTTGTTTCTCTCAAATTTAGTGGACAAATTTGTTCACATCCCTGTCAGTGATTAATTCACCTTTACCAAGAGAATCCAACACCGACTTCATTGGGCAAACGCTCACCTTCGATGGCCACTGGCACACTGAAGAAGTGTGCTTTTCACAGATGTATCCCAGTGGTGCCCCATGATGGTGGTGGAGTTATGGTATGGGCAGGCATAATCTACAGACAACAAACACAATTAAATTTTATCGATGGCAATTTGAATGCACAGAGATACCGCGACGAGATCCTGAGGCCCATTGTCGTGCCATTCATCCGCCGCCATCACCTCATGTTTCAGCATGATAATGCACAGCCCCATGGCCTGCATACTCACCAGACATGTCACCCATTGAGCATGTTTGGGATGCTCTAGATCGACTTGTATGACAGCGTATTCTAGTTCCCGCCAATATCCAGCAACTTCGCACAGCCATTGACGAGTAGTGGGACAACATTCCACAGACCACAATCAACAGCCTGATCAACTCTATGCGAAGGAGATCAATCTGCATGAAGCAAATGGTGGTCACACCAGATACTGACTGGATTTCTGATCCACGCCACTACCTTTTTTATGTATCTGTGACCAACACATGCATATCTGTATTCTCAGTGAAATCATGTGAAATCTGTAGTTTAGGGCCTAATGAATTTATTTCAGTTGACTGATTCCTTATATGAACATTAATTCAGTAAAATATTTGAAATAGTTGCATGTTGCATTTATATTTTTGTTCATTGCACATATTGAGTAGCCAGCAACCTTGGCTAATGGTAGTTATATGACTCTGGTTGCTAGGAAATAGAAAGAGGAGAATGGAAGAGAGAGGGCGAGAGTATGACTGCCCCACTGTTTATTCAAATCCTATTACTGCTGTAGCAGAGGGAGAGACAGAGATACGAGGGAGAGAGGGAGAAAGAAAGTGAGAGAGAGAAGGGAGGATAGTGCCTCGAAAGCTATTCCTGAAAGCTCATTTTGTGTCTTTCTCCTCTCTCTCATCTCTCCGCAACTCAGTTCAAAGATGTTGATGCATTTGAACGCTATGGTCAATCTGTTTTCCACTGCGAGGACTCACCAAGCCATGAAATGGAAAAGGAGATACAATCAGTGTGTATCTGCAAATAAGCCCTATACTCATTCATGAACTGACAACCTGTTGAAATTTGTTGACCAGTGAATGCAGCTCTGCCAGTGTACTTGTACAGTATTCTAATTTTGACCTTTCCTCTCCCCCTCTCACTCTCTCCTCCTCTTATCTTTTTTCTCCTCTCTCGCCCTCTTTTCCTCTACTCCTGTTCCTACTTTCATCTGCTTCCACTCTACTTGTCTCATCCTCTCCTTCTTCCCCTCTCCTCTTCTCCCACTTGGTCTCTTCCTCTCCCTCTTCTCCTCTCGTTCCTCTCCACCTCCAGGATACGTACCTTTCCTAAGGAGTCTCCTCTGTTGGGTCGAGATACGGTACGGGCTCTCATGTACTATGCTCTCAAAGTCTGGAGTGACATCTCCCCCCTCAACTTCCATGAAGTGGCGGGCAACGACGCAGACATCCAGATCGACTTCACCAAGGCTGACCACAACGACGGGTACCCCTTTGACGGGCCGGGGGGCACTGTGGCACACGCTTTCTTCCCCGGAGAGAGGTTCACAGCAGGGGACACCCACTTTGATGATGATGAGGCCTGGACCTTCAGATCACCAGGTGAGTGGTTGGTAGTTTACTGTGTCTTCAGTGACTAGTGTGTATTGTACATGGATTGTATATGTGCTATACTGTTCATTTATTTGTATGAAGTACATTTCCAGAAGTTTGTGTGTGTGCGTGTGTGCGTGTGCGTGCGTGTGTGCATGAGTGCGTGCTTGCGTGCAATGCCCAGTGACACCTCACGGCTCTAGCAGTTGGTTGGTCAGCCATGGGTCACTCAGTCTGACTAGCCGCTCCCAGAATCACAGATGCTCTCATTAATCATTAAGTCCGCCTGCTGCTGCTAGGCTGATCGACTGCCCACCACTTCCCCCTCTCCCATCTCCCATTCTCATCTGCCTGAGTGGACTCAAGGTGCCCCCCTCCATCTCTCCCTTCCTGTCCATCTCTGATGGAGAAACTAATGCATTTTCTGTTATGTCCTGCCTGAGACAGAAGGAGGAAGAGGATAGCAGGTGAGCATAGACAGTGTTGGGTAAAAGAGAACGAGCTCCCCCTTCATCTCCCCACCTATGATGAGACTAGAACTACTGAGAGCACCCAGAGTCATATTCCACTCTAGCCAAGCCCAATACCTCCACATCGCTTGCCTTGATAAAGATAGCAAGACAACCAAACACATCTGGAAAGGTGAAGTGATGTAATGTGTGATGTATGCTGACCCCATGACCTCTCTGACAGGACAGATACAGTACATCACTCTCCCAAAGATACATCAAACCAGACCTCAGTGTGGGGGGAAGGAGAGGAGCAGGGCTGCGTGATGCAGACTGACCCAGCTGGTGTGCCGTGTTGATGGGGCCAGGCCGCCAGGCCGTGCTCTGGTCTCCCCCTGTCCTGCAGGAGGCCTCCTGGACAGCTGCTCAGTCTGCTCCAATTAGGGCTCCCTACCGGCCAGACCAGGCAGGCAGCAGATGCTTACACGGCGCCTGGAAGGTGGAGTACAGAGGGAGGGAGGGGAGAGACGGTGGTGGTCAGGGGAATACACCAGAAGATGGGCGGATAGAGTGGTAGATTCACTGATGTGGGAGAAAATGGAGGAAGATTATTGAAAAATCCATCTTTTCTCGAAGAATCTCACATCATTGGCACATTGCATGAATAAATTATGATGATGAGGAGGAAGTGAAGGATAATGGTAATGATGAAAATTATGATTTACCCTTCTCAACCCACCCAAGGAATGAGATCGCTCCAGTATTTGCTTATGATATGAATCCTTTAACTGAAACTATTGAATGCCCCACACCACCATCTAGATTCCTAGTATAATTTCATTGCTTGGATTGAACAAGGAATTTAGTCCTCTATTTATTTGTGTTTGTTTGCCTTGACTCTCTGGCGGGAGACGTGAGTCGTCGAGGCAGAGGAGCCAGTTAATTAAACAGCTCTTAATTTCTTCTCAGCTTCACAGTCCGTCGGGTGGTCACCACGGCTCAGTAGGCTGTGCTAACCACGAAGCTCACTTACTAAAACAGACACCAATGCCTTACCTTGGTGAGTTTTTTTATGTGTTGTATGGTTAATGTTGTGTTTACGACACTGAAGGATTGTGTTCTTTGACATGCGTACCGAAAATGTCGTTGGTGCTTTGGGTTAGATAAGAGAGTTAAACGTTAACTAGTTGTTCCTAGTTTTCTGTCGTCATAGCGAGCCATACAGGTGATTCTTTCATCAAGGTGCTTTTTAGTCAGTCTGCAACAGGATTCAAGGCCTGGCCTTGGATCTCTTCCCTATCCCCTTTTAGATATTGGAGTGGGTTGTTGTTCCTGCAACTTTCGAACAAGAAGATAATCTTTGGAGAAGTTGTAAACTTGTAAGGTCAGGAGCTAGAAGTGAAACACGGCAGTTCAGCAGATTTCTGGGGCCCTAATCTTCTTAAGAAGGATGGACCTTATCAGAGGAATAAGGATTCCAGTAATTGCTTTCCCTCTCTCCCTTCTTTTCTCTCTCCCCTTGCCTATTTTCTGAAAACTTATCCCAGTGTATTGTTCTTGGCAGAGCCTTAGAACATTCCCCCCTATGAGGGCCATCTGCTAATGTGTTGTAATTAGCAATGAATTGAAACTGGGCGTTTGGAGAACAGCGTAGCTAGCAGAATGCTAAATGCTCCATTTAAATTTGCTAGCGTTCTGCTCTCCACTGGTTGATTGACAGGGGAGACATCCAATGGGGTGGCCTGGGCAGACTCTCGGGGTCCGGGTCACATAAGTGGAGCCAGGGAAAGGCTGTTTTTGTTTTGACAGCAGGCAGATTGCTTTAATTAATTATCTCTCCGCTGGTTGCTCACTAATGCGGAATGATTATGCTGGCCGAAACAAAAGGCTCATTAAGCAGGTGTGTTTTGATGACATTCGCAATTTGGCTTTGGTTCGCAACGTGTGTGCACACGTCAGTGTGTTCATGTTTGTGTTAGAGAGAGAGAGAGAGAGAGAGAGAGACAGACAGACAGACAGGCAGGCAGGCAGGCAGGCAGACAGGCAGGCAGGCAGGCAGGCAGGCAGGCAGGCAGGCAGACAGACAGATCGTGAAAGAGAGAGAGAGAGAGTGAAATGATAGTGTAGAGGGGAGAAATTGCGCCACACTGCTCATCCACAATATCAAGCTGTCAGTCAGTCACTTAGTCTCCCTGCTCTGGCTGACTGGCTCCTCAGCTCCTCAGGGACGAGGCTGCACACCATGGCCAAAACGGCTGTACTCCATCACCACCACCACCACAGAGGAACAGCAGCCCTCTCTTGAGGAATGAAGAGAGACATCAGAATGGAGCGCTATTCATATATGGAGATGGAGTAACAGGGCATGGAGTCAGAGTGAACTAAAGCGTCCCTCTCTCTCCCCCGATTATCTCAGGTTCCACAAAGCTGATAGCATTTTGGCTGAGTAAACAATCACAGGGCTGAACCAGATGTAGTCTAAAGGGAATATGGTATGTTCCTCTCATCACACACACAGCCTTTACTATCATCCTCCACAGACCTCCTAAAGCCTACCAAGCAGGACCCTGGCCAGCTGTGGCTTGCTTATAGAGGGTCCCCATCCCCAAATCTGATGGGACAGACAGACTCCATCTGGCCTGCACTCTTTCTCTCCCTCTCTCTGCACCTCCTGCTGCTAACCATCCCAGACCAGACACCTCTTTTACCAACAGGGTCCAACTGAATGAATACAGCATTTAATTGAATCTAGAACATCAGCCAAATCTCTGTTTGGCAAGGTTTGACACAGGCAGTCAGTCTGTTGTGTAGTCACAGGGATGAACACCACAGTGACTCTGTGTAAAATAAATGGTGCCGTAGATACCATGACCTCCCTGCTTCCCTCCCCGTCTCTCCCATCCTCTCTTTCTCTCATCCTCCCTTCGTCCTCCACCCTGCATACTCCTTAAATTAAATGGTATCATAACCTCCCTCCCTCCTTCCCTCCCTTCCTCTCATACATACTCCATTTCTCCACTCCATTTCTGCACAATGTGCTCCTGTAGATTAGGACATGTATTGGGCTTTCAATCACCCTGGTGACTAACCAGGAGGGAATATACCAGCACCTCGCTCCATTGTCTGTGTTTGAGTATGACATTGAGGCGCAGCCAAGCCTGTGCTAATCTAAGGCTAGCCATGCACACCGAGACAGGGAACCTAGCTAGCTGTGGCATGCTGACACACACACTACACCAATGAGTTTGGTGGATGGTGGAGCCGCAATCTAAATCTCTTAGCCGCAGGTTTGAACTCTTAGTCTCGCTTAGCAGAGCCAGACTAGCAGGTTTTCTTTCTTTTTTTTTGCAAATTCCGCCGAGGAGGAGGAAGAGGTGTTTTTAGCCTGCTGTAGTCGCTCCAGGTGTCACTACATGCTCTGTGGATGACAGCTTGCGGCTCAGACTGTATTTCCATAGCTATCTCTCTATGCGTTGTGCCTAAAAGCATTACAAGCGTTTGTGCCTGTCTGCTTCTCCTCTTAACTCTGACAATATGGAGATGTGTTCAGAAGTAAGAGAAACACACTCTGCAATCCACACACTTGATAGTAGAGGTGCAGTAGGTCAGTCCAACACTCAAAATGGAGAGTTGAGATAGTAGTAATAGCATTCTTCTGTCTGTCAGTGAGGTGTGTTTTCATGATATGGAAGCCATATCAAAGCTTTTCTCTGCTCCGATGGATGGAGAAATCTCATTGTTATCTTTCTCACGTCGGTCCTCCCTCTCTCTTTCTCTCTCTCTCTCCCCTCAGACTCTCACGGGATGGATCTGTTTGCGGTAGCAGTGCATGAGTTTGGTCATGCTATTGGCCTGGCCCACACTTCAGCCATAGAGTCCATCATGAGGCCGTACTACCAGGGCCCTGTGGGGGACCCACTCAAGTACAACCTCCCCTATGAGGACAAGGTCCGTGTCTGGCAGCTCTACGGTAAGTACCTCAAATCGCCTCATCATCATGGGAAAAAGACTGCTAAGGGGTATACAGTACATAGCGACACAACACCACAGCTGTTTCTTACCCCGCAATGTTTCCCAACACTGTGACTAATAACTACAGTGCATTCAGAAAGTATCCAGACCCCTTGACTTTTTCCACATTTTGTTATGTTACAGCCTTATTCCTAAATTTATTAAATCGTTTTTTTCCCTCAATCTACACGCAATACCCCATAATGAAAATGCAAAAACAAGTTTTTAGATTTTTTTTGCAAATTTATAATAAAAAAACTCAACTGAAATATCACATTCACATAAGTATTCAGACCATTTACTCAGTACTTTGTTGAAGAACCTTTGACAACGATTACAGCCTTGAGTCTTCTTAGGTATGACACTACAAGCTTGGCACACCTATATTTGGGGAGTGTCGTGGAAATTTCCTCTATTTACCTAATCATGGGAGCAAACCACACACACAAGTCAGAGTTAGTTATAAAAGTCCATCTTTAATTATGAGCTCTATCACAACCCTGTGACTCTCAGATCGATTCAGTGTCTAACCATGAATTCTCTGAGAGCCCCCTTCCACATTTCAAATGAGGTCCTTTATAGTAAAGACACACACACAGGATAAGACAGCATAGACATAACTCATCGTTCAGCTTTGTCTCCTTTCCCAAACCCGTGAAACCATAAACCAAATCCTCCATATCAACAGGCATATATCAAATTGTCATTTATATACAACCCACTCTAAATACAAACTCCTGGACAAACTCACGGAGAGGAGGGTGAGGCTATAGTTTAAGATAGAAACAACACTGCAACCCTTCTTTCCCCACTTGAAAAGGTAGGGAGTAAAAGATATGTTTACACATGATGACACTTTGACCTCTCCCCTCTCAGCGGCCCAGGCAACTTAGTTTTGACATAGAACAGATAACTGCAACCTCACCACAGAATTACACAAAAATACCATTCTGATGAGAATTAACTTACACCCATTTGATAAATATAAAACATCTAACATATGTTACCAACAAATTCTGAATCTTCCCTAACAGGAGTTTCTCCGATTCTTCTCTGCAGATCCTCTCAGGCTCAGTCAGGTTGGATGGGGAGCGTCGCTGCACAGCTATTTTCAGGTCTCTCAAGAGATGTTCGATTGGATTCAAGTCCGGGGCTGGTCGGGCCGCTCAAGGATATTCAGAGACTTGTCCTGAAGCCACACATGCATTGTCTTGGCTGTGTGCTTAGGATCATTGTCCTGTTGGAAGGTGAACCTTCGCCCCCAGTCCGAGGTCCTAAGCGCTCTGTACTTTGCTCCGTTCATCTTTCCCTTGATCCTTACTAGTCTACCAGTCCCTGCCGCTGAAAAACATCCCCACAGCATAATGTTGGTACCCTTCCCCAGATTTGTGCCTGGACTAAAAACCGATTCAACATCTCTGGAGAGACCTGAAAATTGCTGTGCAGCACCGCTCCCCGTCCAACCTGACAGAGCTTGAGAGGATCTGCAGAGAATAATGGGAGAAACTCCCCTAATACAGATGTGCCAAACTTGTAGCATCATACCGAAGAAGACTTGAGGCTATAATTTCTGGCGAAGGTGCTTCAACAAAGTACTGAGTAAAGGGTCTAAATACTTATGTAATTGTGCATTTTCAGTTATTTCGAAAAACCTGTTTTTGCTTTGCCATTATAGGACAATGACCCCAAGTGTGTAGATTGACGAGGAGGGGGGGACAATTTAATCCATTTTAGAATAAGGCTGTAACGTAACAAAATGTGGAAAAAGTCAGAGTCTCAATACTTACCAAATGCACTGTATATATACCTGCCTATTTATCTACCTCTCCCATTCTCTCTCTCTCCACCCCCTCTATCCACTGTCTTGACGTTGGCCTGGGGGTAGGTTTATGACAGTCATAAATACCTCTTCCCCCCTTTTTCCTCTCTCTACCCTACTGATGTGACATTTGAAAACTCCTTGGTTAACATAGAGATTCTGGGAACATCAGAAGGTGGGGGGAAATTAACGATATTCTGGTAATCCGACCAATTGAACATATGCGGTGGTACTTAATGAATATGATGTCAGTTCGGTTGTCATCTGAGACATTCTCATCGATGATAGGATGACATAAACTCTGCAGTGGAAAGTCTACACATCAGAGTAATCAGATTCACATGGAATTGTTGTTCAATTTAAATGTTTGAATATAAAATTATTGGTGAAAAGATTAAATGTCATTTTAGCTTCCAAATGAGAGATTTGGGTTTTCATAAGGTTAGGGCTCTGCTCAATCAGTGGCCCGCCCCTGTGAAGAGACATAGGTTATAAAACTTTTCAGACACACCCTTCTCGCTCCACTATATAAAGCCTTGACAAAAATGTAACCTCCTGTTCCAAGTACGTGAGGTCTGCAGCCTCTGCGTTAAAAGGACTAACATGTCAACTACAGAACTAAGCCAACCTCAGCGTGAGCTTTGGTTGGCGAATGGTATGAACTTTGAACTCTTATTCACTACAGAAGTGATACCTCCTAGCTGTTGAGTTAGCCACCGCAGCTGCAAACGCGGGCTAGGAAAGAACAGACAGAGTATCCCGTCTACCACACAACGACGTTACTACAACGTATCCATTTGACCACCAGAGACATTCTTCAAAGGACAAAGGACGAGGTTTGGCAACACGGCCTTCCATCTACCACCAACCTACCGAAGCGCAGCTCAGAGTAAATATTTATTGCATTTTCCTTTTCCAAATGGGCGGTAATTTAGAATGCATAAGATACTGTATTTACAATAGCACAGCTTCTCCCTTTGTCCCTCAGTCTTCCCGCTCTTTCACTCAAACCCAGCCCCTTTTCTTTTGTGTAACCCGCTGTCATATCTCTTCCGCCTGCTAGGGACGTTTTCCTTTATGACGTAATTTGTAATCAAGGTATAATTAATTCTTTGTATATGTAATTCTGTGTGATTAGTTAGGTATTTAGTAAATAAATAATTAAACCCAATTTTGCATCGCTGATTCAACTTGTTAGCCAGGGTTCGTGAAGATAACCAAGAATTTACAGCTTTCAGATGAGACTGAATTAAGGTGACGATTAATATTGACTGCTATTGATGTAAAATATGACTAGGTCTTTAAGAGTTTATTCGGAAGATAACAGCTCTATAAATATTATTTTGTGGTGCCCCGACTCTCTAGTTAATTACATTTACATGATTAGCTCAATCAGGTAATATTAATTATGGAGAAAGGATTTTATAGAATAGCATGTCATATCACTTAATCCGGCATAGCCAAAGACACAACATAATTGGTGCTCCCGTGCGAGGAATCTAAAATAGAATGAAGCTTTCATTTTGATTCAGCCTGTATAAAATTGAAAAGCAGATTACATAATATACCAAGTTTATTGTACACATTTTTGGAGTGTTAGAGACAAGCATTATTGGGTGTGTGTGTGCTGAAGATTCCCCGCCTCCGTGTTGTTCTTTGATGTAGTCAGTGGGTAACGTAAGCGAATACATTTCTGTATGAGAGCTGATAAAGCTAATTATAGACATCTGAGAAATAAAGCATTTGGCCAAGCGCAGGGCTATTTCTGCCTTGCGCGTTACAAACGTGGATAGGCTCGGTCATTATTAATTTCTCGAGCGAGGACAAATTCAGGAGATATAAGCTTGACCAGCGATAGATATCCCTGTCTCTCTCACGTTTCCTCGCGAGTAGACCACGGTGCATTTCGTTGTTTGCCGCGTGTTCCGGTTAAAACATTGTAAAAAATTGCCGAAAAGGGTTTGAACATAATATGTTAGAAGTAAAACCTTTCCCTTGCCAAGGGAATCCTATGTGCTGCAGTTTCAGGCAAAATGTAGGGTTAGCTTGCACGAGGTGCTAAAGCTAACAAGGGAAAATAGCCATTTTGTTTTCTTGTGCCACGTTGAAATCTTTTAAATAGTATCCAAATTGATGAGTTTCTAAATAAGACATTGTAAACTTTTTCCAAACTAACCTAGATGAAACAACTTCTCAGGTTATTTAAAGTTTAAATCCCAAATAGGTCTTATTTATCATTAAATTGATCAATCAGTAAAATTTGTTTTTTGCAAAACCATTCAGTAATCCAGTACTGACAGAAGCCCCGCCCCAGCGGGAATCCCATATGGCTTCGGCCTTAGGGAGAAGTGTACCACAGTGTTGAATGTTCCCAACATTTGATCTACTGTTTACACTTATGATATCCAATCAATGGAGATTGTATGGATTATCGTCTCATTCAATTTAATTTAAGTTAAATTGTTGAACATACCTTAATGTTCTTCCAATCAAATGAGACACTTTTCAACTTCTTATATTAACCTGGATGAAGCAACATCTCAGGTTAATTCAAGTTTAATACCCAGATAGCCTACGCAGGTAGGATTAATCATTGGCATTGATTAATTAATTCAATTAGCTTTTGTAAATTCATTCACGTCCAACTTCCACATTACTGGTATGGTACTGATGGTTCGTCAACATCTATAAATCGATTAAACTTGTCTTTGCAGCTTCCAATGAATTCCAAACCCAAATTTTTCTAATAATGTGCAAGCTATCAAAAGAGGTGGTCACCACTCCTCCGTAATTAGTGAACCTCCACCCATAAAATAATTGATCTCTGACCTCAGCAGCGATACCAACCCTAATTATGCCATTAGCGAAAAGACAGCCGAAATTGCGAACGCTCTCCAAAATCAACCATCAAACACAGGCTTTGTGACGGTTCTCCCCACTTTTGCACTGATGTATCGCCATAAAAATGTGGCATCGGTCCAATACCACAGTGCACAGCCGAAGCACGTGCCAGACATGGCTAACATGAGGGGACAGGTGGAGAGAACTGAGCAACTATTGACAAGAGCAGGAAATGAAAACATTCTGCTAGTCGAGGATCTGCGTTTGAAATCTGAACAATTAAAAGTAATTGCAAATACTTATGACGATGAACGAACACAAACTCTTCAACAAAATCGTTGTCTCCAGGAACAACTCGATTAAGCCAAAACTAAATACGATGTAGTCCACTCCAAACTAGATAAATCTGTCGAGTTATCTACAAACAGGAGCACGCAATTTGATAACATGCAGGCAGTTTTGTCGAATGTTACACAAGGTAACAATGTTCTACTCCAAATTCTGCAGACCAAAGACAACGAATTAGTGAACACAATGACTAAGTTGGATGACAAATCAGCAGAACTCATTGAAGTCGCTGACCAAATGAATGATGAGAGAACTTGGGTGATGAAGATGGAAATCTTGATTTCTAAGCAAGCGGAAGAAATCTCATCACTGAATCTCTCGCTCCGTACTCAAGACCTCTATCTGCAAATCATAAGATAAGTTTGAGACCGAAAGGAGCAAGTGTGACACTCACGTGTCCAAAATCAGTATTCTAAGCACTCAAGTGGACTCTGCAATGCAGCAGAATACCACCCTTAGGTACGATCTGGAGGAAATCTAGAATGGTCACGCTCCTCCGCGTGACTACCCATCCCAAGCAACCATTGCCCTGTACTCAAAGGAGTGAAGACGATAGGTTTCAGACATTGCCTCCATTAAGTGTCCCTCAGTCTTCTCCTCTTGGCCATTCGGCACTGAGTAATATGGCGCCTCTTGGCCAACAAAGCCAAAGCTTGGCTTCTCCTCTTGGCCTTTCGGCCCCAATTTCCCCACAGGATGAAGCCAACCCTCTCCGCTCGCTTGACGCGGAATACCTTGACAAACTCGTCAAGAATTTCCCCAACTTTGACCCCGTTCCAGGTCAGCCAAACAATACTGAGACGTTTCTAGCTGACATAGAGGACGCGTTGGATGGCTACCCGAACGTTACGGGTTCTGACAGGGTTTACCTGTTGAAGCGAATGTCGAATAGACACGCGACAAGGTTCATTCGCCTACAACAGCAACACGTGCTAAATGACTATGCTAAACTTGCCACAGCTTTGAAATTAGAATTCAGTGGTTCTGCAACTCGCAAACACGATAGCTCACTGGCTAAAACGGTCAAACAAGGAATGATCACGCACAAGCTTACTATCGCACAAGCTTACTATCTATTATAGGCTTCTTTCAGCTTACTTTGGCCTACTCGCTGAAACAGGCATGGAAGACCTGTTACCATTTAAACAAATGCTCCTGTCAAACATGTATCCCACCTTCATTACCTACTTGGGCCCTGCAGCCCACATTGGCTTGCCTATCTTACAACTCAGAGAGCTTGCAAGCACAGCTTTTGAGGCATCAAAAGCTTGCAATGCTAAGAGCCCTGACCACTCTGTTTTGAAGTTTGACCAGGAGCACTCACTCCAGTTAGAGGGTGCATTATCAGGTATTGGAGCGTTAAGAGATGATGCATAACAATAGTTTCTACCACGAAACCATGATTCCAATAACCTCCACGGTCTAAATAACTGTAAAGTACGTCGCCATCAAAACGACTACCGCTACAATCGACCTGTTCACTACGTTCCTGCACCCAACCCACACAAAGTGTCAGAGCACAAGAGTAACAAAGGGTTGAAGGAGGATCAAAACGTAGACCAATGTTCTCCAGAAGTTCCACTACGTGAAGAACTAAAGCGAGAAACATTTGAGAAAAGAGTAAAAGATAAGTCACAAGGACTAGACGGGGAATTACCGGACAACAGGTCCGCAGGAATTAACACCCTTAGCAAGGACGTTAAAATTCGAATCTCTCCCGCTCTCACTCGAGACCCTATCCAGGGCCCGCTTGATCAAGAAACAAGCCCACGGGCTTTGTCTATAGACTCTGATACAAATATTGCGAAGAAAAAGATAAAACGCTTCGTTAAAGCCAAGCCCACTCAAAATCTGAAAATTCGATCTGGTTCCACCTTGAACAGAAATGACACATCACGTTATTGCGAACGACCACTCCACTTTGTGGGGAATATGTCCAGTAAACACAAATCGAAACGACCATCTGGAGGACATGCGCTAATTGATTCGGGTGCGACAATATCACTCATCTCTCAAAAATTGTTTGATGATCTAAAAATGGCTTTGAAGCCAACTAAACGTTGGTTATTAAAAGTGGAACGATGCGACACTACACTTCGAGGGGTCACTCAGACTACCTCGCCTCTCACATTGAGAGTCATGCTGAAACTACACTTCCAGGACGTCTCGCTCGTTCACCCTGTGTATGTTACCAGCCTCGAAACTGTACCCCTACTACTTGGAGCAGACTTGATGGATCGGTTACTCCCATTGATGGATTGGTAAACCAACCAGGTATGGTCACAGGCTACAGTGCCTTCTCCACCGACCACACTCTCTTCCCCTAACTCTAGCTGCAACGCAGTCATTCACGAGGGGTATCTGTCAAAAGCACCCCTTGGGAAAAGACGTTTAGAAACCTCTTGGTGCAGAATCCGATCCAAGGAGATATTACGATATCTCGACACATCCATCAGCCGATCTGATTGACCATTCTTTTCATGATTTCGAGCCAGCTGTCTCTGTGAATGAGCAACTTCCCTCCTCCTTGCAGTCGTGCAATACAGTAGTTCAGATGAACTTCTCTTGCCCTTCGGACACTTCCGCAAGCACTGCGGTCGTTTCAGCAAGAAAAACATTGATGCGCAGAGTATACTCTGCTTCAGATGACACATCTTCCGCTTTGTGGGGGACTGTCAACCCTTACAATGACACTAATGGCGTCAGTCCAGCAACTGACCCGATGACTCCCACTGGTGTAACACTTTGCGATTACACAGACCGATATCCTCGTCTCAGTTCGCAGGTACTGAAGAGGTTGCCACATGCGGACGCGGTGGTGACTGACAGACCTCGACAGCCACTGAGGGTGTTGAAGCACAAACACCAGGAGATTTGGTTGAAAGGTTACAGCCACTCTCATAATAACGCGGCCACTGACAACTCGGACATAGGGTGTGAACATTTCGTTTGCACCTCGGATACCAACACCACCCGCTGGTGGGGGGGTCCCAAGACACAAATTGGGGGAATAGTAGTCCAGACCCATGATGAGCCATATCGAGGCCGGTGGGGGGGTCGAGACTATGGACAACACCGTATGAGGCCGCCAGAGCATAAATCAAATCTAGTTGTAAACTCCCATTTGAGAACAGTGAGGAGCAGACAGGCCCCTAGACGGGGATTATCTTAGAACACATCTAAGATAGTACTGAGGTGTACCACACTGGTCGTAAAGGAAGTCCAGTGGACTTGTCCACCTCCAAAACAAATGGCAACAATAATCATTCCTTGCCATGTGTAGTAGTCACTACAAGACAACTAGTAAAATGCTCTAATCATGTATTCCTGTAGGATAACATTTCAGAATAAATCGGTAGGACAACTGGACCCCTTGAGTACCAGTACCACAGTCAGTCCAGCAACACTCAGTAAGAGGATTAGTAACCTCACAAGTTAAATTGCTATTGATAATAGCAACATAGGAGTCACACGGGGAAGGGAATCTCCATTGCACTCTTCCAATGATTACACACGCTACTAATAAATAGAACCGTTCAGGAGAAAAGTTATTAGGAGTCATGAACCACGATCACACCACGTACGACTGGTCTACTACTTAGAGTACTTCCGTCATGAGGCTAGCTCCTCCGTGGATAACCTAGCTATGAAGTAGACTTCTTCCTACCTACCGCCACTACAATAGTGGAAGACAGTGACTGGTAGTAAAACCACTACAGACTCCCTCGACACCAATTCTGACTGACCTCCAGGCATTGACCTGAAAATTACCTGACTACGTCAGACTCATTCTGAACAAGTTGTAATCTGCCAGGATACTTGGTTTCCTACCCTTGACATGTGCACTTGCGTAAGCATAAACGCGCTTGCACAACGAAACATCCAATTAGGATTTATGCTAGAATCACTTAAGGGTCCGAGCAAAATACCAGCCTTAGTAAAGTCGAACATTTATTTTGAGGCCTTTAACTCTACCGCTACAGTACTCTCCAGTTTTCTCCCCAGAAGTCCATAGGTAATCCCTGTAGACTGCCTAAAACTAGTGCCTTACAGCTGTAGACTTAACATATAGTTATCAACTTAGGATAGTACCCTAAGCAACACCCCGCAAATTAGGAAAGCCCTAGATATGACATTAGACAATGCCATGATAGGGTCATTTTGCCAAGACCATGGACGTAGATGGAATACAGTCCAATTAGATGATTAAGGGGGCATAACTATATTTTGTTTTGTTTATGCTTTCATTAATTTTGTTTCATTTTCTTCGGCACGTAGAAAGTGACAGAGCCATAAACAACTTCCCCATACAACCATCAGTTAGTACCACAACGCCGCTCATTTGGGAGGAAATGTAATGATATATTTAATGAGTGTGTGTGCGTTGTTAACATCTGCCTAAGTACCTGCCCAGATCTTCCAGTCTGGACGACCAGACGATGGGTCCGGAATGGCGATCCCAATCCGGACATCTGCTGCCCAGCCATGGAGCGGACTTCTTCATTTGCAGACACCCTACCCGGGTCGACCACACCAGAGGGGGGACTGCAACAGCGATCACCAATTGGACATCTGCTGCCCAGCCATGGAGCGGAAACCCTACCCGGGTCGACCACCAGATGGAGACCACAACGATGGTCCACAACCAGGACTACCCACGGTCATTTTTATGTTGGTTTGCAACATGCAGGTTAATCGCAAGATTGAACCCAACATTGGGGGACTGTCATGACGTTGGCCTGGGGGTAGGTTTATGACAGTCATAAATACCTCTTCCCCCCTTTTTCCTCTCTCTACCCTACTGATGTGACATTTGAAAATCCCTTGGTTAACATAGAGATTCTGGAAACATCAGAAGGTGGGGGAAATGAACGATATTCTGGTAATCCGACCAATTGAACATATGCGGTGGTACTTAATGAATATGATGTCAGTTCGGTTGTCATCTGAGACATTCTCATCGATGATAGGATGACATAAACTCTACAGTGGAAAGTCTACACATCAGAGTAATCAGATTCACATGGAATTGTTGTTCAATTTAAATGTTTGAATATACAATTATTGGTGAAAAGATTAAATGTAATTTTAGCATCCAAATGAGAGATTTGGATTTTCATAAGGTTAGGGCTCTGCTCAATCAGTGGCCCACCCCTGTGAAGAGACATGGGTTATAAAACTTTTCAGACACACCCTTCTCGCTCCACTATATAAAGCCTTGACGAAAATGTAACCTCCTGTTCCAAGTACGTGAGGTCTGCAGCCTCTGCATTAAAAGGACTAACATGTCAACTACAGAACTAAGCCAACCTCAGCGTGAGCTTTGGTTGCGAATGGTATGAACTTTGAACTCTTATTCACTACAGAAGTGATACCTCCTAGCCGTTGAGTTAGCCACAGCAGCTGCAAACGCGGGCTAGGAAAGAACAGACAGAGTATCCACACAACGACATTACTACAACGTATCCATTTGACCACCAGAGACATTGTTCACAGGACTCGGTTTGGCAACACGTCCTTCCATCTACCACCAACCTACCGAAGCGCAGCTCAGAGTAAATATTTATTGCATTTTCCTTTTCCAAATGGGCGGTAATTAAGAATGCATAAGATACTGTATTTACGATAGCACTGCTTTTCCCCTTGTCACTCAGTCTTCCCGCTTTTTCACTCAAACCCAGCCCCTTTTCTTTTGTGCAACCAGCTGTCATATCTGTTCCGCCCGCTAGGGACGTTTTCCTTTATGACGTAATTTGTAATCAAGGTATGATTCATTCTTTGGATATGTAATTCTGTGTGATTATTTAGTAAATAAATCATTAAACCAAATTTTGTATTGCTGATTCAACTTGTTAGCCAGGGTTCGTGAAGATAACCAAGAATTTACAACTTTCAGATGAGACTGAATTAAGGTGACGATTAATATTGACTGCTATTGATTTAAAATATTACTAAGTCTTTAAGAGTTTATTCGGAAGATAACAGATATTCTTTCGTGGTGCCCCAACTCTAGTTAATTACATTTACATGATTAGCTCAATCAGGTAATATTAATTACGGAGAAAGGATTTTATAGAATAGCATGTCATATCACTTAATCTGGCACAAATCAGAACACCTCTTGCCTAGCTACTCCTCTATGATTATTTCATACCCGTCCCTCCACACGCCTACCTCACTTATACTAGACATACATCAATGGACTGGCATTCTGCCATCCCTTCCATGTGCATATACTGTGCAGAAAATCCTAGTGGTACTGTATACATTAACTGTCTAATCTACAGGCGCAGACCGCCCCACCACCACCCCTCAAACCTCTCAATGCAAATGTCTCCTAGAATTACCCATGATTCCTAATGGGACGTGTCCGCCCATCCCTTAATGCAACATGGCGGTGTAGAGCATGAAACCCAAGGCCTCGGCACAGGAAGCAGAATTGATTAGTTTGTATGCAGTGATAATGTATTTAATTAATTATTAGTGGAGATATTACTTTAATTGGTCATCCCTGTGGCACAGACCCTGCTTATCACTGTGTGCCATGCTACTGAGAGAGGGAGGAGACGAAGACGGATAGGTGAGGGGTGATGAGAAGAGAGGGAGGAAAGGAAGACTGATAGGTGAGCGGGGATAAGTGGCTGGGGGAGAAGAGAAGAGAGTGGAGAGGTAACAGGCAAGGTAGGACAAAGAATAGAGAGAGAGGTGAAATAGAGGGAAAGGAAAGGATCTAGTGAGAGGTGAGATAGGAGACAGGGAAAGGAAAGAGAGAGAGAGGTGAGATAGAGACAGGGAAAGGAAGGGAGGGAGAGAGAGGTGAGATAGGAGACAGGGAAAGGAAAGATAGAGAGAGGTGAGATAGAGACAGGGAAAGGAAGGGAGAGAGAAAACATGTTGAATCATGCTGCCGCTGTATAGTGGGGCTGTATGCTTGGAATGTGTGTATGTGAATGTGGGGTTGTGTGTCTCTAAGTACAGTTGAATTGACCCTTGACCTCTCGTCCTTCCCAGGGGTGAGCGATTCAGTGTCACATACGGCCCAGCCAGGTGACCCCTCCCAGACCGCTGACCCACCTGTACTACTGGACCTCCCTGAGAACAGATCTACTGTCCCGTGAGTCACACCCACACAAACACACACACACACATACACCTTAGCACTCCATATAATATATCTGCTGATACACATACACTCACCCACTCACATACACTCACCCACTCACATACACTCACCCACTCACATACACTCAGAGGACAGTTTATTAGGTACTTCAGGTACTTTCACGAAAATGGTTCACCCCTACAGACAGTGAGTCAGGTGGCTGTGGCTTGCTATATAAAGCAGGCAGACAAGCATCATTGAGGCATTCAGTTACTGTTTGATTGAACTATAGAATGGGAAAAACTAGTGACCTAAGCGACTTTGAGCGTGGTATGATCGTCAGTGCCAGGCGCGCCGGTTCCGGTATCTCGGAAACAGATGGCCTCCTAGGCTTTCACGCACGACAGTGTCTAGGGTTTACAGAAAATGGTGTGACAAGCTAAAAACATCCAGTCAGCGTCAGTCCTGTTGGCGAAAACAGCTCGTTGATGAGAGGTCAAAGGAGAATGGCAAGAATCGTGCAAGCTAACAGACGGGCCACAAGCAGGAAAATAACTACGCAGATCAACAGTTGTGTGCAGAACAACATCTCGGAATGCACAACTCATCTATCCTTGTCACGGATGGGCTATTGTAGCAGACGACCACGCCGGGTTCAGTTAAATACAAAAATAAGTAGCTCCAGTGGGAACGCTATCACCAACACTGGACGATTGAGGAGTGGAAAAATATTGCCTGGTCCGACAAATCACGGTTCCAGACGGAAGAGTTAGGATTTGGCGCAAGCAGCATGAGTCCATGCCCCCATCCTGCCTGGTGTCAACTGTACAGGCTGGTGGTGTTGGTGCAGTGGGGAACGTTTTCCTGGCAGACGTTAGGACCCTTAGTACTGTACCAATTGAGTAATGTTTCCACTCCCCGAAGAATTCGGGCTGTTCTGGAGGCAAATGGGGCCTGACCCGGTACTAGATGGGTGTACCTAATAAACTGTCCACTGCGTGTATATACACACACCCATATACACCCATTCTCTCTCCCTCTGTTTCCAGACTGTTCTGTAGTTCAGCGAGTTTGGACATTGTCACAATGCCGCGGAGAGAGATAACAGTCCTTGTTTCCAAGGGTGCTCAGTATTAAATTTGTATGTTTATACCACACCACGTCGCCAGTGTTCACACACCAGACTACACAGCACTCAACAGCAAGTGTCAGAACAGAAGCCCTGAGAAAATAATAGATTTTCATACTTGGCTGGTAGCAAGTGGATACTTTGTCCTCTTTTTTGTTATTTTTCCCCACTCCTCTCTGTAGCTTTCCCTTATAATTTCTCGTCCACTCCATCTTGCAGGATGATGTGTGTGTGGACAAGGTGGATTTAGCCTGACAAAGGTCACTAATATAGTCCTCTCTGCGCTCCTCTGTTAATACTCCCTGAATAGAGATCTTTGTTAATAAGGAGCTAGGCGAGTAGCGTCTCACAAAAGCAGCCCTGTTGTGGTAATTGCCTCGCCATTTGCAGCCCGGACACGTCAGGCGCTTAAAGTCAGTCATTAGCACTGGGATAATGCATGTGAAGACCTCGGTCTCCTGCGTCAGGACGATAACATCTCCCCGGATGTTTGGCCTGTTTTTTAAGTGACACACACACAATGGTTTAAGATGGGATGACACTGATTTAGACTGGTATAGTGACTGGGGATAGAGAAGTGGTTTGGTGTACATTCTGTTTTAGTTTCTTTAATTAATTCCCCCCCCTCTCTCTCTCTTCCTCTCTTAGGCCAGCACGAGATTCCCCTGACAGGTGCACCAGTCACTTTGATGCAGTGGCCCAGATTCGCGGGGAGGCCTTCTTTTTTAAAGGTACAGAGATGGGCCAAAGGGAGAGAGAACAGTTTGTGGCGTTGCCTGCGATCAATATAAAAGGCAGCCAAGCATCTCTCTCAGAGTTCCACACACAACTTCACACTCAACAGACGGACAGATAGACAGACCCTGGAGGGGCCCATGGTCCCATGTTGACTGTAAAACTATATGGTTTGAATTGAGGAGATTCTTACTTAACATATGTTAACCTCAAGAGATCTCCATGGTAATATAAAATGTTTTATTTGGTCTGTATGTTATGGACGATGTTAATAGCTTGTAGAGCTGCAGATGAAAAAGTATTATACAACGGGTGGGTCTAATCTTGAATGGTGATTGGTTAAAACCTAATTCTAGCCGGTGTCTTTTCCACAAGTTACCACCGGCTAAATCTATGACGCTGAAATGCCCATTTACCCCGTCCCATCTAACTGCGCAGCCAGGCAATTTATGAACTTGATCTCCAGTATCTCACATTTCTTTTAGACCAGCATTTAGATTTCAACAGCAGAGGTTTGTTTAAACATCGCTGTCTGTCTCCGACATTTGCAACATTGTTTCAATATGCAAATTCAATCTCCAGCTGTCCCATAGTAATGAACTTGTCGGGAGTCGGGATGAGACAGAAAGGCAGGCAACTTTTCTCAGCCATTCGAAATCATGAATCAGCATCATTTTTATGGATATACACAAAGAACTATCAATAGAAAACAGGCCAAACGAAACAAAGTGCAGCTAGTTTGCTGTCTTTCCAGCTTCAGTTTGAAGTGATTGTGTTAGCTTTATTGTTGACTAGCTCCTCTGAACAACTGTGTCTTGACGAGAGAGCACATTTTCTCCGCCAGGTGAAATCGTGCATCATTAGCTCATTGTTAGGATGTATCCAAATAAATGTCACTAGAAAACAGCTTAAACAAACGCAAATGTAGCTACTTTGCTGTTATTCTGGCTGCAATGTTTGACGTGACTGTAAGTTAGCTGTAGTTGGCTAGCTAGCAGGCAAGGGATAAGAACGTTGTCAGGCAGTATGGCAATGAAACGACTGGGTCGCGTCCAGAGATACAGAACAAAAAGACTGAACGACTGGGTCGCGTCTCTGGCAATTGAACCTATAAAATGAATGACCAGCTGGCTTGGGTAGCAACCCTAGATTTGTGTCAGGACTATATCTTGTGGTAGGATGAAAGTATGAATACATTTATCTAAATATTTTTTTTAATGAAAATATGTCAATCACTATTTGAATATATTGGTAACACGTTGTATAAAAGTGATAATGACATTGAAACCGGTGTTTGGAGGATATATCGGCACAGTTTGCCGGCCCTCAACTTTTTCTTGGGCCTAACAACAGCCGTGCCAATTGATCCTCCAAACACCGGCTCCTCTGGCATTATCACTTAAATAATACAGAGGCTGTGACCCAACTCAGACAAACTTAGACTAAATGTGTCCCACACAGATACTGGAAGCCAGGCTGAATCTGCCTCTCTGTGTTCGCTTGGTTGGTTCAGCCAGTTGAGTGCCTAACCGGGTAAAATCTCCTCTGCGGCATCCACACATGTTTGTCCTGTGGACCATTTGAATATGGACAACAGCGTAAACAAGCACACTCACAAATAAACATTGACACATGGGATGTATACAAACACACACTTTTCACTAGCGTACACACATACAGTACACTCCCACACATACACAAGTGCGTACACACGTTCACACAAACACTTACACAAACGCTTAATCAGACCGCGGGGCCAGACAGATTACCAGGACGTGTACTTAGAGCATGAGCGGACCAAGTGGCAAGTGTCTTCACTGACATTTTCAACCTCTCCCTGACTAGTCTGTAATACCTACGTTTCAAGCAGACCACCATAGTCCCTATGCCCAAAAAAGCGAAGGTAACCTGCCTAAATGACTGCCGCCCCGTAGCACTCATTTCGGTAGCCATGAAGTGCTTTGAAAGGCTGGTCATGGCTCACATCAACACCATCCTCCCAGAAACGCTAGACCCACTCCAATTCGCATACTGCCGCAACAGATCCACAGATGACGCAATCTCAATCACCCTCCACACTGCCCTTTCCCACCTGGACAAAAGGAACACCTATGTGAGAATGCTGTTCATTGACTACAGCTCAGTGTTCAGCACCATAATGCCCACAAAGCTCATCACTAAGCTAAGGACCCTGGAACTAAACACCTCCCTCTGCATCTGGATCCTGGACTTCCTGACTGGCCGCCCCCAGGTGGTGAGGGTAGGCAACAACACATCTGCCACGCTGATCCTCAACACGGGGGCCCCTCAGGGGTGTGTACTTAGTCCCCTCACTGTTCACCCATGACTACATGGCCAAGAATGACTCCAACACCACCACTAAGTTTGTTGACGACACAACGGTGGTTGGCCTGATCACCGACAACCGATGAGATAGCCTATAGGGAGGAGGTCAGAGACCTGGCAGAGTGGTGCCAGGACAACAAGCTCTCCCTCAACGTGAGCAAGAAAAAGTAGCTGATTGTGCACTACAGGAAAAGGAGGGCCGAACACCCCCCCTCCCCCCCATTCATATCGACGGGGCTGTAGTGTAGTGGGTTGAGAGTTTCAAGTTCCTTGGTGTCTACAACGCCAACAAATTATCATGGTCCAAACACACCAAGACAGTCGTGAAGAGGGCACGACGTCAACTTTTCCCCCCCAGGAGACTGAGAATATATGGCATGGGTCCCCAGATCCTCAAAACGTTTTACAGCTACTCCATCGAGAGCACTTGTTGCATCACGCTACTACCCCCTGTATAGCCTCGTTATTGTTATTTTATTATTGTACTTTTTTTATTTTATTTTTTACTTTTAGTTTATTTAGTAAATATTTTCTTAACTCTATTTTCTTAAAACGGCATTGTTGGTTAAGGGCTTGTTAGTAAGCATTTCACGGGCATTTCACCTGTTGTATTCGGCGCATGTGACAAATAAGATTTGATTTGAATAACTTTGTACCCGTCCTCCTTTACCTATTTACCTACATTTATTTTCTTCCTACTTTCTCTCTCTTCCTCCTCATAGGGAAGTATTTCTGGCGTCTGACACGGGAGAAGCACCTGGTGTCTCTGCGTCCGGCTCAGATCCACAGGTTCTGGAGAGGCCTGCCTACCAACCTGGACAGTGTGGACGCTGTCTACGAGAGACCTGGGGACCACAAGATAGTCTTCTTCAAAGGTACCCGACCCAGAAACCCAACCATGGTTGTGGTGGTGGCAAGGAGGTCAACCATATTTTTTTATTTTTTTATTATTTTTTATTTTTTTACCTTTATTTAACCAGGCAGGTCAGTTAAGAACACATTCTTATTTTCAATGACGGCCTAGGAACAGTGGGTTAACTGCCTGTTCAGGGGCAGAACGACAGATTTGTACCTTGTCAGCTCGGGGGTTTGAACTCGCAACCTTCCGGTTACTAGTCCAACGCTCTAACCACTAGGCTACCCTGCTGCCCCGGCCCGCCCCATAGTTGATGTAACTATGTTACATCAACTATGAAAGGGAGTGTTGTGATGTAATTTAAAGGTTTTTGATTTGTCGAGGAGACTGTTATGACTATTATTTTGAAGTGTCAAGGCTGTTCAAATAAATGTGAAGGTGTTCTGAGAAAGATATGAAAAGAGGTCCATCAAGTGATGTGTCATTATGGGCTTTGAACTTTGTTAACATTTTTATGGATGATAGAGGGCTTAAAAATGCAATCAACCTTACAAAAGAACAAAAACAAGGACATCTCTCTTACACCTCTTGGTAAAATGTTTCTTTCTCTGTCTGTATTTCAAGGTCAATTGAATATTTTCATCACAAAACACATGTATTTTTTATTTATTTTTTGAGCCTACGGCACCTGGTATTTCCAGGCGGTCTCCCGACCCAGTACTGACCAGGTCCGACCCTAAACAGGTGTGTTCAGGGTGGTATGGCCACAAGCGTATTTTTCTTACCCCGTTTTCTCCCTGAATTTGGTCCCTTGGCTCATCTCTGTAACTCTTCAATGGGCTCGGGAGAGGCCAAGGTGTTTTCTGAAACATGACTCCCCTGGCCACCTATTTCTTATCACATTGCTCTCCAACCCGGATGTCAGCTGCACCAATGTGTCGGAGGAAACACCTTTCGACTGACGACCGGAGTCAGTGTACAGACGCCCGGCCCAGTCACAACATAATCCAGCCTCTCCAACAGAATCCAGGTAGAATCAGGAATTCCCCAGGGCAGCTATCTAGGCCACTTACTTTTTTCAATCTTTGAGTAAAGCCAGTGTGTCTATGTATGCAGATGACTCAACACTTTACACGTCAGCTACTACAGCAACTGAAATGACTGCAACACTTAACAAAGAGCTGCAGTTAGTTTCAGAATGGGTGTCAAGGCATAATTAGTCCTACGTATTTCATTGGGAAATGTATTTGGAACAAATCATTCACTAAATCATAAACCTCAATTAAATCTTGTAATAAATAATGTGGAAATTGAGCATGTTGAGGTGTCTAAACTGCTTGGAGTAACCCTGGATTATAAACTGTCATGGTCAAAACATATTCATACAACAGTAGCTAAAGAGTACAGAGAAGTCTGTCCGTAATAAAGCCCTGCTCTACCTTCTTAACAGCACTATCAACAAGGCAGGTCCTACAGGCCCTAGTTTTGTCACACCTGGACTACTGTTCAGTCGTGTGGTCAGGTGCTACAAAGAGGGACTTAGGAAAATTGCAATTGACTCAGAACAGCGCAGCAAGGCTGGTCCTTTAATGTACACCGAGAGCTAACATTAATAATATGCATGTCAATCTCTCCTGGCTCAAAGTGGAGGAGAGATTGACTTCATCAATACTTGTATTTGTGAGAGGTGTTGACATGTTGAAAACACAGAGTTGTCTGTTTAAACGACTAGCACACAGCTCAGACACGCAGGCGCAGACTTTGGGAGGCGCACAGTACTACATAGAGCCATGACTCCATGGAACTCTATTCTACATCAGGTAACTGATAAAAGCAGTAGAATCAGATTTTAAAAAACAGATACAAATACACCTTATGGAACAGCGGGGACCGTGAAGCAACACTAACATAGGCACAGAGACATACACACACATATGATAACCGACGCACTATACACACATACACATGGATTTTATGTGGTAGTGGAGTAGGGGCCTGAGAGCACACACTTAGTGTGTTGTGAAATCTGTTATGAATCCATTGTAATGTTTTTAAAATTGTGTAACTGCCTTAATTTTGTCAGACCCCAGGAAGAGTCAGCAGTTAATGGGGATCCATAATAAATACAAATACAAATAAATACAAGTAGTTTCTAGAGCACGATGAGCCAAGGAAAGCACCACCGTCAAACCCTCCCTTATCCCGGATGGCCAATTGTGCGCCGTTCTATGGGGCTCCCTATCATGTCCGATCTGCGCCACCCAGAACCCTCAAAACACATTTAATCACTTTCAGTTGGTTGAGTTATCAAATTAGTTGTTTTTTTCTTCGGTTTGATGCTATTTTCACAAGTATGTGGTGAATGCCCCCTATCTTATGTTCAGAACCTTTGATTGGGCATTCATTGGGGTTTCACACATCTTTCACCCCTGAGTCATTCATGCGAGTGTTTTCTGTTAAATGCCATGAGAACATTTTGTTTAGTCACCAATACATAAGATAATGTTAAGCTCACCATTTAGTCATTTTAACTACCATTAAATCCAATAGCTAAAAATAAAAGATACACATTTCAAAACTGAATAGTAGATTTCCATATAGAATTTGGCTATAACTTGACATGCACTATTTTTTAAATAATTTGTATCCAATGGCAGGCTGTGAACATGTGGAGAAATGTCAGGCCCTGTGATAGACTAGCGCCCTGTCCAGATGGTGTACTTGTACATCAAACAGCCTTGCCCAACAGAAACAGGAGATAGGCTTCTGCTCCGATGAGTGGCGGCTCGCACAAGCCAAGGCTACTTTTACAGTTTCATTATTCTTATGCAATACATACGTAGGAAAAACCATGACAAATAGGGGTATTGTAAAGCAGTTGGCTATTTTAAAAACATAGCACAATGTTGTAGGCCATTTCTTCCCCATGCAACATTGTCAAGTTCACCTTTTCTATGTGACTTGTCAACTGATACAGAATCGCCTGTCTCTCTGCTTGAAATTCATCAGCTTACAGTGCAACAATGAAATTCAGATGAGTGGAATACTGTATATGCAAATCAAATATTAATTGTATTAGTCACATGCCCCGAATACAACAGGTGTACGTACACCTTACAGTGAAATGCTTACTTACGAGCCCCTAACCAACAATGCAGTTTAAAAAAATAAGGATAATAATAAGAAATAAAAATAACAAGTAATTAAAGAGCAGCAGTAAAATAACAATAGCGAGACTATATACAGGGGGGTACCGGTACAGAGTCAATGTGCGGGGGCACCGGTTAGTTGAGATAATATGTACATATAGGTACAGTTATTAAAGTGACTATGCATAGATGATAACATCAGAGAGTAGCAGCGGTGTAAAGGGGGGGGGGGCAATGCAAACAGTCTGGGTAGCCATTTGATTAGATGTTCAGGAGTCTTATGGCTTGTGGGTAGAAGCTGTTTAGAAGCCTCTTGGACCTAGACTTGGCGCTCCGGTACAGCTTGCCATGTGGTAGCAGAGAGAACAGTCTATGACTGGTGTGACTGGAGTCGTTGACAATTTTTAGGGCCTTCTACAACCCAGGTAAATCAGTGCATTGTATAATACACTATAATTCCAAATGGTAGCACATGGTGCCTATTTCCACTTTGTCCTACTGAAGCACCCTGGCTGATGGAGAAGAATGGTTTTACCTTCCAACACAAATTCATGTCAAATTAATACATTTATGAGGTGAAAATATATAATTTTACAGTGTTCAGCAGAATCAAACTATATACGTTAACTAGGCAATTCATCATTGTGGTTCAGTAGTTATCAGTTTTGAGTAGTTTAATTACTGTAAGTGATAGTTTATTGTATTGTTAACAAATTGCAAGAAAATCATATCAAAAGTAAGGTAAATATAGCATTTTGAAAAGCAGATACATGTACTTAGAAAGAGTGATTTGTTGCAGTGAACAAGTGACTTTGCGAATGTATTTATTGTATTCAGTCTATTGAAAATGTGCTTTGAGTTTTGAAACATGAGCCATTTTGATGACCTGTTTAGATTTTTGTGATTAGAGTTGTGAAAATGTACCGCGTACTTCTGAAAAATTGCACCAAAGTGATTGAAATAAAATGTAAACAACTTATCCAGTTAACTCTCGTTGATTGACGTTCCTTTGTCCCTCCTCCTCAGGACTAAAGTATTGGATATTCAAGGACAACAACGTGGAGGAGGGTTATCCTCGGCCAATCAGTGACTTTGGCCTGCCCATGGAGGGCGTGGACGCAGCCTTCGTGTGGCTCCACAACGACAAGACCTACTTCTTCAAGGACAACCACTACTGGCGCTATGATGACCATCTACGGCGTATGGATCTGGGCTACCCCAAAGACAGCACACTGTGGAAGGGGGTCCCGCCCCAACTAGACGACGCCATGCGATGGTCGGATGGTGAGTATTAGACAAATGCAGACACACACACAGTTCCTCTGCGTCCACATCACCGAGGACTTGACATGAACTAACAACACCACCACTCTTGTCAAGAGGGCGCAACAGCGTCTCTACTTCCTAAGGCGGATTAAGAAATTCGGTCCTGGGTCCTCTCCAAATACTACCGCTGCACCATAGAGAGCGTCCTGACTGGTTGCATTGCGGCCTGGCACGGGAATTGCTCCGTCCACGACCGCAAGGCACTCCAGCGGGTGGTGAAGACGGCCTAGTACATCACTGGGAACATGCTCCCGCCATCGGAACAGTGAGGAAATCAAGGACCCACACACCCCAGTCATGAGCTGTTCACTCACTTACCGTCGGGCAGACACTTGAACTGGACTGACCACCTGCACTGATTCTCCGCATCTTAGCACACATACACTCACTCATGCAGACAGACATATACACTCACTGGCCAGTTTATTAGGTACACCCATCTAGGACTGGGTCGGACCCCCTTTTACCTTCAGAACAGCCTGAATTCTTTGAGGCATTCTACTGAAATTTTCCACAAGGATGTTGGTCCATGCTGAAGCGATGGTATCACTCAGTTTCTGCAGATTAGACGGCGGTGCATTCATGCTGTGAACAGCCTGTTCTCTCATCCCAAAAATGCTCTATTGGGTTGATGTCTGAGGACTGCACGGGCCACACAAGTAAGCTGAGCTCGCTGTCATGTTCTAGGAAATATTTTTCCACTCCTCAATTGTACATTGTTGGTGATTGCATGCCCACTGCAGCCGCTTCTTCTTGTTTTTAGCTGATGAGAGTGGAAACCAGTGTGATCGTCTTCTGCAATAGCCCATCCATGACAAGGATCAACGAGTTGTGTGTTCAGAGATGCCGTTCTGCACACCACTGTTGTATTGCACTGTTTATTTGTCTGTTTGTGTCTCACCTTTTCACTTGCACGATTCTTGCCATTCTCCTTTAACTTCTCTCATCAACGAGCTGTTTTCAGCAACAGGACTTCAACTGAATGGATGTTTTTTGTTTCTCACAGCATTCTTGGTAAACTGTTGTGCGTAAAAATCCCAGGAGGGCAGACGTTTCTGAGATACTGGCTCCGGCGCGCCTGGCACTGACGATCATACCACGCTCAAATACGTTTATGTCATTCGTTTTGCCCATTCTAACGTTCAATCGAACAGTAACTGAATGCCTCTGCCTGTCTGCCTGCTTTATATAGCAAGCCGCGGCCACGTGAATCACTGTCCGCAAGAGCGATCCATTTTCGTGAACAGGGTGCCTAATAAATTGTACCTAATAAATTGGTCGCTAATTTTACATTCATGCTACACTCGTCACAGCTGCTTCTACCAGACTTATTATAGTGCTCAGTTTTTACACTGCCCCCCATCTCCCCCTTCCCCAATGCATGTGTAAATATTGGACTATACATTGTGCCTTCCTGTACTATACTTATGATAAAACAATTATTTTATTCTACTACTTTTCTATTCTTATCTTTTATTATTTATTATTGTCGACAAGGAACCTGCAAGTAAGCATTTCATTGGATGATGTATACCGTACAAATCCCGTATGACTAATAAAACTGCTGAGGGGAGGACGGCTCATAATAATGGCCGGAACGGAGCAAATATAATGGCATCAAACACATGGAAACCATGGAAACCATGCGTTTGATCTATTTGATACCATTCCATTAATTCCACTCCAATCTTTACCGTCCTCCCCAACAAAGGTGCCACCAACCTCTTGTGACACACACACACACCAACAAGCTAAACATTCACATACTGTATACTCTCACATACACACTCCATATACACACGACACTCACTTCTAAACACTCACGCAATACAAGCTAAATACTTACACATACAGTACTGCACTAACACAAAAATAACAAGCGTTTGTCAAAGAGAATGCAAAAAGAATGGAGTACCTCACTGTATTTTATTCATGCTTGCCCTTAGGGTACTGACAGAAGGTTTAGTTCCATATCCACTATATTAGCCCACACTGCATACTTTTTCTCTCCACTCCCTCCTGCTTATAATATAATAATAATAAATGCTATTTAGCAGACGCTTTTATCCAGAGCCACTTACAGTCATATGTGCATACATTTTATGTATGGGTGGATTTGAACCTATTATCCCGGCATTGCAAACGCCATGCTCTACCAACTGAGCTACAAAAGACCAGGGCCCGTAGGGCTCTGCTCTGGTCAGAAGTAATGCATAATAGGGTGTCATTTGGGACAACCATAGTGTTTGGGTGAATGGGGCTGGCTGGTCCAGGAAGGAGAGCTAAAGTAGCTGAGCTGAGTCTGTGTTTTCATTGTTGGGTCGTCATGGCAGCGAGCGCCTGCAGCTGGGATGTGTGTGTGTGTGTGTGTGTGTGTGTGTGTGTGTGTGTGTGTGTGTGTGTGTGTGTGTGTGTGTGTGTGTGTGTGTGTGTGTGTGTGTGTGTGTGTGTGTGTGTGTGTGTGTGTGTGTGTGTGTGCGTGCGTGCAAGAGAGCAGGATGGTGCTAGGGCATCATGTCTCGGCTCATGCACAGCATTCTCAGCAGTGAGCTCCTTATTCATGCCTATCTCAGAGTCAGACCCTTAATCATGGAGGGCCAGTCTACCTGCAATTAAAGTACACTCACCGCCTTAAACACTGGGAAATATTGGGAAATCATTTACATAAATCATATCACACCAAAGCACACATGCATTATACTCACCTCTCCATATCTTTCATACAAACTCAAGCCCACACACACACAAACAAACAGTCAAGCCTTCACTGTAGCTTCGTAGTACACACGCATATCAAATAGCTTATCAAAATTCTTCAGTAAAGGCATTACACACACACAAACATGGCACGAGCCCAGTCTTCACATGAACGCTACCCTCATTCAGGGTCTGGGCTCTTTACCACTTCCAGCTCCAAGGTCCTGCTCAGAGCTGATTAATGTGTGTGTGTAAGCACAAGCCAAGTATAAAAGCAAGAGTCCCCACACAGCCTAAGCTACCAGAGTGGAAGCACACACTCATATACACACACACAGACCTGTGGGCCTGGGAACTGGAAGCACGTCAGAGAGCTCTCTCTCCAGGCCTATTCCATCACCTCAGGAAGAGAGAGAGCTGTGGCGACAGGGATGGAGAGAGAGGGAGAGATAGTGCTAGGGAGGATGAGAGCTAGGGAGGGAGGGAGAGTGAGGGAGAGAAAGCGGCTGGGAAGGAGGAGACAGATAGACAGGAAGGGATGGCGAGAGGGGGAAAGACAGATAAGGGAGGGAAAAAATGACATGCGAGAGAGGGAGAGTTTATTTTGTGTAAAAAACGAACTGGTGGATAGAGAGAGCAGCCTGATAGGAAAACAGTGTGACAGAATCAAGCGACATTGATGTATTACCATAGCAATAGCAATCATCATCACAGTCCCCTTGTAATCCTCATGCAGCCTCTGTCTTCTTCCTCTCCTTCAGATTCCTCATACTTCTTCAAGGGGAAGGAGTACTGGCGCGTGGTTGGCAGTGATATGGAGGTGGAGGCTGGGTACCCACGGCCCATAGGAAAGGATTGGCTGGTGTGCACAGAGATGCAGTCGGACTCCCCAGCCACAGAGGCCAATAACACAGCTAACACGCGGCTACATGGGCAGCACCACGCCGACCATGCCGAAAATGGCTACGAGGTATGCTCCTGCACTTCTGACTCTGCTTTACCCCTGGGAGCCCGGCCCTCGCCCTCCCCCCTCTGGCTGCTCACCCCTCTCTTGACTCTCTCAGTGGTACAATCCTACATCCCTCTATGATGTAAGTAGAGGTGAGCAGCCTCACTCTGTGACATGAAGTACAGCAGCCAATCTGATGAGAGTGGGGAAGTGGCTTAAGGGGTACTGTCAGACCAGCTCCACTGTCCGACAAAACGATGACTGAAGGAATTAGCTGTTATTGTTATTATTATCTTAATTGGGATCCTCGGTGTTTATTCGTTTTTTTGTGTTTTTGTTATTTATTATATTCAATGGATCAACTTGCTTTTAAACTATTTATGTTAAAATTATGATATTGGATTGAATTAGAAATGTGATAACATGACAAATGGAAATAGTTTGTCAATTTGATTATAGTTATGATAAGTTCACAGCAAATTAGTTCCTCTGTGACTAAGCAGTCTAGCAAGAGAGTGGTACTCTGGGATGACGCACGCCCTGTCCCCTTGTTCCTGCAATCACTATAAGTGCTTTAAGAACCCTCGCACATACACAGACCACTCCATGTGCGGTTTCTATGGAATGAGCTAGCTGGGAAATAATGTTCCGTCTCTGCTCACTCGCTCAAATGGTAATGTCTGGCCGGATGGACACTACGCTCTCATTGGACAGCTTGCTCTCTCACTGAGTTTTTAATGTCAAGACTATCTGGATGGAATGGACACTACTTCCTGTAATGACACTGACTGTCCTTCCTTGACTGCACTCACGTGCCCTTTTGTGACCTTTGCACCTGTATCTTTCTTTTTTTTTCTCAGCTCAGTAACAGTAGCACCTCCTGCCGTTATCAGAGAGGGTAACCTGTTAGTATTGATTATTAGGACGTATTTTTGTAATAAACACAGAGGGATTGTGGTTGAGCCCTACTCGGGGATGTGCATGATGTGGTTTTCATAATGCCTTGGTCTTGTCTGGTCTGGTCAGTGGTCACCACAGCGATCAGCGGTCAATAATAACCAACAGTCACCCAGGGACACTGTTCTCCTTCTCCAGTGGACATCTCTCCTAACATTAACTTTCTCTAAGGATAGGGGGGATGCCTGTGTACAGGGCAGTGACAGGACATGGATATCCACCAGAGACCTGCCTGCTTAGAGGAGTGCACCCACTCACTACACAACTGGATTTATTAATATTACTAAGATATATTTACTTACAGTCTATATATATATATATATATATATATATATATATATATATATATATATATATATATATATTGAATATAAATTGAACTTTTCAGCTCAAATATATCTGTATATATTTGAAAATATATCTGTGTATATATATATATATATACAGATATATTTGAGCTGAAAAGTTCAATGGCAGTTGCCCAAAAACAACATGTACATTTTAAGCCATCTTTTCTAAGATGAAATATTTTTGTAGGAAAATAAAGAGGGGGTAATAGAGAGAGTGTGTGCTGGGTTGTGTAATGATTTTGTGTCACAGGGAGCCCAGGTGGAACAGGGAGAGGAGGACACGCAACAGCTGCAGTCACACAGGCTGGCAGCTACTTTCTGGTTTGAGTTGTTGGGAGCCATGTTTCCCATGTACAGGCAGGTTATTGTTTCCTCACTCCAAAACCATGCTAATCAAGATGTGCTCTCCTGGTAATAAGACATCTTCTTCTACATGCATTCCTTGTTTCAGATCTGTTTATTCAGGATTATGTGTATACATAATATATTATGTGTATGTATGTTTTGTCATAGGAATCAGTGACTTTTGAGAGGAAGACTGAACAATGTTGACTTAGTAAATAGAGACCATAAAACTGCAGATATTATTGACTCAAGGAAAAATAAATGTGAGGCAGACACTCAGGAAGCAGACACGCACACAAACAATGCATGCCGTGAGTATTTTTCAGCATTAAAACCTGTTAGATGTAAAGTCCCCTGTTTTGGGGACCTGCGTGGTTCTGGTACCGGTTCCAACCAACATTTCTGCTTATAAATCATTATGTGGACATCGTACTTTAGATTGAAAAGGCTTGCATTGAGCGGTAGCCTTAATTCTCAGGGACACGGGAGTATGTCTCTTCTGCCTGTGTGACGCAAGATGTAAAATCTGACACCAATTGAAGCTGGGATGTCCTTCCTACCATTTAATTCGCTCTTCCAACTGTCCATCAACTCCTGGCTGAACCCTATGTTACAGCCACTAACAGATATGCCTGGAATCCTTAAATCATAACGCAAAGGGAGAAAGTGGTTTTGTCACTGTAGCACATTCAGAGATTGATTTACAACCAGTAATCTAAAATAATTCATAGATTTTAAACAAAAAAACAGTTTCTGTTTGTCAAAGACTGACAATATTAATATGAGATGAAAGGCAAGTTCCTAGCCAAGCTCGAGCTCTGTGAGACATTCACTGTAGAACAGGTGTGTACTGTAGGTCAGGTTTGCACTGTAGGACTGGTGAGCACTGTAGGACCGATATGACGTGTGAGTGTGTGTAGTGTATGAGGTTGTGTGTGCATGTATGTGTCTAACCTGTGTGTTTGAGCTAACCTCAATCCCTACTCAGCCAGAAGACCGCAAGACTTTGGACCAAGCCGCAGACGGACCAGGTTTAACCAATCCATCACCCCCAGGGGCTCACAATGCCGCCCACATCCAAGACCAGAGAAAATGCTTACAGAGTGCAGCATCTGCTGGTATTGATAGCAATGATAGGAGGTGGTGTTGTGATGCTTACGGCAGGTTACACCACCTGCACTGAGGGGAGATTCTGACATGAAAATACACACCGGATGTGAGAACCGAACAACCACTGAATCTTAGTATTTTCTACATTGTATGCAATGTTATATACATGAGCCATGTGCCACTGCCCGCACTCATGCTGCATTTGTCAGTCTGATTTTAGATGTATCTTTTGGCCTTGTTCCTCTGCTGATGGTATATTTGACACACAAGCACACTTCTTTAATAACCCTTTCTGATGTGCCTCCTAAAGGCACTGTACAACAACTACATGTCACACATTCCACACATGACACATGACATTGTTCACCACACTGACTATTGGAACAGTTAAAACCTTACACTGCTCTGGCTCTCTAATCTCAATTTCTCAAGCCACCTGCTCCTCTACACCCAACCTGCCCTTTTTTTAACCTTATTTAAACTAGGCAAGTCTGTTAAGAACAAATTCTTATTTTTAATGACGGCCTAGGAACAGTGGGTTAACTGCCTTGTCCAGGGGCAGAACAACAGATTTTTACCTTGTCAGCTTAGGGATTTGATGTTGCAACCTTTCGGTTACAAGTCCAACACTCTAACCACTAGGCTACCTGTCACCCCAAGGCAGAGCCTAAAGAGGCTGCAGTGCTGCTGTCTGGGAGTTTATCGGGACAAGAATGGCTTTGGCATGTATAGCAGTCGTTTTACGGGCTCCTAACCAATTATGCAAAAAAATTAATTAAGCTGATCTTAGCTTTTTTTTGTACATAGCCTTTCCGCCATATTTTCCTATGACCAAAAATAGCTTCTGGACATCAGAATAGTGTTCTAACCTCAATTTCTATGAAGAATTATACTTTAATGACCCGGGACCAGGCCCTAATCCCAGACACTAGGAAAAGAGGAAAAGACGACAAAATAGAGCCCAACGTGGGGCAATCTGATGAAACTACGAAATAGAGACCGACGTGGGGCAATCTGATGAAACTACGAAATAGAGACTGACGTGGGGCAATCTGATGAAACTACGAAATAGAGACTGACGTGGGGCAATCTGATGAAACTACGAAATAGAGACTGACGTGGGGCAATCTGATGAAACTACGAAATAGAGACTGACGTGGGGCAATCTGATGAAACTACGAAATAGAGACTGACGTGGGGCAATCTGATGAAACTACAAAATAGAGATTGACGTGGGGCAATCTGATGAAAAGACAGCGGCAAGTGAATAAACCGCCTCGATCCCCCCGACCCCCCCGTCTCAGCCTCCAGTATCTATGTTACAGTAGTCTATGTGCCGGGGGGCTCCTGTCTCATCTGGTGAAATTCTCCTGTCTTATCTGGTGTCCTGTGTGAACTTAAGTATGCTCCCTCTAATTCTCTCTCTCTCTCCCTCCTTTCCTGGAGGACCTGAGCCCTAGGACCATGCCTCAGAACAACCTAGACTGATGGCTCCTGGCTGTCCCCAGTCCACCTGGTCGTGCTGCTGCTCCAGTTTCAACTGCTTTGCCTGTTCTGCCTGACTCCCCCCCCTCTCTCTCACTTACTCTCTCTACCAAACCTGCTGTCTCGACCTCTGAACGCTCAGCGATGAAAGCCAACTGACATTTACTCCTGGGGTGCTGACCTGTTGCACGCTCTACAACCACATTATTTGACCCTGCTAGTCATCTATGAACGTTTGAACATCTTGAAGAACAATATGGCCTTAACGGACATGTATCCTTTAATCTCCACCCGGCACAGCCAGAAGAGGACTGGCCACCCCTCAGACCCTTTGTCCTCTCTACGTTTCTTCCTAGGTACCTGCCTTTCAATTGAGTTTTTTTTTCTTTTTATTGTTGAATGTACAATCACTGGAGAACAAACTAGACAAGCTCCGTCTGAGACAATCCTATCAACGGGACCTGAAGAACTGTAATATCGTATGCTTCACAGAGTCGTGGCTTCACAGAGTCGTGGCATAGATACATCTAGCTAGTTTATCTATGCATCGGCAGGACATAATGGCAGCGTCTCGTGAACTCAAGGGCAGGGTGTGTGTCTCTTTGTCAACAACAATAGGTGTACGATCTCTAATATTAAAGAAGTCTCAAGGTTCTCCTCGCCTGAGTTAGAATACCTCATGATAAGCTGTAGACATTACTATTTACCATACTATTATTTTTTATAGCTGTCTACTTACCACCACAAACTGATGCTGCCACTAAGGCCGCACTCAACAAGTTATTATAGGGCAATGAGCCAACAGGAAAACGCTCATCCAAAGGCAGTGCTCCTAGTGGCCGGTGATTTTAATGCAGGAAAACTGAAATCCGTTTGACCTAATTTCTACCAGCATGTCACCTGTGCAACCAGAGGGAAAAAAGCTCTAGATCACCTTCACTCCACAGAGACGCATATAAAGCTCCTCCTCGCTCTCCATTTGGCAAATCTGACCATAACTCTATCCTCCTGATTCCTGCTTACAAGCAAAAACTCAAACAGGAAGTACCAGTAACACGCTCAATTCGGAAGTGGTCCGATGAAGTGGATGCTACACTACAGGACTGTTTTGCTTGCAGAGACTAGAATATGTTCCGCGATTCATCTGGTGGCATTGAGGAGTTCAGTCACCGGCTTCATTAATAAGTGCATCGATGACATCGTCCGAACAGTGACCGTACGTACATACTGTATCCCATCCAGAAGCCATGGATTATAGGTCAAATAAAAAAATAAAATAGCAAACATCTGGACAGAGCTAAAGGCTAGAGCTGCCGATTTCAAGGAGCGGGACACTAACCCTGACACTTATAAAAAAATGTGCTACTCATCATACACTGAGTGTACAAAACATTAAGGACACCTGCTCTTTCCATGATATAGACTGACCAGGTGAATCCAGGTAAAAGCTATGATCCCTTATTGATGTAACTTGTTTATTCCACTTTAAATCAGTGTAGATGAAGGGGAGGTTTAAATAATGATTTTGAAGCTTTGAGACAATTGAGACATGGATTGTGTATGTGTGACATTCAGAGGGTGAATGGAAAGACAAAATATTTAAGTGCCTTTGAACAGGATATGGTAGAAGGTGCCAGGCGTACCGTCTGTGTCAAGAACTGCAATGCTGCTGGGTTTTTCACGCTAAACAGTTTCCCATGTGTATCAACAATGGTCCACCACTCATAGGACATCCAGCCAACTTCACCCAACTGTGGGAAGCATTGGCATCAACATGGGCCAGCATCCCTGTGAAATGCTTTTGACACCTTGACACCCTGACAAATTGAGGCTGTTCTGAGGGCAAAAGAGGGTACAACTCAATATTGGAAAGCTGTTCCTAATGTTTGGTATACTCAGTGTACATACATTGACTTATTTACTTGTGGAACAGCGCATACAGTGCAACATGAAATAGATGCATAATAAATGCTATCAAGGTCGACTTCAAATACTGTACCAACATCAATGTGAAAGTAACCAGAGCATAAAACAGTTGACTGGCAATGCCATATCAGTTTAAAAACAATGTAAAAAATATATATTATAAAGCCCTTTTTTGCTTTCTTGATTAAGGCATCTCCAAAATGTAGGTGTTTCAGCCTAGCTCAGTGCTTTCTGTGGTGGTGGGGCAGCCAGCGGAAAATACAGAGCGTCGGGGTTGGTAATGTTCTCTAGTTGCGCCGTGATTGGCTCAGTGTTCTGTCACTCATGGGGACACTACGTCACTGCAAAATCTACGGGGAGAGCTCGATAATTCAAGCCCCTTGGGTGCTGCCATAGAGTTACATTAGAAGTGCCCATCCAAGAAGGTCACAGATAAAATTACGTCAAATCACCTCATATGTACCGTAGCTTAAATTGGAAACTGATAATGTCAACATCCTACTTTCTAAATCTTAGCTGGCAAGTTAGCAGTCATCATCATGAATCAAGTTGACAATCTACTGGCAAATCATTTTATTTTCAGTGGAGTGGGTGTCCAAGTCTGGGTTTAAGGGTCTCTTTTCCAAGCTTAAAAGGATAAACATTCAACACTGGCCATTCTGTCAATCCAGCATGACTTCTCGGAGCTGGGAAATCTCAGACTTCAGTGAGTTCAAGACAACTGGGACCTCCGACTGGGAAAATACGTTTTGAACGGTAATCCAACTCGGAATTCCAAGTTGGGAACTCTGGCTTCTTTCTAGAGCTCGGAACTGAAGATCACTGATGTCATGATTCAACCTTGATTTTTTTTCTTCAAGTTCCCAGTTGTCTTGAAAGCACCATAAATCCAGAGAATGGCAGACTTTGATGACAAAATTAACGACAAAGGATCGCTGCACCACCTTCCTGTTCAAGTGAGTCCAAAATTGTATTGTATGCTGCTGCATAAATGATGTAACATGACAGGGAGATATGTATACTATAGCTAAGAAAGCAATACCAAGTGTATATTGTGTAGTAAGCTCTTCGTAGCCCATGTGCCTCACCCTAATAATTTTCTCCCTTTTCACCTAATAACTTAGCCTACTTTTCTGACTTGGTGGCACACATTTAGCCTATAGTCTGTATTAGAGAAATGCCATCATTGAATATTGTAAGAGCTTTCATTGTCTGCTTATATGCCCCCTTTATTTATCCCACGGTTCTGACTTGGTGTAAAGGGAGAATACAGTCAGAACGGCCCATGTTCTGAATTCTGTTGCGGTACATTTTAAAAGTGCTGAACAACTAGTTATATTGAATACGTCCGTCCTAGCTCGCTCATTAACGTCTTCATCTAAATTATGGATTCCTTCCTATCCGCTCATTATCCCCTTATGCCATAGTTTGTACATCCCAATTGTCAGTAGAAACCCCATTTGTTTAAGCAAGTCAGTCATATGAGCTATGTTTTTTTAAGGCAGTAAATGAGACTGAATGAACTGTTTTGCTGCCAGAATAGGCTGCGCTGATAGCCAGGTGTAGCAGGCGTTGGGACTGCTGTAGGACCTAACAGTTTGTGGGCACAGTTTGACACCGTTATAGTGCAATTCATGTATTGTTTAGTGTTGTGTAGTGGCTGTGCTGGCATGCCCCACCAAGAGTTACATGCTAAAATCGCCACTGATTGTATAAACAAAGAAGACGGCTCTGAGAATATAAAAACATTTTGTATCAACAAGGCAGCGAGAATATTAACATTGCAACATAGTTGCCAACAAGGAGGAGGACCACACAAATGTTTCCCCAGGACAGCTTGTCTCTGTCTGATTATTGTGGTGCCTACATTGCATTTGCACTATCTGGGTGCTCATTATATTTACTTAGCAATATTTAATGATGTTTTGCCAGCAATATTAATCAGTTAGAATATGCCATTTTAATTCAGGAAGATGGGCAAGCAAGACTGATCGAGTGAGAGGTGGAAATGCATTATACCAGAGGCAGATAGGCTTCAGGTAGGGATTAGGGATGCAGGCAGAGGATGATGATGAACTAGGCCTACAGCAAGAAGTTAAAAAGTTAGCCCAACTAAATCATTAATGATTTGCATTTCCTCAATTATCGTTCTGTCACTGCAATGCAATGCACATTTGTTATTGCCTACCATTGCTATTGTATTTGAAGCCAAAAACAAGACGTGTTTAGGGGAAATGCTCTAAATTGCAAGTTGTTCAGTTCATACCAATAGGCCTACATGAAACCAAAATTGCACTAGCCTATTGGGCAAATAAATTAAAATAACAATTTTGCTTACAGCTATCACAACTTATATTTTAATAGCAATAAAGCAGTTTTTAATTTTGAATGGTCCCCACCTCTCAATTCCCAGTTAAATTAACCCCTGGCTATCAATTTACATTATGTTCAAATTACATAAAATTCAAAGCAATAGGTGCACTGCCCTCAGCTTTCTAAAACAGTCAGAAAAGGCGCACAGACTGGCTGCTCTCCGAGCAGTGCTCCCATGGTCCTAAAGTCAACCACAATGCAAAAATGCCGTTGCATTTTAATCGGAATTGGAATTATTTTTACTTTTTGTTGTTGCCAACTTTAAAGGAATACTTTTTTGGTCTTTACCTAGGGTATGGGGACCCAACTAACGCCCCCGCTGACAACTTTTTGGTGTCACTCATCTGCAGTACATCATCTCTAGCTTCCGTGTCCTCACTTGGGAAGACCTGCACTGTCCCCTAGTGGTGAAAAGAAATCAAATACTATTGTGATAACGTGCGAAAAATATTTTTTATCTTCGTAATATAGGACTTTTTTTGCACTTGCAAAAAAATCCGACATTCAGAAGATAACGGTGGAAAGATGATAATCCTATCCTAAGGAATGAAGGTTGAATGTTGGTGGAGAAGACAGGAAATAGACTGTGTCTGAGTAGGGGGGCAAAGTCTGACAAGGAGGCTAAAGCATAGACAGCACTCTGGGGCCAAAGTCTGTAGCGAAACAGAAAGTAAGGTTCGTAATGGGCAACCAAAGTCCGAGTAGGAGGGCAAAGTCTGAGTAGGAGGCCTAATGTGACCACCACAAGAGAGCTCGAAGTTGCTTTACTGACCATATTGATACTTTTGATGATTGACCAAATTATAAAACACAAATTAGCATGAATATGAATTAATAACTACAAAATTGGCTAATTACTTCAAATCAAATTGTATTTCTCGCATACACATATTTAGCAGATGGATGTTATTGCGGCAGTGGGGGCTGGTAGAAGGAGCTATAGTAGGAGGGCTGACTGTAATTCCTGGAATGGAATCAATGGGACGGTATAAAACAGGAAACGACATGTATGTATGTATGTATGTATAAATATCTAGTACCAGTCAAAAGCAGTCAAAAGTTTGGAACCATCTACTCATTCAAGGGTTTTTCTTTATTTTTTTTACTGTTTTCTACATTGTAGAATAATAGTGAAGACATCAAACTATGAAATAACACATTTGGAATCATGTAGTAACCAAAAAAGGGTTAAACAAATTCTTCAAAGTAGCCACCAGGTGAGGTAGTCACCTGGAATGCGTTTCAATTAACAGTTAAGTTGTGGATTTTCTTTCTTTCTTAATGTGTTTGAGCAAATAAGTTAATGTTGTGATAAGGTAGTGGGTGGTATACATAAGATAGCCCTATTTGGTAAAACACCAAGTCCGTATTATGGCAAGAACTGCTCAAATAAGCAAAGAGAAACGACAGTCCCACATTACTTAAAGGTGACATGAAGGTCAGTCAAAGCGGAACATTTAAAGAACTTTGAAAGTTTCTTCAAGTGCGGTCGCAAACACCATCATGAAACAAGTGGTGTAAAGCACTTAAGTAAAAATACTATAAAGTACTACTAAAGCAGTTTTTAAACCACTACTAAAGGACACCAATAAGAAGAAGACATTTGCTTGGATCAAGAAACACAAGCAATGGACATTAGAACAATGGAAATTTGTCCTTTGGTCTGATGAGTCAAAATGTGTGATTTTTGGTTCCAACCTCCATGCCTTTGTGAGACACAGAGTAGGTGAACGGATGATCTCTGCATGTGTGGTTCACACCGTGAAGCATGGAGGTGGAGGTGTGATGGTGTGGGGGGGCTTTGCTGGTGACACTGTTTGTGATTTATTTACAATTCTAGGCACACTTAACCAGCATGGCTACCATAGCATTCTGCAGCGATACGCCATCCCATCTGGTTTGCACTTAGTGGGACTACCATTTGTTTTTCAACAGGACAATGACCCAAAATACACCTCCAGACTGTGTAAGGGCTATTTGACCAATGAAGGAGAATGATGTAGTGCTGCATCAGATGACCTGGCCTCCACAATCACCTGACTACAACATAATTGAGATGGTTTGGGATTAGTTGGACCACAGAGTGAAGGAAAAGCAGCCAACAAGTGCTCAGTATATGTGGGATCTCCTTCAAGACTGTTGGAAAAGCATTCCTCATGAAGCTGGTTGGAAGAATGCCAAGAGTGTGCAAAGCTGTTATCAAGGCAAATAGTGGCTACTTTGAAGAAACTCAAATATAAACTATATTTTGATTTCTTTAACACTTTTTCGTTACTACATGATTCCATGTGTGTTAGTTCGTAGTTTTGATGACAAATTTGGGAAAAATAAAGAAAAACCCTTGAATGAGTAGATGTGTCCAAACTTTTGAATGATACTGTGTGTATATACAGTGGGGCAAAAAAGTATTTAGTCAGCCACCAATTGTGCAAGTTCTCTCACTTAAAAAGATGAGAGAGGCCTGTAATTTTCATCATAGGTACACTTCAACTATGACGGACAAAATGAGAAAAAAAATCCAGAAAATCACATTGAAGGATTTTTAATGAATTTATTTGCAAATTATGGTGGAAAATAAGTATTTGGTCACCTACAAACAAGCAAGATTTCTGGCTCTCACAGACCTTCTTTAAGAGGCTCCTCTGTCCTCCACTCGTTACCTGTATTAATGGCACCTGTTTGAACTTGTTATCAGTATAAAAGACACCTGTCCACAACCTCAAACAATCACACTCCAAACTCCACTATGGCCAAGACCAAAGAGCTGTCAAAGGACACCAGAAACAAAATTGTAGACTTGCACCAGGCTGGGAAGACTGAATCTGCAATAGGTAAGAAGCTTGGTTTGAAGAAATCAACTGTGGGAGAAATTATTAGGAAATGGAAGACATACAAGACCACTGATAATCTCCCTCGATCTGGGGCTCCACGCAAGATCTCACCCCGTGGGGTCAAAATGATCACAAGAACGGTGAGCAAAAATCCCAGAACCACACGGGGGGACCTAGTGAATGACCTGCAGAGAGCTGGGACCAAAGTAACAAAGCCTACCATCAGTAACACACTACACCGCCAGGGACTCAAATCCTGCAGTGCCAGACGTGTCCCCCTGCTTAAGCCAGTACATGTCCAGGCCTGTCTGAAGTTTGCTAGAGAGCATTTGGATGATCCAGAAGAAGATTGGGAGAATGTCATATGGTCAGATGAAACCAAAATATAACTTTTTGGTAAAAAGTCAACTCGTTGTGTTTGGAGGACAAATAATGCTGAGTTGCATCCAAAGAACACCATACCTACTGTGAAGCATGGGGGTGGAAACATCATGTTTTGGGGCTGTTTTTCTGCAAAGGGACCAGGACGACTGATCCGTGTAAAGGAAAGAATGAATGGGGCCATGTATCGTGAGATTTTGAGTGAAAATCTCCTTCCATCAGCAAGGGCATTGAAGATGAAACGTGTCTGGGTCTTTCAGCATGACAATGATCCCAAACACACTGCCCGGGCAACGAAGGAGTGGCTTCGTAAGAAGCATTTCAAGGACCTGGAGTGGCCTAGCCAGTCTCCAGATCTCAACCCCATAGAAAATCTTTGGAGGAAGTTGAAAGTCCGTGTTGCCCAGCAACAGCCCCAAAACATCACTGCTCTAGAGGAGATCAGCATGGAGGAATGGGCCAAAATACCAGCAACAGTGTGTGAAAACCTTGTGAAGACTTACAGAAGACATTTGACCTCTTTCATTGCCAACAAAGGGTATATAACAAAGTATTGAGATAAACTTTTTGTTATTGACCAAATACTTATTTTCCACCATAATTTGCAAATAAATTCATAAAAAATCCTACAATGTAATTTTCTAGATTTTTTTTCTAATTTTGTCTGTCATAGTTGAAGTGTACCTATGATGAAAATTACAGGCCTCTCTCATCTTTTTAAGTGGGAGTACTTGCACAATTGGTGGCTGACTAAATACTTTTTTGCCCCACTGTATATAGAGAGAGAGTTGAAGTCGGAAGTTTACTTACACCTTAGCCAAATTCATTTCAACTCAGTTTTTTACAATTCCTGACATTTAATCCTGGTAAAATATCCCTGTCTCAGGTCAGTTAGGATCACCACTTTATTTTAAGAATGTGAAATGTCAGAATGATAGTAGAGAGAATGATTTATTTCAGCTTTTATTTCTTTCATCACATTCCCTGTGGGTCAGAAGTTTACATACACACATTTAGTATTTGGTAGCATTGCCTTTAAATTGTTTAACTTAGGTCAAACATTTTGGGTAGCCTTCCACAAGCTTCCCGCAATAAGTTGGGTGAATTTTGGCCCATTCCTTCTGACAGAGCTGGTGTAACTGAGTCAGGTTTGTAGGTCTCCTTGCTCACACACGCTTTTTCAGTTCTGCCCACAAATTCTCTATAGGATGGAGGTCAGGGCTTTGTGATGGCCACTCCAATACCTTGACTTTGTTGTCCTTAAGCCATTTTGCCACAACTTTGGAAGTTTTCTTGGGGTCATTGTCCATTTGGAAGACCCATTTGCGACCAAGCTTTAACTTCATGACTGATGTCTTGAGATGTTGCTTCAATGTATCCACATAATTGTCCTCCCTCATGATGCCATCTATTTTGTGAAGTGCACCAGTCCCTCCTGCAGCAAAGCACCCCCACACATTTTTTTATTTTATTTTATTTTTTTATTTCACCTTTATTTAACCAGGTAGGCATGTTGAGAACAAGTTCTCATTTACAATTGCGACCTGGCCAAGATAAAGCAAAGCAGTTCGACACATACAACAACAGAGTTACACATGGAGTAAAACAAACATACAGTCAATAATACAGTAGAAAAATAAGTCTATATACAATGTGAACAAGTGCGGTGAGATAAAGGCAAAAAAAAGGCCATGATGGCGAAATAAATACAATATAGCAAGTAAAACACTGGAATGGTAGATTTGCAGTGGAAGAATGTGCAAGGTAGAGATAGAAATAATGGGGTGCATAGGAGCAAAATAAATGAATACAGTAGGGGGAGAGGTAGTTGTTTGGGCTAAATTATAGATGGGCTATGTACAGGTGCAGTAATCTGTGAACTGCTCTGACAGCTGGTGCTTAAAGCAAGTGAGGGACATAAGTGTTTCCAGTTTCAGTGATTTTTGTAGTTCGTTCCAGTCATTGGCAGCAGAGAACTGGAAGGAGAGGCGCCCAAAGGAAGAATTGGTTTTGGGGGTGACCAGAGAGTAGTACTGTTTCTTATCGATGGCGGTTAAGATATCGTTTAGGACCTTGAGCGTGGCTGAGGTGCACCCATGACCAACTCTGAAACCAGATTGCATAGTGGAGAAGGTATGGTGAGATTCGAAATGGTTGGTAATCTGTTTGTTGTCTTGGCTTTCAAAGACCTTAGAAAGGCAGGGTAGGATAAATATAGGTCTGTATCAGTTTGGGTCAAGAGTGTCCCTCCCCCCTTTGAAGAGGGGGATGATGCCGGAAGCTTTCCAATCTTTGGGAATCTCAGACGACACGAAAGAGAGGTTGAATAGGCTAGTAATAGGGGTTGCAACAATTTCGGCAGATAATTTTAGAAAGAAAGGGTCCAGATTGTCTATCCCGGCTGATTTGTAGGGGTCCGGATTTTGCAGCTCTTTTAGAACATCAGCTGACTGGATTTGGGAGAAGGAGAAATGGGGAAGGCTTAGGCGAGTTGCTGTGGGGGGTGCAGTGCTGTTGACCGGGGTAGCCAGCTGGAAAGCATGGCCAGCCGTAGAAAAATGCTTATTGAAATTCTCAATTATAGTGGATTTATCGGTGGTGACAGTGTTTCCTATCCTCAGTACAGTGGGCAGCTGGGAGTAGGTGTTCTCATTCTCCATGGACTTTACAGTGTCCCAGAACTTTTTTGAGTTTGTGTTGCAGGAAGCAAATTTCTGCTTGAAAAAGCTAGCCTTGGCTTTTCTAACTGCCTATGTATATAGACCAACTGTTCGATGCTAATGCAGAACGCCATATGATGTTTTTGTGTTGGTTAAGGGCAGTCAGGTCTGGAGAGAACCAAGGGCTATATCTGTTCCTGGTTATACATTTCTTGAATGGGGCATGCTTATTTATGGAAGGCATTTAAAAAAAATAACAGGCATCCTCTACTGACGGGATGGGATCAATATCCTTGTAGGATACGGCGGCCAGGTCGATTAGAAAGGCCTGCTCACTGAAGTGTTTCAGGGAACGTTTGACAGTGATGAGTGGAGGTTGTTTGACCGCTGACCAATTACGGATGCAGGCAATGAGACATTGATCGCTGAGATCTTGGTTGAAAACAGCAGAGGTGTATTTAGAGGGCAAGTTGGTTAGGGTGATATCTATGAGGGTGCCCGTGTTTACGGCTTTGGGGTGGTACCTGGTAGGTTCATTGATAATTTGTGTGAGATTGAGGGCATCAAGCTTAGATTGTAGGATGGCTGGGGTGTTAAGCATGTTCCAGTTTAGGTCACCTAGCAGCACGTGCTCTGAAGATAGATGGGGGGCAATCAGTTCACATATGGTGTCCAGAGCACAGCTTGGGGCAGAGGGTGGTCTATAGCAGGCGGCAACGGTGAGAGACTTGTTTTTAGAGAGGTAGATTTTTAAAAGTAGAAGTTCAAATTGTTTGGGTACAGACCTGGATAGTAGGACAGAACTCTGCAGGCTATCTTTGCAGTAGATTGCAACACCGCACCCTTTGGCAGTTCTATCTTGTCTGAAAATGTTGTAGTTAGGGATGAAGATTTTAGAATTTTTGGTGGTCTTCCTAAGCCAGGATTCAGACACGGCTAGAACATCCGGGTTGGCAGAGTGTGCTAAAGCAGTGAATAAAACAAACTTAGGGAGGAGGCTTCTAATGTTAACATGCATGAAAACAAGGCTATTACAGTTACAGAAGTCATCAAAAGAGAGCGCCAGGGGAATAGGAGTGAAGCTACGCACTGCACCTCTACATCACCAGGGGAACAGAGGAGGAATAGGTTAAGGGTACGGCTAAAAGCTATGAGAATTGTTCGTCTAGAACGTCCGGAACAGAGAGTAAAAGGAGGTTTCTGAGGGCGATAAAATAGCTTCAAGGTATAATTTACAGACAAAGGTATGGTAGGATGTGAATACAGTGGAGGTAAACCTAGGTATTGATTGATGATGAGAGAGATATTGTCTCTAGAAACATAATTGAAACCAGGTGATGTCATCGCATGTGTGGGTGGTGGAACTGAAAGGTTGGATAAGGTATAATGAGCAGGGCTAGAGGCTCTACAGTGAAATAAGCCAATAAACACTAACCAGAACAGCAATGGACAAGGCATATTGACATTAAGGAGGGGCATGCTTAGTCGAGTGATCATAAGGGTCCAGTGAGTAGTGAGGTTGGTTGGGGTCACGGCGATTCAGACAGCTAGCCGGGCCATCGGTAGCAAGCTAGCATAGGATGTAGGTATTTTTGAAGCCACCTCGTGCGTTTCCGTTGGTAGATTAGTGGGGTTCCTTGTTGTAGAGAGGATCAATCCAATTGGAAAAATAGATATAGATATAGTTATAGTGACCCAAGAAAAATTGTCGGATAGACCTATTCAGATAGCAGCCGATAAGACAACTAACGATTAGCGGGCCACAGATGGGCGTTCAGGTAACGTCGCGACGGAGGGGCCAGTTGGATAACTCCCTCGGGCAGATAACGTCGGTAGTCCAGTCGTGAAGGCCCGGTGGGGCTCCGCATCGGCAGTAAAAGATTGTAGCCCAAGAGTGGCTGATGGAACTCTTCAGCTGGCTAGCTCTGGAATAATTGATGTTTGCTCCGGGATCGACGTAAGCCAATAGTCACACGGATAGCAACTAGCTGCGAGATCTAGGTATAAAAGTCCAGAGCTTGCGGTTGAAATCCGGGGATATGGAGAGAAAAATAGGTTTGGTATGTTCTAGTCTGAATCGCGTTGTACAAAACTGGTGATAGCTTTTTGAGCTAAAGGATAGCTGATGACCACAAACCGTGGTTAGCTGAATACTAACGTTAGCCAGTAAACTGGCTAGCTTCTGGTTAGCTTCTGGCTAGCTTCTGGTTAGCTTCTGGCTAGCTTCTGGTTAGCTTCTGGCTAGCTTCTGGTTAGCTTCTGGTTAGCTTCTGGATAGCTTCTGGTTAGCTTCTGGATAGCTTCTGGTTAGCTTCTATTGTGGATTTCAGATTTAAGGTAAATAATACTTTTTTCAAAATTGGTGAGGCGGGTTGCAGAAGAGTGTTTTGAAGTTGAGTTTTTGGAAAAGAAAATATATAAAAGATATGCGAAGAAAGTTGTAAATATATATATCCACGGGACACGACGAGGACAAAGGACGTCTGACTGCTATGCCATCTTGGTATGAAAAACTGATGCTGCCACCCCTGTGCTTCATGGTTGGGATGGTGTTCTTCGGCTTGCAAGCCACCCCCTTTATCCTCCAAACATAATGATGGTCACTGTTTCATCAGACCAGCAGACATTTCTCCAAAAAGTACAATCTTTGTCCCCATGTGCAGTTGCAAACCGTAGTCTGGCTTTTTTATGGTGGTATTGGAGCGCTGGCTTCTTCCTTGCTGAACGGCCTATCAGGTTATGTTGATATAGGACTTGTTTTACTGTGGATATAGATACTTTTGTACCTGTTTGCCCCATCATCTTCACAAGGTCATTTGCTGTTGTTCTGGGATTGATTTGCACTTTTCTCACCAAAGTACGTTCATCTCTAGGAGACAGAGCACGTCTCCTTCCTGAGCGGTATGACGGCTGCATGGTCCCATGGTGTTTATACTTGCATACTATTGGAACGAAGGGGCCTAGCCCGAACCATGAAAAACAGCCCCAGACCATTATTGCTCCTCCACCAAACTTTACAGTTGGAACTATGCAATCGGGCAGGTAGCGTTCTCCAAACCCAAATTTGTCCATTGTACTGCCAAATGGTGAAGCGTAAGATTCATCACTCCAGAGAACATGTTTCCACTGCTCCAGAATCCAATGGCAGTGAGCTTTATACCACTTCAGCTGATGCTTGGCATTGCGCATGGTGATCTTATGCTTGTGTGCAGCTGCTCGGCCATGGAAACCCATTTCATGAAGCTCCCAACAAACAGTTATTGTGCTGACGTTACTTCCAGAGGCAGTTGCAAGTGAGCGTTGCAACCAAGGACAGACGTTGTTTCGCACTATGCGCTTCTGTACTCGGCGTTCTGGTTCTGTGATCTTGTGTGGCATACCACTTGCTCCTAGACATTTCCACTTCACAATAACAGCACTTACAGTTGACCAGGGCAGCTCTAGCATGGCAGAAATCTGACGAACTGACTTGTTGGAAAGGTGGCATCCTAAGACGGTGCCACGTTGAAAGTCACTGAGCTCTTCAGTAAGGCCATTCTACTGCCAATGTTGCATGGTTGTGTGCTCGATTTTATACACCTGTCAGCAATGGGTGTGACTGAAATACCCAAATCCACTCATTTCAAGGGGTGTCCATATACTTTTGTATATATAGTATATGCAGTATATTTGAAGAAAACGTAGGATAAAATAGTATGTGTATGGCAACAGTTGAGTAGGAGGGTCTTGACTAGAATACAGAATACAGAATACTTTTTCCACATTTTGTTACGTTACAGTCTTATTCTAAAATGTTTTTTTTTAATTCATCGGCAATCTACAAACAATACCCCATAATGACGAAGCAAAAAACTGTTTTTTAGAAACATAAATACCTTATTTAAATAAGTATTCAGACCCTTTGCTACTGTCATTTATGAACATTTGAACATCTTGGCCATGTTCTGTTATAATCTCCACCCGGCACAGCCAGAAGAGGACTGGCCACCCCTCATAGCCTGGTTCCTCTCTAGGTTTCTTCCTAGGTTTTGGCCTTTCTAGGGAGTTTTTCCTAACCACCATGCTTCTACACCTGCATTGATTGCTGTTTGGGGTTTTAGGCTGGGTTTCTGTACAGAACTTTGAGATATCACCTGATGTAAGAATGGCTATATAAATACATTTGATTTGATTTGCTATGAGACTTGAAATTGAGCTGTTCCTGTTTCCATTGATAATCCTTGAGATGTTTCTACAACTTGATTGGAGTCCACCTGTGGTAAATTCAATTGATTGGACATGCTTTGGAAAGGCACACACCTGTCTATATAACGTCCCACAGTTGACAGTGCATGTCAGAGCAAAAACCAAGCCTTGAGGTCGAAGGAATTGCCCATAGAGCTCCGAGACAGGATTGTGTCGAGGCACAGATTTCTGCAGCATTAAAAGTCCCCAAGAACACAGAGGCCTCCATCATTCTTAAATGGAAGAAGTTTGGAACCACCAAGACTCATCCTGGAGCTGGCCGTCCAGCCAAACTGAGCAATCAGGGAAGAAGTACTTTGGTCAGGGAGGTGACGAAGAACCCAACGGTCACTCTGACAGCTCTAGAGTTCCTCTGTGGAGATGGGAGAACCTTCCAGAAGGACAACCATCTCTGCAGCACTCCACCAATCAGGCGTTTATGGTAGTGGCCAGACGGAAGCCACTCCTCAGTAAAAAGCACAACAGCCCACTTGGAGTTTGGCAAAACGCACATAGACTCACAGACCACAAAAACAAGATTATCTGGCCTGATGAAACCAAGATTGAACTCTTTGGCCTAAATCACAAGCGTCACTTCTGGAGGATTTTATTAAAATTTTTATTTAACTAGGCAAGTCATTTAAGAACAAATTCTTATTTACAATGACGGCCTATCAAAAGGCAAAAGACAAAAAGACCTGCGGGGACAGGGGCTTGGATTAAAAAATATATGTAACATATAAATATAGGACAAAACACACATCACGACAAGAGAGACAACACAAAACTACATAAAGAGAGACCTAAGACCGCAAGGCAGCAACACATGAAAACACAGCATGGTAGCAACACAACATGACAACAACATGGTAGCAAAACAACATGGTAGCAGCGCAAAACATGGTACAAACATTATTGGGCACAGACAACAGTGCAAAGGGCAAGAAGGTAGTGACAACAATACATCATGCAAAGCAGCCACAACTGTCATTAAGAGTGTCCATGATTGAGTCTTTGAATGAAGAGATTGGGACAAAACTGTCCCGTTTGAGTGTTTGTTGCAGCTCGTTCCAGTCGCTAGCTGCAGCGAACTGAAAAGACGAGCGACCTAGCAATTTGTGTGCTTTGGGGACCTTTAACAGAATGTGACTGGCAGAACGGCTGTTGTATGTGGAGGATGAGGGCTGCATTAGATATTTCAGATAGGGGGGAGAGAGGCCTAAGAGGGTTTTATAAATAAGCATCAACCAGTGGAGCGATTACGATAGAGGGAACCAAATCTAGATTTCACTTTAGCCTGCAGCTTTGATATGTGCTGAGAGAAGAACAGTGTACTGTCTAGCCATACTCCCATGTACACGTATGAGGTGACTACCTCAAGCTCTAAACCCCCCGAGGTAGTAATCACACCTGTGGGGAGAGGGGCATTTTTCTTACCAAACCACATGACCTTGGTTTTGAAGGTGTGCAGAACAAGGTTAAGGGTAGAGAAAGCTTGTTGGACACTAAGAAAGCTTTGTTGTAGAGAATTTAACACAAAATCCGGGGAGGGTCCAGCTGAGTATAAGACTGTATCATCTGCATATAAATGGATGAGAGAGCCTCCTACTGCCTGAGCTATGTTGTTGAGAGTGGGGCCTAGGACTGAGCCTTGGAGTACTCCCTTGATGACAGGCAGTGGCTGAGACAGCAGATTTTCTGACTTTATACACTGCACTGGGTTTGAGAGAGGTAGTTAGCAAACCAAGCCAAAGACCCCTCAGAGACACCAATACTCCTTAGCCAGTCCACAAGAATTGGAATTGTCTACCGTATCAAAAGCTTTCACCAAGTACAATAAAAATAGCAGCACAACATTGCTTAGAATCAAGGGCAATGGTGACATCATTGAGGACCTTTAAGGTTGCAGTGACACATCCATAACCTGAGCGGAAACCAGATTGCATACCAGAGAGAATACTATAGACATAAAGAAAGCCAGTCAGTCAAGTTTTTCCAAAACTTTTGATTAACAGAGCAAAATAGAAATAGGCCTATAACAGTTAGGATCAGCTTGATCTCCCCCTTTAAATAAAGGACGAACTGTGGCTGCCTTCCAAGCAATGGGAACCTCCCCAGAAAGGAGAGACAGGTTAAAAAGGTTGGAGATAGGCTTGGTGATGGTAGGGGCAGCAACCTTAAAGAAGAAAGGGTCTAAACCATCTGACCCAGATGTTTTTGGGGGGTCAGGTTTCAGGAGCTCCTCTAGCACCTTGGACTCAGTCACTGCAGGGGAAAAAGAGGGAGAAGCATCAGGGATAGTCGCATTAGAGAGATGGGAGATGAGGAAATGTTGGACGGGCAAGGAGGCATGTCTAAGTCAAATAGGAATCCTGACTTAATGAAGGAAACCTGGCACCATCCCTATAGTGAAGCATGGTGGTGACAGCATCATGCTGTGGGGTTGTTTTTCAGCGGCAGGGACTAGGAGACTAGTCAGGATCCTTGATGAAAACCTGCTCCAGAGCGCTCAGGACCTCAGACTGGGGCAAAGGTTCACCTTCCAACAGGACAAATATCTTAAGCACACAGCCAAGACAACGCAGGAGTGGCTTCGGGACAAGTCTCTGAATGTCCTTGAGTGGCCCAGCTAGAGCCCAGACTTGAAAATAGCTTTGGAGAGACCTGAAAAATCCAACCTGATGGAACTTGAGAGGATCTGAAGAGAGAAATGGGAGAAACTCCCCAAATAGAGGTGTGCCAAGCTTGTAGCGTCATACCCAAGAAGACTCGAGGCTGTAATCGCTGCCAAAGGTGCAGGGGACATCAGGGGTATGGGGGTCATCACTGGTCAGGTAGGGGGATTCTAGCCTACTTTTAAAATAAATATCCAAAATAAAAATTCTTAGTCCATACATTATTTGGCTCTGGTATTTGTAAAAAAAAAAAAAAAAACACTTTTAATTAAATAGAAAAGAATGGCAAACAAATATCATCATGAGCCAACTTTTGCTGTTTTTAACCAAGTGGGAGTAAATACCAGTTGGATGCACTCTTGTGATTTGAACTAGTTGAAAAATGTTAATTGGCTAATGGCCAACAAGCTGGCTCTGTAAACAATAAATTAAAGTATGGATATCATGCTTGTAAACAAATGATAGTGTTCAAAAACTATATTACTAATAGATTGATTTTCGTAAAAAATGTTTTGTTGTTGCATTTAACTGCTGAAAATACTGTTATCGAGGTAATTTCCTTGGTAGATGACATCAGAGGTCAGCATATGGGAGCTCAGTATGTAAGACAAGTTTCCCACTCATAATGACCTGTTAGAGGGCCATTCAAGTGGATTTTTCCCAGTCGTGTGTGGTCAATTCCCATTTCCCACTTGGTTACAAATGCAGCATTAACCTGCTGTGTTGGTCTACATTTGGCTGTTCCTGATGTTTTGTTCTGTATGTCCTGTCCTCTATGTTGTTTGTTATGTGTGTACTGTGTAGTCTTCTAAGTACTCCAATTCCTTCAAGGGAAAATAAATTGCATCGAATTCAATTGAAATACTGTTTGTTAGTCAGTATGTCCCTAGAATGTTGGAAACACTGTCTACTACAGAGTAGACAACATTCTATTCTCACATTCTATTATATTGTGATGTCAAGCCTTATTATTACATTTTGTTTTGTAGCCGTGATAAAACACTCAGGACAACACATATGTCCTTTTTAATCAATTAAATTATTAAAGCTCTCGAGTGGCACGGCGGTCTAAGGCACTGCATCTCAGTGCTAGAGGTGTCACTACAGACACCCTAGTTTGAATCCAGGCTGCATTGTAACCGGCTGTGATTGGGAGTTCCATAGGGCAGCGCACAATTGGCCCAGTTCTTAACTGACTTGCCTTGTTAAATAAAGGTTCAATTAAAAAACAGCTGTACTTTAGTTCAGTGGGCAGCTAGCTAGTGTTCATCATAATGGCCCTTTAATATTCAATAATGTAGCCATTCATATTTAAAACTATAATAAGTAACTCATAAGTCTGTGTACATATACACACACACGCTTGCACAGACGGGTATTTGGGATGTGTATGACCCTCACTCAACACTGATTTATAACACATGGTGCCATAATGTTATTATTACACTTGTGTTATAAGATTCCATAAAATGTGTGCTTTTACTATAATAATAATAAGACCCATAATAACTCGACATCAGTTCTGCTATCAAAGACAACAGCCTATTGTAGTCTAACTACTGGTATTGGCTAGGACTAGGTGGACTATAGCTCCACAGTGGAGGTTTCATAATACCTATAAAACCTACCGGTCAAACAGGGAAATGGTTCCAATCGTTTTTCCACCATTCATTTTTCCCATCTGGGATTTTAGAAACGTTTAAAATAAGGGCTATGTTTTGTGTAGGGTTACCTTGGCATGACCTTTTGATACCCATTTAAATCTCTCTATGACAAGGTAACTTTTATCAATATATTCGGCTCTATTTACTCTCAGATTCTAAAATGCTAATTAGCATCAACGTAGACATCGTTTGATTTGAAAAAGCATGGAAAACTACAAATACCTGCAAGCTCCTGCACGTCATCTCTAGTTGACACCTTTGCTACCAGGTATTGTGTCAATTTAAAACTTGCATATGACAGTTGAAATGTAGCCAATTTATTAATTACTACATTTAGCTAACATTAGATAGTTAATCCATAGAATCTTATCTTTGTCTCGATTGGGCAGTCTCGTCCAGATCATCATGGCATTCGTAGTACTTTAATAACTAAATGACAATCGCCCCGTAGCACACACTTCTGTCATCATGAAGTGCTTTGATAGGCTAGTTAATTAAGGATCATATCACCTCTACCTTACCTGACACCTTAGAACCATTTAAATGTGCTTACCGCCCCAATAGATCCACAGACGATGCAATCACCATTGCACTGCACACTGCCCTATCCCACCTGGACAAGAGAAATGCTGTTCATTCACTATAGCTCAGCCTTCAACACCATAGCACCCTCCAAGCTCATCATCAAGCGCAGGGCCCTGGGTCTGAACCCTGCCCTGCCCTGCAACTGGGTCCTGGACTTCTTGACGGGCCGCCCCCAAGTGGTGAAGGTAGGAAACAACACCTCTACTTCACAGATCCTCAACACAGGGCCTCCACAAGGGTGCATACTCAGCCCCCTCCTGTACACCCTGTTTACCCATGACTGCTTGGCCACACATGCCTCCAACTCAATCATCAAGTTTGCAGACGACACAACCATAGTAGGCCTGATTACCAACAATGACGAGTTGAGGGCCCTGGCGGAGTGTTGCCAGGAAAATAACCTCTCCTTCAACGTCAACAAAACGAAGGAGTTGATGCTGGACTTCAGGAAAAAGCGGAGAAGGTGGAAAGCTTCAAGTTCCTCGGCATACACATCACTGACGATCTGCAATGGTCCACCCCCATAGACAGTGTGGCTCAACAGTGCCTCTTCAACCTCAGGCTGAAAAAATTTGGCTTGGCCCTTAAGAACCTCACAAACTTTTACAGATGCACAATTGAGAGCATCCTGTCGGGCTGCATCACCACCTGGAACTGCAACTGCACCACCCGCAACCGCAGGGCTCTCCAGAGGGTGGTGCGGTCTGCCCAACGCATCACCGGGGGCACACTGCCTGCCCTCCAGGACACCTATTGCAACCGATGTCACAGGAAGGCCAAAAAGATCATAAAAGGACATCAACCACCCGAGCCACGGCCTGTTCACCCCGCTATCATCCAGAAGGCGAGGTCAGTACAGGTGCATCAAATATGGGAAATACATTCTGAAAAACAGGGTTACTCAACCCTGCACCTTAGAGGCTGCGGTCCTATATACATAGACATGGAACACTAGTCACTTTAATAATGTTTACATACTGCTTTACTCATTTCATATGTATATACTGTATTATATTCTACTGTATTTTAGTCAATGACACTTCGATATTGCTCATTCTAATATTTATAAATTCCATTATTTGACTTTTTATTTTATTTTTTTATTTTACCTTTATTTAACTAGGCAAGTCGGTTAAGAACAAATTCTTATTTTGCGATTTGTGTGTATTGTTGTGAATTGTTAGATATTACTGTACTGTTGGAGCTAGGAACACAAGGATTTCGCTTCACCCGCAATAACATCTGCTAAATATGTGACCAATAAAATTTGATTTGATAGCCACATTAGCAGCTAATTAGCGTTTCATTTTTCGGAGGTAAATATATTGATAAAAGTGGCCTTGTCCTAGAGAGATTTACATGTATCAAAACGTCACCCCAGGAAAAGCCTACACAAAACACAGCCCTTTTTTTCTATAATCCCTTATGAGAAAAATGAATGGTGGAAAAACGATTGGAACCATTTACCTGTTTGGCCGCTAGGTGTAATGGGTGATATGGCTCATACTGTTGTACTCTATAGTGTAGGAGGTGGTATAGTATTTACGTGGTTACATGCAGTAGAGTAGGCAACAACAGAACACCGATGTGACACCTCTCTTTAAATTAAAGCTTTAAGTTCGTGCGCCTGCGCAACATTTCGGGGCTTGGAGAGTAACTGGAGGCTTTTTAGAGACCACCATTATTGATACGAGGATTGCTCTGCAAAGAAAAAATAACTACTACTCAAGTCCATTTAAATTATTACGAGATGCCGCTAGCCTAATTATCGTGAACTTGCGTTGGAACAAATTACAACACATTATTGAACGGGTTGCAATGGAGCCAACGATTTCCTCCGTATACAAACAAAACCGAGGCTTCTGTTTTTAAGGTGGATATTTAAGCTAGCAGCTACCTAGCCAGTCTACATTGGAGTTAGTCTCTTTGTAAACACTGCGTCAGTTGTGCTAGCTAGCTAACTACCATAACAAAGAAACATGGGACTCGTATATTGTTGAAAGGAGGCAGACTCCTTTCCATACGTTAGCTAAACATGCGAGAAGAAAATCGTTCTTTCTCAGGAAGGCAGCCAATGGCAATCGAAAGACGAGGTGAACTTTCCAGCTGTGCCGACTTCACGGAGGAGAAAGGGACATCCGAGCGAGATCTGCAACCCTGCAACGCTTTTCATTTTACCTCAAAATAAAGCCCTGATGTTCTGGAGCGATGGAAACCGTGGGGAAATTCGAGTTTAGCAGGAAGGATTTGATAGGACACGGTGCATTTGCGGTGGTGTTCAAAGGCAGGAATAGAGAGGTGAGGCGACGATGTGGCATTTTTTTAAACGTGTTTTAATGTATTTTTTTCTAGATCTAACAAGATTGTATCAATTTAGCTATTATTCAAATTAAGTCATCCCGTATGCATTGTTCGTCATGTTTCTCCTACGTTTGTAGAATTTGCTCTGATGTTGTTTTAGTACGACCTTAAATCGAGAGGCCTGGCAGCTGAAGGATGTGATCGTCTGGGTTGATGATGAAAAATATCAACAGCCATTTGCAGATGAAATGTGATATTTTGAGTCTCATGATGATAATTTATTACAAGTGTATTATGAACATACATTAGTATTTTTCTTTAACAGTTTGGTCGGTGGGTTTGTGATGGTCTAACATCTAGGCTAGAATTATAATTTTATGTTGAAGTGGGTGGGTAGGGTGTTGTGAAATGATAAAGAGGGGAAAAATTGCTATTCCAAAAGACCAAATGTAAGTATTGACCACAAAGGCATGCTGAGACATGTCTGTCCAACATCAACACACTTCATGCTGAGGGAGGATTCTGGTCCATGGGAAAATGGCGCCAAGCCTGCTATACATTCCTCTATATGTTGTCACCATGCCTCTTATAGCTAGTAGGTAACTAAGGATTTAAGTCCTGTGTCCATGGGTAATTCCTTCGCTATCTAGTAGGCTACCTTACCACTTTCACTATTTTATGTTCCATGCATTTAACCTATTAACATTCTTTAAACAGCCTTACAGGCATCCAGAAAATTCTAGTCAAACTGCATTATAATTCATCATTCTTGTTTGTCTGTCTTTAGAAACACGACTGGGAGGTGGCCGTGAAATGCATAAACAAGAAGAACTTGGCAAAGTCTCAGACCCTTTTGGGGAAAGAGATCAAAATTCTCAAGGTAAGGCAACCAGTTTTATTTTTGATGTAGTATATTCAATAATTTCCATATGTTCACTCAAATTGAGTTTTTATTTGCAAAGAACTAACATTTCCTGTTTATTTTCCCCAGGAACTAAAACATGAAAACATTGTTGCATTACATGACTTTCAGGTATGTATTATTAAGCCAAATACATTTTTAAGAAATGTGTGGACAGGGCAAGATTTCTACTATGGAGTTTGAACTTCTGTTTACACTAAGTTTAAAGCGTGTCATGTTGTTCTTCCATGTCCCAGTTGTCATATCAGCCAAGAAGAGCATTTGTGCGTGTTGGAGGAAATTCTAATTTTGACCCACTTCTGTTAATTTAATCTTTGTTACATCACTTGCTGATTGTGACCAAAGTTTGATCATAGGCCTGTTTATATTGTAACGACCCTGGGTTTATAATCGCGGTCATCGACTCTGCCGCTTGAGCATGCTTTTGGGGCACAGTCGATAGCGCGCTGGACTTCGGGCTAGAAGGTCAAAGTGCCTGCTCCCTGCCTGTTTCATTACAATATTATTATAAAAAACTTTTTGCCAATGATCTACATTTTTATTATTCATGGTCTTCCTACACATGAAAACATTGACAATCATGAATACTGGAGGAGCAGCTTCAAAATATCCACATCTTACAACACAAATTGGCCCGACCCAGTGTAGCTTGATCTGTGGTAATTTTAAGACACGTTAGTTCATTTGACGATCCTTTCCGCCTCAAGCAATAACAAGGTCACGGTCAGGTGGTAAAAATGGTTCCAGAAACTGGAATGTCACATCCCACTGAAGGGTGTTGGTAGCCATCTTTCTGTGGTCCCACTATGAAACCATATGGCTCTAAGTGGCGATGATTGAAGATGATCTCATACAGGCGTGTTCCAGTAGTCAGAGGTTTGTGTTGTCACAGTGCTAAGCCAATACAGCAGCCTGCCATGTTTACACCTGTCCTCTGAGCCGCAGCCTAGGCAGCCATGCAAACTGTGTTCTCAGGTATATGATGCGTTTGATTTGTTTTCCTATGGAGTCACATAAAACTGGGGATGGTAAGGATTGTAATTGAACCAGTGCTACCTAAATCACTTTATAAAGCTAAGTCCTTTTTTACATCAGCAGATTTCACAAAGTGCCTATACAGAAACCCAGCCTAAAACCCCAAACAGCAAGCAATACAGATGTTGAAGCACAGTGGCTAGGAAGAAACCTAGTGATGAACCAGGCTCTGAGGGGTTGACAGTCTCCTTTTCGCTGTGCCGTGCAGATATTCTAAGAGTACATCTTCTAGATGTTCAAACGTTCAAAGATGACCAGCAGGGTCAAATACTAATCAGTGGTTGTAGAGGTTGCAACAGCAACAGCACCTCAGGAGTTAATGTCAGTTGGCTTTTCTTAGTTGAGCGTTCAGTTGTCAATGCCAGGAGGGTTGCCATTATTGATCGCTAAAAATTATTTTTATACCTCTCCCACACTAAATTTACACAATTTACATCAGAACAGCGATTACTCACCACAAACTGGCAGATGCTTTTTTTTCCTTTAACAAGTCCGACGAGCCCGACGTGAAGGACATACTGCTTTCCTAGGAATAGGCCCAAATCCCTGTCATTTGCATGAAGAGAAGATGGAGAAAAAGAGGACAGAGGTCAGGCTGCCTTCTGAGAATTCATAGGCGATTGAGTAAACCCCCACTGCCTTCTGTTCTACTAGTTAACATGCATGCATCATTGGGGGGAATCGCCGACCTACAAGGATGTTTAACCTACCAACGGGATATTAAAAACACATTTCTTAGGCTTCACGAAGTCGTGGCTGAACGACAACAATATCAACATACAGCTGGCTGGTTATACACTATCGGCAGGATAGAACCGCGGCGTCTGGTAAGGCAAGGGGGGGAAACTATGTATATATGTAAACAACAGCTGGTGCTAGATATCTAAGGAAGTGTCGAGGTTTTGCTCGCATGCGGTAGAGTATCTTATGATAAGCTGTAGACCACACTATCTACCTAAGAGTTTTCATCTGTATTTTTCGTCTTCACTGACCTTTTTAACCTCTCCCTGTCCAAGTCTGTAATACATGTTTTAAGCAGACCACCATAGTCCCTGTGCCCAAGAACACTACGGTAACCTGCCTAAATGAATACCGACCGTAGCGCTCACATCTGTAGCCATGAAGTGCTTTGAAAGGCTGGTCATGGCTCACATTAATACCATTATCCCAGATACCCTAGACCCACTCCAATTTGCAGATCCAGAGATGATGCAATCTCTATTGCACTCCACACTGTCCTTTCCCACCTGGACAAAAGGAACACCTATGTGAGAATGCTGTTCATTGACTACAGCTCAGCATTCAGCACCACAGTGCCCTCAAATCTCATCAATAAGCTAAGGACACTGGGACTAAACACCTCCCTCTGGATCCTGGACTTTCTGACGGGCCGCCCCCAGGTGGTAAGGGTAGGTAACAACACATCTGCCACACTGATCCTCAACACGGGGGGCCCCTCGGGTGTGTGCTTAGTCCCCTCCTGTACTCCCTGTTCACTCATGACTGCACGGACAGGCACAACTCCAACACCATCATTAAGTTTTCTGATGACACATCAATGGTAGGCCTAATCACAGAGGGAGGAGGTCGTGTGGTGCCAGGACAACAACCTCTCCCGCAACGTGATCAAGACCAAGGAGATGATTGTGGACTACAGGAAAAGCAGGACCGAGCATGCCCCCATTCTCATCGACGGGGCTGTAGTGGAGCAGGTTGAGAGCTTAAAATTCTTTGGTGTCCACATCACCAGCAAACTAACTTGGTCCAAGCACACCAAGACAGTCGTGAAGAGGGCACAACAAAACCTATTCCCCCTCGGGAGACTGAAAAGATTAGGCATTGGTCCTCAGATCCTCAAAGTTCTACAGCTGCACCATCGAGAGCATCACTGCCTGGTATGATAACTCCTCGGCCTCCGACCACAAGGCCCTACTGATGGTAGTGCACACGGCCCAGTACATCACTGGAGCCAAGCTTCCTGCCATCCAGGACCTCTATACCAGGCGGTGTCAGAGGAAGGCCCTAAACATTGTCAAATACTCCAGCCACCCTATTCACTTCTCTCTGCTACCACATGACAAGCTGTGCCAAGTCTAGGTCCAAGAGGCTTCTAAACAGCTTCTACCCCCCCCAAGCCCTAAGACTCATGAACATCTAATCAAACCTACATGTACATATTACCTCAATTACCTCGACTAACTGGTACCCCCGCACATTGACTCTGTACCGGTACCCCATGTATATAGTCTCGCTATTGTTATTTTACTGCTGCTCTTTAATTACTTGTTCCTTTTATTTCTTATTCATATTTTTGAAACTGCATTGTTGGTTAGGTGCTTGCATGTAAGCATTTCACTGTAAGGTTGTTTTTGGCGCATGTGACTAATAACATTTGATTCGATTTAGTTTCCACATTTTTTCAATAGCCTTTCAATTTGTTCCTATACTACAAACTTTTCCAAAACAACAAACCGAGCTCTCCTTAGTTCTGCGTTCAACAGGAAGTGACGAGAACACAAGTTGCAATTTCGAAATTTGGTTGTGCATCAGCAGTTTTACTCTTATGTCGGTCAATTAGCCCATGTCAGCTAACATTTTTGGGATTACTAGCTATCTAAATTTGTTATCATTGTTGAGGCCCCTCATTGTCGGGGCCCCCATTGATTTTGTTAGTCTCACTCCAATATATTAAAAACTACAAATATTTCTCTCCAACCTATGACAGGATGAGGGTACGCAGACCCGCGAGCAACTGCGGCCCCTTGTGATGAGTTCAGATTATTTGTGGGACTCCGCCCCCATCAAAGTTGCACATCCCTGATCTAGATCATTAGGCTTGCCTTGTCTTTTCCTATTCCACCAGCTTCAAAGTATTACTATATTTCATGCTACAGTATTTCTATAAGATAGGTTTTGTATTTACCTTTGCTGCAGTTAACCTTGTAAAACCATCCAGAAATCTCGGAAGTTTACATTCTGTTTCGCTACAGTCTGGTAATTTTCGAGGCTAGGCTGATTTAGGCCTCTGGGCAAACATACATGTATGTTTGACCTGTGAGGTAAACACAGTTCTGTGCATCCCTGCATGATATGTGCTGCAGTTCACTGGGCTCCTTGCTACATGTGAGTGGCGTGGTGTGTGGAGAAGAAAAGCCATGCCCTGTGTTAAGCTCCTGTGTTGGCATGTGTTAACACCTGGCTGGCATGTAGGCCTACACTCCTCTTGGCACGTAGCATTGGGGAGGAGCGCTGTATGCATCATTTTCTATTGTATGCTGGTTGTCATAAACAGGATATGCTAGCAGGTCAGTAAGCCAAAACCACCTTGGGCAGACATACTGTATCTCTGTCCCTGCCTGCCTGGCAAAGTACAATGGAAACCAGATGGCTGGCTGCTATCTGGCCAAAAAAACAACTTCAGAAGCTTTGACTCAGCAGTAGTTAACTCTGAGATCAGCCAGTACTCTAGCTCTGATTGGCTGTCGAAAGAGACCTAGACATGGAGAAAGAGCAGGGTCATCTGTTTCTATGTGAAGGGCTTTTTGAAGTGTGCTGCACTGTCTTGTTTTCATAAGGCATGTGCCATGGCTGACAAGCTGTTGGTAAAACGTAGAGAAAAAAAAATGGTTGCCAGGGCTCAGTAATGCCCATTTGTTTTCAGTGTCAAAGAGCAGCCAAGCTACTAGGGCCTGGACGATACCAGTATCGTGATACTCGTTAGTATCGTGGCAAGGAAACAAAACAGGCTGATTTAACTTCTTTAGGAAAACAGCCCTAATGTTGGAAACAAACATTATGTTGTCATCCAGGGTCACATTTTATGTATTTTCCAAGCTATGTAGCACACAATATTTGACATACAGCAGGTTTTTAAAGGACCACAGAGTTTGGTCTGCTTCTTGTTTTAATATATTCTGATACTGGTATCGTCACAGCCCTACAAGCTACTGAGGTGGGCCTAATATGGCGTACGACTCTAATTGTTTGTTTGTGCTTTGGAAGATAATTTGTTTTGGTTTCAGACAATAGACTTGTACCATCTCTTTAACAGTGAACCTCCCTGGTGGTCCAATATTGCCTTTGTCAACCAAGTCAAGCTGTCCCCCCACAAAAACCCAATTAGCTTTAATGCAGATGCCTCTTTGAAATGAACGCTCAGACACTGCATACAGTAATTTTTTATTACAGTGCTTTATAATTCATTATACTCTTGACATGCCAACTGTTGCTATGGGAGAAGACGAGCCTATCCGTTTCTAAATGGAACTTTCCTGTTTGTGTGTCATGCAGGCAGCCCCCATATTCATATGGCTCTGTGGCACATTCATGGTGCTTCTGAATTTTAATTAGTCAGGTTAAGCCTTGCTCCCAATATGTTCTATGATGAGCTCAGTTCTATCGGTGTGCTACTTGTGCTGAAGGCAGCAGTACTGGAGAACCCTGTAGAGGTTAGCTTGCTAGATGTTGATCCTCTCCACCTTTAGCTGAATGAGCGCGATGACTCAGATAATCGCTTTAGCATGGTTCACACTTTATCTGTCACAACAGGGGGACCCTCTGAACTCTTCCCCACTCCTGGTCTGCACTAACCTCTGTGACCCCCAGGCAAACACGGCCCATACTGTTAGCTCAGCATGGATGGCCCAGGGACTTAGTGTAGTGATGTGCCGTTGCCTCTATTTTTGGTTTGAGCTCAAACAACTTAAAAAGCCAGTTGTCATTGTAGTGGATTATGTCAAAGAAGATGTAAGTTCAGTAGACTTTAATTTGACTAACATACATTTTTTGATTACATATTCTTCTCTACAAATGTCCCTGTTTAGAAGTCATCTTTCTTAATTTACCCTACCTACTCCAGTGAAGCAATGACTTTTTACTTAAGTCACAGAACACAGGTAGCTGTGTGCCTTCATCAACTCCTGCTCCATAACACATTGTCACAGATCCGATTGTTCCAAGTGGCCAAAGTGTTGACATGCGAAAACCTCCGACACCTGGATGTATTGCTCTTTCCTTTTTGTCCTCTGCACCCACCCTGACTTGTGTGTGTTTGTCTCTCTCTAGGAAACGGCCAGTTCTGTGTACCTGGTCATGGAGGTAAGCTTCTGGTGTTGTCATGTTTGTCTTTGGCCCTTGTTTTGGTCGGAGGTTCGACATAAGCACCCCTGCTCTAACTCGACCCTTACTGAGACTGTAATTAGCTAGGTCCTTCGACTCGCAGGAAACATGTGCATTGGGGAGAGAATTAACTTCTGTATAAAGAAGGAAAAAAAAGCTACAGATCCTCGGTTGTGCCTAATCAAATTGCTATCAGACCTCAGGACAGCTATTGTGTTCAGTTAGGCTTAGGGTTGAACAATTCGGGGAACTTTCTATAATTCCCTGGTTTCCCAAAATCCCAGATGGAGGAATCAGGAGGGTTGGTATATGCAGGAAAACAGGAATCCTCCAACATGGATTTCTGGGGGAAAAAGGGAATTTATTGAAACGTCCCAGAATTTTACAAACCTATTTACAGTGGCAAGAAAACGTATGTGAACCCTTTAGAATTACCTGGATTTCTGCATAAATTGGTCATAAAATTTGATCTGATCTTCATCTAAGTCACAGCAATAGACAAACAGTCTCTAAACTAATACTACACAAACAATGATATGTTTTCATGTCTTTTTTGAACACACTGTGTAAACATTCACACTGCAGGGTGAGAAAAGTATGTGAACCTTTGGATTTAATAACTGGTTGACCTTCCTTTTGGCAGCAATAACCTCAACCAAACGTTGTCTGTAGTTGTGGATCAGATCTGCACAACGGTCAGGAGGAATTTTGGACCATTCCTCTTTACAAAACTGTTTAAATTCAGCAATATTCTTGGGTTATATGGTGTGAACCGCTCTCTTGAGGTCAAGCCACAGCATCTCAAATCGGGATGAGGTGAAGGTGTATTTTCTTCTGTTGAAGCCATTCTGTGTTTTGGATCGTTGTCCTGTTGCATCACCCAACTTCTGTTGAGCTTCATTTGGCAGGCAGACAACCTTACATTCCCCTGCAAAATGTATTGATAAACATGGGAAGTCATTTTTCTGTTGATGATAGCAGCTGTCCAGGCCCTGAGGCAGCAAGGCAGACCCAACCCATGATGCTCCCTCCACCATACTTTACAGTTGGGATGAGGTTGTTGTGCTGTGCCTTTTTTTTCTCCACACACAGTGTTGTGTGTTCCTTCCAAACAACTCAACTTTAGTGTAATCTGTCAAAGAATATTTTGCCAGTAGCGCTGTAGAACATCCAGAGTTATTTTGCTAACTTCAGACGTTGTTTTGTTTTTTGGACAGCAGTGGCTTCATCCGTAGTGTCCTCTCACGAACACCATTCTTGTTTAGTGTTTTATGTATCGTAGACTTGTCAACAGAGATGTTATCATGTTCCAGAGGTTTCTGTAAGTCTTTAGCTGACACTAGGATTCTTCTTAACCTCATTTAGCATTCTGCATTGTGCTCTTGCAGTCATCTTTGCAGGACGGCCACTCCTAGGGAGAGTAGCAACAGTGCTGAACTTTCTCCATTTATAGATTTTTTTTTTTACTGTGGACTGATGAATATTAAGGCTTTTAGATACTTTTGTAACCCTTTCCAGCTTTATGCAAGTCAACAATTCTTAATCTTAATCTATTTTGTTCTAGGCATGGTTCACGTCATGCAATGCTTCTTGAGAATAGCAAACTCAAGTTTTGTGAGGGTTTTTTATAGAGCAGGGCAGCTCTAACCAACATCTCCAATCTCGTCTCATTGATTGGACTCCAGGTTAGCTGACTCCTGACTCCAATTAGCTTTTGGAGATGTCATTAGCCTAGGGGTTCACATACTTTTTACAACCTATACTGTGAATGTTTAAATTATGTATTAAATATAGACAAGAAAAATATAATCATTTGTGTGTTATTTGTATAAGCACCCTGTGTTTGTCTATGGTTGTGACTTAGATGAAGATTTTATTTTTATGACCAATTTATGCAGAAATCCAGGTAATTCCAAAAGGTTCACATACTTTTTCTTGCCACTGTAGGCTAGTAGGTTTCATGGTTTCCATTGGGTCATGTCAACTTAACCGCCCTCCATCTATGAAGGTTCTGACTAAACACCTCAGTAGCTTAACAAAATAAAAGACCCAATTCCTGCTGAACTTGACCGTTTCTCTAGCTTTCTTGTTAAAAGGGAACTTGTATGTCTTACAGAGTGAAGTGACACAAGACAAAACCTGTTCAGAGTTATACAAAGGAGTCAAAACGTACCCCACCCAATGACCAGGCTTCATTCATATTAATGCTGCACCATCAGGGTCATTCAGTTAGCCGCCACCCCTCTCTCTCACACACACCTCCTTAGTGAGGAGTATTATGTATCTATCCCCGACTAAAACTTTGTACATTTGCTAAAAAATGTAATTTGATTGAGGGTAATGTCAGCCATTTAAAGCCTTAATGTTTCTTCAGCAATTCAACCTCTGTGTGTGTTGCTCTCTGCTGATTGTATGTCTCCTAATGTCATTCCCTTTCATCTCTCTATCTTTCTCTAGTACTGCAATGGTGGGGACCTGGCGGACTATCTACACTGTAAGTGGACTATTTCATCTGTCAAAAGCCCAGAGAAGCTCTCATTAGAATTGCTTGCTTTCCTTCAGTTGGGCCTCTGTAGCACATAGTGTGACAAATTCAGTGGGGGAAGGTTTCAGAGCACTCAGTGAAATGGGGGAAGGTTTCAGAGCACTCAATGAAATGGGGGAAGGTTTCAGAGCACTCAATGAAATGGGGGAAGGTTTCAGAGCACTCAGTGAAATGGGGGAAGGTTTCAGAGCACTCAATGAAATGGGGGAAGCACATAGTGTGACAAATTCAGTGGGGGAAGGTTTCAGAGCACTCAATGAAATGGGGGAAGCACATAGTGTGACAAATTCAGTGGGGGAAGGTTTCAGAGCACTCAATGAAATGGGGGAAGGTTTCAGAGCACTCAGTGAAATGGGGGAAGGTTTCAGAGCACACAGTGACTGGAGCCAGCTTGTGTGTGGAAAAATCTGGGTATATTGAAAGTCACCTAGAGCATCAAGGCAGAGTATTAGAGTATGTTGGCAAAGTGAAAATGAAAGCTGCGATGATGTAATGGTGGGTAATGAGGGTGTGGGCTGAAGCAACCAGGCCTCTGAATTTAGCACAGGAAGTTTAGGCCCTCCCTAGGTTTCTTGTTTATTTAGACTCCAGTCCCAGGCTACAGGGAAGCTGTGTTTTGATAGGCTGCTGAGGAACAGGTCTGGTGTTTCTGTTAGGATGCAAGGGGGGCACGCTGTCTGACTTCCACAGATGACTAAGGGGGGGGGAGGGATTATGACACCATCTCTGGGCCAGGGAAGTGATTGGAGAGAGAGGTCAGTGGGGTGAGAGCCAGAGGAAGGTGGAATGAGAGACGATGCCTCGTCTGGGCCTGTTTTTGCCGTTACATTTGGAAGTGAAATGAACATGCTTGTTATGGTCTGTGAAGCAAGGCTAACCACACGACAGTCAAATGGCACCAAAAAGAAAGTTCAGTATTGAAAAATAAGGTCATTTACATACTTTTGATAGTCAAATAAGGTGGAGTATTTTATTTTCCCTTAATGTCAGTCTGTCCTGTCCCACCCCTCCACCCCTAGCCAAGGGCACCCTGAGTGAGGACACTATCCGAGTGTTCCTGCAGCAGATAGCCGGGGCCATGAGGGTGCTGCAGGCCAAGGGGATCATTCACAGAGACCTCAAACCACAGAACATTCTGCTCTCCTACCCCGCAGGACGCAAGTCCCACTCTACCAACACCTGCATCAAGATAGGTAGGGGTGTGTGTGTGCACATGCTCAGTAATGCATCATATAAATGATAGAGACGTGTTTATAGCTGTGAAGATTACTTTTTCTTTTTAAATTTTTTTTTTTTAATAACTTTTCCACCTTTATTTAACCAGGTAGGCTAGTTGAGAACAAGTTCTCATTTGCAACTGCGACCTGGCCAAGATAAAGCATAGCAGTGTGAACAGACAACACAGAGTTACACATGGTGTAAACAATTAACAAGTCAATAACACAGTAGAAAAAAGAGAGTCTATATACATTGTGTGCAAAAGGTATGAGGAGGTAGGCGAATAATTACTATTTTGCAGATTAACACTGGAGTGATAAATGATCAGATGGTCATGCACAGGTTGGTGTGCAAAAAGAGCAGAAAAGTAAATAAATAAAAACAGTATGGGGATGAGGTAGAATGAATGAGTGCAGGGCTGAAGACTGAAGAGCAGAATTTTATACATCGTTAGTCCTTACTCATATTAATCCTTCTCAAGCCCATGTATCCTGCAGACAGAATTGATTGCCTTTGTGAAGACTGAAGCATGCTTCACAACAGACTGCTATAATCCTGATACTTCTTTTGAAACTTGCTCATTTATTTTTGTGTGGATATTTCTCAGTGCCCATTGATCTTGAATGTTAGCCTTTTTAACCCCCAAAGGTCGATGTACACACCCCCACAAATCTAATTAGCATTAAACAAAATCCCCATAAAAATCAGTCAGGCATCTGCCTATGTTGCAGTTCTGCATCTGTGGTGAAAGGTGACAGAGCTACAGCAGTGTTTGTCAGACCATGAGACATCCCGAAAATTGTTCTTCACACAAAATCGTCTGTAGCGTCGAACGGTTTAGCCTACACACTAATACCCCTCTATGGTAAGATGAGACTCTCACGAACACGTAGATGTTGCTTTAGGACGCCCACAGGTCTCACAAGACTTGTCCGAAGGTCCCCGGTACCAGTTGAAAAAATGAGTGGCACTATCTGTTGTTCCATGTAGTGAATCTGTTATTCAATGCGTTTGTATGGGCTAATAGCAGTAAGGCCTAAAAAATCATATATATTTATTTTGATACTTCAAGGGGTCTCAACACTTAAAATCAAATAGCTAAATGATCCTTGGTATGACCTTAAAACAATTTCATATAGTTTAGTAGAGGTGTTTTGACTGATTTCTTGTCAATGCTAATATTACAAAAAATTGCTAGCTAATCAACAACTGTAACAGTGTATTTGAGAGACAAGTGCTCGTTGTACAAATGTATTTGTTGCAATAAACATTTGGAGAGGATGTATAGTTTATATGTTATCAGCAATCTAAGCCAGCCCTGTCTGTTTTACACCATAGTTGTGTTCGCATCGGTTTTGTTGCTAAACAACCAACCTGTTTATTGCTGAATCATCTTTTCCCCCTTCTATCCCTCTCTCTCCTATTCCTCTCTCCAGCTGACTTTGGGTTTGCACGGTACCTTCAGAACAACATGATGGCTGCTACTCTGTGTGGGTCCCCTATGTACATGGTGAGCATTTCTAGTTCCTTACACACCCTCAAACAGCCTATGGTCATACTCCCTAGTGGCGCAGCGGTCTAAAGCACTGCAGGAGGCGTCACTACAGTCCCTGGTTCGAATCCAGGCTGCATCACATCCGGCTGTGATTGGGAGTCCCACAGGGCGGCGCACAGTTGTCCCAGTGTCGTCTGGGTTTGGCCGGGGTAGGCCGTCATTGTAAATAAGAATTTAATTGACTTGCCTAGTTTAATACAGCATTTGTATTTATTTGTATGTTTTATCTGCCATTAAGTACCATTTTTGATGTGGGCAACTCTGAAATGTTTTCCTGTATCCACCAGGCACCTGAAGTCATCATGTCTCAGAACTATGATGCCAAGGCTGACCTGTGGAGCATAGGAACCATTTTGTTCCAGTGTCTGACAGGGAAAGCCCCGTTTCAGGTGAGCACCATAGTCCTAACGATATAAGACTCAATCATACGCAGATATACCCAACTCAAAGAGAGGGTGTTTAAATGTTTAAAATGAATCCACTCAATTCAGAAACGGGTCATTCAGAGAAGGAGAGAGAGAAACAGACCCCCCCCCCCCCCCCCTCCTCGTAGCATATTGCCTGTTTCTGTTTGTTTCACATTCTTCAATAAAATACTCAATGTTGTCTATTTGCTGCTTTTCATTCAATCATGTAGTTGTTCTTTAGGCTATGGCCTAAAATAAATTAATTCATATGGTCAGAATGTTATACTTTGTAGCATAGGCTTCTGTTTTTATGAAAATATTACATCTGGTGAAAGGCCAACGACATTTGGTCCTTTCAAGACTGTTACATGACATTAGAAATGTGATTTCAGAGACACAAGGTAACAATAGTTTCTGATTAAAGGGACCAGAGTCCGTCTGTTACCATCATCATTATCATGATTTATATCATTCAAAATCACCAAATAATGTATTTAGAAGCCCACTAGGCTACTAACTTGTTGTCATTAAATGTCCTGGATAATAGAAAGGAAATACCTTTGGGTGTTCCTACAACAGCCTAGGCTATCCTACACAGTCACGCAAAGTAGCCGACCTCGGTGTCTAATCCCATGCACAGAAACATATGAAAACATTAACTCATTGCCTTGATGCCTTCTCTGCTAAATCTGTAATACCCTGGTGGTTTCTCTGTTAAATATTTAATACCCTGGTGGTTTCTCTGTTAAATCTTTAATACCCGGGTGGTTTCTCTGTTAAATATTTAATACCCTGGTGGTTTCTCTGTTAAATCTTTAATACCCTGGTGGTTTCTCTGTTAAATACTTTAGACCCTGGTGGTTTCTCTGTTAAATATTTAATACCCTGGTGGTTTCTCTGTTAAATATTTAATACCCTGGTGGTTTCTCTGTTAAATCTGTAATACCCTGGTGGATTCTCTGTTAAATCTTTAATACCCTGGTGGTTTCTCTGTTAAATATTTAATACCCTGGTGGTTTCTCTGTTAAATATTTAAGTATTTAAATATTAAAAATGTACCCTACTGTAAATCTGTAGACAATAGCAGATAATCAACATAAATGTAGGGGTATTGGGTTGGATCTTATGCGGATCACAACTTCCCTTGCGCAGCGAATGAGACCTCAACATGTTCTGGGCACCGTTTTCCACACTGGGTGTTTTTGCATCGTATGCTAGATCACAACAGCTGTTTGTCACTTGACTGTCAAGTATTTCCTGGATCAGAAGGAAATGATCCAGGATGGTTGACAATATCACTAGGCCTAACTAAACAGGTACCTAATGCGCATCCAACAGGTAAGTCGATTAACTTTGGCATAGCCTATTGAAGAACCATACAAAAGTTAGGTGACTCTTTCAGGAAGAAGCATTTGGATTTGTGTGCCCATGAAAAGTGTTTTCATCGCGTAGCCTAAAATATCAATATGAACGTTTGATAAAGCGGGGCTGCCGTTAATAACACACCTTCTTATAGACTCAGCTAGACTTGTCCTGCTGATGGGCCATAAGGGGTTGGAAGCAAATGTCAAGGAATTATCATAGGCCTAGTTTTATTATATTGATAATTAGATTCCATGAAGCAATTTGAAAGTAAATTAATTATTACACGCTTGAAATAACTTTTCTTTATATGTGAACATTTGAAATATATTCATATATTAATAGGCTTATCGATTTCACGTTATTCCCCCAACCTTGATTTATTTTCTGTGTCTAAAAGGAAGACAACAATTGCAGTTTATAAAAAATATATATATTTTATACAATATTCTGCCCATATGAACAAATGTATTTTAAGACATACATACGTGAACAAATATATGAAAAACTTCAGACGGGTTTTAAATGAGTTTACCCTCTAATGTATGCTTATGGATTAAATTTGTAAAGTTATTCGCCCAACCCTGTTTTATTTAGGTTATTCTGTTTAAAAGAAAGGCAGCGAATGCAGCACATTTTTATTTATTCAAGCCCTATATTCTGCCCATATGAACAAACTGACCACTAGCCAGCCGTCGTTCCCCAGCCATTTGCACACACTCATTGTACCTCAGGCAATTGCACACACGTGCTTTGCCTGCACTTCAATATTTCAGACTGGTATGGAAGCAATCTGTTTTGGTTTTCTCTCAGAGACTTGTCCAAACAGACTGACTTTTCTAAACAAACCGTCTTATCTCAACAATACTATTTATCCAGCCTTTCCTAAGTCTCTCAGGTAGGTCAAAACATGACAGTCTAATTTAGGGAAACCATAGAGGTGTCTTGTCTCTGAGAGTGAACTACATACAAGTAATCCAAACTGTCCAGACAGGATTTTTAAAGGTCAACTGACTGTTTCCACTTTAGATCTTTCCACTCTGAAAATAATTTGTGTGCATGCAAACATTCAAGTGATTTGTTCTGTCTGTATATAAAAAAAAATGGTATTGTATTTGTGAGACGTTCTATTGCACATTTGGAGCTGGTAACATAAGCATTTCACTGCACCTGCTATAACACCTGCAAATCTGTCTACACGACCATTCAACTTTGATTTGATGTGTGTGTGTACCCGTAGGCTAGCAGTCCCCAGGACCTCCGGCTATTTTATGAGAAAAACAAGAACCTCAGCCCCAAGTAAGTGTTCACGAACTGTCTGTTTTTAGAGACCGAGGGTTCAGATTTCTTAGATTTATTCTTTCACAGGTTTGTTGAATGTTGCTTCCATTTTAATGTACTAATGTTGCTTCCATTTTAATGTACTAATGTTGTGGGAGATCACATTTCATCATTGCCTGTGTTACAAATGACTTTTGATTATCATACTCTCTCACATACTGCTTTTAGCAGCTTTCACTACCACAATTGTAAAATTAACCATTTTTGGCAAATTGCAAAACATGCCCCTGATCAGTTGTTACAGCAGGAATTAAGTGTAAAGTACCATCACGCATTCATGGTGACTTGGGTGTTTCCCCTCCCAGTATCCCCAGAGAGACCTCCTGTCCCCTGAGGCTTCTGCTGCTGGGTCTTCTGCAGCGAAACCACAAGGACCGCATGGACTTTGGTCAGTCTGGCCACACTCATTATTTAAGAGATGTTTCAAATTGATAGGGTATCCCTAGCATGTTCCTCACTTTCAATCTTTTTCTCTTCTCATTGTAGAGGAGTTCTTCCGTCACCCCTTCCTGGAGGCGAGCTCGTCCATGAAGAAAAGTGACTAATAGTCCTTATTCATCCATCTTCCCATCCCTAACTGAAACCTCCAAACCATGCCAATATTGATTTCCACTTGTTTTCTTGGTGATTTTTGATGGGTTTGACTTAATTGGCCTATCTATCATATGAAGAGGACAGTCTGATTTATTACTTTGAGAATTGATATTGATATTTTTCTTTCATACAGCAACTCCTGCTGTGACCATGACGTGCTTTCCCAGCTCCACTTCAGCCAGCTCCTGTAGCAGCTCTTCCACCTCACACCTGGCCTCCCCACCGGTGAGTGTGTGTGTGCATCAATATATACATGCTTGTGTGCATGCTATACAGTGTATATACCATGTGTTTGTTTAAAGCATCTTGTAAACCGTGATTCAGAGGTGACCGTAGTAACTCATCCGTGGGGCCTCAGTCTTATCACTGATGATGTGTTCAACTCTGTGTGATAAGGCCCAGCTGTCTGACTTAATGACCCATAGGCAGAATAGACTGTTATTGCCCAACAGTTGTTAACTGAAACATACTAGGTTAGAGCTACTGTTGATCAAATCAAATTGTATTTGGTCACATAAACATAGTTAGCAGATGTTTTGCGAGTGTAGCGAAATGCTTGTGCTTCTAGTTCTGACAGTGCAGCAATATCTAACAAGTCATCTAACAATTCCCTACCAACTACCTAATACACACACATCTAAGTAAAGGAATGGAATAAGAATATATAAATATATGGGTGAGCTATGACAGAGCAGCATAGGCAAGATGCAATAGATGGTATAAAATACAGTGTATATACTGTCAGTGTGTGCTCGGTCTTGTGTTTGCTGGCTGGTATAGGGCTTTTTGTCTAATCTAGTGTAATGTGCTGCTGCCTGTGAAATGTGATGACACCCTTGTGATTATAGTCTGTTATCAGTGATACTGTATATGGTGGATGGTTGATTGTTTGAAACATAGACGGTGTGGGTAGTTCAGGGTCAGTGCTGTGGTCATCGTTCCTGCCTACCTCTCTCTTTCTCTCTCCTTTCTCTCTCTGCAGCAGTCCCTGGCTGAGGTCCAGCAGGTCCATACTAAGACACTCGCTTCTCCTACCCAGGATTCCCCTGGCTTCCTCCTCAAGGACTCGTCTGGAGGGGGCTGCAGCAGTAAGAACTCCTCCTGTGACACAGACGACTTTGTCATGGTACCCGCCCACTTTCCCAGTGAGTACACTCTCTACTCTACCAATGTACTCCCATAGAGCTCAGTCAGTGATGTATAGAATCCAGAAATTGTGAGTGAAGTTTAGAATTGATCACTTTCTCTCGGAGTAAGAAAATAAAGGTTTAAAGCCAGACTAATAAAATGTTACTTAAAAAAATATATATCTCAATGTATAGATGAAAGATGAATTTGTCATTTGGATCACTTCGAAGTGATACAAATGAAGATTTTACAAATTCTAAGTACAGCAGCATTGTTAAGAAATTGCAGGTAAGATTTATCCAGGTAATTATGACACATAGAACATGCACTAGGCCGATCTGTCCCTCTGATCCATCCACGACTACAGCAACACAATCTAGCTATATCCCTCTGAATACAAACAAGACTCACAAATGAGAGCTGAGTGACACAGAATAAACATGTAATTTAGCTGACAAATGCATGTCGTAAAGGTTATTAATATTGGCTCCTGTCTGTGTGTCTGTCTGCGACAGCTGATGATTTGCAGATTTGAAACCACTGGTGGGTCTGTTGTTAGAGTTGCTTTGATGTTGCTAGCTTGAGCTTCTTAATGAATTGTGGGCAATTTTCATTCAGCAGGGGATTGAGAATATTTTCCTAGTGCAGCACTTGCTAGTTTGACCATATTTCAGACTTCTCAGTACAATCTGTGCCAGCAGCATGCTGGACACTATGGATAATATTTACGAAAGTCAGCTCTGTCTACTGGGAAGTGAAGCAAGCTAACTAGGAAACAGATAGATCTGACCACACACGCATTGCTTGCAAATGTGCATAGCCTACCGTTGGGTGATTAGTTTACAGCTAAATAAACATTCATACTCTTGCAAATGTATCTGGAGTTGCTAGCTGGCTTATTGTTTTCCTCTTGGATGTGGAGTTTATTCTATTTATTCTGTTTATTCTAATGCAACCTTTTTGATGGCGAGTTTATTAAACCCTATAGTTGCTGAGTGTCAACTTTTCCAGGCAAGTGTTTGCACTGCAAGAGATCAAGCTTATAACAGCGCTACCATCGCATGGCAGTAGACGGCCTATATTGTTGAACATGTCTATGTCAATTAGAATTACATTTTAGTGCTGCAACGTTCATAGCTGACACACTTGTAAATTGTAATTTTTATGCAGTCGAGTAACCTACATGCTTGTCTGGTACTGACTGATGGAAGGGTGGCTGGCCCAGGAGCCACTTGAGAACTCTCAGAGCACATTATGACGTCTTGTCTGGGTTTGTTTACATTATGTCTTGCCTGGTTTTGTTTTGTCGCCTCGACAATTTGATATTTCATAATCACAAATTATTTAAATGAGACGTACTAAGTCTGGATTTAAGGATGTAGTAGGTTTCTACTCCAAGGTTTCATCAGTTTGGTTTGATGTGTTGCCATGGTTTCTCAGCAGGTGAGCTCACCTGTGAGGGGCCTACTGGAAAGGTGTTCCACGACAGTCTGATGAACAGCGGGTGAGTTTAGTGGTCAGGGTCGTACCTAGATGCTGATGGGAAATACACCCAATCCTACTTCTTCATAGTAATATAATATACATTATAATCACACAACTTTTGTGTTCTCAACTCCTCATTAGCTCTCTGCTAGCATTTGGTGGCCTGGGCAGTCAGGGCAAGACCCCACCCCACTCCCCCTCCTACAGTGGCTCCCCCAATCCTATCAGGTAAGAGCAAAACACACTCTTACTGGACAGGAATTAATTCTCAGTGTTCAGACAGATTAAACCATCTAGACATGCTAGTCAGGTCACCCTGGTAGCTGGGTAGTGTATTGTGCACTAAAAGCAAAGGTCGATGATATACAGTGCCTTGCGAAAGTATTCGGCCCCCTTGAACTTTGCGACCTTTTGCCACATTTCAGGCTTCAAACATAAAGATATAAAACTGTATTTTTTTGTGAAGAATCAACAACAAGTGGGACACAATCATAAAGTGGAACGACATTTATTGGATATTTCAAACTTTTTTAACAAATCAAAAACTGAAATTGGGCGTGCAAAATTATTCAGCCCCCTTAAGTTAATACTTTGTAGCGCCACCTTTTGCTGCGATTACAGCTGTAAGTCGCTTGGGGTATGTCTCTATCAGTTTTGCACATCGAGAGACTGAATTTTTTTCCCATTCCTCCTTGCAAAACAGCTCGAGCTCAGTGAGGTTGGATGGAGAGCATTTGTGAACAGCAGTTTTCAGTTCTTTCCACAGATTCTCGATTGGATTCAGGTCTGGACTTTGACTTGGCCATTCTAACACCTGGATATGTTTATTTTTGAACCATTCCATTGTAGATTTTGCTTTATGTTTTGGATCATTGTCTTGTTGGAAGACAAATCTCCGTCCCAGTCTCAGGTCTTTTGCAGACTCCATCAGGTTTTCTTCCAGAATGGTCCTGTATTTGGCTCCATCCATCTTCCCATCAATTTTAACCATCTTCCCTGTCCCTGCTGAAGAAAAGCAGGCCCAAACCATGATGCTGCCACCACCATGTTTGACAGTGAGGATGGTGTGTTCAGCTGTGTTGCTTTTACGCCAAACATAACGTTTTGCATTGTTGCCAAGAAGTTCAATTTTGGATTCATCTGACCAGAGCACCTTCTTCCACATGTTTGGTGTGTCTCCCAGGTGGCTTGTGGCAAACTTTAAACAACACTTTTTATGGATATCTTTAAGAAATGGCTTTCTTCTTGCCACTCTTCCATAAAGGCCAGATTTGTGCAATATACGACTGATTGTTGTCCTATGGACAGAGTCTCCCACCTCAGCTGTAGATCTCTGCAGTTCATCCAGAGTGATCATGGGCCTCTTGGCTGCATCTCTGATCAGTCTTCTCCTTGTATGAGCTGAAAGTTTAGAGGAACGGCCAGGTCTTGGTAGATTTGCAGTGGTCTGATACTCCTTCCATTTCAATATTATCGCTTGCACAGTGCTCCTTGGGATGTTTAAAGCTTGGGAAATCTTTTTGTATCCAAATCCGGCTTTAAACTTCTTCACAACAGTATCTCGGACCTGCCTGGTGTGTTCCTTGTTCTTCATGATGCTCTCTGCGCTTTTAACGGACCTCTGAGACTATCACAGTGCAGGTGCATTTATACGGAGACTTGATTACACACAGGTGGATTGTATTTATCATCATTAGTCATTTAGGTCAACATTGGATCATTCAGAGATCCTCACTGAACTTCTGGAGAGAGTTTGCTGCACTGAAAGTAAAGGGGCTGAATAATTTTTGATATGTTAAAATTTTTTGAAATATCCAATAAATGTCGTTCCACTTCATGATTGTGTCCCACTTGTTGTTGATTCTTCACAAAAAAATACAGTTTTATATCTTTATGTTTGAAGCCTGAAATGTGGCAAAAGGTCGCAAAGTTCAAGGGGGCCGAATACTTTCGCAAGGCACTGTACCCTTCTATAGTAAGAGGATTAGTGTGTAAGGCTCGATGACTGGCAAGTCAGTAAAGAACAAATTCTTATTTACAATTCATGGCCTACACCAGCCAAACCCTGTGCACCGTCCTATGGGACTCCAAATCACGGCCAGTTATGATACAGCGTGGATTCGAAATAGGGTGTCTATTGTGACACCTCTAGCACTGAGATGCAGTGCCTTAGACCACTGCGCCACTCGGTTGGCCAGTAGGTCAACCCCAAAGCAAGGGCTCTCTCGGCTCTCATTCTCTCTCACTCTGTTTGTCTCTCTCTCTTTCACTCTTTCTCTCACACACTTTTACATAGATTTTTTCCTCAGTATTTTTGCCGTTTCACTCTCTTAATGCATTTAACAGATGAAATGGTTAAACGTAACCAACTCCCCCTTTCTCTCTTCTTTCAGTCGTCCTAACGAGTTCTCTGGCAGTAACTGTGGTAACTATGGTCAGTCGGTGCCCATTCCGGTTCCCACTCAGGTCCAAAACTACCAGCGTATGGAGCAGAAGCTCCATTCCCCCAGCCAGGACGGCTCCCCACGGTCAGTGTATGGGCCTTCAGAAAGTATTCACACCCCTTAACTTTTTCCACATTTTGTTGTTACACAATACCCCATAATGTCAAAGTGGTATTACGTTTTTAGAATTTTTTATTAGTAAGTTCACCTTTTTGTTATGACAAGCCTAAATAAGTTCATGAGTAAACATTTGCTTAACAAGTCACATAATATGTTGCAGGGACTCACTGTGTGCAATAATAGTGCAACATGATTTTTGAATGACTACCTCATCTCTGTACCTCACGCATACAATAATCTGTAAAGTCCCTCAGTCTAGCAGTGTATTTAAAACACTGATTCAACCACAAAGACCATGGAGGTTTTCCAATGCCTCGCAAAAAAGGACACCTATTGGTAGATGGGTAAAAAGCATTAATCCTGTTTGCAATAAGGCACTAAAGTAAACTGCATGTCCTGAATAACGAACAAATTGTTATGTTTCGGGCAAATACAACAAATCAAATCAAATTTATTTATATAGCCCTTTGTACATCAGCTGATATCTCAAAGTGCTGTACAGAAACCCAGACTAAAACCCCAAACAGCAAGCAATGCAGGTGTAGAAGCACGATGGCTAGGAGAAACTCCCTAGAGAGGCCAAAACCTAGGAAGAAACCTAGAGAGGAACCAGGCTATGTGGGGTGGCCAGTCTTCTGGCTGTGCCGGGTGGAGATTATAACAGAACATGACCAAGATGTTCAAATGTTCATAAATGACCAGCATGGTTGAATAATAATAAGGCAGAACAGTTGAAACTGGAGTAGCAGCACGGCCAGGTGGACTGGGGACAGCAAGGAGTCATCATGTCAGGTAGTCCTGAGGCATGGTCCTAGGGCTCAGGTCCTCCGAGAGAGAGAAAGAAAGAGAGAATTAGAGAGAGCACACTTAAATTCACACAGGACACCGAATAGGACAGGAGAAGTACTCCAGATATAACAAACTGACCCTAGACACATAAACTACTGCAGAATAAATACTGGAGGCTGAGACAGCATCACATCACTGAGTATCACGATTCATATTTTCAAGCATGGTAATGGCTGCATCGTGTTATGGTATGCTTGTCATCGGCAAGGACTAGTTGTTTAGGATAAAAATAAACAGAATAGAGCTAAGAACAGTCAAAGTCCTAGAGGAAAACCTGGTTCAGTCTGCTTTCCAACAGACACTGGGAGACAAATTGAACCTTTCAGCAGGACATAACTTAAAACACAAGGCCAAATATACACTGGAGTTGCTTACCAAGAAGACATTGGCCTAGTTACAATTTTGACTTAAATCGTCTTGAAAATCTATGGCAAGACATAAAAATGGCTATCTAGCAGTGATCAACAGCCAACTTGGCAGAGCTTGAAGAATGTTATAAAGAATAATGTACAATCCAGGTGTGCAAAGTTCTTAGAGGCTTACCCAGAAAGACTCACATCTGTAATCACTGCCAAAGGTGATTCTAGCGTGTATCTAATCAATTTGGAATTCATGCTGTAACACAACAAAATGTGGAATAACTCATGGGGTATGAATACTTTCTGAAAGCACTGCAGATATACATGCATTATCTACACACACGCTTATATTAACCTATAGTCTCCTCTGTGGCACAGTAGTATAATTTCTGGCTTGGCGGTAATAGGGAATATTGTCTTATTTTGTGACTTCTCTGTTTCTCTCCCCACCACAGGCTGTCCACCCCAGTGCGTCGCTGTAGCAGCAATAGTTCACTGGGATTTGGAAGGACTGGCCCATCTCTGCCTTACCCAGGAGGCCACGGGGCCTTGGCTGGCCTCCGCAGGCTGTCTGTAGGAGGGGCCAGACCCTTCCAGCTTTCACCTCAAGGTCTGCCAGAGTGCACTGATGTGTCATAAAATGTATCTTTTTCTCTCCTCTTATTCTTCTTCTTTCTTTCCCCCCTCTCATTTCCCTCTGTGTCTGAAGTGGGTACCATCCCTGAGCTGCCAGGGCAGGTGCGCCCGCTGGGCACAGACACCGGTAGCGGGGGGTCGCAGGATGGAGGTGAGAACCCAGAGTTCCCCTCCTTCTTTCCCTTTTCGTCCCCCTAACTTCTATGTTGACTGTTTTAGTGTTTTGTTAGTGGTGGATGTCATGGTTAAACTGGTCAGGGGCACTGGAGACTCTTGCTTTGTATCCCAAGGTTATCCACTTCCTGTTGGCTTGATCAGTGGGGTTTAAAACTGACTTAAAGGAACCTTTTGATGTTTTACTTCCATGTGTCTTTCCCTCACCTTGTCAGTGTGTATATAGTTAGTCCCTCATCTAATATAATATATATTGATTGACATTTCATTATTCACATTTTGCTGCACTATTATTCCTCCTCTAACCCCTGTCCCTCTCCAGCTCTCCAGTTCCTCGACATGTGGCCTCCCGCTCAGCAGCAAGGCCTGGTCACCCGGCTTCACAGCGCCCCATGTCTCCTCGAGGCTGCTAGCAGGGGCGGCAGGCAAAATATCAGAAAGCAGCACTCTGACCCAGTGGTGGCCAACCACCAGGCAGGCATGGTGACTATGCGGCCCCTGCACTCCTCCCCCAGGCTGAGTGAACTCATGCAGCGCAGCCCCCTCCCCACCATTCTAGGATCTCCCTCGAGAGTAAGTTTATGTTTTGGACAGCGCATCAAGTATAAGACCTATGCTTGTGTTTACAGGAAGCTGAGGTATCCAGCAAATGGCTTTAATCAGTCAATCTCACTGTCCATAGTCTTTACATTCTCTACTTTGGCTGAGTCTTGCCTCTGACACTGACATCCTGTCTACAGGCCATCCCACCCTTTGAGTTTCCAAAACCTCCCAGCACCCCCAACCTGGTGACCTTCCTGGCCCAGCAGGGCCTGGTTCTGGCCCCGCCTGGCAGCAGGACTGCCTCAGACCACAGGGACCCAGGACAGCCACCCACTGGGCAGCTTGGTCAATACAGCCATAGGACCGCAGAGGACAACAAGAGCTTTGGCAGGTCTCAGAGTGCAAGTCGTCTGTCTGACATGTTGCTGATGGCTGCATTTGGAGGGCCGCTGGGGGAGCGGGGGAGCAATGAGAACCTCGGCTCTAACAGAGGAGCCATAGACATCACAGGTGGGCTTAGTAGAGCTGTTTACCAAGTTTTACTCTTCAGTAGATGACTACCTGAATGACTAAAGAGAGAGCTACTATGTTCATGAACTGAGCTTGACTAGATGTGTGTATATATGTATGTATGTATGTATGTATGTGTGTGTGTGTGTGTGTGTGTGTGTGTGTGTGTGTGTGTGTGTGTGTGTGTATATGTATATATTTGTATGTGTGTATATATATATATATGTATATATGTGTGTGTGTGTGTGTGTGTATATATATATATATATATATATATATATATATATATATATATATATATATATATATATATATATATATATATATATATATATATATATGCATACACACACACATATACACACACACACACACACACACACATCAGTGACTGACTGGAGATCCTTGTTTAAAGTTAAGCAACTTCGTTGGTTAACTCTTTGTATGAATGTTCAGCAAGACTAAACAGATTTCTTCACTCACTTTTTCAACTGGGGTCACGGTATCAATTGGGTGACATTCCACAGGGGTCAATTTCAACACTTAAACCTTTGAAAAAGAGACAAGGATCCCATTTTATTCTAGATGAGATAAGGTGGAATATCATGCTAGTCAGTTTGGTCAGGATAGAGGCTTTCAGTGTGGCGTTCAGCTTTGGACTGTAACTGTAGCACATTTGGCGTGCAAAACCACACAAAGAGCCAATAATTTTTCACGGTTGCCTGTCTAAGTGGGTCAGTGAAAGTTGATTCTGATAAGATGGAGGTTTCCTTACTGGTATATTATGTTTCAACATACTAAAACATTAACTGTTTTTAAACCCCTGCTGTTGGAGGACATCAGGTTTTATTTATACTGCTCTGCTAATAATATGGGCAAACTGGATGTTAAAAGCATGCATCTAACTACCACGGTAAATGACTACTTGCTCCACTGCACATAGCTAGGTCATTAGTTACTATGGTTCATATTCTCTGGCCTATGTGTTTCTAATTAAAAAAAATAACCTCTCCAGAAATAAGTCTCTCACTGTTGCCGCCTGCTATCGACCCCCCTTCCGCTCCCAGCTGTGCCCTGGACACCATTTGTGAATTGATTGCCCCCCATCTAGCTTCAGAGTTAATTCTGTTAGGTGACCTAAACTGGGATATGCTTAACAACCCGGCAGTCCTACAATCTAAGATAGATGCCCTCAATCTCACACAAATCATCAAGGAACCCACCAGGTACAACCCTAAATCCGTAAACATGGGCCAAATACACCTCCGCTGTTTTCAATCTCAGCGATCACTGCCTCATTGCCTGTATCCGCTATGGGTCCGCGGTCAAACGACCACCCCTCATCACTGTCATACGCTCCCTAAAACACTTCTGCGAGCAGGCCTTTCTAATCGACCTGGCCCGGGTATCCTGGTAGGATATTGATCTCATCCCATCAGTCAAGGATGCCTGGTCATTCTTTAAAAGTAATTTCCTCACCATCTTAGATAAGCATGCCCCGTTCAAAAAATGCAGAACTAAGAACAGATATAGCCCTTGGTTCACTCCAGACCTGACTGCCCTTGACCAGCACAAAAACATCCTGTGGCGGACTGCCATAGCATCGAATAGTCCCCACGATATGCAACTGTTCAGGGAAGTCAGGAACCAATACACGCAGTCAGTCAGGAAACGCAAAGGCTAGCTTTTTCAAGCAGAAATTCGCATCCTGTAGCTCTAACTCCAAAAAGTTTTGGGACACTGTAAAGTCCATGAAGAACAAGAGCACCTCCTCCCAGCTGCCCACTGCATTGAGGCTAGGTAACATGGTCACCACTGATAAATCCATGATAATCGAACATTTCAATAAGCATTTCTCAACGGCTGGCCATGCCTTCCTCCTAGCTACTCCAACCCTGGCCAACAGCTCCATCCCCCCCGCAGCTACTTGCCCAAGCCTCCCCAGCTTCTCCTTCACCCATATCCAGACAGCAGATGTTCTGAAAGAGCTGCAAAACCTGGACCCTCTCTTTCTAAAACTCTACGCCGCCATTGTTGCAACCGCTATTACCAGCCTGTTCAACCTCTCTTTCGTATCGTCCGAGATCCCTAAAGATTGGAAAGCTGCCGCGTTCATCCCTCTCTTCAAAGGGGGTGACACCCTAGACCCAAACTGTTAGGCAGGGCAGGATGGATATAGGTCTCTATCTAAAGTCTTTGAAAGCCAAGTTAATAAACAGATCACTGACCATTTCGAATCCCACCGTACCTTCTCCGCTGTGAAATCCGGCTTCCGAGCCAGTCACGGGTGCACCTCAGCCACGCTCAAGGTACTAAACGATATCATTAACCGCCATCGATAAGAGACAGTACTGTGCAGCTGTCTTCATCGACCTGGCCAAGGCTTTCAACTCTGTCAATCACCGTATTCTTATCGGCAGACTCAATAGCCTTGTTGTTTCTGATGACTGCCTCGCCTGGTTCACCAACTACTTTACAGACAGAGTTCAGTGTGTCAAATTGGAGGGCATGTTGTCCGGACCTCTGGCAGTCTCCGTGGGGGTACTACAGGGTTCAATTCTCGGGCCGACTCTTTTCTCTGTCTAAATCAATGATGTCGCTCTTGCTGCGAGCGATTCCCTGATCCACCTCTACGCAGACAACATCATTCTGTATACTTCTGGCCCTTCCTTGGACACTGCGCTAACGATCCTCCAAACGAGCTTCAATGCCATACAACACTCCTTCCGTGGCCTCCAACTTCTCTTAAACTCTAGTAAAACCAAATGCACGCTTTTCAACCGTTCGCTGCCCGCACCCGCCCGCCCGACTAGCACCGCCACCCTGGACAGTTCCGACCTAGAATATGTGGACAACTATAAATACCTAGGTGTCTGGCTAGACTGTAAACTCTTCTTCCAGACTATTAAACATCTCCAATCCAAAATCAAATCTAGAATCGGCTTTCTATTTTGCAACAAAGCCTCCTTCACTCACGCCGCCAAACTTACCCTAGTAAAACTGACTATCCTTCCGATCCTCGACTTCGTCGATGTCATCTACAAAATAGCTTCCAACACTCTACTCAGAAAACTGGATGCAGTCTATCACAGTGCCATCCGTTTTGTTACCAAATCACCTTAAACCACCCACCACTGCGACCTGTATTCTTTAGTCGGCTGGCCCTCGCTACATGTTCGTCGCCAGACCCACTGGCTCCAGGTCATCTATAAGTCTATGCTAGGTAAAGCTCCGCCTTATCTCAGTTCACTGGTCACGATAACAACACCCACCCGTAGCACACGCTCCAGCAGGTATATCTCACTGATCATTCCCAAAGCCAACACCTCATTTGGCCGCATTTCCTTCCAGTTCTCTGCTGCCAGTGACTGGAACGAATTGCAAACATCGCTGAACTTTTATTTCCCTCACAAACTTGAAACATCAACTATCTGAGCAGCTAAACGATCACTGCAGCTGTACATAGTCCATCTGTAAATAGCCCACCCAATCTACCTACCTCATCCCCATACTGTTTTTATTTTATTTACTTTTCTGCTCTTTTGCACACCAGTATCTCTACTTGCACATCATCATCTGCTCATTTATCACTCCAGTGTTAATCTGCTAAATTGTAATTATTTGCTCCTATGGCCTATTTATTGCCTACCTCCTCATGCCTTTTGCACACACTGTATATATACTTTCTTTTCTCTACTTTGTCATTGACTTGTTTGTGTTATTGGCTTATTTATTGTTTACTCCATGTGTAACTCTGTGTTGTCTGTGTCACACTGCTTTGCTTTATCTTGGCCAGGTCGCAGTTGCAAATGAGAACTTGTTCTCAACTAGCCTACCTGGTTAAATAAAGGGGAAATAAAATACATTTAAAAAATGATTAGTGCTGTGTTTCTGTCCGTCAGCACCCTCTGGTGATAGTGCCATGGCTGCAGGCTCAGCCAGCCCAGCCCAGGTGGTGTTCACTGTGGGCTCCCCACCCAACAGCAGCACCCTACCACACACCTCCAGGACCAGGCAGTACTCAGGTAAATTCTCAGCAGCCTGGTGATGTCATCCTTTACTCAGCACAGCACCACTATGTAATGTGTTAAAAAATTATATTGATACCAATGATGAAAAACAGCAGTAGAGTATACAATAGCACAGTTTGGTAAAGGTTACAAATGGTACAATTTGGATATTGCAGTATGAAACAAAAAAGTTTGTGGTAGACCATAAGATTCCCTCCTCCCACAATCCCAGGTCCCCGTAGACCTGACCCTCCCATCCCCCCTCCCCAGCTCCCACCTGCCAGGAAGATAGTGAGACCCCTCCTAGCTGTCCCACCACAGAATTAGAATGCGACCGGCTATGGCGATCTCAGTGGCAACGATGTACACAATACATTTCCCTATGTTAGCCATGATCTAGTGCCTGTTCTGAGCTTCTTGCCATGTTCTAACCTCTACTTTCTATAGCAGGCTCCTCCAGCTCTATCAGCCCAGTGGGGTCCTTTACTAGCCGATATCAGACAGGCACCTATCTGGAAGGCTTCGAGGATCCCTCCAGTCCACGCTACAGCTTCACAGACCCCATCACGGCCAACATGGGGGGACCGGTCACCTTCCTGGCCCCTGAGCTGCCAGAGGAGACACTGATGGCGGTGAGAGGATGAGAGTGGGCATGGGGTGGGATGTGGGGTTGTTGCTGTCTGTCACTCTCTGTCTCTGCATGTTTCTTTCTGTCACTCTCTCTGTCTCTGCATGTTTATTTCTCTCATTTCATCTCTGTGTCTGTATTAAGGAATGCCCATTAGAGGGTGACACGGGAACAGGACTCCCGTGGGTCTTGCAGGTCCAGTGGTATTCCAGCAGGAATGGGAGTGAAGTTCTAGAGTCAAGTTCAGGACAGGACAGAATCGACACTCCACAATAACGGGCAGTAGTTCTAAACAGAGTTTGTTTGGGGGGTTAATATGTATTGTGTGGATAATTTCAGGAGGAGACTGTTTGTAGGGCTAATAGTTAACTTAATAGAAATCTATTTAAAAAAATCCATGGTCATTTTGCCCCTCCCCCTCATGTCGGCTCAGTCTCGCTCCAGTTGTAGCCAGTCACTACTTTACCTCAAATGCATGCAGAGATTTACACAATTCCACATGTCCATATCCATGAGTTCATCCAACTCTGGGTAAGTACAAGGGCTGTCTTTAGAAAAGTTTGTGGTCATATGCACATCCTTAAAAACATAGGTGCAGGGCTAATAAAGAATACTAGTATAGAACATGAAGGCCCTCACACTGTTAAAGCTCCCAATTCACTACTTTATTGACAACATTTTCATCCCAAACAGATTCTCATCAAGTCAAATAAAGTGCAAGGGCTGCCTTCATTGCCAAAATCTTATAATGTGGTTATTATCACCTGTGTGCAGCCGAGGCAACTGTCTCGTGAGCGCAGAGCAGCAGCCAAACGCAGCAGTTGCTATGGATACTCAAATGCAGAGCGGCTCTATCGCATTAGTGGAAACCAAGACTGTTCTCAGGGCATATCTGCCAGTTTTGAATAGCAGAAGTGACTTTTTGTAGCAGGTTAGGAGAATTAACGTGACATGTTAAGATAATTAGGTTTGTAATAGCGAACTTTGTAGTGGTCAATGTGAGTGACCTTGTCTCTCTCTCTCCCTCTGACTGTCTGAGAGCAGCAGGAGCACACAGAGACCCTGAGGAGCCTTCACTTCACCCTGGACTTTGCCTGCTGTCTGATGGAGGTGGCGGGAGTCAGGGGGACCGGGACTGGGGCTGTGGCTGAGCAAGGGGACACCTCCCCACCCTCCCTCCTGCAGCAGCAGAGCCTGGTGGCAGACCAGATCAGCTCCCTCAGCCGGGAGTGGAGGTGAGAGCCACCAGCCAATAAAGCTCAACCAGTTCTACCACTATTACTGAAACGACTTTGTCCAGTATTTCCTTTTAATGGAAGAGGAGCTCTTTACAAATGGATGATAAAAGCAAGTCAGACTTGTTTACTGCTCACTTTGACATTCAGAGACACTTTGCGATGACTGTAGCACTAGCTAAAAAACTTGCCATGAGTCTGATCTGTGTGTGTTTGTGTCTCAGCTATGCGGAGCAGCTGGTGTTGTACATGAAGACTGCAGAGCTCCTGTCGTCTGCCTTACACACAGCCATGGAGTGCATCAAACAGGGCAAACTGTACCCCTCTGCTACTGTCAAACAAGGTAAGACCCAACAACCTTACAACATGGCTGATTGGAGAAGCCAAAATGAAAAGCCAACATTTACAGGAGGATATAACATTAAACCTAAGTAGTAGATGATATATCAGTAAATATTCTTGAGCCCAACCCTACTTGGAGTAGGTATGCTCTCTGTCTGTATATAACACTGTTCCTCTCTTAACCCTCTCCTCTGTGACTGTGTGTTTAGTGGTGAAGAGACTGAACAAGCTTTTCAAGTCCAGCGTGTCGTCCTGCCTCTCCCTCAACGCCCGGCTGGAGCGCTTCTTCTCTAGGAAGCACCGTCTCATGGACCACATTAACACTATCACCGCCGAGAGGCTGCTGTTCAGCCACACCGTTCAGATGGTGAGGGAGATACTGTGTTCAGCTCAACACCGTTCAGATGGTGAGGGAGACACTGTGTTCAGCTCAACACCGTTTCTGTCATCTCAGCATCTGATCTATTCTTCAGCATCTGATCTCTTCTTCACCCTCTACTAGGCTTGTGGTTGACTCGTTTAACCATTTATACAGCTACATGTTTTCATCAACCAAGTGCATGTAGTGTGTAGCTGTCATAAAGTGATATTTGAGTTAACCTGATAATAAGGAGTATGATTGGGGTCTTTGCTATTATTCACCCATACTTCCAAATGGAATCCCTTGTATTCAAACCCATTTACAAACCTTTATCGCGGCAGTATTCCTCTCTCCTCTCTGACTTTGCCCACTAACTCCCCCTCTGTCTCTCCCCAGGTGCAGGCTGCTGCTCTGGATGAGATGTTCCACCAGGGAGAGGCGTCGGTGCAGCGCTACCACAAGGCCCTGCTGCTGATGGAGGGCCTGTCCCTGCTCCTCACCGAGCACGAAGACATCCTCATCGTTACCAAATGCAAGTCACTTCTCATCTCTCACCACAACCCCTTACCTAGATCTGGGCTAGCAAAATAGTCTTAGCAAAAAAATGTATATTTAATTTACAATCTGTAGAAACTATGAGAATAGGAAGGTTCTTTTGTGAAACAGCACAGTGGAAAAAATATATGGCAGCTAGAAATCAAAACTGGATGCTCTTCAGAGATAGTTGGGAGGGGTTGAGAATAGCTGAAGGATGGGACTAAAACAAACAAAAGAGAACGAATGTAAATTATGAACTGGTTGGTTTATAATCAGACTGTATACCATGGGTATGACAAAACATGTATTTTTACTGCTCTAATTACGTTGGTAACCAGTTTATAATACCAATAAGGCACCTCAGGGGTTTGTGATATATGGCCAATATACCATGACTAAGGTATGTGTCTGGGCACTCGGTGCTTCGTTGTGCATAAGAACAGCCCTTAGCCATGGTATATTGGCCATATACCACACCTCGTGCCTTATTGCTTAAATATACTGTGTCTGTAAAATGTATGTATAGCTGGAAATAGAAGCCTAAGTATTGTTGTCCATTAGTTTTCTCCAATCGGGAGGGGTGATGGGGTTAGGGGAAAATAATAAAGGAACATATATCTTCATAGAACACCATTTTATTTCCATGACTACAGGAATGCAATTTCACACTAAATAGTTTTGGAAGTATACTGTTGTTTACTTAGCTCAGTGACTTGTCCCTTTGACCATATCCATTGATTAACTACTGCTTCTAAACCCCCATCCCCCCGTTCTCTCTCTGCAGGTAAGGAGTGCATCGAGCGTCGCCTCACAGCACTACAGTCAGGGCTCTGCATCTGAGGACTCTGCTCAGCACCCGTGGATGCTGCTAAACTATGATGTCAGTCATTCTGGACAGACACCGCCATGCCCATTCAATCTGACCTCCTCCCTACCAACTCAGTATCCTCCCTCCACCCTCTAGTTTCCATGGAGATACCAGCCAGTGGTGGGGGCAGGGGGTGTGTTATGAAGGGCCTGGACTGGGTATGCTTGGGACTGGTGACGCTGGTCTCTCATACTCACAGTGGAGCCTGTGACCGCCTGGTTGATGTTGGAGATGAAGGGCTTGTGAGAAGGCCACTACACACTCCTCCGTGTGTCAGACAGGACCCCACTACACGGACTGAGTGTGTTAGCTATTCATTTCTGTGCAGTGTCCCATACACACAGCCTCTTACCGTCAGTAACGCTGCCCTGAGCAATCACAGCCAAGCAGTCTGCCGGAGGATTCTACTGCAGTCACAGACACGCTCCATTTGATTCTGTCAATAATTCAGCGCTAAGCAATCACAAATAGACCCTCACTTCTCTTAAGACATGAGGTATCACTCTATAAGAAGCCACTCTGTGTAAAAAATATGAATCTCAACCCCTACGCGGGGCATTGTGCTATTTTTAGTTTGGCTTGTAATGGTGATTTGTGGACAATAGTATAGCCTGATATTATAGCGAGTGGACTTAACTTGTCTGTTTGCCTCTTTTTGGTTTCTTTGATGGTTTACATTGATTTAGATTTTATTTGTCGTTTTCGAGGAAACCAGAAGAGTTTAAGAGCGTTAACACAATTGTATGGCCTGTCACAGCCCACAGGCCTGTGTGTGGAGAAAAAAATGTTGTGTGTTGTTTTTGACCCAGCTTAATGTACATTCCTGTGATAGAACCATATAAAGGTGCTGTTACAGAAGTATTGTACTTTATTCATCGCTGTCTGTAACAATTTGTCGATGCTAAGTTTGCCGTATTAAGAATGACAATGTTGCCCTTTTGGACCCAGCAGATAGATTTTTTTGACCATAAACAGGAGAATGTAGAGAGGATTGCTGTATGTGCCACTTCTGGGCCTTGACAGGAAATGGACCTCACTGCGCATTTCCTTTTGACCAAAGTGAAATGGCTGCCATGGTGGAAGAACAGCTGGAACTGCATAAACCCCATTGAGCTTTTTTAGTCTGAGTGCTTGAGATGGATCATCTTATTAATATTTCCTGAAGTTTGTAGCAAATATTGTTATTTTATCCAGTATAGGCCAGGAATAGCACTTTGTAGACCAATCAGACAAATGAATATTGCCCGAATTGAAAAATAAACTAATTTGCACTGATCTCTGACCAGACACGTGAGATTTAGTTGAGCTTTATTTATTGCATATTTTCCCATTTAAACTTATTTTCGGAGTACAGCAATCACAATCCGTTTGTAAGACATGTTGGCAGTAGAGTAGCAGCCCCTGTGACTGGACTACACCAGTGATTGATTACTGGTGTTATAGCACTGTGTTGAGGTTTATCAGTACTGTACAGAAAGAAGAGTGAAGGTGACTTATAAGATGTACATGAAACATTATATGTTCAGTTTTTCATGTACATATTAGGAGAGATTTCAGTTTATATAGAATCATTTCTATGGGTTTTATTGTAGTTTTAGGCAGTTTTGTTTTAGGTTTATTCATAGTCAGATGTCTAAGTGTGATGGGTGTCTGAATCTTGACAGGGAAGTGTCATAAGCTATTAAATTTTAAAAGGTGCCTTTGAGAAGAAGACCCCCCCCCCCCCCTCCTAAAAAAACTGCTACATTTGTACACTGAAAAAATATTTGTTGTATTGAGTGTTTGTTTCCTTTCACAGTAGCCAAAATGAGGACTGATGCTTGGAGTTTATGGAATTGTAGTGTATCAGTTGTTCAATGGATATTTGCTGGTAAGAGTTTTGCTTGAGGTGGGTGGATGTTTCCCTAACCACAGCTCTAGGACCACATCATTGTAACCCCAGCAATAACAATTTGTGGGTAGATAAAACATCTGACCATATATCTGACGGTGCAATGGACCAGCGATTAGAAGCGACTTCTACCCACTCCAAGAAGCTTGCGTGTTCCGTGTACCCATTTGTGTGAAACAGTGTTTGTGAAAGAGTGAAGAGCTTTTATATTTCCCCACTACAGGGAACTAACAGAAACGAGAGCAGTCCTGCAGCTCTGTTGCATATCCTACCTGACCGCCTTGTTCGTCATGGGTAGAGCAGTATGAGGAAGGGAGCATTTTCCCCTGTGAAGATTGTCTGAATATTTTGGTTTCCCCAGAGATGCTTTCTGGCCAGTCAGTAAAAAGTATATTTTTTTCTTACTCTGAAATGTTTCATTTGCATAGAGCGTATGTCAATGCATTAATGTCTAGTTTATAGTATACACATTCCAGATGATTATGTCATGTCTAGTGACCCATATGCTTCTTGTCTTGTTCTGATTCCTACGGATCAGCTAGTGTAAAGTGGGAAATGTTCAACGAGTGGCTGGTAGCAAGGCAATGGTAGACCTTTAAGGTTTTTATGCATGTGTCACTTTTTTCTTCTGTTTCTTACCATTAGTATCCTAAAGCCACATAAATGGCAAATAAATCACTCTGTAGAAGAATTACAACTTAGAAGGTGGTTAATTGAAAAGCCCATGACGTAAAAGCTTGATCTGCACGCCAATGCTTAGGTGGCACTAAAAATACATGCCCACTTCCATAAGGGATATCACTGAAAAAACAAGGTTTTGCCATACAACTTGAGAGGTTTGCAGTTTTGCTTCTATGCTTTATAAATGCAGTATACCTGCAAGTTTGTTCCACACTGCTAATTTACCTTACTATCTCAGACTCTGTATCACTTATAAATAATGATTATAAAGTACGTTATTGCTCTGAATGTGTTTATATTACAAAGCATGGATAGAACCCCCCCCCCCCCCTCCACACACACCTTCCAAAACATCTTTCAAAAGAGTAGTATCAGAACAATCCCTACAGTAAATTTTAGTCAGAGTTATAGTGAGCTCCAAAATTATTGGGGTTTGACACTTTTTGACTGTGCTCCATCACTTTGGATTTGAAATGATACAATGACTACGAGGTTAAATAGCAGACTGTCAGCTTTAATTTGAGGGTATTTTCATCTATATCGTGTGAACGAACCGTTTAGAAATTACAGCACTTTTTGTACATAGTCCCCCCATTTTAGAGGACCAAAAGTATTGTGACAAAATTCAAAATTCACAGGAGGCTGCTGAGGGGAGAACGACTCATAATAATAGCCGCAACAGAGCAAATGGAATGGCATCAAACACATGGAAACCATGTGTTTAATGTATTTGATACCAGTCCACTAATTCCGCTCCAGCCCATTCTCCACAATGAAGGTGCCACATATACGTATATTAAAGTAGTCAAATGTTTTGTTATTTGGTCCCATATTCCTAGTACACCGGGATTACGTGTGTGAGTCTACAAACTTGTTGGATGCATTTGCTGTTTGTTTTGGTTGAGTTTCAGATTATTTTGTGCCTGATTAGAAATGGTATTGTCATTTTGGAGTCACTTTTATTGTAAATAAGAATAGAATATGTTCTGAACACTTCTACATTCATATGGATGCTACTATGATTATGAATACTCCTGAATAATGATGCGTGGGAAAGTTACAGAAGCACAAATATCAAATAAAAGTCACTCAAATTACACAATACATAATTTACCATTAATTTCTATTGGGCACAAAATAATCAAACGACAAATGCACAAGTTTGTAGAGTCACAAGCTTGATGTAATCATTGCGTTCGAGAAATATGGGACCAAATACTACACTTTTGACTACTTCAATACACATAAGTCAATTTGTCCCAATACCTTTGGTCCCCTAAAATGGGGAGACAATGTACAAAAAGTGCTGTAATTTCTAAACGGTTAAATACCCTCAAATGGAAGCTGACAGTCTGCACTTTAACCTCAGTCATTGTATCATTTCAAATCCAACGTTCTGGAGTACAGAGCCAAAACAACAACAGTGTCACTGTACTTTTGGAGCTCACTGTATATCTCTGACTGTTGTACACTTAAGCCTGTAAAAGATTTTTAAAAACTATACACATTTAAATGTCTGTGTGATGTATCATTTTTTGGTTTAAAATAATAAAATTGTGCAAGAAAGTTATTATTTGTTTTTATTCGTGCATGTGGTTAATTTGGTGGTTTTATATTCTAGGAAGTTGAAGTTCCAATGTTGTACTTCTGGAGGTGTGCAACAAACTCTCTGAAATGTAATTGAAATGATGTTAGTCTAGCTACTTCTATACTTATAACATTATTGTACACTGTATAAAAATAGAAACAACAATTTCAAAGATTTTACTGACTTACAGTTCATATAAGGAAATCAGTCAATGTAAATAAATTCATTAGACACTAATCTATGGATTTCACATGACTAGAAATACAGATATGGAACAGTTGGTCACAAGCACCTTAAAAAAAGGAGGCTGCAGGGATCACAAAACCAGTCAGTATTTGGTATGACTAGCATTTGCCTCATGCAGCACAACACATGTCCTTTGCATAGAATTGATCAGGCTGTTGATTGTGGCCAGTAGAATGTTGTCCTGCTCTTCAATGGCTCTGTGAAGTTCCTGGATATTGAACAATGCTGTCAATCCAGAGCATCCCAAATATGCTCAATGGGTGACATGTCTGGTGAGTATGCAGTCCATGGAAGAACTGGGACATTTTCAGCTTCCAGGAATTGTGTACAGATCCTTGTGACATGGGCCATTCATTATCATGCTGAAACATGAGGGGATGGCAGCGGATGAATGGCATGACAATGGGCCTCAGGATCTCATCACGGTATCTCTGTGCATTCAAATTGCCATTGATATAATGCAATTGTGTTTGTTGTCCGTAGCTTATGGCTGCCCATACCATAACCCAACTGCCACCATGGGGATCTCTGTTCACAACATTTACATCAGCAAACTGTTCGTCCACACAATGCCATACGCTACGCTGTTTGCCATCTGCTCGATACAGTTGAAACCAGGATTCATCCGTAAAGGGCACACTTCTCCAGCTCCAGTAGCCATCGAAGGTGAGCATTTGCCCACTAAAGTCGGTTATGACGACAAACTGCAGTCAAGTCAAGACCCTGGTGAGGATGATGAGCACACAGATGAGCTTCCCTGAGATGTTTTCTGACAGTTTGTGCAGAAATTCTTTGCTTGTGCAAACCCACAATTTCATCAGCTATCCAGGTGGCTGGTCGCAGACCATCCTGCAGGTGAAGAAGCCGGAAGTGGAGGTCCTGGGCTGATGTAGTTAAATGTGGTTGGCGGTTGTGAGGCCAGTTGGACGTACTTCCAAATTCTCTCAAATTAAGTTGGAGGTGGCCTACGGTAGAGAAATTAACATCAAATTCTCTGGCAACAGCTCTGGTGGACATTCCTGCAGTCAGCATGCCAATGGCATGCTCCTTCAAAACTTGAGACATCTGTGGCATTGTGTTGTGTGAGGAAACCACATTTTAGAGTGGCCTTTTATTGTCCCTAGCACAAGATGCACCTGTGTAATGATCATGCTGTTTAGTCAGTTTCTTGATATGCTACAACTGTCAGGTGGATGGATTATCTTGGCAAATGAGAAATGCTCACTGACAGGGATGTAACACACATTTGTGCACAACATTTGAGAGAAATAAGCTTTTGGTGTGTATGGAAAATGTATGGGATCTTTTATTTCAGCTCATGAAACATGGGGCCAACACTTTACGTTGCAATTATATTTTTGGTTCAGTGTAATTGTATCCATTGGCATGTTATAATTTCAAGATATAAAGAAGGTAATGTTCCATGAAGAAATATTGTGTAGCTTTCCTTCAGCTGTTTAAAAGTATTTTTGCAGTAATGGAAGAAATGTAAAATGATTTATCTTGCTACATCCATTTTAGGACTTCTAAATGAATTATAAATCACCATTCATTGATCCTGGAAGAATATAATTTATGTCTCATGAGCTTAGATCAATGTTGTACCCATCAGAACCCAACATATAAGCTTGTTTTACTCCAATGTTAGGAAGCAAAGTAAATGTAAACAAACACAATATGGCCTCAAAACCTGGTTAAAACTATAATTGTGATATCATGGGTTGTCAGTTTTGCAACCACAGCTTTGTATTTGAGTGGTTTACACATCTCTCAGTATTTCTACCTAAACAGGGACGGACACATGTCTTGCTCTTTCTTCTTGGCGTTTCAGAGTAGGGCACCGATTAAAGGTGTTATCTTTTGGGGATAGCATTACAGGCGTGGTAGATGCACGAATGATAGACGGAAAGAAGGAACTAAGCCTATCGGTTTTCCTGTCGTTTGATGAAGTGGTTCTCCCGATTTATGTAAAAGTTGGGTATGTGAAATATGCTGTGAGACTCTATGTACAGAAATTGCTGCAGAGGTACAAATGTAAAACATTGGGCACGTGGAAAGTGTAAATAAATAAATGTGTAGTAGTTGAAGAGTCAGATTAAGCATGTTTCTGTAGTTGTGAAAGGAATCACGTTCCCAAATCCCCGGAGTGCCCTGTAAGGATGAAGGTCGCAGTAGCTTGGATCAGGACTATCAAGCAGGTGTTATATGTAGAGACAGTGAAAATTGCTGAAGGGGCGAGTAGAGTAGAGATGGTAGTGGATGTCCCACATCTGCAGTGAATGCCATGCAGGAGAAGGATCCCGACACACGAACAGTGAAGAAGGTGGACTTTGTTGCGTTCACTTGCACTAGTCAAACGAATCAAAAATCTAATTAGAAGCGGCAAATAGGTTTCTGGGTCTTTACAGCCGAAATGTTACACGGACTACTGAATGAAGAGGTTGCTGTGCTGTGTATGGATCTGAATAGGCATTTAAATCCAACTGAAGGAGTACAGTGTTTTGTTTGAAATGTAGCGTGCATTTGCTTAGTGTTTTTGTTGTTGTTGGTAATTAGTATGATTTTTTTCATCCAAAACATATTTTGTTTTTTGGGTATTTTTACTACCTCGTAGATTAGGTGGCGGCAATACATCTAATGAGTGTAGTCTGCCAATAAACCTCGAAGAAGAATACGAGCAAGGCGCATGCGGTGTTTGTGTGGGGCTTTTGCTAGCTTAGCCGTGTAACAAGCTGTGCATCCCTGCGCGAAACGATCAACCAAATAGGCCTTATTCTAACATCGGAAGCAGGCTACTGTAGTTAGGTATCTCTCTAATTCTTTGTTGTGTTATATTTTATGTTAGAGTTAGGTCAGGTCGTTGTCTATATTAGTTAGCTCAACTAATCCACATAAAATGACTGATCAATCATCACTGCTGCTTCGAAAACAACTGGCAGGTAAAATAGCTAACTTAACGTTAAACTACCACGCTTTTTACCGTTAACTTTCTACCTATAACGTTGGTGACTAATCACTTGTAGTCGAATTATGCTGGTTTTTGCTTGTATTTAATGTCAATTTAGCTATTTACAGCTATTAGCTACGCAATGCAAATTCACAGCTGATAAATGTTTAGCTAGCTAACGCGTGACATACCACTTCTTTGCTTGTAGTTAGCTAGCAGGCTGGCTAGTTAACTAGCGAAACACAACATTGATAGTAACGTTAACACGTTAGTAGCTATTTTGCTAAGGCTTGTGGAGTAGTGTACCAGGTACGTCACTTCAAAGCCAGCTGTCTCAAACTGCATACATTTCCATTGTAACTCGTTAGCTAACTAACAAAGTTAGTTGAATTCCAGTAGGATGTTTGAGAAAAGCTTGACAACACGCACGGCTAACGTTACAAGTAAAGCACATTTTCCAGGCTGGGGTATTGGGTAACGTCAGTGTGTTTGTTTAATCTTTTTAGAACTCAACAAGAACCCCGTGGAGGGATTTTCTGCCGGTCTCATAGACGATGATGACATCCATCAGTGGGAGGTGGTCGTTATTGGCCCTCAAGATACATTATTGTGAGTATGTTTTACTAACTTTGTGTGTTTGGAAAAGTCATTTGCTACCGTCCATCTGATTTGCAAATGGTCTCATCTTCTCTTTACAGTGAGGGTGGTTTCTTTAAAGCCTACCTGACCTTTCCCCATGACTACCCTCATAGGCCCCCGAAGATGAAGTTCATCACAGAAATATGGCATCCCAATGGTAATTGGTTTCATGTGCAATTCTTACTTACTTAGGCCTTTTGTATTCCTTGTGGAACATAAGCCATTGTGGAATGCTTCCATCCCTTTCCGTGCTCGCTCCACTTTCACACCTGCTGCCAAACTAACCCAGATTTAGATGCTAGATTGTGGAGACAATTTATAGATCGGCAGGTAAGGGTGCTCTCGAGCGGCTAGGTGTTCTTTACTCTTCGGCCATCAGATTTTCCACCAATGGACACCACTGCACTCTGTACTCCTCTGTAAACTGGCCCTCTGTATACCGGTGCAAGACCCACTGGTTGATGCTTATTTATAAAAACCATCTTGGGCCTCACTCCTCCTGTCTGAGATACCTACAGCAACCCTCATCTTCCAGCACCCATTCTGACAGTCACATTCTGTTAAAGGCCCACATCCCTGGATCGCTCCTCTTTTCAGTTCCCTACAGCTAGCCACAGCAACGAGCTGCAAAAAACACTCAAACTGGACAGTTTTATCTCCATCTCTACACTCTTACTGACACTTGTGGCTGCGTCATGTTTTTGTCTCTAAAATGTTGTGCTGTTGTCTGTGCCTAACAATGTTTATGTTGCCATGTTTTGTCTTTAGGTCTCTTATGTTGTGGTGTCTCTTGTTGTGATGTGTGTTTTGTCCTACATTTAAATTGTTTATCCCAGCCCGCCCCCATAGGCCTCTTGCTAGGCTGTCATTGTAAATAAGAATTTGTTCTTTGTCTTGCCTGGTTAAATGAAGGTTAAAAATAAAATGTGCTATCCTCTCTAGGCCTAGCGATGTCAAACCATCTGCTCTGTGCTTGGTCTCTAGGTGGTTTTAGGTCTTCCTCTTTAACGTTTGCCTTGTGTGTTTTATGTTAGGGCCTGTTTTGTGATTGATTTGTTTCTTCTTGGTGTGTGTCCTATCCAGCACCGCTTCCTCCTCTTGAGTTGTGCTTCTATTGGGACCTGTTTTTTAATTTCCCACAGCCGGATGTTGCTGATGCAGTCTGGCCAGTGGACTCCCAGAAGTCGAATAAGATGGTGTTTAATGAATGACTTTAGTTTGTTCAGCATGTTCGTAGTAGGTATCCATGTTTCAGATCCGTACAGAAGAATGTATTTGACATTTTGAGTTCGTCTTCAGTTTTGTTTCATGTGCTATACATCTAGCCAAAGATCTGTGTTTGTCAGCTGGTCAGCACAGGTTGATTCCTGTCCTCCCCCTCTCCTCCCTCTCTCAGTGGCAAAGAATGGTGACGTGTGTATCTCCATTCTGCATGAGCCCGGAGAGGACAAGTTTGGCTATGAAAAGCCTGAGGAGCGCTGGCTGCCCATCCACACTGTAGAGACCATCATGATCAGTGTCATCTCCATGCTGGCCGACCCGAACGGCGACTCACCCGCCAACGTGGACGCAGCCGTTAAGTCCCATAAATTCAAACATACATCCTCACAGACAGGGGAAACATGCATTCCATTCAGTTAGAAAAAGCTGAAATTATGGTGCTAGTTTGTTTTTATTGTCTCGATGTGAAATTTCACTGCTCATGATTTGTCTTGATATTTGGTAGTGGTGAGGGATACTCCACCATTTAGTTGATTGTAGTGATTGTTAAACCCAGGGTTTTGATGTACAGTTGTATTGTGCCCTGCAGAAGGAATGGAGAGAGGATCCTTGCGGAGAGTTCAAGAGGAAGGTAGCTCGCTGTGTACGAAAGAGTCAGGAGATGGCGTTTGACTAGGCCCCCTCCTCGACACAAACCCAGTGAGTTCCTTTCTGGATCCACACAGCTATAATTTCACACTCATGTTGCAGAAAGTGAGACCCATTCAGTGCCTTGGTTGGTCACTAAATAATCTTCCATTGTGTTTCCTAGTCAGTCTTGATGCTCCTTTGTCTGTTATATTTTATGTCTGCAAGCTAACTGTTTTTTCTTTTTTAGCTGAAATTTTTACCATGGCGGATACATCATGTCACTCTTCAATAAAGACTTTTGCACCCGTGTTCTGCTCTTAGGAAGATGTGGAATAAAAAGCCAACCCTTTTCTTTAGTTGTGTAAATAGGGTCAAGTAAATGTGTGTAGATAAACATCCCCCTCATGGTTATTGTCCAGTTCTCACCTTATACTTATTTATTTAGATGATCATGACAATTCAAGATGTATTTTTTGTTTTGATGAGCTTATTCTTTATTTTCAACCTGCCACTGAGCCATCTATTTTAGACTTGTCTCTTATGCAATTTTGGAGTTCAGAGTATTTGAAGAGATTGTTACCAACAAAGGCTTTCGTTGCCCGTTCTATACCCCTGGAAGCCCATCCCCTCAAGTGTTCTGCAAAGTCCTTTCAAAGAGGTCAATACACTCTGCTGCCTTAAGTTGTTTTCCTGTAAGCAAAGGAAACTGTCTCCAGTGATGTCAACATCTGTCTGGATACATTTCTTCTGTGTTTGATCAATATATTTTTGGGGATAAACCAAAAACATTAGCATGATGAACAGAGAATATTTTTTTGTAATAAAGATCATCTAAAATTTGATTGTGTGTAAATATGTACTGTATCAAATTAGTTGTACTTGATTCTCCTTGCTGTTATAGCTTAGATTTTTAGGGACATGTCAGTTTGCCCTTTGTCTATTCTTGTGAATCATTTTAGATTTGGCGTAGTCTTTCAAGGGTGTGATGAAGTGATGCCACTTTTGGTTAAATGTTTACTCAAGTATAGACAGACTGGCCCTCCGCAACACAATTTCATGTTACGCAAAATATCTAATGGAAGTGGCGATGGATTGTTAGAACAAGAAATAAAACTTGTAGCTCAATAGTTCTACCCATTCACCTGTGTGACGTGAAATTGTAGGCATTTACACCCACAGTTAATGTCTAACTTGAGCCCAATAAAGTTTTGAAAATTATCTTCATGTTGATTTACACAATTAACAAGAAAAATACAATGCTGTTCTTACATTTTCTCAAAGATCGACAGGGACACATTAAGCACCAGCTTAACATGATGTACTCTCAGTATAAAATCATCTTAGCCACACGAAAGTGGAGGCCCGAAAAATCCATCTGCCTCACATTAGTTTAGAATAACCTCCAGCACTCCTGAGTTGTCTACTGTCCAGGAGCTGAAAGGCTTTTGTTCATGAATTGTTTCTTGACAAAGCACATCCACCACTGAAAAAAAAAAAGTCACAGTCCAATTAAGTAAGTAATCTGCAATTTCACTTTATTGTCAATGTTAGTACTTGAGTACACTTGGGATTTAGTGTGACAGATAGGGAAGTCAAATATTACAGTCTCACCTTGCTGGGTTTGTCTGTCTGGGGGTCAAACACACGGTCACACAGCCTCAGCCCCGTCTCCTGGCGGATCTGCTGCAGGTACGCCCTCATTGTCTCTGATCAGGGACAACCAGAAACCAAATCAGATCAATTAAAAATAAGTGATTAACGTACTACTGGCATTCCCACATCTCATCCTGCAAGGACTTGTGCTAATGCTCCTTACCCTCTTCCTGCTTGTTGCTGGGCTTTGCATACATGGCGTTGAGAGGGAAGCCAGGTTCTCCAGGGATGGGGAAGTTAGTGATGCCCAGAGTGTACATTTCCTTCTCTCCCTGACCCCTGGAGCTGCACTGTAAACAAAGAATTTGAGAGGGGAGTTCACAATACAAATGTCTTTCTTTGCATTATTCTGAGGACCTAACATTCTATAACTTAGGGAGCGGTTATTTGGATTCATTAGCCATTTAGTTCATTTGAAAATCATGTTGGCAATCAAATCAGATTCAGTTACCTTCTGTAGCTTCTTCAGACATTCAGAAATGTAAAGGGTGACGTAGATCAGAGTCCTGTCTGCCTCGTTCTGGGAAGGGGGACAGGTTGTTAACTCCAAGAATACACCAAGCCTTTTGTATTCTCATTACTACTGACTTTAGTCTATCTGTTATCTGATAACAACATGAAAAGGTGTATGCGAGCAGAGCCTAGTTTCAGTCACCATCCAACTTAGTTAGAATGCTAACAGAGCTATGAGAAGATTGTATTGCCGATATTGTAGTTTCAATATTCAGAGGCAGGCTGGGGCATGTTGGAAAACTAGGGCCAAAGCACTGTAGCAAGAGGCCTAAAGGATAGGTACCGTAATAAAAAGTCACTTCATTAAAACATAGACAGTATTCCTTACATGTCAGGTGACTACTTTTACAGTCACCATTTTACTCATAGACAATAAAATAATTCAGTTTTCCTTTACCTTGATTTCATAATTCTTAAAGAAGACGTTGGCTTTGAAATAGTAGATGGCCTCTTCAATGATGTCAGAATCTTTGGCTGAAATAACACGAGTATTGAGTATACAGGAAGTTAGGGAATGATGGACAAGTTCTTCAAAATAAAGAGAATGAACACGCGACTGACTCATGACACCAAATAAGGAAGAAACATGCCCCACCAGGCAACCAAAGTCAGAAGCGAATTAAAAAAAACTGATGTGCAGGTTGAGAGTATGGATAGCTCAATTATAAATCACAGAATACTTGTTCGTATCACACATGAACTTTGTCCATTATTGTAGCCTATTTTCTAAACACCATGTGTGGATGGTACGAGTTTGCAAGCTGAAACGTACTCTCTTTTGCTGCAGGGCCCTTGAACTGGGTTTTTAGTGGCAGCATAGCCATGTTCCCCACCATCTTGGTGTCCCCATCCATCAAGCCAGAGTGGTACGCCTGCGAAGCAAATTGAAAAAGTTGATGTTTGTATAGTATAATGGCCCTTTCGTGAGATTAAGAATGTGTTCTTAACTGTCTTGCCTAGTTAAATAAAAAAATAAACAAGATGAGAAGCCAGTGCACCTGATAGCTGTCAATAATACTAGTAGTTACAAAAGAGCAGATTAGCTAGCTAATTTAGAAATTAGCCATATTAGCTGCAAGCGCTAACATGTTAATTTGCTAGTTTTCATTTAAATTGGCATCTAGTCTGTCTCACTATCATGCAATATTGTACATCAAATTACGTAGCCAACTTCTGGGGAGGTAAAGGCATCACCAATAGCTAGCAATTCTACCGTCTGTACATCATTAGGGTGCATACACGCACAATTATCATACAAATAATCCCATTTCAGTATTACTACACACTTGATAAAAGTTGTTCATTTAAGAGGTGGTCATAATATTGTAATTTACTTACCGGCATTTTAAGAAATAAATGTCAATCTTCTAACCCAGCAAAATAAAAATGTTTCGTTTGCCAGAACACTGCTTCCGCCTGTCCCACCCAACAGAATTACAGGAAGTAGACAGATGCGGTGTGTAGAATATTTGAATGGCCACAGGGTGGTGCCAATTTAACATTTTCATAGCAATACTTGTGTGAAAACTGTTTTACAATAGTTTTTATTCAAAAAAAATATAATCAAAATATTCCACGGGGGTCACAATACACTATACACAATCTTAAAATGATAACTAAAACATTTTTAAACAGACATAATAAGTCTATAAATAAATAATTATGTGGCATGATACTGCAATTAACATTTCCCTCTGACCATCAAATGTTATTATTTTCTTTCTGGGCCTCTTATGTCACCTCTCAGTCCTCTACTTTGTCCTGAAATAAATCATCATAATTTGTGTTGTCAGGCTCCTCCTCAGGCTCCTAAGGACAGAAAAACAAGTAAAGTGAGTGAAAGGTTTTAAGTTGGGAACGCACTTAGTATACTTAGAAATGTAGTACATTACTTCCAAAAGCAGGATTATATTTAAGCACTAGGCATACGTTTCAGTCCACATAGTGGATTTTTATGTACTTACCTTTGGCTCCTTGAACTCCAAGTCTTCTCCGTATTGTATGGAAAAGTCAATGTGCTGAAGCACTATGTTGATGCCTTCCTCATCTGTGCGGTCAAATGGCAGGAATCTCACCATGCTGTAGTCATCAATCTGGAAAACAAACAAACACATATTTTTTAAATTAATTCCAAATTCAGAAATCATTCAAAATCATTAACACCATTGCTGCCTTTTCTCTGAGCGTGGCTGTGTGCACAGCAAGAACTTACCAAGCCACAGATGGCTTTGGTCAGCTTCTTGAACTTCTTGCTCCTAATGGTGACAGAGTTGTCCTCCATCATTGAGTACATGTCTGGGTCCAGGTATCTGCATGGAGAGAGTGAGATCTGTCAGTGTCAGCCAATACAGGTCCGCTAACCATGTGCATAGGATGCATTCAGAGCCAGACACAAAATCAGATAAACAAAGACCACCGTGACAGATAAACACATAAAAAGGAGGAATTCTTTCATTCTGGCACCTACTTTTCAATTTCCTTTTTGGCCTTGGGACTCAGCAGGTCCATTTTAGTCATTATGTTGACTGTTGGAATCTCCAAAGACACCATGGCACTCAAAGCAGCCATGATACCAGAGATGAACTGGGATGGGAGAAAATTGCAATTAACTTCAAATACTACTGTCAGAGCATATTATTGACAGAGTAAAAGGCAGCATGATCAGGAATAAAGTGGGTTAATAGTGGCCAGATTACCTTGAAGGTCTCCACCATGAACTGTGAGTCTACCAGGAAGACGCCACAAACACGGAATTCCCATTGCTGGAGCTGCTCTACGAGCTGCCTCATCACAGGGAGGTGTGTGTAGAGCTCTATTTGACCTGCAGACATCAACAACCCGTCATAATTTTAGTTAATACCACTCTCACTACAACATCAGCACAAACTTCTCAACAACTATGATCATCATGTTCAAAATCAGATCCATCAAAGTCATGTTCCTTGCCCCTCTCTATGAATAGCACTTTACCAGGACAGTCAAACAGTATGTAGTCATCCTCCACGTGGCCCAGGCTCTCCTCCAGCCAGTCAAAGTTGTTGGCAAAGTACTCCATGCAGAACACCAGCCCTCCATTTGGGCCGAACCTCAGTGACTCATCCTCCATCACATCATCCACCATAATCAGCTCCCGGATATCTGAGGGTAGAAAAACAACCAGTCAGTGCCACTCATTGTAATATAAACAGGACTATCACAGAACTCCCCAGAGATGTGTTTTACCTGCCATGACCGGGTAATCAAAGTGTTCAGCGGCTGGGTCTAGGTTGACTACCTGTACAGAGCGGTTTATGGCTTCTGCATGCTGGATCAGTGTAGAGCAGTAGGTACTCTACAGATAGGGGAGATTAATAAACCACAGCGGACTGAAATATCTGTGGCAAAAACATACGTGATGATATGATAACTTTTAATAGGATAAATCAAGCAACATCTACAGTACAAGCACATTAGAAAAGTGCTGGAACTGCATTTCTGACACTGACAAGTCATGGTCAATGGCAGTGCATGTAGCTCAGACCTTGGATGTTGCAACTAAACTAGCAAGCGCTAACTATAACTATTTTAATATGTGAATTGCCTTTAATTGTAAAGCATAGCCTAGCCCTGCTCGTTTAGCTACATTTTGGAATGACATGGAACAAACAGCAAACACTTAAAGTTAGCTAGCTACCCACTGAAGCTAACAGTAACGTTTCAGTGTTGTGGATAGCTAACGACTTTAGCTAAAAACAAACAAACAAGCTAGCTTAGTTAGTTAACTTACCTTTCCACTTCCCGCGGGGCCCATCACGAGTTGAGCATAACGAGGCATTTATACTATAATATTCCAAGGACTGAAACTACACAAAACAATTTTAGTCGCTTAATTATTAAAGAGTAATGTTGCTAAACCATGTCGGCGGCTACATTCACAGCTAACAGAAGACATTCGCTAACTACGGGTATTGTGTGAAGACCAAAAGTTGTCGTTCGAGTGAGCAGAATGAGCAGTAGATTTTCACGCATGCGTACAAATAATCTTACCTACACGCCAATGTCAAGAATCGACAGCAATTTAGATTTTGTCAGTCAATATTATTGCTACTTCTGGTTTTGAATAAAAAAAAAACAGGTGATATTTGCTGAAAATGCCAAGACTATGTCAGAGTGCATCGGATGAAGCACGATGATGGTATCTTACCAAAAATGTATGGCTGTCTCAGTGCAATAATGGTCTTGATGTCATTCTCCAATGTTATCTGCTTTGAACACTATATAGGACAAATTACATTGCACGTTTCTAATCATGTGTCTATGTCCCTTATTGAAATAGTACAATTAATTATTTTAAATGTTATATTTAAATGTTATAGATTACATTCGTTTATAGCGTTCAATTAAATTTAACATTGACATAAAGTAATAGAATAGGTCGATTCACTTCGTCAATAAATACATTCAATAGGTCAATTCAAGGACTTTAACCAGACAATGAAAATACCTATTTTCCATTGTAGAATTTCATAATTCAAAGAGAGGTAACTTTAGGAAAAACAACATGTTTTCAATATCATGATATGTGTAGATTGTAATCTGAGACGAGTTTTTCTAACGGGGACTGTGGCAGCGCATTAAATTTGCGGGAAAACTGAGATTACAAAATAACCAATAAGCATTAGAATTATGAACAGTTATTAGAACAGCAAGTACATTAGCGAGGAACATCTTCATCAAAATATTTCAAATATCAAAATGAAGAATGTTGCATATTGGCAGGCAGCAGTGTGTTCAGTGGTTTCCCTTGGAGTAACAGCCGCTCTTCTTGCTAGGGCCACTCCTCTTGGTCAACATCAAGCTCCAAGGCAACCAGACCCTTAGTCTCAGTAGGAAAGCAAAACCATATTGACATTAATGCATAATGTTGTAGTGTTTTCCTAAAGCCGTAGGAAGGCTGGGGGCTCATGCTGTCCATGTGGGGTCAGACAAATTAGGAACACTAGCTTGGAACTACTGAAAATAGATTTTAAAGAATTGATTCCCACTCCAAAAAGCAGCAAATTAATTCAGGCCCGATGCAATCACTGGGCCACGTCTGTGAAAGATTCAGCAGGCTACTGGCATGTCACACTTGGCTAAAAGACTACAGCATTTGGGGCTGACACCAGGACAGAAGCATTACATATCCACGATTGATGATGCTTACAGAGCATGCACATAAACTCATCCAGAAACATGACCTAAAATGTGCTTCACAGATGCATCAGGACAGGGAAAACTAGTGGTTACTCTATAACCATGGTGGACACATCCTACAAGGAGGTTGGGGGACAGTGAAGTACTACAATGATGATGATGTTTAAGATTGGTGGTCATACCTGTTTGAGGCATAAGAAAAGTGCTCATAGGATTCACATTTTTTTTTGTAGGTTCCATAAGGGAGAAGGACCGAGTCCTAGATGTGCATCCAGAGGTTGGATGAACACCCATGTTAAGTCATGAGACAAATTAACATAATTCCAAAATTCACAGCAAGACCACGCCTCGACCACATTGTGGACCAAAGGACATATGGGTAAACCATTCTACCAAATATCCCCAATCAACAAATGAAGTGTATGGCGTTTACTTTTTTAGAATCTGATGTCAAAAACTGTCCTTTTTTTTTGCCTGTGGTTAACCCTACAGGACATCACCAGGTTATTCTGTGTCGAAAGACAGGAAATCTAAAAAGCAGGACTAAAGTCCTCAGGGCAGTTTTTTACTCCATGCTTACATCTGTGCCTTTATCAGTGTTCATAAAAAGACAACCTGGAGTTAAATGGCTGATGACTGAGTGAATGCATGAGCTCACTGTCTATGGGGGAGCAAGACGACTTATTCTCAATCATATGACTGCATCGCTCATTTGTTTTCAGTGTTTTTACATGTGGTGTAATTTTCTTTAAGTGTTAAAGGGATACTTCGGAATGTTGGCAATGAGGCCTGTTATCTACTTCCCCAGAGTCAGATGATCTTGTGGATATCATTTGATGTCTCTGTGTCAAGTTTCGCGAGCCAATGCTAACTAGTATTAGCGCAATGACTGGAAGTCTATGGGTATCTGCTAGCATACTTCATTGCCAAAATCCTGAAGTATCCCTAAAAGTGTTTTCGTTGTCTTACAATTTAATATGAACAGGTGGCTGAGAATGAAATGGGATTCTTATTGTGGGTGAAATTAGTAAGAGAAGGCTCACTACAGGAAAATAAAAGGCCATTGAGCTACATGTACTTACAGCACATTTTACATGACAATACATAAAATTCAAAAAAAGTGGCACCAAATATTTATTTGAATGACATGCAAATGCGTGTGACAATTGCATTTTTTAAATGTATTTTTACAGACACCACATGGTGGGTGGAACACATTCCAATGCGGATGACATAAAATATTATACATTTCTTTATAGAGTTAAGTTAGCAAACAGTTATGGTAGAGCATTTTTTGTGGTTATGTAGTTGGAGCTGCAGGTAGAAAGGAATGAAACGATACACTGAACGACAACACCCCTTGCCTCACCCCTCCCTTTTCAGCCCTGGGATTAGGATTTCTTGTACTCAATCCTCTCCACTTTGACGTCATCTCCTATGAGCTGGTATACGTACGTCACCACTGTGGATGCTTGGATGTCCATCAATACAAAAGATGGGATGATGTTGCTGAGGAGAAGCCAAACAGGGGAGAGGAATGCTCATGTTTACACACCAGTGTAATGCTAGCAGTTAGCAACTTACCAAGTCACTTTAAAAACATCTGCTAAATGACCCAATAAATATGTCAATGGCTTAATTTGTAGAAATTCCTCCATTACCTTTCCAGTGCATTGTAGGCTCCAGTTGCTGAGCCAGGGTTGATGTAGAACTTGTTCTCGTTTTCGAAGGCCTCAAACTTGTGTGTGTGTCCAGAGATGAGGATGTCGACGTCGAGCTGCCTCTGCAGCAGGGCCAGGCTTGCCATGTCCCCCCAGGGGATCACCTGGTGCCCATGGATCAGGCCGATCTTAAACTGACCTACTGTCACCACCTTCTGCTCCGGGTAGTTCAGGTTCTATAGGGAAGAGAAGGCAGAAAACACCACAGCTCATCCACTTTCCTTACCTATTAAAAGATTATACATACATTTTGATATAATGGATCATGTAATAAAGCATAAGGGAAGCGGATATAAAAACCTCATCAAAGTCTCCCCTGACAATGTGTACGTCCCCAGCCAGTGTCTTCAGGTAGTCATAGCTCTCCTTGGTGCAGAGGTTTCCTGTACAGAGGATGTGCTGGATCTTGCCTGGCACCAACAGCTTCTTAAACTTGGCTGGTAGGGTGTTGCATCGGTGGGGGATGTGCAGGTCACCTAACACCAGGACCAACTGGCATCAAAACAGTGGATGGAGAGTTAAGATATGTTGACAGTTACAGGAGGGAGCTGTCATACTTACAAAATGTAGGCTGTCCATTAGGAGGATGACATCAAGTTTGGAGTCGATACCATTTAAACTCAGTCAACTCAGGAAATGAAATTCAACATGTGACTTGCAAATGTTCAACTAGTCTGTCGTATTGAATTTCAATTCATCTTAAAAATGCCACAACTTTGGTCCTTGAGTTGGAAGATAACTAAGTTCTCGAGTAGGGTATATCAATACTCCATTGTAATTAGAAGATTGTTGCCAATTTGATCAAGGACTAAAGCTTATTGTCCCATTCCGCAGAATACTCTATCCGCACAGATATATCAGTTTGTCTGAACAGCGACGAACAAATAATTAAGGCGTATTTATTTTTCCACATCACACATTAGAAAGGTCATACTACATCACCAACCATCCAGCAAAGGGTGTGTACCCAAAATAACAGTTTGTTTTTAGAGTTGCCTCTAAATGTATCAAACAGATTGCTCAATATCCTCACCTGAATGCATGGCAACATTCTTGGTGTGTATGTGTGTTAGTATGGAAAATGTCTTTATTACCAGGACATCATTATAAGGCTAACCCTTAGAGTTTAGCGAGGTATGGGGTGTTACGATGACAGGCATCCCTCCATTAGTCTGCAAAACAAGCCTCCAGAAGAGGTAGAACAGGCAGAGTACAGGTTCCAACACAGACAGCGTGCACTTACCCGGTGACCAGCCTGAATACAGAGCAGAAGAAGATTGGAGAAGGGGTAGGGTGGGTAACAGAGGTGGGAAGCAGGATGTATGTGGAGAGATTGACATGAAGCAAGATCAAAGATAGGAAAGGAAAAAATTAAACCAGGTGGGAAAATAGTGAAAACTTAAATTAAAAATTAAGGAAACATTCCAAACAAATAAGTGTTAGTAAGGTGACAATAGATGATAGCCTTAATTGTTAGTGGGTTGCAAGTAAGATCATAACTATAGCGTGAGTGATTATAGTAGTGCCCCTACCAAACACTAACGTTAGGTTTGTGCACTGACACAAAATGTCAAAAGGTCCATAAAGTTGAAATCAAACTAAAATGACTGAATTTAAATACGTAACTTGCTGCGATGAGTAGGCATGAGAAATGACATGGTGGTAGCAAAACAACCAGAGAAAATTAAGAAATCACCTGCTAGCTGAGACATGGAGAAGGAAATTAGCTAACGTTAGCTAGCCTACTCGAGCAAACTCAATCTCATCACACAGATTCACAGACAATGACCAATTTAAAGTAGAACCCAATGCAGATTGAAAGGGTGATTGATTTGAGCAGTACTGCGTTGTTATTCAGACCACTTTTGTGTCATGTGATCATCGTTCATCCATCTCGGGCTAGCTAGCAGACCAACATGCTTTATATGCTGGGATCTAGAGATAAGAGTTTACGGTCACAACGCAATTAGTCCATACATCCACATACAAGCAATGTTCACGAAAAATAAACAAGGTAAAAAAAAATCTAATATTTACTTTATTTTCACTTACCATCGTCTATTTTGCTGTGTTGGGCTTCAGGAAGCAGCCTACGCAAGAAAACGTAATGACGTTAACAGTAAGTCATGCAATCAGCCAATGAATGCCGAGCAATCTTACGGAGGCCAATGTAGAACATACTCGAATGTGAGCAAGGTGGATTCCTGCCATTTTTAAAAATTAATTGCTTTACTATCTATCTCAATGCCCCCATTCGAATGCATTATAGACATAATGCATAGAGTTGTAAATGTATCTTTCAAGTGCTACTCCCTCCCGGTCAAACCTTATTTAAATTCTGTTTAAAATTATCAGTCTCACAGAGATTGCAGACATTCATACCAATGAGTCAACAGCTACAAAACATTGTAAACCTTATCTGACAATAAGCCTAAATTATAAACACAGCTCACAGTTTTCTAGAAAGGTTTATTGGGGTACAACTAATTACAAACAGAAATATGTAATCGTGGATGTGGGGGAGACAGTGAGGTCCAGAGAGCTAGGTGTGCGAGTGTCCTGGGGTTGTTTGTCTCTACTCTAGAGAGAAGTTCAGGCCCAGCACCCCCACCCCCCCAGAGCCCTGCAGCAGCTGGGTGGCAGGGTCAAACTCCAGCGGCACAGTCTTGCTCTGCTTATGCTTCAGGTCCCGCTCCATCAGCTGTGTGCACAGACACAGAGCCACATTCCATCAACAACATGATCAAAGCCATGCATGTACACATGTATGCACACAATTTACAGTGACAGACACCAAAACACTGACAAAGTAACATGCTAACAAATGATAAGACATTACACATTACAATTGAGATTAATATCCTCACCAACAAAGTAAAACCACTTGGGAATGTGAATCACCATGAGGACCAAAAAGTGGACGAAAGAACATTCAGAGTTTGGTCATGTCACCTCACCTCATAGGTGGATAGCTCCAGCAGCTCACTGATGGCATCCTCCTGTTGTGACAGTGGCTTGTTGATCGCCATGGCAGCCGTGGCCACATCAGGGTGGTAATGCTTCTGCAGGGTCTACACTCATGAGAGCAGGAGGGGAAAGTGAAGAGCACAGTGAGTTTGGCTGTGTTCATCTCTATGTATCATGTTCTTGTTTCTCTGGATACCCCTACACACCTGAATCTCCCACAGGCTGCTCTCCAAGGCGTGGCACTGGGAGGGGTCCTCCTCCTCCATCAGGTAGGGGTCATCACAGGCTTCTGTCCAAACACACAGGAAATGACAAGCCATGTCAAACAACCTATCTATTGGAAAGCCTTTTTAAGACCTAGCCTATATGTCAAACCACCACATCAACATTATCATCATAATCAAATTAATGAATTCCCATCTCCAGACAGGTGAATGTATGGGGTGAAATGGGGATACTTACCATCTGCTCCACTAGGCCGGTGAATGAGGACTCGGCAGGCAGGGTGGCGGCGGATCAGGTTGCAGATGAAGGGCAGTACCATGAGCAGAACAGCAGGTGGCGCCGTGAGGGCCAGGCGGGACAGACGCTTGGCAAATGCGGCCACCAAGTAGACTGGCAAGTGACTGGAGAGAGAAAGAAAAGACACCATGGACAAATAGTTGATAACTGTTAACTGATTTACAGAAAGTGTGATGATAAAATGCCAGTCATCGATAGTTAATGGAGTGAACATGACAGAGAGGTCTTACGTGGAGGAGAGGAAGAGGTTAGCTAAGTGGAAGAAGCGTGCTCTGTACTTCACATGGAAAACAGAGGGCTCCAGCAGGCTGTACAACTTCTTGTAGAAATCGGGATAATCTCTGCAAACACACAGGCACACACTTAAACGGTTATTACTAGAATAGTCACTTGACTCATGTGTTGAGGGAAAGTAACTCCAACTTAAAAATATTCAATAGCTAGGACCAGGTTTTTTTTGTTCCTATGGTAGTGGGTAATGTCTACCTCTGTTTAAATAGTTTGCATCCAATGCAAAAACCTAAACCTTCAGAAGCTGAGGAAGACAATGTTTGCTGGTTCAGTACCTTCTGCACTAAGAGTGTGGAATACTCACAGGTTGTGCTGATGGATGAGCACAAACAGGCCATTGAGAGCCAGCAGACTGATTGCCCCTCCTGTACAGACAAAGAAAAAACAATATACAAGGAATTAACTTTCCCAGTCGTACAAAATAAAGCTACACAGAATACCACTGTGGGTGATGAGTATGGCTGTATTACAGACGTTCTAACACACGTATGGTTACAGTACACCACAAATAATATATTTCTCGTAGTACTCTTCTCTTTCAGTACAGTGTGGCATCTAGTCAGATTGTTCTATAGGTGACAAACTATGGAAACTCAACTCACCAACATCATAGGCTGCAGTCAGGAAGTCAATCATCACTGTGGGATTGCTTATGTGGGGCAGGATGGAGTCATGGAGGATCACCAGCACCTTCTTGTACATGCTGCTGGGCAACTACAGGGTATGAAAGACATGAGACTGAAAATCTGGGACTCTAGACTGGAACAAAAGACAAGTTCAAAGGTGGTCTATATGTTAAAGTGGATCTTATACCTTATACTTCAGAAACCCGAGCCACAACCGCTCAAAGGTACGCTTGTGTTCCTGATGGGAAGGAGAGATAATCATTACATTCAGTTATAGCAATACTTCTAATCATGAGACACAAAAAGCATGTTTTCTCCAGATGATAGGGGGCTTTGCTTACTTTTAGTTTGGCTGCTTTCCAGTCTTCATGTTTAGCTGTAAAATGAACCAAGGGGCAAACAATCACACCATAAGTTAAGCCTGAGTCTGCGCAACAGAAGGAAGTCTGGAAGCTTCTTCCCCAGAGCTAAAGAACCGAATCACGTTCTGTGTATGTGTTATTTTATGCACACCTTTTTCTCCGTAGCTGCTGCTCACCCTCCCTTCACATTTCTCACTTAAACCCCCCCCCCCCCAAAAAAAAACACTACAACTTTGACTGCCTGTCTGCCTCGCCAATATTTGCAATGATGATGAAAAAAATAACATGAAATCGCTATTTAGACTGCCTGTCTGTTGTGCTTACGTTTTCTAATAACCTACTGTTACAACAGACAAAGTTTGTTAAATCATCTTTTCTACAACATGTCGAAGGTTGCCGGCTACACCAGACAAAGACGTCCGATCATCGCTCCTGAGCAGCTAAAACACATCTGTGCGTAGAGAATCCCACGCATACACAGAAGCTTCAGGTGTTTAGCTGAAGAGGCATCCAGAGAATTTGGCAACTCAGCCACTCGGATAATTTAATGGCACCTTTGCACAACAATGGTGATGGTGCATAAAGATGGAGGAATTCAGAAATGACATCATTGTTTTTAACACTACCCACAGAGTTCTTAAACTACGGCGCACAACATGGTTCAATGTACCAGTAAACCAGCACAATTTACTTTTTTGTTTTTTCAAATTGCTACTGTCTTGTAGCTAGAATTCGGGCCATGTATACTGTGCTAATGCTGTAAAAAACAGCTGAGCAATGTACAATACGGCAAACTAAGCATTTGTGCTAAGTACACGGGGGCCTCCATCTTTATGCACCTTCCCCATTGAAAAATATGGACAATTTTAAGAACATGTTGCATACATGTTACTAAAAATGCATTGTTTTAATTTTAATATATAGAATAAGAGCAAAACAGCAGGCTGACCTTCCTGTTTGACCAGGTAGTTGGTGAGTTCTGACTCCTGGCTAGGCATGTTGATATTGGACAGCAGTGTGAACACGTTGTTCTGGTAAATGGGCATCACTGCCTGAAGAGACAAGACAAGACCATTCTAAACAAACAACATCAGTCAGATATGACAGCCCAACACTTGAGCTAAGGCGTGGAGCACAAGTCAACTGAGGTGATTAAAGACAAAATAGTAAAGAATGTTAAAAATACATAACTGCTATAGAACAAACACCTAAACAAGTTACAATACACCATCTCATTTAGAACCTCCAAACAGACAACAGTCCTGGCGGGGCTTACCCCTTTGGTTTTGTCCATCACCCTGCCCATGTTTTCACGGACAGAGCTCATGACGTAGTAACGCACATCCTCCATATCCAGGTACTCCTGAAATCTGGAGATAAGAAGCGCCATATCCTCCTCCTGAGAGAGCAGCCGCTCCACCACTGCCTGTTCACAGAGCAACGGATCGTTACAGACAAAATCTCAATGTAACAGGTATGGGTCAGTTGGTGGAGCATGGCGCTTGTAACGGCAAGGATTGTGGGATCGATTCCCACTGGTGCCACAAATACTAACAATGTCTGCACACATGACTAAGTTGCTTTGAATAAAAGCAGCTCATAAATGGCATAAATACAGGCGGTTCAGTTTCAAACTTGCATCTTTGGTGCGCAAATGCACCCTTATGACAGTTTAAATTGTGCAACATTTGCGCCAGGCAACTAACATGTAGTACAGTATTTAATTGAAACCGCTACCTGGATGAGTTCTCTTGGGAAGCTGTAGTGTTCACTCCAGTCCAAGTCTTGGAGGGGGAACTTTCCTTCCATGGAGGCAAACTGCATCAGTGCACACAGGGCACTCTCCTGCATCGGAATAAATAGCATCGTCAGCCCAAACACACAACATTTGACTAAATCCTTCATTTAAAATAAGTACATTTCACACACACACCACACGTCACACGTCACTAATGATTAGGACCAATGGTTTTTCTTTACAGTGTGACCAGACCCCAGATAAACACCAGGCCCTAATAAATCAGAACTTATGAAGCAGCTGACCTTTTATTCTAGTGCCTAAATCAGACTGAGATACCAATTACTGGTATACAGTCTGAAACAAAGCACTGCAAAAAGTTTAATTACAAGCCAGAATGTTAAATAAAATAACATTTTAACTTACTTAAACGGTTGTCTGTGCAGTTGGTCCTTTAGTGGGTCAACATTTTTGACAAAATATCCACAGGAAAGTATTACTTACCAGACTTTTTAGAGTGCCAGTACTGCTGTTGAAATGTATACCCCTAGCACATGTGCAAAACCATGTAAACACCTGCAAGACTTCAGTTAGTATGAATGCATTAAGTGCATGTACTTCCGTCTTGTGCACGTGCTTTAAGTCAAGAGCAAACAACTCTTGATTGCCACAGACTAAGACTTGCGTTTTGAAGTCGTTTTAATAATAGTTTCCTGTGGATATTTTGTGTCAAATTTCAACCCACTGAAGGACAAACCTGATGGCCAATCGGCAGAGTACGTTTAAATACAATTTTATACAACATTCGTGACCGACAAGGGACATTTAGTTTTTTTGGGACTAACTAGGGCCTAGAGTTTTCTTAGCCTGGTTGCCAGTGTTTCTGTTCTCTCGCAAACTCCTTATGAAATTGAGTGATAAGGAGTAGGCAAGAGTTCAAACTGATCTGGGACCAGGCCAGTCTTCCCTCCTGGCCCTAACAATTAACTTTTGGTGTTGACAAAAAAGTAACTCGCCTTAATCTGGTATGATTCATGGCTGATGTGCTCCAGCAGCAGCTCCAAACAACCGTTGTATCGGTGGCGCATGAACATGCAGTACTTCTCATCCGCACTGCGATCACCTGCGAGGACACAAAAAGTCAATCATAGCATAGCCTGAGGCCCAAGCAACATAGAGATAAAAAAAAACCTTTAGGTGTCTTGTTTTTTTTTTTTGTTGCAAAGTCTAACTCTATAGATGTAACTGAACAAAAGACTTTCCCAAACAGACTACATATGTTGTCCTTGTACTTGGTGAGGAAATGCCACAAAAATACAGAAGAAAAATATAAAACGCAACATGTAAAGTGCTGGTCCCATGTTTCATGAGCTTTCACTAGCTTTAAGCACCAGGTGTCAGAGCAGCTCACAACATCTGTACATAGCCCATCTATAAATTGTACGAACAACTAGCTCTTCCCCTACTGTATTTATTTATTTTGCTCCTTTGCACCCCAGTATTTCTACTGTGCACACTCATCTGTCAAATCTACCAGTGTATTAATTGCTATATTGTATTTACTTTGCCACCATGGCCTATTTATTGCCTTCACCTCCCTTATCTCACCTCATTTGCTCACATTGTATATAGACTTATTTTTCTACTGTATTATTGACTGTATGTTTGTTTTACTCCATGTGTAACTATGTGTTGCTATATGTGTCGAACTGCTTTGCTTTATCTTGGCCAGATCGCAGTTGTAAATGAGAACTTGTTCTCAACTGGCCTACCTGGTTAAATAAATGTGAAATAACATTTTTTTTAAATGAGCTGAAATAAAAGATTCCAGATATGATCCATACACACACAGAAAAAAATATTCTCCCAAATTGTGTGAACAAATTTGTTTACATCCCTGTTAGTCAGCATTTCTCCTGTATCAAGATAATCCATCCACCTGACAGGAGTGGCATATCAAGAAGCTGATTAAACAGCATGATCGTTATACAGGTGCATCTTGTGCTGGGGACAATAAAAGGACACTCTGAAATGTGCAGTTTTGTCACAATGCCACAGCGGTCTCAAGTTGAGGGAGCATGCAATTGGCATGTTGACTGCAGGAATGTCCACCAGAGCTGTAGCCAGAGAACTGAAGGGTCATTTCTCTACCATAAGCTGCCTCAAACGTTGTTTTAGAGAATTTGGCAGTACGTCCAACCGGCTTCACAACCACGTGTAACCACGCCAGCCCAGGACCTCCACATCCGGCTTCTTCACCTGCGGGATAGTCTGAGACCAGCTACCCAGACAGCTGATGAAACCGAGGAGTATTTTTGTCTGCAATAAAGCCTTTTTGTGAGGAAAAAGCCATTCTGATTGGCTTGGCCTGGCTCCCCAGTGGATGAGCCTGGCTCCCACCCATGTGAAATCCATAGATTAGACCATAATTAATTTATTTCAATTGACTCATTTCCTTATGTGAACTGTAACTCAGTAAAATTGTTGAAATTGTTTCTCGTTGCGTTTATATATTTTTAGTATACCTTTTTTTCTGGTTGCCAGATCTGGAGTTGCAGAGCAAAACTTATACTCACCACCAATCAACAACTCTTCTTTGGGCAGTTGCCCAACATACAGCTCTCCCCTCTCCAACAACGTGCTGAACAGTTTAGTACATCCATCAATCGCACAAACAACGTTCTTCTCTTTCTCTGACTGAGGATGAAAGTGGAGAGAATGTGCATTGGTATGTAATATATATCGTCAATCACCATGAGAACCATGGGGCCAAATATGGGGGGGCTAGCTAGCTTTCCAAAACCAAGAGGCAAAGCTAACATTGAACACGCACATTAGACCGTTTCTGTTAAGTTACATACCTGAAGATACTCAAGAACGTCGAACACATCGTTGGCATGTTTCTTGCTCTGAATAATCAGATCTACTTTACCGTTGATGTCTATTTTAGGTGTTTTCACATCATTTACGGTTAAGTTTTCCGAACTCACGTTGCACCTCTTCGAAGCCGCCATTTTTCCCCCAGATGAGGGTAGTGTCGACGTCCTTTACGTTCTAATTTCGCCCCCTTGCGGTCGGTGTGTATACTGTGCTGGGCCTGGCCAAATATCTAAAATAAATATTCTAGCTGTACTGTAACAAATGTACTTCCATAATTTACGTGACATTCCAAAACAAGTTGAAAGCTTTATAAAACACCAGCATTCCTATCATTGCATCCTGTCTTAGACCTACATGTCTTATCAATGTGTTTGTTTCATAAAACACATCCAACTAACAAATCCTTACAAATAAAATGTGTTACAAAGATTTTACTAGAAAGGATTCACAATGGGATTCACACAATGGTTTAAAAATAACAAAAATGTTTATTAAAATGTCTTCATTATTGAGTAAATCAGTGGCATTACTGACAATGCATTTCCATAGCAAAACAAAAGCTCATTCTTGAGATACAGCAAAGCAAAAGGTGTCTTTCCACTTGCCAGAGACTTCAAAGTGCAGAATCTGATCTATTACCCTCCTCATCATCCTGAAAATGGAAAATGGTTTTATGAGTTTCAAAAAAGGGAGGGTGATGGCACCTCCCAAAAACACAGCAGGTTTTATGAGGTCTGGGTGTTAAGTGCTTATAGTTGATGATGCATCTAATAATATTAAACATTTTGTAGGACAAAGAACCACTGATAATTGAACTGGCAAATATATAATTGTGTTGTATTCACCCACCTGCTCCCTGTCCTTATCCTGCGCTCCTGTTGCAGTTGCCTCAAAGTCATGTATGGGCAGTGTGGCCATCCAGCTAGCCATGGACCCTTCCTTGCACTCTGTCTCCACAATGCTGGGGTAGATGTGCTCCTCCTTGAAAGCCAAGATGGCCTGCTCCTCTTCAGTCCACTCCAGGCACTCATGGAGGCCGTCCCCACCAAACCGCTTGTTGTACCTGTCAAAGTGCACCTTCTCCAGCACCAGGCCCAGCCCAGGGGCTTTTGGCACGTCCACTTTCTCCTCACCCCAGCTTCGCTTTAACACTTCGTCCCCCGAATAGCCCTTCACCACAGCTATCACCAGGCCGATCATCTTCCGGATCTGATGCATCATGAAGCTCTGGCCACGCACAGTAATCTCTGCGAACTCGGCGCCGCCACGCACAAAGGGCTCGCCACAGGACATCTCTGTGATGTAGCGGCGGGCGCTGGGGTCCCGCGCGGCCTTCTGGGAGGTGAAGTTGTGAAAGTTATGGGTGCCCTTGTAGCTGCCAAACAGCTGGTTTACTCTCTGCAGTGTCTCTGGCTCAAGGCGGAATGCAGCGGAATTGTTGGTGTAATAGTCCTTTGGGGAGAAGGCCACAGTGGGGAGCATGTAGGAGTATGTGCGGGCATCACAGCTGTTTTTAGAATTGAAGCCCCCAGTCACTCGTTTCAGACCTATAGGGACAAAAGATCACAAACAATGCAGAACAACATTGGTAACTAAACCGTTCTGGTCTTTAAAGTTATTTTTGATATCAATTGTTTTTATTATATGTTCAAGCCAATAGGCAGAATAAACAGCATTGGACAAACAACATTGCATTGTCAGTGCATGTCCAACACATTTTCACATAACACCTTGAATCAATTACTTCCCAAAAGGGACCACCAAGACCTCCTAGTCTTTATACAAGAACCATAGGCTGCTTTGTGACGGTTTTAGGCTTGTCTCCAACACATTTGACAGGAAGCAGTGCGATCTCACCCAGCACTCTGATCTGTGGTGGAAGATTGGAGTTGATCTTTTCCATTACGTCTTCAATCATCCACAGTTTTAGAGAGACCACTTGACCTGCTGCAGAAACACCCTGACAGAAAACAAATTAAGCTGATCACAAAGCAAGGTAATAACAATGAATTTGTGTTTGAGGCCACACAAAGTGTACATCTTTTCCTGTGCATTTAATTTCTTCAGGTATAAAACAAATGTAAGGATCCTTGCTCAAGGGATGCATTTGGGCAGACAGCTACTAAGCCTTTTCCATGCTTGCCTCCCATACCTTGTCTGTTCTCGCACATCTTTGGAACGACATTTTTTTCATGTCATCTCCATGGTTGTCTGGGATGCACCCAGACTTAATCAGTGCTGTGACCAGCTCATCCTCAATGGTTTTGAACTGGGAGGATCCAGCATTTCTCTGAAACACAAAACACAGCAGATTAAGTAAATCTAAACGCAACATGCAACAATTTCAACAATTTTACTGAGTTACAGTTCATATAAGGAAATCAGTCAATTGAAATGAGGGCCTAATCTATAGATTTCACATGATTCGGCAGGGGCGCAGCCAAGGGTGGGCATAGATCCCCCCACTGGTGAGCCAGGCCCAGCCAATCAGAATGTTTTTCCCCACAGAAGGGCTTTATTACAGACAGAAATACTCCTGTTTCATCAGCTGTCTGGATGGCAGACATTCCTGCAGTCAGCATGCTAATTGCACGATCCCTCAAAACCTGAGACATCTGTGGCATTGTATTGTGCGACAAAAATGCACAGTTTAGAGTGGCCTTTTATTGTCGCTAGCACAAGGTGAACCTGTGTAATGATCAAATGTTTCATAAGCATCTTGATATGTCACACCTGTCAGGTGGATGGATTATCTTGGCAAAAGAGAAATGCTCACTAATATGGTTGTAAACAAATGTCCGTATGGAAAATTTCTGGGATCTTTTATTTCAGCTCATGAAACATGGGACCAACATGTTGAGTTTATATTTTTGTTCAGTATATAGAAAGCTGCACCTAAATGGAGGACTAGCTATTTTTATTAAATCATCCCTTTATGAAAATATTAAGATTAATACCAACCTGCATACCGTAGTAACCTTTGCCTGAATATGCCAAAAGCAGGACCACTTTTCTTTTGGGGTGTTTCCTCTCATTGCCAGTTGGTTCTACAGACTTCAGCTTCTTTCTGATGTGTCCATTCTCACCCGACTCTCCATTTCCTTCCTCCACTCGTTTCAGTGGCTTGATCAGCATATTTCCTGACCCTTCTTCACTCATCATCCACCGGATGGATCCCTGCACACTTGTAAAGCCAACCTGGTGAAAACACAGATAGCTAGTTAAAGGGATAGTATTGTGAGTGAGCTAGAGTTTCCACCCTGTTCCTTTCACCTAATAAATCACTTCATATCTAAAAAATCCTATCTGAGAAGGGGAGTGAAGGAGACCAGAACGGAGGAAACAACCTTCTAAAATGAAATCCAGCCGTGGGCTTAAGGCTGAAATCGATACCTAGACCCTTATCCCTGGGTACTCTAGAATCACTACAGACAACATATCCAATCATTTCAGATCTACATGACTTCCTGCCTGGAGGAGGAGCTAATGGTCATCATTACATGAACGTTTTACGAACATTAGAACACCACAACAATATGGATTCTCTTAATTTGACTTTCTTCCAAAATAGTCAGATCATTTCGTTCAATTAGGTTTACAGTTGCTTCTGATACGCAACACTGGTGGACAAATATTCATCATTTCTCAAGTGTTAATTTAATGACATATGATAATGTTTTAAGTTCTGAAGATCTAAATAGGAGCCAGCTAGCTATCGTTACCGATTCAGCTAGGCAAACTAGCTTCCTCACACAACAAATACAAATTGCCTATGGTTTGCTACCTAGCCAGCTAACTAGCTACCATGACCAGCAATAAATAGGAAAAATCCTTTGCAGGAGACTCACGTGTGATCCACAAAAAATCGTTAAATACACGTCTTGCTTATAGCACAACTTTGGCAGTTAATCCATTAACGACAGCTGTACAATCTGAAACAAAAATGCAAGAAACCCTTTACAAGCTAGATAGCTATCACTGCAGGCAGCAACAGCGACACACATGGGCAAAATCAACTTTGACCTTCTCCTTCTTCTTCTATGATATAATGGCGGTTCCGCAAACAAACGTTAAAGGTGCATGCCGCCACTTACTGTGCTGGAGTGTGTGGTCAATCACGGTTTACAACATAAGCTCCACATTTCTAAATCCTTCTACCGGACTCATTACTTCTGAGAAAAAAAGAGCCCTACTAACTTCTAAAATCCCTTTCCAAACTCAATAACCATAGCCTTTCACCTCTCTTCAACATACAACAATATAACATGTTCCACCATTTCATCTACTATACACTCCAGACACAAACCATTCACATGCTTGCCAACCAGATGTGATGATGATTTCAAGCCACATTACAACCTGTGTTGTGATAATTGCGTTGTTTTCTCTATAACCTGTTAATTCCTATGCTTTGCAACTATGATATATAGGCCTAAAGGCCAAGATAATAAGAAGACACAGTGGCAGAATAAATTCAACCACGCCTATGTTTTATCACAAAACCAGATAGTAACCTCTGTCCAGTGAAGTACACAAAGAATATTGCATGTACAGTAACAGACCGTTACATCACCTACAGCATGGCCAAGCAAGTTAATGTATCCGAAATGTGCAGACCACTAAACAACTATTAATTTAGAACAACAGACAGTTACCGCAAGTCGCAAAGAAAACAGAAGCTGCCTCCACTATTCTAGGACCATTTCAACTTCAACATTTCAACATCCACAAATCACCTCTGCTTAGTCTAATACAGTCACAACTAAAAGATACCAAAAACAATTTAGTCCAATCAACATAAGCTAAATATGATGTGGCTGTCCATGGTTCTGATTTCTGTTTGAGTGCGCATGTGTGTGTGCGTGCACATGCGTTTGTGCAAGTAGAAAAACATGTTGACTCACCCTACTTGTAGAGAAACACCAATGCCATCGTCCTCTCTTTCAAGTTGACGAAACGGTTTTCACTCTGTCATACAGTAAAGTATTTATTTTTTATTGTCCTAGGCTACCTGGCTAAAATTCTTGCTCTCTAGCCTAACTTCCATTCTTGGGCAACGTTAGCTAGTTAACATTAGCCTTCTACATCTAGCTACAAAGGGAACTTCCATCCTCTCAGGCCAGGGGCACAACAATGTATGACATAATGGTTGGATCAGAATTGGCATTATAATCGTTGGCTAGTACAGAGGATAAAGTAAAAGCACAAGTCCAAATCCCTTTCTCCAGCCATGGCTAATTTAGGAAAGGGACCATTATAGCTAGCTGGCAAGCTAACCACCGGAGGACAACAACACAACAAGTTTTTCTGTCAATGACGAATGATCTCAATGGGATTTGATAGGACTGACACCAAATCCAAGTTGGCTTCCCTTGACACTTTTTTTTGGTGCACCAGGAGCATTCACAGTTGAGATCGCTTAGTTTAGCTCAACGCTGATTGGCTATTTATTTATAGTTTTTTTGTCAAGGGAGGCCAGATGCTCGCTGGCTTTCCTTCCCTTCAATGCTGTGGGCTACAATGTCATACTTGTTTGTTCCCAGACAACATCAGATAGATGGCCTACACATAGAGAGAGAGAGGGGTGCTGTTTCGCTCACTCGGATGCTTTCTCCTGTGAGATACAGTATTCATGGATACCAAGGATACATTTCCATGGCACCCATGAATACACGCCACTGCCACCAACCTTTCTTTGGAGGGCATATACAGGTCATTCGGAAAGTATACAGACCCCTTGACTTTTTCCACATATTGTTATACCCTTATTCTAAAATGTATTAAATTGTTATTTTTTTCCCACATAAATTTACACACAATACCCATAATGACAAAGCAAAAACAGGTTTTTAGAAATGTTTGCAAATATATTTAAAAAATACTGAAATATCACATTTACATAAGTACTGAGACCCTTTACTCAGTACTTTGTTGAAGCACCTTTGGCAGTGATTACACCCTAGAGTCTTCTTGGGTATGATGCTACAAGCTTGGCACAGATGTATTTGGGAAGTTTCTTCTCTGCAGATCCTCTCAAGCTCTGTCCCTATTTTCATGCACTATCTGTGCCAACTAGAGTGCAGTAGATCATCACAAATATACTGTATGCCCATGAAAAGCAAGGGTCAGAGTTGGGGGCTCAATTCCATCAAATTTGCAGCCGCACATGTACATTTCTACCCTCGGTCAAATACAATCACAAAGGTTTTTGATTAATGTTATAATGCGAAGTATACTCACCTCACAGCTCTCACCAGATCTCACAATAAGACACATCTGTAATTTGTAAGCAAAGACACTGAATAATAGCAAATAACCTTTTTGATTAAATCCTGTCATGACAGTGTGTTATAATAACAAATGTTATTCTTTTACCATTTCCCCCAATTCCCCCCCAACCATCTCCTATGTCTAATCACCTGTAAATGTCGGTGTTCCTCAAGGTTCTGTTTTAGGACCACTATTGTTTTCACTATATATTTTACCTCTTGGGGATGTCATTCGAAAACATAATGTTAACTTTCACTGCTATGCGGATGACACACAGCTGTACATTTCAATGAAACATGGTGAAGCCCCAAAATTGCCCTTGCTAGAAGCATGTGTTTCAGACATAAGGAAGTGGATGGCTGCAAACTTTCTACTTTTAAATTCGGACAAAACAGAGATGCTTGTTCTAGGTCCCAAGAAACAAAGAGATCTTCTGTTGAATCTGACAATGAATCTTAATGGTTGTACAGTTGTCTCAAATAAAACTGTGAAGGACCTCGGCGTTACTCTGGACCCTGATCTCTCTTTTGAAGAACATATCAAGACCATTTCAAGGACAGCTTTTTTCCATCTACGTAACATTGCAAAAATCAGAAACTTTCTGTCCAAAAATGATGCAGAAAAATTAATCCATGCTTTTGTCACTTCTATGTTAGACTACTGCAATGCTCTACTTTCCGGCTACCCGGATAAAGCACTAAATAAACTTCAGTTAGTGCTAAATACGGCTGCTAGAATCCTGACTAGAACCAAAAAAAATTATCATATTACTCCAGTGATAGCCTCCCTACACTGGCTTCCTGTCAAAGCAAGGGCTGATTTCAAGGTTTTACTGCTAACCTACAAAGCATTACATGGGCTTGCTCCTACCTATCTCTCTGATTTGGTCCTGCCGTACATACTTACACGTACGCTACGGTCACAAGACGCAGGCCTCCTAATTGTCCCTAGAATTTCTAAGCAAACAGCTGGAGGCAGGGCTTTCTCCTATAGAGCTCCATTTTTTATGGAATGGTCTGCCTACCCATGTCAGAGACACAAACTCGGTCTCAACCTTTAAGTCTTTACTGAAGACTTATCTCTTCAGTGGGTCATATGATTGAGTGTAGTCTGGCCCAGGAGTGGGAAGGTGAACGGAAAGGCTCTGGAGCAACGAACCGCCCTTGCTGTCTCTGCCTGGCCGGTTCCCCTCTTTCCACTGGGATTCTCTGCCTCTAACCCTATTACAGGGGCTGAGTCACTGGCTTACTGGGGCTCTCTCATGCCGTCCCTGGAAGGGGTGCGTCACCTGAGTGGGTTGATTCACTGATGTGGTCATCCTGTCTGGGTTCGACAACCCCCCCTTGGGTTGTGCCATGGCGGAGATCTTTGTGGGCTATTCTCAGCCTTGTCTCAGGATGGTAAGTTGGTGGTTGAAGATATCCCTCTAGTGGTGTGGGGGCTGTGCTTTGGCAAAGTGGGTGGGGTTATATCCTTCCTGTTTGGCCCTGTCCGGGGGTGTCCTCGGATGGGGCCACAGTGTCTCCTGACCCCTCCTGTCTCAGCCTCCAGTATTTATGCTGCAGTAGTTTATGTGTCGGGGGGCTAGGGTCAGTTTGTTATATCTGGAGTACTTCTCCTGTCCTATTCGGTGTCCTGTGTGAATTTAAGTGTGCTTTCTCTAATTCTCTCTTTCTTTCTCTCTCTCGGAGGACCTGAGCCCTAGGACCATGCCCCAGGACTACCTGACATGATGACTCCTTGCTGTCCCTAGTCCACCTGGCCGTGCTGCTGCTCCAGTTTCAACTGTTCTGCCTTATTATTATTCGACCATGCTGGTCATTTATGAACATTTGAACATCTTGGCCATGTTCTGTTATAATCTCCACCCGGCACAGCCAGAAGAGGACTGGCCACCCCACATAGCCTGGTTCCTCTCTAGGTTTCTTCCTAGGTTTTGGCCTTTCTAGGGAGTTTTTCCTAGCCACCGTGCTTCTACACCTGCATTGCTTGCTGTTTGGGGTTTTAGGCTGGGTTTCTGTACAGCACTTTGAGATATCAGCTGATGTACGAAGGGCTATATAAATAAATTTGATTTGATTTTGATTTGATTTAATGGTGGTATACTGGTCACAAGTCTACTACATGTAGAGATGCCATGAATGACACATCAATCAGCATTATCATCCTTAATCAATAGAGTGCATTTTCCCTATTTCTATGTCAAACCAGATTCTTTCTCCCAATTTTTCACAGCATCTTATAAGGTGATCATCTGACAAACTGCCCAGAGGAAGTTGTCAAACAGACTTAATATGGGAAAAGAACACAAGCAGCCACATTCCATTTCCACACAAGTAAAACCATTTGGTAAAATAAGTAGGAAACGGTGTGTGTGTGTTGGTGGTGGGAGCCTGGGGGGATAATATATTTTTATTGTTTGTTTCAAATCTGAGATAATGGACATGACATGATATTTTACCATGATGTTAAGTCTGCAACAGTCAGCCTGTCTGTATCTCTATCTCTCTCAACGGTAATACTGGGGACCCACGGTTCATGATGGATTTCAGTCCATCTGAACATCAATAAGACATCATTTACCTTAAGTTTTTACATGAACCTTTACATTGTATGTGAGTAATGTGCATTAAACATCTACTGCCCATTTTAAAAGCTCTTGGACTAGTTGATGGGCAGATCTCCATAACAACCCCACACCAGCTGAACAATGTCAGCCCTCCTACATCTTATCTGGCGTGGCAGAAATGTTGCAGACCCTTGTTTTATTGTTTCCATCAGAGGTCTACACGAAACTCTATCTATTTTCCTCATTGGGGGTTGATGTATGAAAACACACACTAATCACAGTATCTATAAATAACCATAATCTCAGGCAGACAACAGGCCAGCTGTAAAAGACAGAAACCATCTCCTACTATAATCCACCTCCCCGAATAACTCACAACCCAGGGGTGATATTCACATTCACAAGATTTTGTACAGACTCGACTTCTTGGGGCAGTTTCCTGGACATAGATTACACCTTATCCTGGACCAAAAAGCATGTTCAATTCTGCATTGAGTGTGCATTTTATTCCAGGACAATTTTTCTTATTTAACTAGGCAAGTCGGTTAAGAACAAATTCTTATTTACAATGACAGCCTACAGGGGAACAGTGGGTTAACTGCCTTGTTCAGGGGCAGAATGACCGATCTTTACCTTGTCAGCTCTGGGATTTGATCCAAGAACCTTTCAGTTACAGGCCCAATGCTCTAACCACTAGGCTACCTGCCGCCCCTAGGCTTAACCTGTGTCCAGGAACCTGCACCCTTGGTTGGTATGATATCAGGAAATGTGAATCATACACTCACATAGGCCTAAAAATAATAAAGTAGAACTTTATAGAACTCTGCAACAACATTTAATGTATTCTTTTTAGCTGCCACAGCACATGCTAATAGACCCTGATATGGCCACAGATAGCCTAATGGGTAATGGGGTGACCTGTGTTGAATCCACATCCATATCTATCAGAGCATGGGGCTCATCTCTCACAGACCTAATAATACCAGTATCTGGGGGGAATCCTCTGCATACAGATAGTGATGACAGTGAGGCTTCTAGACACCTAAAGCTGTATCGGCTATATCCAGGAATGCCAAAGTTCCAAAAGCTGGGCCTAAAATACTGTTTAAGAGATTCAACAAAATATTTTGCTGTGACTCTTATGTGGGTGATGTTAACAATATTTGTTGGTCTGATGTGATTAATAATTATTGATAAACATACACCTGTTAAGAAACTGACTGTTAGGACTGTTAAGGCTCCATGGATTGATGAGGAATTAAAAAATTGTATGGTTGAAAGAGATGGGGCAAAGGGAGTGGCTAATAAGTCTGCAAATTGAGAAATTATGTGAATAAACTCAACAAAAAGAAGAAGAAACTGTATTATGAAGCCAAGATCAATGATATAAAGAATGATGGAAAAAACGTTGAAGTACTTTAAATTCAATTATGGACACATTCAACTCCATCTTTCATCAAATCAGATGGCTTATTCATCACAAAACCATTTGATGTTGCCAATTATTTTAATGATTACTTTATTGGCAAAGTGGGCAAACTTAGGCAGAAAATGCCAACAACGAACAGTGAGCCACCACATTCATACATTAAAAAACAAATAATGAAAGAAAAGTATTGCAAGTTTGAATTTTGTAAAGTTAGTGTGGGAGAGGTGGAAAAATTATTGTTATCGATCAATAATGACAAACCTCCTGGCATTGACAACTTAGATGGAAAGCTACTGAGGATGGTAGCTGGCTCTATAGCCACTCCTATCGGTCATATCTTTAATCTGAGCCTAGAGGAAAGTCTTTGTCCTCAGGCCTGGACAGAAGCCAAAGACATTCCACTACCCAAGTGTGGCCTTTACTGGTTCTAACAGCAAACCTATACCCTTGCTGCCAGCTCTTGGCATACTGTTGGAAAAAAATTGTGTTTGACCAAATCTTAAACAAATTAACAACAGACTTTCAGCATTCTTATAGAGAAGGGCACTCAATATGTACTGCACAGCACAAATGACTGAGAATTGGTTGAAATAAATTGATAATAAGAAGATTGTGGGAGCTGTACTGTTAGATTTCAGTGCGGCCTTTGATATTATTGACCATAACCTGCTGTTGAAAAAACATGTGTTGTGGCTTTTCAACCTCTGCCATATTGTGGTTTCAGAGCTATCTATCTAACAGAACTCAAAGGGTTTTCTTTAATGGAAGCTTTTCTAATGTCAAATATGTAAAGTGTGGTATACCGCAGGGCAGCTCTCTAGGCCCTCTACTCTTTTCTATTTTTTACCAATGACCTGACACTGGCATTAAACACAAAGCATGTGGGACCATGTAATGCTGATGATTCAATCATTTCCGCATCAGGAACCACAGCTAATGAAGTCACTAAAACCCTTAACAAGGAGTTGCAGTCTATTTTGGAATGGGTGGCCAGTAATAAACAGGTCCTGAACATCTCTAAAAATAAGAGCATTGTATTTGGTACAAATCATTCCCTGAGTTCTAAACCTCAGCTGAATCTGGTAATGAATGGTGTGGCTGTTGAACAAGTTGAGGAGAATAAATTACATGGCGTTACCTTGGATTTGAAACTATCATGGTCAAAACATATAGATTCAATGGTTGTAAACATTGGGAGAGGTCTGTCCATAATAAAGAGATTATCTGCTTTTTTGACACCACACTCCACAAAGCAAGTTCTGCAGGCTCTAGTTTTGTCTTATCTTGATTATTGTCCAGTCATGTGGTCGAGTGTTGCAAGGGAAGACCAGATTGAGCTGCAGCTGGCCCAGAACAGAGCAGCACATATTGCTCTTCATTGTAATTAGAGGGCTGATATCAATACTATGCATGCCAGTCTCTATTGGCTAAGAGTTGAGGGGAGACTGACTGCATCACTTCTTTTTATAAGAAACATTAATTGGTTGAATATCCCCAATTGTTTTCATAGTCAACTTACACACAGTTCTGACACACACACTTACCCCACCAGACATGCCACCAGGGGTCTTTTCACATTTCCCAAATCCAGAACAAATTCAAGAAAGCATACAGTATTATATAGAGCAATTATGACATTCAACTCTGTTCCATCTCACATTGTTGAAATAAATAATAAATCTGGTTTCAACAAACAGATAAAGCAACACCTCACGGCACAACGTCTCTCCCCTATTTGACCTAGATAGTTTGGGTGTATGTATTGATATGTAGGCTACATGTGCCTTTAAAACATTTGTACATACAGTGCCTTGCGAAAGTATTCGGCCCCCTTGAACTTAGCAACCTTTTGCCACATTTCAGGCTTCAAACATAAAGATATAAAACTGTATTTTTTTTGTGAAGAATCAACAACAAGTGGGACACAATCATGAAGTGGGACGACATTTATTGGATATTTCAAACTTTTTTAACAAATCAAAAACTGAAAAATTGGGCGTGCAAAATTATTCAGCCCCCTTAAGTTAATACTTTGTAGCGCCACCTTTTGCTGCGATTACAGCTGTAAGTCGCTTGGGGTATGTCTCTTATCAGTTTTGCACATCGAGAGACTGACATTTTTTCCCATTCCTCCTTGCAAAAAAGCTCGAGCTCAGTGAGGTTGGATGGAGAGCATTTGTGAACAGCAGTTTTCAGTTCTTTCCACAGATTCTCGATTGGATTCAGGTCTGGACTTTGACTTGGCCATTCTAACACCTGGATATGTTTATTTTTGAACCATTCCATTGTAGATTTTGCTTTATGTTTTGGATCATTGTCTTGTTGGAAGACAAATCTCCGTCCCAGTCTCAGGTCTTTTGCAGACAACATCAGGTTTTCTTCCAGAATGGTCCTGTATTTGGCTCCATCCATCTTCCCATCAATTTTAACCACCTTCCTTGTCCCTGCTGAAGAAAAGCAGGCCCAAACCATGATGCTGCCACCACCATGTTTGACAGTGGGGATGGTGTGTTCAGCTGCGTTGCTTTTACGCCAAACATAACGTTTTGCATTGTTGCCAAAAAGTTCAATTTTGGTTTCATCTGACCAGAGCACCTTCTTTCACATGTTTGGTGTGTCTCCCAGGTGGCTTGTGGCAAACTTTAAACAACACTTTTTTATGGATATCTTTAAGAAATGGCTTTCTTCTTGCCACTCTTCCATAAAGGCCAGATTTGTGCAATATACGACTGATTGTTGTCCTATGGACAGAGTCTCCCACCTCAGCTGTAGATCTCTGCAGTTCATCCAGAGTGATCATGGGCCTCTTGGCTGCATCTCTGATCAGTCTTCTCCTTGTATGAGCTGAAAGTTTAGAGGGACGGCCAGGTCTTGGTAGATTTGCAGTGGTCTGATACTCCTTCCATTTCAATATTATCGCTTGCACAGTGCTCCTTGGGATGTTTAAAGCTTGGGAAATCTTTTTGTATCCAAATCCGGCTTTAAACTTCTTCACAACAGTATCTCGGACCTGCCTGGTGTGTTCCTTGTTCTTTATGATGCTCTCTGCGCTTTTGACGGACCTCTGAGACTATCACAGTGCAGGTGCATTTATACGGAGACTTGATTACACACAGGTGGATTGTATTTATCATCATTAGTCATTTAGGTCAACATTGGATCATTCAGAGATCCTCACTGAACTTCTGGAGAGAGTTTGCTGCACTGAAAGTAAAGGGGCTGAATAATTTTGCACGCCCAATTTTTCAGTTTTTGATTTGTTAAAAAAGTTTGAAATATCCAATAAATGTCGTTCCACTTCATGATTGTGTCCCACTTGTTGTTGATTCTTCACAAAAAAATACAGTTTTATATCTTTATGTTATGAAATGTGGCAAAAGGTCGCAAAGTTCAAGGGGGCCGAATACTTTCGCAAGGCACTGTAGTTCTGTCCTTGACCTGTTCTTGTCTATTAATGTTTTGTATTATGTCACGTTTCATGTTTTGTGTGGACCCCAGGAAGAGTAGCTGCTGCTTTTGCAACAGCTAATGGGAATCCTAATAAAATACCAAAATAACCACATACAGGCACACACACTGCCAATACACATGCACTATACTAACCAAAAATATTATCCATCTCTTACTTTGTGTTAAATGTGAGTTACTTTGTGCAAGATAGCTGTTACAGCATGTTCTCCACTCACTGACTATCATCTTCCAGTGGAGTAGGGGTTTCATGCAAGCCATTTATTAGTGATGGCCTGATTGAACATGTTGGAGCCAGGCAGCAAATAGTGTCTCACACTGGGGATGCTGAGGAGCTATAGAAACATCTGATGTGGCCTTGAGTGGAGGAGGCAGCCTCTCATATCCTCTTCCTGCATTGTCAGAACAACTACTGTGAGTGAGGGAGAAGTGACAGGTCAATGACTCACATGAGCAGAGTCAAAGGTTTTTTAGTGGGATTCCCACAAATGAGACTAAATTATCTGGATCAAGATTGTATGAAAACACTGAATACGCAATTGACCTCCAGAAACCCATCAGTCCACCTATGACATGTTGGTGATCACAGTCCACCAATGCAAACCAATAGATAATGGACCTCTCTGAATCACACCTCACAACCCAGGTCTGCTCTCCACTGCAATCAATGAGGGAAAAAACATAGACAACATGGATTTTAACTGGGCTTTTATCAAACCGGATGAGTGAATGTAATTCTAGTATTATTTATTTTTGCTGACCTTAGCAGATTTGTGTTAATATTAGCTGTCAGTTGTATGTTAAGGCCAGGCACCACAGGCTGAAATGATATGTTTGCATCTGCCTATCAATGTTGAGATTTGTTGGTATTTTGGTCCATTAATATTAGTACTTTCAAAAAGTAAACCTAAAGATGTCAAAATCTTGATGAAAATGTATATTTTCTTTAGTTTATCATACTACCGCCTGCAACATTTTATGATTTTTAACCACTTTAAAATGGACATACAGCCATCATTTCAAAGCTCACTACATTGAATTACACATCATTTAAAAGACAATTTCACAGAGAATGTAACAAACTGTTACATTGAAAAGATGGAGATTGGGTCTAAATAGATATTTGGCGTTTGCTAGTCTAAATTCAGTGTAGGCTACTTGTCTTTAACTGCCAGCCATTTCCCGAAAATAAGACTCTTCCCACATGACAACTAATTTTACTCAGATCCAGAAGCATATACATTCATCAAATTTTGTGTGGTTATCCTTAGATATATTCTCGAGACTTGTTGATATGTTATCCATGTTTTATTCTATGTTGTCCATTTTCTTTAGAAAAAGGTGGCAAAAAGTCCTTTTATGTACATGTCTTTAGTATTTTACAAATAGAAAGATGAAAAAATAATTTATCCACAATCTGCTCTTAAGTGTGTCTTAAAGAGCAACTCCGCCACTTTTCAACCTCATAATTATATTTCCAGTACTAAACCAGTGTCTACATGTGAAAACTGCACATTTTTCCACATTTTGTAAAAAGTTATATAACATTACAAAGTTATACCTGGTGACATTACCAAAGGTTAAAACATTTTAAAAACAGTGATTTTGTAACACTATGTAACACTACTGTACGCTCTCGTTGGTTGGCCCTCGCTTCATACTCGTCGCCAAACCCACTGGCTACAGGTTATCTACAAGTCTCTGCTAGGTAAAGCCTCGCCTTATCTCAGCTCACTGATCACCATAGCAGCACCCACTCGTAGCATGCGCTACAGCAGGTATATCTCACTGGTCACCCCCAAAGCTAATTTCTCCTTTGGTCGTCTTTCCTTCCAGTTCTCTGCTGCCCATGACTGGAACGAATTGCAAATATCTCTGAAGCTGGAGACTAACATCTCCCTCACTAGCTTTAAGCACCAGCTGTCAGAGTAGCTTACAGATCACTGCACCTGCACCTGTACATAGCCCATCTGTAAACAGCCCATCTATCTACCTACCTCATCCCCATACTGGTATCTATTTATTTATTTATTTTGCTCCTTTGCACCCCACTCCAGTGTTTAATTGCTATATTGTAATTACTTTGCAACCATGGCCTATTTATTTCCTTAACTTACCTCATTTGCACTCACTGTATATAGACTTTTTGTTTTCTTTTGATCTACTGTATTATTGACTGTATGTTTTGTTTATTCCATGTGTAACTCTGTGTTGTTGCATGTGTCGAATTGCTACGCTTTATCTTGGCCAGGTCGCAGTTGCAAATGAGAACTTGTTCTCAACTAGCCTACCTGGTTAAATAAAGGTGAAATAAATAAATAAAATAAAAAACGAGATTTGCGGTATTGTGGGGCGCAAGAAAATACTCTCCCTCTGTTCAGAGGGACGTTTAATCCTACCCTGTGATGTTACGCGACGTGAGGAAAACATTTAAATGTGTCAACCCTCGCAAGGCTGCAGGCCCAGACGGCATCCCCAGCCGCGCCCTCAGAACATGCGCAGACCAGCTGGCTGGTGTGTTTACGGACATATTCAATCAATCCCTATCCCAGTCTGTTGTTCCCACATGCTTCAAGAGGGCCACCATTGTTCCTGTTCCCAAGAAAGCTAAGGTAACTGAGCTAAACGACTACCGTCCTGTAGCACTCACTTCCGTCATCATGAAGTGCTTTGAGAGACTAGTCAAGGACCATATCACCACCCTACCTGACACCCTAGACCCACTCCAATTTGCTTACCGCCCAAATAGGTCCACAGACGATGCAATCTCAACCACACTGCACACTGCCCTAACCCATCTGGACAAGAGGAATACCTATGTGAGAATGCTGTTCATCGACTACAGCTCGGCATTTAACACCATAGTGCCCTCCAAGCTCGTCATCAAGCTCGAGACCCTGGGTCTCGACCCCGCCCTGTGCAACTGGGTACTGGACTTCCTGACGGGCCGCCCCCAGGTGGTGAGGGTAGGCAACAACATTTCCACCCCGCTGATCCTCAACACTGGAGCCCCACAAGGGTGCGTTCTGAGCCCTCTCCTGGACTCCCTGTTCATCCACGACTGCGTGGCCACGCACGCCTCCAACTCAATCATCAAGTTTGCGGACGACACAACAGTGGTAGGTTTGATTACCAACAACGACAAGACGGCCTACAGGGAGGAGGTGAGGGCCCTCGGAGTGTGGTGTCAGGAAAATAACCTCACACTCAACGTCAACAAAACTAAGGAGATGATTGTGGACTTCAGGAAACAGCAGAGGGAACACCCCCCTATCCACATCGATGGAACAGTAGTGGAGAGGGTAGTAAGTTTTAAGTTCCTCGGCGTACACATCACAGACAAACTGAATTGGTCCCCCCACACAGACAGCATCGTGAAGAAGGCGCAGCAGCGCCTCTTCAACCTCAGGAGGCTGAAGAAATGCGGCTTGTCACCAAAAGCACTCACAAACTTCGACAGATGCACAATCGAGAGCATCCTGTCGGGCTGTATCACCGCCTGGTACGGCAACTGCTCCGCCCACAACCGTAAGGCTCTCCAGAGGGTAGTGAGGTCTGCACAACGCATCACCGGGGGCAAACTACCTGCCCTCCAGGACACCTACACCACCCGATGTCACAGGAAGGCCATAAAGATCATCAAGGACTACAACCACCCGAGCCACTGCATGTTCACCCCGCTATCATCCAGAAGGCGAGGTCAGTACAGGTGCATCAAAGCTGGGACCGAGAGACTGAAAAACAGCTTCTATCTTAAGGCCATCAGACTGTTAAACAGCCGCCACGAACATTGAGTGGCTGCTGCTAACACATTGACTCAACTCCAGCCACTTTAATAATGGGAAATTATGTAAAATATATCACTAGCCACTTTAAACAATGCTACCTAATATAATGTTTACATACCCTACATTATTCATCTTTATGTAATACATGTATCACTAGCCACTTTAACTATGCCACTTGTTTACATACTCATCTCATATGTATATACTGCACTCAATACCATCTATTGTATCTTGCCTATGCCGCTCTGTACCATCACTCATTCATATATCTTTATGTACATATTGTTTATCCCTTTACACTTGTGTGTATGTATAAGGTAGTAGTTTTGGAATTGTTAGCTAGATTACTTGTTGGTTATTACTGCATTGTCGGAATTAGAAGCACAAGCATTTCGCTACACTCGCATTAACATCTGCTAACCATGTGTATGTGACAAATAAGATTTGATTTGATTTACAGACAACCTTTTTTTTTATGACCTTTCTTTTTAACCACAGATCATATAAACTCACCATTTTCAGATATTTAAACACTGGTCTGGTGCTGGAGATAATGAACATAAGGTTAAAAAGTGGCATAATTGGCCTTTAACAAAATTAAACCAAAGTATTAGGCTTTGTGATTTGTGATTTGTGATTAAGGCATAAGTGTCCCAAAAAATGTTTTTACAGGAAATGCAAATATGCACATATTTCATTAGTTATTAACTAATTTGCTAATTTGAATACAATATTTCAGGGAAAAAATATATTTGTATCTACATTCAACTGGTAAAAGTTGATTGTGATATGATTAAGGGGGACGGGGGACTTTTTGATAACCGTGTAAATCTCTCTCTAAATGACGTGCAGGACCATGCAGGGACTTGCAATCTTGCATGATGTCTACTTTGATACTAATTAACGTCATCTAACCTGAGAGTAAATAGAGCCGAATATATTGATAGAAGTCGCCTTGTCCTAGAGAGATTTACATGGTTATCAAAACGTCCTGATAGGTTTTGGGAGGGTATTATGATGCCTCCACTGTGGGGCCATATCTGCAACATACCAATTTTATGGAAACACATCTCTGGCGGTTAAAGGCGTTATTGTTTTTATGCGAATTTTGAAATTTGCATGAAAATATGTGGCCAATTGATGGAATCCTAGCTAATGTTTGTATGTTTTGACCCTCAAGTGATATGCCAAGATTATTTTACAGTTAATCTATCAGGTTTTTCACACTAGCTGGTTTTATATAAATATTATAATAAAAATGCTCTAAATATTACCAGATAAATGATATGAATGGGCTGCAATATTAAAGAAAATATATGTAACGCTGCATTAATGTGCTTGTCGGAACTAGGAGACTCGAAAATGTCCGACTAAATAACCAACCAGTTAGCACAAATCTCACATTTCCACGTTTCCTAGTACCGACTAGCACGTGAACGCGGCATAGTTCTTTGAGGAAAGTGAGCTGGGAACAGTAGAGACGTTAGTAACGTGGATAACGTTGATCCGAGCTCAGGTATCAATAGTTGATAAACAAAGAGTCAAACTTTACTCGGTACGGCTGTGCTGTGACTGGGCCAGAGATGGTAGGAGATAGTGATGGAGAAGAAAGTGAAGCAAGTATGGAGCATAGTGGTACAAATAAAGGGGAGAGTAAGAAAGATAAAAAACTGGAGAGAAAGGGAGTGGTGGTTTGAAGGGTAGCGAGAGGTCAATGGAGGCAGATATGAAGAAGAAAAGGAAGTTTGAGGAGAGCAACATAGTTGCTAACACCAACGGCAGTTCGGAGGTAGAGTGCCGAGGAAGGGCAAGATAAGTCGCGAGGGGAGTATAAAGTGATTCTGAAGTTTAGGGAGGAAGGGAAAGTTGGGGGGTTAGGTTGACGGCTGTTATAAATTGTTGATTGGGGAAGTTGTCAAGGCTAAAGTGTTAAGAGATGGGAGCTTGTTGGTGTTCTGTAAGGACATGGCGCAGAGGGAAAAATCTCTGAGTGAGCACATAGGTTAGTGTCGAGCAGCAGAGGTGATCAAGCAGGGAAGCAGTGGATTAAAGGGGTGATAACAGGAGTGCCTGTGAGTGTTAGCAAGTGACTACTTGAGACGAGGCGTTCTAGTAAATGTTCAAAGATGGCAAGCAACAAGGGATGGAGTTAGGGTAGATAGGCTCTCTATTATGTTACACTTCAAGGACCGGGTACTGCCAAATAAAGTAACCATAGGATATATGAGTTATTATATACTGGGTGGTTTGAGCCCTGATTGTTTATTGGCTGACAGCCGTTGTATATCAGACTGTATACCACAGGTACAACAACACCTTTCTTTTAACTGCTCTAATTACATTGGTAACGAGTTTCTAATCGCAATAAGGCACCTATGGGAGGTTCGAGATCTTAGTTATAGTGGTAGTACTACAATGGAATGCTCAAACCCTGTTGGCTAATGAGCAGGAGTTCATGCAGTTCATTGTGGATATGCCAGATAAGCCTGATGTGATTTGGCTCAAACCGACTGTGAAGTTTATCATACATGCAGTGGTTCGTTGGGACAGAGATGTAGGCCACCTTCATAAAGCAAGGACGTACTTATAGGATGCTAGGCAAAGGTATTGAACAGGATGAATGTGTGGTTGAGAGGAGGGGTGCTAGTGGTAGTGAACTACTATAATCCTTGTCAGATATTGGACCTGGAAGTGCTGGAGATGGTGGAGTGCTAGGATAGAGGTTAAGTGGTGTGGCCATTTTAATGCCCAGAACATGCTCGGGGGGTGCAAGTGATGGGAAATCTTACAGAAGATCTGGTGTGCCTGAATGAAGGCTGAGGGACCAGGATTGGTGTAGCCACAGGGAAAGAGACTGCCTTGGACCTCACTCTGGTATCTAGGTTTGGAAGGGCAAAGTGGGATCAGTTTCAGGAGCTGAGTGAGCAGGTGATGGCTCGGGTGGATATAAAGGGAATGTGGATAGTATGAATAGCTTTAGTGGGGGCAGCTACTGAGGCTATACCTTAGAGTTCAGGGAGGAGGAGGAGGAACGCAGTCCCGTGGATGAGTGAGGGGCAATGGTGAGGAATAGGAACAGGGCATTTAGAATACTGAAAACTTCCAACATCTGATTCAGTATCAGCAGGCCCTGGTGAGGAGAACTATCCGTCAGGCATTGAGGTCATGTTGGCGTCGGTTCTGTGACACCATTGGAAGAGCGACACCTGTTTGAAAAGCGGGAGGGATGATTAAGAGGATGAGTGGCTTCTGAAGGGAGTGGGATTATCCAGTGTTGACGAGAAGGAAAGGATGTGGAAGTAACAGATGAAGGCAGAGATGATGGACAAAGCGTTTGTCCAAGTGCATAACTCTGCAAATTTGTCAGGAGGGGGAGAGAGAGAACGAGAGAGGAGCATCCTGGAGTGTTGGATAGGACGGGGGTTGTAAATGATGCATTGAATGCACCATTTACCATGGCAGAGATGAAAAGGGCAACAGGGCAACAGGTAAGGCTGGGTTAACTTCACCTGGGAAAGATGAGGTGTGCTATGTTATGTTGGCCCATCTTAGTGATAAGGTATTAGTGTTGTACAACAGAGTGTGGGAGGAGGGGAAACTACCAGGCAGCTGGGAGGAGGCAGTAGTGGTATCAATCCGGAAGCCAGGGAAGGACCCAACGAGGCCAACAAGCTATCGGCCAATAGCTTTAACATCACATGTATGTAAGATTATGGAACGTATGATTACGGAGAGGCTAACTTACTTCCTGGAGAGCAGGGAGCTAGTATTGTCACATCAGAGTGGGTTCAGGAAGGGGAGGGGAACTATGGACCCAGTGCTCTGCTTAGAAGCAGAGGTCAGGAAGGCTCAGTGAACAAGGAGACTGTTGTAGCTGTCGTTTTTGATGTGGAGATGAGGGGTTGTTAATAAAGCTTGATATTATGGAGGCAGGAGGAAGAACGTACAAATGGATAAATTATTTCCTGTTTGGAAGGTCTATCCAGGTGAGGGTGGGGACGTTTCTATCAGACAGCTACCTGGTGGATAACGGTACACAGCAGGGTAGCGTGATTAGTCCTCTGTTCTCAATCATGATCAATGATGTTTACTCTCAGGTACGGCTGGATATTGGCAGGAGCAGTGAAGTAGAGATACTAAGGGCAGGCATTTATTTCAAGTATCAGAGGGAAAGAGAGAGGCTGAGATCCAGTATGAGGGAGAAGGGGATACAGAAAAGTATATTGAGTAGAACGTCATTAGATATAGTCTCATATGTAATATTTTTCTAAGAGCAACGGGGCTGGCAGGTAGGATTTACTTTCTCTTGGTCTCTGGCCCCCACTCCAGTACAGTAGGTGGTGGTAAGACACAATAACATTGGATGCCAACCGCTGATAAACCCCACCGAAGAAGATCAGTTTGTCAGAAGTTACTACAACCACAAAGTCGCAATTGGCTATCACAAAACTTGTCTTGATTTAAGGTTAGGCATAATGTTAGCAGGGTGGTTAGGGTTCAAATACGATTTTTTTTCAGATATATTTTTGAAATAGGCTAGTGAGGACCGAAAGATCGGGAAGAAAAATGGATTTCCGGAGTCTCTCCAACCAATAAGCGCATTCCACATGCGGACACCGAGCGCAGCATTCAGAGCATGCGAAAGGGTAGTGAACAAATGCGATTGGTGCTGATGGGGAAAGCTGTGAATCCGCGGCAGCACAACAAGAACAAATAGACAGCGGACATCCACGAAGGCTGTACTTGTCAGACCTACCGCGTAACCATCTGCATTATCCAACTACAGAGACGCATTTTTTTAGTTATTGCCCCCTTCAAAAAATGAAATAGTTTTGATAGTGGTATGAATTATCCGTATTTCATGGTTGTCTGGAACATTGTAGCCAACCGGCGAATTTGACGGGGGAAGGCATCGGTCTCCTAACAAGTGTGAGGACTAACAGCCACCATTTTCATTGCGCGTCAGGTTATTTAGTGTTTGGGAAATCAAATACATTTCAAGATATTCGTATGAATTTTTGGCAGCGTGAGTTTGGGGAAGACACAAAATAAGTGCGTAATCAGTGGGGTTGTCGAGGTTTCAGCTAACGTTAGCGAGCTAGTGTGTGACCTCGCACAGATACTCACCATGGAGAACGCTCACACAAAGACAGTGGAGGAAGTTTACAGCCATTTCAACGTGAACGAAAGCACAGGTCTAGGTTTAGACCAGGTGAAGAGGCAGCGGGAAAAATGGGGACCTAACGGTGAGTAACATGTTGCTGAAATGTGATATCTCTTCCCTGGCCACACGGTGTACGGCCTGCTAAACTGTCGCTACGCCGCTGGCATTCTTCAGCAACCGGCTTGTTTGAACGAATTGCTGACGTCACGAACATGTACAGTCTCGTGTGTTGAAACAATTTCAGTGAACGAGTTAAAGCAAAATGCTGTACATTTAAAGTGGTCAGCCTGTTCGAAAACGATGTTCAGTATGTCTTATGTTTGTCTTCCAGTCCACGTCAATTTAGATGTATTTTCCCCTTTGAAACTCTTATTCGTAATCGGATAACTTATTTTCGGTTGCCTGTTGTCCTCTATTTCCGGTGTGGTATCCTTTGGATGAATCGCAGAATTGCCTGCTGAGGAGGGTAAGTAAATCGTTCTATTTTTTTAATTTTTTAAAACTTTTTATAGGTATCCAATTATTTGGATGCAATCAAACCCTCTTCTTTTCTTAGGAAAGTCTTTATGGGAGCTGGTAGCTGAACAGTTTGGAGATCTACTTGTGAGGATTCTTCTTCTTGCGGCCTGCATATCCTTTGTAAGTATATAATTACTTTATTGAAATGAGGATGATGGTATGCTTCATATGTCCAGAATAAGTGTATGAGCATAATTGTTGGGGAACACACAAATCCCCTCTAGGGCAGATGGCACTGAAGAGTGTTTTCTTAAGAAATTGCAAAATCCCGTGCCTCCATTAGGCCTTGTACCCACAGCTCCAGCCTCGTGTCGGTTTTGTATGGCATCTGACTGTCTATCCCGGTGAAAATGTGATGTTAAACTGGCATTCATCCAATAATTTAGGGATAATTGGTTGCTGCACCTACTTGTAATGTCATTACATCCTAGTCTGCTATGTTTAGAACATCATTGATGGAGATTGAGTTTCTAGTTGTTAGTGAGTCACTGGTCGTCAGCCATTTTCTTGCACCTGTTTGGAGCCTCCTTTTCCTGCTGTTGCCCAATTATGCCTAATTTACTCCTTTTAGGCCCCATCATATCCCTTCTATTGAAGTCCTTCAGGGGAAGCAGTTGATCTGGACATAAACAATGTTTGGTTTATGTCACAAGTGGCCTCACTAGTGGTGATCCTGGTGAGTGCCAAGTTCACCTCTCTGTGACCCCATTTCCCTTCCTGTTGGCTCGTATTCAACGCCACATCACTGTAGATATCACCAGCAGCGGGGACAGTCACACACAGTGATGTTCAGGAATCTGGCCTGTAAATCACATCCAGCAGTGGCCGGGTCTCTCTCTCACACACATGTTCATATTTTTCATTGGCATTTGTTGCGAAAGGCTGTACCTCTAACTGGGTGAAGAGGAGAATCCTAGTATATGACATTTCTAGTTTTGGCCTAGATTCTGATTGAGGAGACAACTTACTTCTTAACCTGTTGTTCTGAAATAGTCTTTGAGCAACAATAGACCCATTCACTGGATAAGATTTGATGATTATGGGACTGATTCTGTCATTACGCTGAACACATTTACAAATACATGGTAGTGAGAGGCTTTCAATCCTCTATTCATTGCGCAAATGAATCATATTATCTATTCATTGCGCAAATGAGTCATATTATTGACTGTTAACGCCAGAGAGCTTGACAAGGATAATTAGGTGGGCTCTGAGTAGAGGTCGACCGATTATGATTTTTCAACACCGATTATTGGAGGACCCAAAAAAGCGGATACCAATTAATCGGTCAATTTTTATTTATTTGTAATAATGACAATTACAACAATATTGAATGAACACTTATTATAACTTAATACATCAATAAAATCAATTTAGCCTCAAATAAATAATGAAACGTTCAATTTGGTTTAAATAATGCAGAAACAAAGTGTTGAAGAAAGTAAAAGTGCAATATGTGCCATGTAAGAAAGCTTACGTTTAAGTTCCTTGCTCAGGACATGAGAACATATGAAAGCTGGTGGTTCCTTTTAACATGAGTCTTCAATATTCCCAGGTAAGAAGTTTTAGGTTGTAGTTATTATAGGACTGTTTCTCGCTATACGATTTTGTATTTCATATACCTTTGACTATTGGATGTTCTTATAGGCACTTTACTATTGCCAGTGTAACAGTATAGCTTCCATCCCTCTCCTCGTCCCTACCTGGGCTCGAACCAGGAACCAGGAACCAGGAACACATCGACAACAGCCAAATCAAATTTTATTTGTCACATACACATGGTTAGCAGATGTTAATGCGAGTGTAGCGAAATGCTTGTGCTTCTAGTTCCGACAATGCAGTAATAACCAACGAGTAATCTAGCTAATGATGCCATCCAGCCATCCTTGAAGCAGCGTTACCCATGCAGAGCAAGGGGAACAACCACTCCAAGCGAGTGAAGTTTGAAACGCCATTAGCTCGCACCCCGCTAACTAACTAGCCATTTCACATCGGTTACACAAGCCTCATCTCGGGGTTGATAGGCTTGAAGTCATAAACAGCTGCTGGCAAATGCACGAAAGTGCCGTTTGAATGAATGCTTACGAGCCTGCTGGTGCCTACCATCGCTCAGTCGCTCAGTCAGACTGCTCTATCAAATCATAGACTCCTTCATAGACTTAATTATAACATAATATAACATAATAACACACATACGAGCCTTAGGTCATTAATATGGTAGAATCCGGAAACTATCATCTTGAAAACAAGACGTTTATTCTTTCAGTGAAATACGGAACCGTTCTGTATTTTATCTAACGGGTGGCATCCATAAGTCTAAATATTGCTGTTACATTGCACAACCTTCACTGTTATGTCATAATTACGTACAATTCTGGCAAATTAGGCGGCCCAAACTGTTACATATACACTGACTCTGCGTGCAATGAACGCAAGAGAAGTGACACAATTTCACCTGGTTAATATTGCCTGCTAACTTGGATTTCTTTTTGCTAAATATGCAGGTTTAAAAATATATACTTCTGTGTATTGATTTTAAGAAAGGCATTGATGTTCATGGTTAGGTACACATTGGAGCAACGATACGCACCCCATCGATTATATGCAACGCAGGACACGCTAGATAAACTAGTAATATCATCAACCTTGTGTAGTTAACTAGTGATTATGATTGATTGTTTTTTATAAGATAAGTTTAAGGCTGGCTAGCAAATTACCTTGGCTTACTGCATTCGCTTAACAGGCAGTCTCCTCGTGGAGTGCAATGAGGCAGGTGGTTAGAGCGTTGGACTAGTTAACTGTAAGCTTGCAAGATTGAATCCCTGTGCTGACAAGGTCAAATCTGTCGTTCTGTCCCTGAACAAGGCAGTTAACCCACCGTTCCTAGGCCGTCATTGAAAATAAGAATGCGTTCTTAACTGACTTGCCTAGTTAAATAAAGGTGTATAAAAACATTTTTACGGCCAAATCTGTGTCCAAAAATACCCAAATTAATTGATCGACCTCTAGCTCTGAGTTAATGATGCTGAGGCCTCTGTAGTGTACTCCACTGCCTGAGCGCAGAGCCTATCTCCCTGTTCATGATTGACTGTCGGAGACATCAAAATAAATATGATTTTTTTATTTTATTTTTTACCTCTTCATTCAAAGAAGTGGTCATTCCATAGCATACAAGTTCAAGCTTGGCCTTTATGAGCACTGTTGTGTGGGAAGCTACCGCTCCAGCCCTAGTGTAGCCTAGTTTGAGATTTCTAGGAACATTTTCAGTAATTTCTACCGTTGTTCCCTCTATCTCCAAGTCATTTCTATGAGGTAAAGTGGTTGGGCCTCAGCAGATGAAATTGCTTATTTTCTGTTATGTAATGTGGTTATTCAAACCACTGGTTTAAACCCATGCATCCTATTTCAGTGGCTGAGAAGGACTTAATGGAAATGAACACCACTTTAAAGAGCAGTCACTCACTGTTGAGAGGACAAAATGCATTGCTAGAGACTGGATGCCTGAACAGGGTAGAGTTGTGTGGTGCTTTGAATGTGAACTACAGGTATTAGAAATGGCATGTTCATGATTAGATTTGATTGATGTAGCTGAAAGTCCTGCAGCTGACATAACAATTAGGTGTTTGATGGGCTTGTGCTGACAATCACACTTTCAGCCCTGACGAGCATTGTCACTCTCCAACTGCTACTTTTCACCCAAATTGAATTACTTACTGTTACCAAGTGATTGCCTTTGCTCTGGTTTTGCAATAGTGCTCCAGGCTCTGTTATCTTGACCCTTGCCTCTGGCTCGCCTCATCTCCGACACACCCTAAAGCTGGTATAACTGAGACATTGATATCTGCAACTGCAGGGCATAGAATGAATGTGTTTTTTATTGTATTGCTGTCTGACTTGTCTGCCTGTTTCAGGTGCTGGCCTGGTTTGAGGAGGGAGAGGAGACTATCACAGCCTTCGTGGAGCCTTTTGTAATTTTGCTGATTCTGATAGCAAATGCCATTGTGGGTGTCTGGCAGGTAAGCAAGATCTTTTTTACAACCTTTTTCTTTTAATATGGTGAACTTGGTTATTTTTTTGGTTTGATAGACTGTCCCACCCTAAGAGGAATATAATTAATAGTAGGCCTAGCTTATGATAGGATCAGGCCATATCTACAGATAACCGATTGCCTCACTCACTATAAATTGAGGGAATTGATTGTGTGTATGTGGAAGAAGCTGAAATTTATGTACAAATTGTAGCAAAGCTGTTTTTCCTCTGGCTGGTTTAATGAGTTTCAAGGTCACTCCAGTTAGTAACAACCATTAGTTGCCTGTGATTGGTCACTGAGCTGGTTCCCCTGATGGCAGGGATTGGATCCCAGGAAGAGGGTTTGGAGGGATCCCTGTGGCCATCCTCCTGCCAGTTAAACGCCTGCCTGCCCAAACCAATCCGCCGAACCACAGGGAGAGAAAATGCCATGAATATAAAATAGAACCAAGCTTAGTGGCACCAGAGGCTATTCTTCTCAGTCCTTTATGGTACAGGAGAATGAACATATACACTGGGCATATAGCTAGGCCTATACATTGCCTTCGGAAAGTATTCAGACCCCTTGACTTTCCACATTTTGTTACGTTACAGCCTTATTCAAAAATGTATTACAATTTTTTTTATCATCAATCTACACACTACCCCATAATGACAAGGCAACATTGTTAAAAATAATAAATGTACATTTTACATAAGTAATCAGACCCTTTATTCAGTACTTTGTTGAAGCACCGTTGGCAGCAATTACAGCATCGAGTCTTCTTGGGTATGATGCTACAAGCTTGGCACATGTATTTGTGGAGTTTCTCCACTTCCTCTCTGCAGATCCTCACTAGATCTGTCATGTTGGATGGGTAGAGTTGCTGCACAGCTATTTTCAGGTCTCCAGAGATGTTTGATCGAGTTAAAGTCCGGGCTCTGGCTGGGACACTCAAGGAATATTCAAAGACTTGTCCCGAAGCCACTCCTGCATTGTCTTGGCTGTGTGCTTAGGGTTGTTGGAAGGTGAACCTTCAACCCAGTTTGAGGTCCTGAGCGCTCTGGAGCAGGTTTTAATCAATGATCTCTCTACTTTTCGTTCATCTTTCCCTTGATCCTGACTAGTCTCCCAGTCCTGCCAAATAGATAAACCTGGGTTTCATTGGACCAGAGAATCTTGTTTCTCATGGTTTGAGAGTCCTTTAGGTGCCTTTTGGCAAACTACAAGTGGGCTGTGGTGGCTTCCATCTGGTCACTACCGTAAAGGCCTGATTGGTGGAGTGCTACAGAGATGGTTGTCCTTCTGGAAGGTTCTCCCATCTCCACAGACGAGTTCTGGAACTTTGTCAGAGTGACCATCGGGTTCTTGGTCACCTCCTTGACTAAGGCCCTTCTCCCCCAATTGCTCAGTTTGGCCGGGCGGCTAACTCTAGGAAGAGTCTTGGTTGATCCAAACTTCTTCCATTTAAGAATGATAGAGGCCACTGTGTTCTTGGGGACCTTCAATGCTGCAGACATCAACACAATCCTGTCTCGACGCTCGAAGGACAATTCCTTCGACCTCATGGCATGGTTTTTGCCCTGACATCCACTGTCAACTGTGTGCCTTTCAAATCATGTCCAATCAATTTAATTTACCACAGGTGGACTCCAATCAAGTTGTAGAAACATCTCAAGGAGGATCAATGGAAACAGGATGCACCTGTGCTCAATTTCTCATAGCTAAGGGTTTGAAAACTGTTTTTACTTTAATACATTTGCAAAAATTCTAAACTGTTTTTACTTTGTTATAATGGGGTATTTTGTGTAGATTGCTGAGGATTTTTTTTTTTTTTTAGAATAAGGCTAAGTATCAAAATGTGAGGAAGGGGTCTGAATCATTTCTGAATGCACTGTATGCATCTATCTACACACAATACCCCATGATGACAAAGCGAAAAATAGATTTAGACATTTTAGCAAATGTATTAAAATAAAGACCCCTTATTTACATATGTATTCAGACCTGTTGCTACTGTATGAGACTAGAAATTGAGCTCTGGTGTATCCTGTTTCCATTGATCCTCCTTGAGATGTTTCTACAACTTGATTGGAGTCTAATTCCATATTAATGCCCATGATTTTTGAATGAGACGTTCGACGAGCAGGTGTCCACATACTTTTGGTCATGTGTGTGTGTGTGTGTGAATACAGCATGTTACTTTGATCTGTGGTTAAAAAATAAATAAAAAAAATGAAGATTATTTATAATCAAACTCAGCAAAAAAAGAAACGTCCTCTCACTATCAACTGCGCTTATTTTCAGCAAACTTAACATGTGTAAATATTTGTATGAACATAACAAGATTCAACAACTGAAACTGAACAATTCTACAGACATGTGACTAACAGAAATGGAGTAATGTGTCCCTGAACAAAGGGGGAGTCAAAATCAAAAGTAACAGTAAGTATCTGGTGTGGCCACCAGCTGCATTAAGCACTGCAGTGCATCTGAACTGCACCAGATTTGCCACTTCCTGCTGTGAGATATTACCCTACTCTTCCATCAAGGCACCTGCAAGTTCAGACATTTCTGGGGGATTGGCCCTAGCCCTCACCCTCCGATCCAACAGGTGCCAGACGTGCTCAATGGGATTGAGATCCGGGTTCTTCGCTGGCCATGGCAGAACACTGACATTCCTGTCTTGCAGAAAATCACGCACAGAACGAGCAGTATGGCTGGTGGCATTGTCATGCTGGAGTGTCATGTCAGGAGATGAGCCTGCGGGTAGGGTACCACATGAGGGAGGAGGAGGTCTTCCCTGTAACCCACATCGTTGAGATTGCCTGCAATGACAAAAAGCTCAGTCCGATGATGCTGTGACACACCGCCCCTCCACCTCCAAATCGATCCTGCTTCAGAGTACATGCCTCGGTGTAATGCTCATTCCTTCGACGATAAACGCGAATCCCACCATCACCCCTGGTGAGACAAAACAGCGACTTGTCAGTGAAGAGCACTTTTAGCCAGTCCTGTGTGGTCCAGCGACGGTGGGTTTGTGCCCATAGGAGACGTTGTTGCCGGTGATGTCTGGTGAGGGCTACAACAGGCCTACAAGCCCCCAGTCCAGCCTCTCACAGCCTATTGTGGACAGTCTGAGCACTGATGGAGGGACTGTGCGTTCCTGGTGTAACTTGGGCAGTTGTTGTTGCCATCCTGTACCTGTCCTGCAGGTGTGATGTTTGGATGTACCGATCCTGTGCAGGTGTTGATCCACGTTGTCTGCCACTGCGAGGATGATCAGCTGTCCGTCTGGTCTCCCTGTAGCGCCGTCTTAGGCGTCTCACAGTACGGACATTGCAATTTATTGCCCTGGCCATATCTGCAGTTCTCATGCCTCCTTGCAGCATGCCTAAGGCAGGTGAGCAGGTACCCTGGGCATCTTTATTTCAGTAGAAAGGTATTTTTAGTGTCCTAAGTTTTCATAACTTTGACCTTAATTGCCACCGTCTGTAAGCTGTTAGTGTCTTAACGTTCATCCCACAGGTGCATGTTCATAAATTGTTCATGGTTCATTGAACAAGCATGGGAAACAGTGTTTAAACCCTTTACAATGAAGATCTGTGAAGTTATTTGGATTTTTACACATTTTCTTTGAAAGACAGGGTCCTGAAAAAGAGCTGTTTCTCTGACTTTGCTGATAAGTATATCTTTCCTCAATAAAGATCTTACGACTGATGTGATTGTCCCACCTAGCTAGCTTAAAGTGAATGTTCTAGACCACACAGTTTAACTGAGAGGGACAGAATGTTGGAAAGCATTTCACGAGCCACACACTGTACTGAGCGGCAGAGGTGTGTTCAGTGGCAGTGTGAACTGTGCAGCCGATTGTTCACAAATGAGAGCCGAGAAGGGGCTTGGTGTGAATTACAATGAGTCTTTTTGAAGTGTGGGTAATCTCATTTACATCCTGCACATAAAGAAAAATACTTGGCACTCAATTAGAGGTTTGTCCAAGCCACAGTATCCAGGGTGTATTCTGAATTGAATGACTCACCACAGGGTTCTATGGCTAGAGACAGATTTCATTCTCTTGGTTGAGGAATATAGTCTACAGTTTGGCAGGTTGCAAAAGCCATTTGGCAAGAAAGACTTCTGTACTAAACTCGAGTAGTCAATGACACCACTGACCAAAAATATTTAACTAGCTAAACAGACAGACTGTATGGACCTGCTTTAATGGGATTCCTTCCAGCTGTGGGTGGACATTTGCTCAACAGGACACTCTTTCTAGTTGTCTTATCACCACTAAATCTTGTTGCCATGCGCACAGCGGGTGCTAGGAGTCCCTGTGCCTATCAAGCAGCGATCCGCTCTTGCCTCTGCTCCCACTCGGATTGAAAAAGAAAGCAAAGGTAATTAGGTTGTGTGCCTCCAAGCCTGCTCCTGCTTCCAAGGTGCACACAGCCAAATCAATAATCCATCCGGTCCATGACTGGCCACTTGACCGCCTTGGGCTTTGCCAGAAGTCTAGGGGAAACGACAAGCAGAGAGACATACCCGTACAACGATACAGGTAGTGTCAGTGAGACTTTTTTTTTTTTACCCCTAAAAGGACCCAAGACTGAGGAGGGAAAACTTGGCATGTGGGTGGAAAGGGGGGTGGGGGGGCATGGAGTTTCAGGCCAGTCAGGGTAATGAATGGAGACTAAAATAAAACTAAGGAGGAGAAAGTGGGACGAGGGTTTCTGCATTAGTGAGAAACGAAGGCAGGAAGGGAAAATAGGACCTCTTTTCTCTCTGCTCCTGACCTGGGGATTCCAGTGGGATGTTTGCGCTATCTTTAGCCTGAATGGGGAGTTATCTAGTTAGATCTGGTGTTTTACAATGACAACTCAATACAGGCTACTCCTTTCTCATAACCAAAGTTTTACTATCCAACTCCATTCCCCTCGGGAATGACACCTGGGGAGCTAAAGTAAAACTTCTCTTGCATCTTGACTGGAGTCACACATCTGTTGGTTTCCAGTGTTTTTTTTCTGACTTGGTTTTAAGTGAAACAAGCATGTTTGAACAGCTGAGGCTAAAAAACCTTGGTTTGCGACTTATAAAGCGTCAAAGCTCATGAGACCTGATTCATCCCGTTGCGACAGAGTACTCCAGCGTTGCACACATTGATGACGAATAGTCCTGCTAGAGTAAAGGAACTAATCTAAATGTCCCGTAGCAAAAAAAGGGATGGAATGACGAGGCTGAATTCATTGGGTTTATGTCTGACCTTTTCATGTGAGGATCCCACTGTACTACTGAGTAGTGTATGGGTTACTTGCCTTACTCTACCATTGTGATAGCCCCATGAGCAGTAGAGAGAATAACTAGAGTGAAGTCTAGCTTTCTTGACTCAATCTAGCAAAACCATGTTCTGTAGAACTGCACACACTGTGCTCCAGGGGAGGACTATGCAGTTAATTACTTTTCCACTTTATGCAGTGAGTAGGCAAGAAGAATGGCTATGTGGATCATTAATCTTTAATTAAGTTGATCAATCAAACGGTATAAGAGATGTATAGGCTAATCACATTGTGTATTTTCCCTTGAGCAAAAGTTAATCTACTTTGCTGGCAACACCATTACACAGCCATGATTCAACCAACTGACTAACTTATAAACGTAATGACTAGGGCTTTAAATTAGGATTTGTGCTTTCAGGAAATATTCAGATCCCTTGGCTTTTTCCACATTTTTACATTACAGCCTGATTGTAAAAATGCTGATTTAAAAAATAAAGTTGCATTTAAAAAAAATAATAATTTAAAATCCGATCTACACAACCCCATAATGACCAAGTGACAACAGGTTTAGATTTTTTTGCATTTTTTTAATAACTTTATTTACACAAGTATTCAGACCATGTGCTAGGAGACTCAATTGAGTTCAGGTGTATCCTGTTGCCATTGATCATCCTTGATGTATCTAAAATTTGGAGTCCACTTGTGCTAAATTCAATTGATTGGATATGATTTGGAAAGGCACATACCTGTCTATATAAGGTCCCACAGTTGACAGTGAATGTCAGAGCAAAACCAAGCCATGAGGTCAAAGGAATTATCCGTAGTTCCAAGACAGGATTGTGTTGAGTTAGATTTGCAGAAGGCTACGAAAACATTTGTGGGAGACTAGTCAGGGTTGGGGCAAAGATGAACAGAGCTAAGTACAGAGAGATTCTTGATGAAAACCTGCTCAGGACCTCAGACTGAGGGCGAAGGTTCACCTTCCAACAGGACAACAACCCTAAGCACACAGCCAAGACAATGCAGGAGTGGCTTCGGGACAAGTCTCTGAATATTCCTTGAGTGGCCCAGCCAGAGCCCGGACTTTAACTCGATCGAACATCTCTGGAGAGACCTGAAAATAGCTGTGCCTTGTGAAAGGCTACCCAAAATGTTTGACCCAAGTTAAACAATTTAAAGACGCTACCAAATACTAATTGAGTGTGTGTAAACTTCTGACCCACTGGGAATGTGATGAAAGAAATAAAAGCTGAAATCATTTTCTCTATTTTTCATGATATTTCACATTCTTGAAATAAAGTGGTGATCCTAACTGACCTAAAAATTAAATTTTTACTAGGATTTAATGTCGGGAGTTGTGAAACTGAGTTTAAATGTATTTGGTTAAGGTGTATGTAAACTTCCGACTTCAACTGTAAATGTGATATTTCTTTTTTTTAAATATACGTTTGCAAACCTTTCTAAACCTGTTTTTGCTTTGTCATTATGGGGTTTTGTGTATAGATTGATGGGTGGGGGAGGAAACAATTTAATACATTTTAGAATAAGGCTGTAACGTACCAATGTGAAATCAAGTTGTCTCAATTCTATCCGACTGCATATTATATCACTACTGCTGTATCATCAAATTAATTATCTAAGTGAGTCTCAGAAATAAATTAATGTTATCTGATGTTAGCAGTTTATGGATTTCATGAACCTACTTTTATTCTTATGGGCTATTTTCAGTACTTTCCTGGGTATCTTATCAGAGAGCGACATAATATTGAAACGAGCAAACAAAGCAAGAGGGGAAAAAATAAACATTCAGCAGTCCCTTAATCAGTTGGTGTGTGTTCTCCGATTTATGACCAGGCCCCAAAAAATTACCAGAGCGATGGGTATGTTTTATAGCCGCGGATATGCGCCCGTTCTTGGTGGTTGAGAATGGGGTTTTTCGGCACCTCGAAAGTGCCCGAGCAACATTACAAATTTCGCCCTCTTGCACCCATTTCAGCAAAAGGGTATTTATTACCTGCTCTATATAATCAAGCTAAATCTGAAGTCAATGAATTGGCCAATGCACTGTGTGTTGCTCTTACTTCAGATGGATGGACTTTCAGTGCTACAGAGAGCTACTTAGTGATAGCCCATCACATTACCCCAGAATGGGACATGAGAAGTACAATGCTACTGATGCCCCCTTTATGAAAGTCACACGTGCCATTTTTTTTCTCTTTGTAAGAAATTGTAGCATAGGCCTATGCAATGTTTACATTGATTTTACACGCATATTGCTCTTTATTTTTGTGTTGCTTGATAGTGTTTTAATTTTAGAGAAGACTAAGTGGTTCACTGTGGTTTACGTGTGTTTTACCTCTGCGGAATCCCCTGGGGCTGTTGTCTCTGGTCCCTAACTCCTCGATCATCTGTCGGGCCTTCTGCTGCACCTCACTGCTCCCAAAGACTTACACCTCACCTCGTAGTCCCTCTTGTTGATCTACAACACGCACACAGGGAGGTTACCTCTACGGGGGGGGGGGGGGGGGGGGTTTGATTAGGTGTAGTGTTGAAAATGCATTTTTTTTTTTTAATATGCTAACATGCTGCTACTAAGCAAATGCAATGTCTAACGTTAAGTTCATTTACTATAGCATGCCATATTCAGTTAAATTAGGCTAGCGATGGCAGTTGTGGAGACCGGCACTTATGGTAGTTGGGACATAAACTATATGCTCTGTTGAAGTTTGTAAGAGGAGCCGTTATCTGTCAGGTTGTTTGCCATTGTATAAGCAAACAAAGCTTGTCTGGGGACGTTGGAGGTTATGGTGACGAACATGTTCAGAATACCTTAGGAATTCTTCTCAGTCTTTGACCAAACTACTTCAATACAGGCTCCTTAGACCAATCAATGCCCACAACGGTTATCACGGCAACTGTTAACAACCTACAACACTTTCCCTGCAGCCTGTATTTTTAATGGAGATGTTGTCCGTGTTCCCATCCAATGAGGCCAGCGGGTGTGCCCTGTCCAGAGTGCTGCCAGGCTGGCTGCTTGTGACGGTACCTCTGGGATTAATCCCACAGGGAGGGAAATGTCAGCAGATCGCTGGTAGTTGATTGGGGGTTGGCGAGACGGAGGGTTTAATTGTGGTACATTGTGCTCCAGTCCTCAGCTATATCTGATGGCATACTGACTGTGACGTTAAACATACAAGATGTTAAAAAAAAGTCCATTGAATTCCCAGGGTTGACTGAGCCAGGAATGTATTGTTTCCTTAAATCTGAAATTGAGCCCTTTTTTTAAGTGTAATGGCCGTATTTTCATTTGATCCTATTGTTTGTTTTTTCTTTGGCGTGCGATGAGATCAACAGATCAGCGTTGTAAAAACGGTGATATTTCTGGCTATTACAATGTCCAATGATTTGTTGTTGGATACACTTCTCGTTGGGTTTGCTTCCTTTCCCAGCTTAAGGGTCACTGGTCAAGTGATCGTTCTCATTCTTTAACCATCTCTAAATGCTCTTTGTGTGGGATCTGGTCGTCAACCCACGTGAAGCTTAAATTTATCTCTGAAAAATATTGATTTAATCTGATTGCTTTTGTCTTACAGGAGCGAAATGCAGAGAATGCCATTGAAGCGCTCAAAGAGTACGAGCCGGAGATGGGAAAGGTGTACCGGCAGGACAGGAAGAGTGTGCAGAGGATCAAGTCCAAGGACCTTGTACCAGGGGACATCGTGGAGGTGGCCGGTAAGATGCTTAGAGCGTTGGGCCAGTAACTGGAAGGTTGCTGGTTTGAATCCCCGAGCTGACAAGGTAAAATTCTGTCTTTCTGCCCCTGAGCAAGGCAGTTAACCCACTGTTCCCCGGGCGCCAAAGACGTGGATGTCGAATTATGGCAGCCTCCCGCACCTCTGATTCAGAGGGTTTGGGTTAAATCGATGACACATTTCAGTTGAAGGCATTCCGTTGTGCAACTGATTAGGTATCTCCCTTTCCAATACACTGAGCATCCGGCCCACCAGCCGATTTTAGGTGGGGTGGTGTTGTAGTATTTTTAGGTTTAAGTAAACACTCCAGGCCAGACTTAAACAACAACTCGAGCCTAAACGTTTGCCCACCCCTGCTCCATCCCAGTGATGCATGTCTGCTTAGCTTTGATGACCCTGTGTTGTGTGATCACAGAATATTGTTTCAGAGTGCAGGTGTCAGTTTATTAGGGATGTGTATCTTTCCCTTTAAAGACGATTCAATACGTATCTAGATACAGGGATGGTACGTTTTTAGTTTGGTTAGAGTATTAATTGATACGATTTGATGCAGTAACATTTGTTGCATAAACATTCACTTTCCATTCTAAATTCAGATCTACTGCTGTTAAGCTCATGAACTGGGTGCCCTCTGAGCTGGGCGATATGGCCAAAATATTATATCATGGTATTTATAAAAATAAAAAAAAGTTTTTTTAATATTTAAAGTTCTACATTTGCTTTATGTGTAGTGAGTGATCCAAGGGTGATAACACATAGTGTATATTTTCAATGAGTCTTTCTCCATTCTTGTTGTTTTATGCTGTTCAATTCAACTTCAACCAAAACAAATTTCAGCACTTTTATAATTTCTGCATTTCCTGCACTCAATTGCAGTGGTGGAAAAAGTACCCAACTGTCATACTTGAGTCAAGTAAAGATACGTTATTAATAAAGAATGACTCAAGTAAAAGTCACCAAGTAAAATACAAATTAAGTAAAAGTCTAAAAGTATTTGGTTTTAAATATACTTAAGTATCAAAAGTAAAAGTATAAATCATTTCAAATTCCTTTTTATTAAGGAAAGGAACCATTTGCCACCATTTTATGTATTTTTTTAATGTTAATTTACTGATAGCCAGGGGCATCTCCAACACTCAGACATCATTTACAAACAAAGCATTTGTGTTTAGTGAGTCCTCCAGATCAGAGGCAGTAGATGACCAGGGATGTTCTCTTGATAAGTGCATGAATTGGACCATTTTCCTGTCCTGCGAATAAAATGCCAGGGAGGAGTTATTGTGACAGGGTAGGAACTAAAGTGTTGATACGCGTTTCCTAGGGGACCCTATAAGCTTTGGCTACTTTGCATGTTTTCTCTTAGCTACTTCATGGAAGATACTGTTACACAAACAGGATGCTGATTTTAGGTCCACACCATCACTGGTATTGTCAGGCTGTATTAGCTAGCTACTTTTGCTCTTACTCAGTACATTTATTAGCTAGCTAGCTATTAGCATTAGCGGCTAACAAATAGTCTCAAGATTTATAGCAACTTTCTAAGAAAAGAAACTAGATGTTTGCTGATGTAAGAAACACAAACTTAGTGTCATTATAGAACTCTAGTGGATTTATATTAAGACTCAAAGTGAAAACAGCATTGTCATCAACATTGTTGCACGTGCTACATTGACCATGCAGACTGAAGTGTCTAAAGTGAAGTGCCTCCTGGTTGAGGGAACATCAAATGTGCTATTTGAGTGACATGGGGCGTGGCTAGGTCTGTGTGGAAAGTAGCACGGAGAGAGATGACTCAAAGTAGCAAAGTAAACAATACAAAATTACACATGGCGTATCACATTTAACAAACCAAACATACAAATACCGGTATAGAAGGTAAAGTATAAAAACCCAAACCGGTCCCTGCATCAATACTGGTATATCATAAAATACGGTATACCGCCCAGCCCTACTCTGAGACCTGTGTGTGTGTAAATGATGTATGTCTATGGTGTATGTACAGTAGTAGCCAAAAGTTTTGAGAATGACACAGATATTAATTTTCAAGGTCTGCTGCCTCAGTGTCTTCAGATATTTTTGTCAGATATTACTATGGAATACTGAAGCATTTCATAAGTGTCAGGCTTTTATTTACATGAAGTTGATGCAAAGAGTCAATATTTGCAGTGTTGACCCTTCTTTTTCAAGACCTCTGCAATCCACCCTGGCATGCTGTCAATTAACTTCTGGGCCACTTGTCCCGAAGCCACTCCTGCATTGTCTTGGCTGTGTGCTTAGGGTTGTTGTCCTGTTGGAATGTGAACCTTCACCCCAGTCTGAGGTCCTGAGCCCTCTGGAGCAGGTTTTCATCATGGATCTCTTTGTACTTTGCTCTGTTCATCTTTGCCTCAATCCTAACTAGTCTCCTAGGCCCTGCCTCTGAAAAACATCCCCACAGCATGATGCTGCGACCACCATGCTTCACCATAGGGATGGTGTCAGGTTTCCTCCAGATGTAACGCTTGGCATTCATGCCAAAGAGTTCATTAGACCAGAGAATCTTGTTTCTCATGGCCTAGGGGTCCTTTAGGTGCCTGTTCATTTTACTAATAAAGCCGTTGTAGAATTGAATGCTGAAGGAGCTGCGCAGTTGTGCAAGATCAGGAACAGGCCACCTACCTCGCATTGGTCAGCGTGCGAAGCTGGGCACAGTACGCAGTTTGACTAAGCTATTGCCTGGGGTTGTTCAGGATACAAAATTGCTTGTAGATCAATGACTGTCAAACCATTTACATGCAGTTCGACATTGACGGAGAGGATGCATCAGTTACAAAAGATTAGAGTTGTTTTCAGAAAGAATTTAATGTAAGCAGCAAAAAAATGTGGACCGGTGCATGACCCGCGGAACGATGCACTTGTATCTTACACATCGGTACCAGATTCAAATGTTTCAGTGAATCGTTACATCCCTACCATTTTTATAGGTGTGTTTCATATGCATGTGTTAATTTTTTTGTTGTTGTGCACATCCATGTTCCTTCATGTAAGAAGAGTGATCAAAGCTTTGTTGCTCCTCATCTCTGCTCTCCCCAGTCGTCTCCCTGTCACGCTAAACCAGGAGAGAGAACACCGCCTGACATTTGCTCTGCTAATTGATTTACAGAAACTTTCACTGCCATTGATGCACCCCCACACTATTTGATCTTGGCTGGTGAATGTTGTTTCAAAGTCTGGTTTAGACAACTTAGATGAGCCATACCTTTTATAGAGTTGGACCGTTCATTGGAATTAAGTTGAAATGTCAGTCCTGAGTTGAACCCTTTTTTTGTTTGCTTCATCACTGCAATGCTCTACACTTGTCAGACTCCCCCAACATTGAATATTCTCAATGTAAAACTGGCAACTGTTCGCCTGCTCTGTCTGCCCCTCTCTCTCATATGGAATGGCACTGGAGGAGGTTGTTTGAATGTGAACTCCACCCATGCTGTTGTAAAATCTACCTGTACAGTCACCTGGCTGCAGTATGACAGGTAGGCTCTGCTAAAAGGGCAAGTAATTTGCCATAGCAGGCTCTCATCAACAGTGTTTGAGATGTAGATGAGTCTCTCACCCAACTCATACATCCGTTCTGCTTAACACTGCTCATCTCCCTGACCAATACAATAGTGGCACCAGGTGAGTGGAGTTGCCTGTTACATAAGACCTTGAGAGCTGTAAACGGATTGAGGGTCATATGAAATTAGTCTCTGTGTGGGTGGGGGGTGATTTCTAGGACATGGGATTGCATATTGGATTAGAATAGGGTTACAGTGAAACCAGAATACTGTGGCCTCAAACTCCATGTCCCCTCAGGCTCTTGGCATCCACAACTCTTTCCCACGACTTACTTCCTCTTGTCATCCGGACCCAGCCTCCTCAGATTGGCTTTTCTCCTTCAGCTTCAACCAATTCATGGCCTGTCCCCTTTTACTCTCCTGGTCTTGTTCTCTCTGTCGCCCAGCTTCCTAGAAAATTACTTTTCTTTCTCTCTGCTTCAAAGGAAAGGTTGGAGGTGGTTGAGGGGGTTTGCCTATTACTTAAGACTGCTGCCTTTTCCCACTCCTGCCACCGCACTCAGGAAGTCAAATGAAGGGCTTTAGTTAACCCCTCACACTGCAATTCCAGAGTAACAAGAGTAACTACATACCAGTAAGGCAGAATATGTGGATGTTTGTGCGGTGAATAAGGAAAGGAGTTGATGCATGATATGAATGCTATGTCGCTAAGTAGCATCTGTGTTATATCCTGGCCCAGAGTCCCTAGAGCTGCCAAAGAGGAATCTTAAGTCTTGTCAAGAGTAAGGGTTTAAACAGAGTTCTGCAGTGTGTGTACATCGGTGACCGTTTGTTATCTCGTGAATATCCCACCTTTTGGCTTTATCTAAGCAGAGCGCACAATGTTCAGTCCTTCCGCCTAACCCCCCCCTGAAGAGTGAGTCAGAGCTGACAGGCTAGGCTGGAGCTGCTGTCTCCACCTTTCTGGAGCCCAGTGACATTGGAGGTCTACCGGCAAGATGATACCATCTACCTACCTTCCACTTCCTTCCACTTACTGTACATTTTAATTCATTTGTTTACTTGTCAAAGACCACGCACAGTTTTGTTTGACTAAACATTTCAGTGTATACTGCAATCTCTTACACACTGATTTGCTGCTCATCTGGAAACAGTCAAGCCAATCGGTGCTGTCATGTCAAATCCCAAACGCTACACCTGCCTCCCTTTAGACTGCATCAATAATCCGGTATCTCCCCACTGTTAAACCATAATAAACACGTTTTCCATGACTCAGTGGTTTTTATGTAAGTTTCTTAAAATAGTCTGTCCCCAAGTTTTTTTCCCCAAAAAATGTCTGTCAGCAATGGTATTGTCTGCCTCCAGGTGTCCTTTTGGGGTCATACCAGACTGCAACCACCATGGGGTCAGGGGTCTTTCTCTTCCCCTGAGGTTGTGGAAGGGTGGGGGGTTAGGGAGATGGGTTGGCAACAGCTTGCTACCGACCCCTCGGGTACTAAAAACACAGTGATGTTAACGTGGTTGGAGAGAATGACCTGAACACGAGCTGTGGCGCGTGCCAGAAACCTTAGTGCCTTCATCACCTCCTCAGCTGTGGCTTTCACTTGAACCGCCTGCCTTCAACCCCCCCCCCCCCAACCATGCATTCATACGGGACAGACGTGAGGAGGAACAAGAGCGGGAGCCTGGACTAAGCAGCTGTCAAGACTAGGTTTAGATTAGTGTTGCTGCTTACAGTGGCATTCTCAGGCACCCTGCAAAAGGTTGCTTTCTATATATATTCCCTCCTTCTCCTCCCTCGTTTTTCTATTCACCCACAGTTGGCTATGAGTAACAGGGATTCTGTTGTAAAACGTTGGAACATCGGCAGTAATTCATCTTTCACCACCTCTCCTCCCAATACATTTTTTTCTTCCAGCTGAGCTGTCCACCATCACCTCCCACCTTGCCATGGCAATAACCCTGACCCCCTGGAGCAACAACATCCTGTATATAGGAGTCAAACAAGAATGGCCTTTCTCTTGGTCTCTGTGTGGCTGGCTCACTTTGGTCTGCATGTGTGACCCAGTTTTGTTATGTGTGTGAGTTGGACCACTGTAGGCTCTGGCTTTGTGGTCTTGTTGCCTTCTACAACATACCACCACCATGGCAGTGCTGGCAAGGTGGTCCAAGGGGCATAGACAGCATCTAATGTTTACAAAGGGCACAATTTGAACTTTCCTTGCAATTTCCTTTCATGTGTTTAGGCTTTTGTCCTCAAGCGATCTGTTTAACTCTACCCCATCCGTCTTTCCCTCTTCTCATTCTCATCTGTCTCTCTTCATCCTCCCTTTTCTCTTTTTCCTTTTTTCTTTCTTCATTACACAACCGACACTAAGGGGCTGTCTGATTTTATTAGGTCATGGATGTAAGTTAACACAGCATGCTGTGTATCTCCAGCTCTTTGTTTTATGTACCTTGGGTTTGATGATGGCTCCTTTCTCTTTCCATTCATGAGAACAGCAGGTGGTTCCCTAGGGACTTTGACTGCTTGAAACGACCTGGAAACGTTGTGCCTATGTGCAACCTCGCCAAAGAGCTGTAGGTGCTAAATCAAACCTCCCTGGCCACTGAGGAGTCATGGGCTTGCGAGTGGTAGTGCCACTACTCTCCTTAAGTAGGCGGTAATAGGCTACACGAGGAGTCGGCAACCTGTCTCGTGTGAAATGGCTATTTATCTTACCATTTCTACCGATCTGCATGCCAGTTCTGGTTTTCATATGCACATTTTCATTAAACGGTTTAATTTAATTTATAATAACGTCTTCATATCTCAATCGTTGTCATGTGGTTAATTACAATTCTATCCAAATCTAAATGAAAATTATACTTTTTGGTTTGTATCTTCTATTGCCAAGTATGTAAAAATGGCCTACATAAAGCCAACAAATAAAAATATTGCAGCCTGAAGGTAGAAAATATCCTATAAATCACATTGGCTACACATGGCCTGTCTGCATCGAACTTGAAACATTGTATCAACTTTTAACTTGGGTCAGGCCTGAAGCTTGCACTAGCGAACTTGCAGCATTGTATAACATATTCTGGGCCTTCACTTTCCCTCACCATTGAGCTCAGGACAGACACAGCTGTAGGCTATTTGCGCTCGGGATAAGAAGCTTGGGCAGAAGCTCACTGGCGCTTATTACCGGCACCTCAAATGTTCTGCTTGAGCGCCTGTTCCTCTTTATAGAATATTAGCTTAAGTATTGTGGAGCTCTTGCACCTAAATACAAACAGTACCAGCACCCAAAATGAGTACTGTTACCTATTTCAGTCCATGTCAAGCACTGATAAGAAGAAATCAGGTAGGCCTATTTTATGATGTTTCCACTGGGTCAGAGCATGACATTTTTCCCTTTCAAGCTGAGTGGTTATCGAAAGGGAGAGAGATGGGAATATTTTTCAGCTACATTGATGAACTATTGTAATTCTCAATGGATGTAAAAACAGACTTTGTTTGCTTGCTGTTCGAGGTGAAGGAAAAATTACTTTGAGACGCTCCCCAAATGGGCACATTTATATGCCTACATTTCTGCACAGGCCAGGTAGGCTATAGGCCTACTTCTATGCATGCGGGTCTTTACTCAGTATTAGCAGGAACAAAGTAACAAACATTGTAGATGAGAAATTATAGGAATTAATGGTAAATGTACTACTGGTGATATATGTAATGATGAATTGATATACACTAAGAATCCAACGCAAATAATTCACTCAATGAAGTTATGAAACGGAATGTGCTCAAATTGTTGGGAGAGGGTGCATATTCTACAGAGAGAAGTACAATTTGCATCTGGGCACATGGTCATTTTGACTTCTGCAATGGCCATGCAGCATTTACAGTGATATGGCCTCAGCAGAAGTCAGGGCATTCATACTTCTTGCGCATCGCAGTGCAGAGTTGTTGTCAAGGAAGTGCGCTTGTGTTTTATACAGGATGTACTGCCCCCACCTACCATCAACAAATCAAAAATGCTGAGCTATAGAGAGCCCTCCGCGTTGTTACATTTGGGAGGCGCTTGGTGATTCATAGGTTTATTTTGGACTCTGCATGCCTCTGGAGGCTCCGCAATTGCATTACAACCTCCATATGGCGCCTCCAACCACATTTTCAGATCAAGCATAAATGGGCTTTTAGTCTAGGGCGCCCAATGGATGAGGTGTGCATGCATACGGTACCAGACAAAAGTTTGGACACCTTCTCATTCCAGGGATTGTCTTTATTTTTACTTTTTTCTACATTGTAGAATAATAGTGAAGTCATCAAAACTATGAAATAACACACATGGAATCATGTAGTAACCAATAAAGTACTAAACTAATCAAAATATTTGATAGATTCGAAGCAGCCACTCTTTGCCTTGATGACAGCTTTGCACACTCTTGGCATTCTCTCAACCAGCTTTGATAGCAACGATCCTGTCAAAGACATGCTGTTAGGCTACTTGATGATCAACTTGTCGAATGAAGACCTATTCTTACAAGTGCTCTGCTCTCATTGTATTCAAAAGTAGGTTACCCTACTCCATGACCCTTTTGTGTATTGGGAACGTTGTTCGCTATTAGCTAGTTTTGTTTAGGGGGACTTTGACTGACTTCATAAATTAGTCCACAGGGGGCTTGGGAAAACTTGTCATTGTATTTCTTCTTTTGATCTACCCTCATCTCGCTCCCTCCTTTCTCTCCTACCAATTCATCCTTCAATCTCCCATCGATTTTATCTGCACTGAACTAAAATATCAAATCAAATCAAATTTTATTTGTCACATACACATGGTTAGCAGATGTTAATGCGAGTGTAGCGAAATGCTTGTGCTTCTAGTTCCGACAATGCAGTAATAACCAACAAGTAATCTAACTAACAATTCCAAAACTACTGTCTTGTACACAGTGTAAGGGGATAAAGAATATGTACATAAGGATATATGAATGAGTGATGGTACAGAGCAGCATAGGCAAGATACAGTAGATGGTATCGAGTACAGTATGTACAAATGAGATGAGTATGTAAACAAAGTGGCATAGTTTAAAGTGGCTAGTGATACATGTATTACATAAGGATACAGTCGATGATATAGAGTACAGTATATACGTATGCATATGAGATGAATAATGTAGGGTAAGTAACATTATATAAGGTAGCATTGTTTAAAGTGGCTAGTGATATATTTACAGTGCCTTGCGAAATTATTCGGCCCCCTTGAACTTTGTAACCTTTTGCCACATTTCAGGCTTCAAACATAAAGATATAAAACTGTATTTTTTTTGTGAAGAACCAACAACAAGTGGGACACAATCATGAAGTGGAACGACATTTATTGGATATTTCAAAAAAAATTAACATATCAAAAACTGAAAAATTGGGCGTGCAAAATTATTCAGCCCCTTTACTTTCAGTGCAGCAAACTCTCTCCAGAAGTTCAGTGAGGATCTCTGAATGATCCAATGTTGACCTAAATGACTAATGATGATAAATACAATCCACCTGTGTGTAATCAAGTCTCCGTATAAATGCACCTGCACTGTGATAGTCTCAGAGGTCCGTTAAAAGCGCAGAGAGCATCATGAAGAACAAGGAACACACCAGGCAGGTCCGAGATACTGTTGTGAAGAAGTTTAAAGCCGGATTTGGATACAAAAAGATTTCCCAAGCTTTAAACATCCCAAGGAGCACTGTGCAAGCGATAATATTGAAATGGAAGGAGTATCAGACCACTGCAAATCTACCAAGACCTGGCCGTTCCTCTAAACTTTCAGCTCATACAAGGAGAAGACTGATCAGAGATGCAGCCAAGAGGCCCATGATCACTCTGGATGAACTGCAGAGATCTACAGCTGAGGTGGGAGACTCTGTCCATAGGACAACAATCAGTCGTATATTGCACAAATCTGGCCTTTATGGAAGAGTGGCAAGAAGAAAGCCATTTCTTAAAGATATCCATAAAAAGTGTTGTTTAAAGTTTGCCACAAGCCACCTGGGAGACACACCAAACATGTGGAAGAAGGTGCTCTGGTCAGATGAAACCAAAATTGAACTTTTTGGCAACAATGCAAAACGTTATGTTTGGCGTAAAAGCAACACAGCTGAACACACCATCCCCACTGTCAAACATGGTGGTGGCAGCATCATGGTTTGGGCCTGCTTTTCTTCAGCAGGGACAGGGAAGATGGTTAAAATTGATGGGAAGATGGATGGAGCCAAATACAGGACCATTCTGGAAGAAAACCTGATGGAGTCTGCAAAAGACCTGAGACTGGGACGGAGATTTGTCTTCCAACAAGACAATGATCCAAAACATAAAGCAAAATCTACAATGGAATGGTTAAAAAATAAACATATCCAGGTGTTAGAATGGCCATGTCAAAGTCCAGACCTGAATCCAATCGAGAATCTGTGGAAAGAACTGAAAACTGCTGTTCACAAATGCTCTCCATCCAACCTCACTGAGCTCGAGCTGTTTTGCAAGGAGGAATGGTAAAAAATTTCAGTCTCTCGATGTGCAAAACTGATAGAGACATACCCCAAGCGACTTACAGCTGTAATCGCAGCAAAAGGTGGCGCTACAAAGTATTAACTTAAGGGGGCTGAATAATTTTGCACGCCCAATTTTTCAGTTTTTGATTTGTTAAAAAAGTTTGAAATATCCAATAAATGTCGTTCCACTTCATGATTGTGTCCCACTTGTTGTTGATTCTTCACAAAAAAATACAGTTTTATATCTTTATGTTTGAAGCCTGAAATGTGGCAAAAGGTCGCAAAGTTCAAGGGGGCCGAAATACTTTCGCAAGGCACTGTAAATGCAACATGTAAAGTGTTTGTTTCCTGAGCTGAAATAAAAGATCCCAGAAATGTTTCCGTATACACAAGTTATTTCTCAAAAACTGTGTGCACATATTTGTTTACATCCCTGTTAGTGAGCATTTCCCCCATGCCAAGACAATTCATCCACCTGACAGGTGTGGCATATCAAGAAGCTGATTAAATGCATGATCATTACACAGGTGCACTTTGTGCTGGGGACAAAAGGCCACTAAAATGTGCAGTTGTCACACAACACAATGCCACAGATGTCTCAAGTTGAAGTCTCCCCCTGAAGGAGATGTCGCACTGCATGAGGCAAATGGTGGTCACACCAAATACTGACTGGTTGTCTGATCCACACCCCTACCTTCTAAGGGATCTTTGACCAACCGATGCATATGTATTCCCAGACATGTCAAATCTATAGATTAGGGCCTAATGACTTTTCCAATTGACTGATTTCCTTATGAACCGTAACGTTGTAAGATCTTTGAAGTTGCTGCATGTTGTGTATTATTTTTGTTCAGTATAGTTTGAAGCATGGCGGGTGGCGATTAAGTTTTGACAGCCACCTAAGATGAAGATGATAGCGCTCCATTCAAAACTTTACAGCTGATGTTTGTGCATTTTAAGGCTGGGGTTTTATCAGAATGTTTTATAGGAATAAAGCTAGAAATAGGAAGCTGCTCTTCAAGTGTTTTATGTACTCCCTAGCCTCTTGTCCCTATGGTGGCGCTATAGTGAGTTTCTTGTGTATAGAGACAGTGCTGGCTAGGTGGCCTCCCCTGTTCCATTAGGGCCATAGCAGAGACTCTTGCCCAGCAGTGTTCACATCTAAACCCCCCACTACTGCACTGTAGAACTGATCAAAATAGTTTTCCCATTTTTGGATATGCCTTTTGCAGGTCTCATGCAATTCGCCTGTCTCTCTTCCCCCCCCTCCTCCTCCTAGCACTGAGGAGGTCCAAGGGTCTGTTTACATGTCTGTCAAAACTCTGTCCTCTGGAGAAGGAATTTGTCAGGGGCTCTTGTTTGTACAGTAGGCCTTTTTTTGTTGTCTGTCTATATAAAGTAGTTTATATTCTGTAAAATTACATCAAAAGAACAAGCCCTTTTTAAATTCTGCTTTCTTAATCAACCTGCCTGAAGCAATTTCTCAATATAATTTGGTATTCCTGTGTTGTTCTTTCAGGCCGACAGTAGGATACGCTGATACCCTCTCAGCCATAGCTAATAAATGTGAAGAGCCTTTAATGAGCTCTTGTGACTGTCTCATTCAGTGGTGTGAAGAGTATTTTGGAATTTAAGTTTGACTTTTGTTTTACTGGCAATTACCAAAGCCCTGTGAATGGAAAGAATGACCTACCTTTTTATTTTTGTCCTGCGCACTAGTTCAATGGGACATTAATGTTGTTTTACATATCATTTTCTCTCTGCTGTTATCCAGTTTTATTTTTCACGAGCCTACATTCTGCACATTTGAGTGAGCCAGTGTGTGTGTCTGGAGAGTTGGACATGCCCTGTGAACAGCATTAGTTTTGACCCTCTTGCTCATGAAGGAATTAATTGAGTTTGATAAAGCTGTTCTGTCTTCAGAGGTTTGGACAGCATATTTCACTAACATTTTGAACATCTCATGACCCAATTATGCCTTCAAAATGCCCCATCCTCATGCACCTTATGCCTAATTTGTTTAATGTTTTGTGCTTAATCTGTGAACTACAGGTTAGAATGTAGTCCATTTACTGATGTTATCCTCCTTCAGTATAATCCACCCAACTCAGACCTGCTCTAGTTGTACTTAAAGGAAATGTTCACCCATGTTGAATGTTATATTGTTTTTGTGCGTCTGTGTGATCTATCGATTCCATGGGTCATTTCATGGTTTAATGTGTATCTGAGTTATTGGCGTTCAAGCAGGCAGGAAGCCGGCCAGTATGACGTAGCACTGTGATAAAGTCGCTGTCACTACACAAAGTTTAATAGGAATATGACTTTTGATGGCAAAATGTCTGTCATACATCTCAGATTTCAATGCAGGCAGGATGTCATAACTTGGAAGGGTGTCTTCTCTCGAATGAGCCATTGATCATATTTTTGCGATATTCCTAACCTCGTTAAATTAAATTACACATTTCTCGGAGGGGCAAGCACATTTTTCATATTTGTCTGCCTCGTTGGTCCTGGGTGCATTGCAGTTGCCAGAGATATTATAGAAAGGAGATAGGAATCCAATGAATGAAGAAACGTACAACTCCCCACCCAGCAGACTGTCGACCAATCGGGTTCACGTTGTCATTCTGCGTCACACGGTTGCTAAGCCATCGTCACGCAATCCCTTCTCAAAGTCAGTGTAAATGTCGAGAAACGTGCCTGTTTTTCTAGAAAGTGGGTAATGTCAGGATTCCAAAGCTATACGATAATCCAGATAGCAAGTACATTTTCTCACACCTTGGAAAAGAGTTGCAATGTTGTACTCCTTGTTGACGCTCAAAATGCACTGTGCAGCCTTTTTTTTTTGTGTGACTAGCATGGGCAACGTTTCCCATCTCAAGCATATCTGCTGTTGCGAATGTCAGACTCCACTCTGAGGCAAATCGATCTGCAGGTTGAACATGGTGAGATTGTAGACTCCTAAATTGATAGTGCAGTTTGTTTTGGTGATTTTTATCTACTTTATATTCTGATACTGCCTTATGTATTATTGTGTGTTGCTTCGTTTGCTTGCTAGCACATAGAGAGCATTGCATTGCTTTTTGTAGTCGCAAGAGATGTCACAACAATTTTCCATGTTGCTACCAACTTTATTATAATGCCAAAATGAAACATTTGTTCACAGAAGTTATCATTTTCACATAAGTGTTATTTAACAATGTAAATTAAAAGAAATGTGTGTTTTGGGGTGTATTTTTCCTTTAATGGTCTCCCTCCATTTTGTTTGTTTTTCTCCACAGTTGGCGATAAAGTTCCCGCAGATATTCGACTCACCTCCATCAAATCCACAACCCTGAGGGTGGACCAGTCCATTCTGACAGGTGAGATCTAGGCTTTGGCCTTGTTTCTTATCAGTCTATGTATTTCTCATGTTATGCATGATACACTACATGACAGTATGTGAACACCTGTTTGTCGAACATCTCATTCCAGAATGATGGGCATTAATATGGAGTTGGTCCCACTTTGCTGCTACTATAACAGCCTAAACTCTACTGGGAATGCATTTCACCAGATGCTGTAACATTGCTGCAGTTACTTGCTTACATTCAGCTGCAAGAGTGTTAGTGAGGTCTGGCACTGATTGGGCGTTTAGGCCTGGCTCGCAGTTGGCGTTCTAATTCATCCCAAAGGTGTTATATGAGGTTGTGGTCAGGGCTCTGTGCAGGCCAATCAAGTTCTTCCATACTGATTTCAACAAACCATTTCTATATGGGCCTCGCTTTGTGCAAAGGGGCATTGGCATTATGAAACCGGAAAGGCCTTCCCCAAACTGTTGCCACAAAGTTGGAAACACAGAATTGTCTAGAATGTCATTGTATGCTGTAGTGCTAAGATATCCCTTCACCGGATGTAAGTGGCCTAGCCCAAACAATGAAAAACAGCCCCAGACCATTATTCTTCCTCCACCAATCTTTACAGTTGGCACTATGCATGCCACTTCGCGGCTGAGCCGTTGTTGCTCCTAGACGTTTCCACTTCACAATAACAGCACTTTGTTTTGACGGTACCACGTTGAATGTCACAACTCTTCAGTAAGGCCATTCTCCTGACAATGTTTGTCTATGGAGATTGCTCTGTGCTCAATTTTATAAACCTGTCAACAATGGTGTGGCTGAAATACCCGAATCCACTAATTGGAAGGGGTGTCCTCTAAAGGTCGATTTTAATTAGGGCCGATTTCAAGTTTTCATAACAATCGGAAATCGGTATGTTTTGACGCCGATTAGGATTTTTTAAATATTTTTTTTACAACTTTATTTAACGAGGCAAGTCAGTTAAGAACACAATCTTATTTGTAATGGGGCAGAATTACATATTTTTACCTTGTCAGCTCAGAGATTCAATCTTGCAACCTTACGGTTAACTAGTCCAACGCTCTAACCACCTGCCTCACGAGGAGCCTGCCTGTTACCCGAATGCAGTAGAAGCCAAGGTAAGTTGCTAGCTAGCATTAAACTTATCTTATAAAAAACAATCAATCAATTATAATCAATAGTTATAACTACACATGGTTGATGATATTACTAGTTTATCTAGCGTATCCTGCATTGCATATAATCGATGCGGTGCGCATTCGCGAAAAAGGACTGTCGTTGCTCCAACGTGTACCTAACCATAAACGTCAATGCCTTTCTTAAAATCAATACACAGAATTATATATTTTTAAACCTGCATATTTAGCTAAAAGAAATCCAGGTTAGCAGGCAATATTAACCAGGTGAAATTGTTTCACTTCTCTTGCGTTCATTGCACGCAGAGTCAGGGTATATGCAACAGTTTGGGCTGCCTGGCTCATTGTGAACTAATTTGCCAGAATGTTACGTAATTATGACAAAACATTGAAGGGTGTGCAATGTAACAGCAATATTTAGACTTAGGGATGCCATCAGTTAGATAAAATACGTAACTGTTCCGTATTTCACTGAAAGAATCAATGTTTTGTTTTCGAAATGATTCGACCATATTAATGACCTACCGCTCGTATTTGTGTGTTATTATGTTATTATTAAGTCTATGATTTGATAGAGCAGTCTGACTGAGCGATGGTAGGCACCAGCAGGCTCGTAAGCATTCATTCAAACAGCACTTTTGTGCGTTTCGCCAGCAGCTGTTTATGACTTCAAGCCTATCAACTGAGATTAGGCTGGTGTAACCGATGTGAAATGGCTAGCTAGTTAGCAGGGTGCGCGCTAATAGCGTTTCAAACGTCACTCGCTCTGAGACTTGGGAGTAGTTGTTCCCCTTGCTCTGCATGGGTAACGCTGCTTCAAGGATGGCTGGATGCCATCATTAGCTAGATTACTCGTTGGTTATTACGGCATTGTCGGAACTAGAAGCACAAGCATTTCGCTACACTCGCATTAACATCTGCTAACCATGTGTATGTGACAAATAAAATTTGATTTGATTTGGCTGTTGTCGATGTGTTCCTGGTTCGAGCCCAGTTAGCGGCGAGGAGAGGGACGGAAGCTATACTGTTACACTGGCAATACTAAAGTGCCTATAAAACATCCAATAGTCAAAGGTATATGAAATGCAAATGGTATAGAGAGAAATAGTCCTATAATTCCTATAATAACTACAACCTAAAACTTCTTACCTGGGAATATTGAAGACTCATGTTAAAAGGAACCACCAGCTTTCATATGTTCTCATGTTCTGAGCAAGGAACTTAAACGTAAGCTTTCTTAAATGGCACATATTGCACCAAATTGAACATGTTTCATTATTTATTTGAGGCTAAATTGATTTTATTGATGTATTATATTAAGTTAAAATAAGGGTTCATTCAGTATGGTTGTAATTGTCATTATTACTAATAAATAAATATTGGCCGATTTAATCGGTAGCGGCTTTTGTTTGGTCCTCCAATGATCGGTATCGGCGTTGAAAAATCACAATCGGTCGACCTAGTGTCCACATACTTTTGTATATAAAGTGTAGTTTTAAATGTTACTTGTTATTACTCCTGCGTCCATAAAAGCACCGCAAGAACACAATGTTACAGGGATTTAGAATTTCAATCTTATTAAGCTTTGCTTTATCTTTGTGTATAACTTGTATGTAGTCGCCAGTGTTTGAGTTGGGTTATATGGGCTGATGAATGGTTTGTCACCACTTGAGAATGACCCTGAAACGGTCAGTGTGAGAACAAGAATTTCTGAATGACTCGTGAACCTTTTTATTCAAGATGAAGTCAGCGGTTCTTAATCAACACAGTATGGAGAGGGAGAACAACGATAGACTGAAAGAGGGAGGCAAAGACTGACAGGGAGAGAGCGATATGGATGAGAGCGAAGAGCGTTACGAGATGAAGCTAGTCCTGAAACCCCTGTCTTGCTCCACTGCCTTAATTGGTAGAGTTTGGTATTTCAGCTGCTTTTCCCTCCTGCCATTCATGGCTCTAATCTGTCAAAAACAGTCTCTCAGCCTATCAGAACAGTGCAGAGCTTGCTCAGCTGATTACCCACTAGGCCTTGCATCCCCCTGCAGTGCAGACTCATGAGTGTGAAAGTCCCCTTGGATGCCGCATTTTGTAATTGGCAGCCCTGCTCAGTCAGCTGTGAAGTCAATCCACACCATCTTCCCCAAAATGTCAACCCATCACCACTTTGCTCCGTGTAAGGGCTGCGTTGTTTGATCGTCCTCATCCGTCTCTTTCTCTCCTCCGGCAGGGGAGTCTGTCTCTGTGATCAAGCACACTGACCCGGTGCCTGACCCCCGGGCTGTCAACCAGGACAAGAAGAACATGCTCTTCTGTGTGAGTAACTAGAAAACCATTAAAGACCTCTCTCCCCTTCCCCTTGCATCTTCTATTGTCTCTTCAGTACATGATCCTCTTCCCTGTTTAGCCAACCCAATAATTATAATCTCCTTTTCTCCACTTATCATCTCCGTTACATGTTCCTCTCTGGGATTTTAATGTCAGACCTCTTATCCTTAACCTCTCGTCTTCTTCTCCAGTTTTTTTACTGTTCCTCCCCCACTTGTTCAGTTGCCCAGTGTGTTTCAGGTTTCCCCAGTGTTTCCTCAGCAGTGTACACCTGTTGTCTCACCACCTCTCCTCTCTCCTCCACAGGGCACCAACATAGCAGCGGGTAAGGCAGTGGGTGTTGTGATGGCCACAGGCGTCAACACGGAGATTGGCAAGATCCGTGATGAGATGGCGTCCACGGAGCAGGAGCGTACGCCTCTGCAGCAGAAGCTGGATGAGTTCGGGGAGCAGCTGTCCAAGGTCATCTCCCTGATCTGCATTGCTGTGTGGCTCATCAACATTGGCCACTTCAGTGACCCCGTCCACGGAGGCTCCTGGATCCGTGGCGCTGTGTACTACTTCAAGATTGCTGTGGCCCTGGCCGTGGCCGCCATCCCAGAGGGTGAGTCACTAGGAGAGTGGGAGTGAGGGGAAGCAGTCTATAATATATTGAAAGCAATACATTGGGCTCCAGCATAGTGAGTATGTCTAACCCCCTCTTATCGCCATCTCTTTTTACTAGGTCTGCCCGCTGTCATCACCACCTGTCTGGCTCTAGGAACCCGCCGCATGGCCAAGAAGAACGCCATCGTCCGCAGCCTGCCCTCTGTGGAGACCCTGGGCTGCACCTCCGTCATCTGCTCCGATAAGACCGGCACCCTCACCACCAACCAGATGTCTGTCTGCAGGGTGAGTCGCCGTCCCCAGAGCACCATGGGGATTTAGTAGGAATGGCTGATGTTTAGTATTATGGTTACGCCCAACGCTCAGGGTATTAAAACTAACATGACCTTTGTAGTGAAAAATATTCTTACCTAAATCAATGATTCTAGCTTTGTTTGTGTGCTACTGCTTGGAAACACGTTTACCATGGAGGATCCTGGGAAAGTGTCAAGTCCAGATATGAGACCCAGCCGCGGGGTCCAGCTGAGCCAAACAGAGCCTACATCAGCCTGTTTCACATTAGCATATTTAACCAGGTGGAGTTTTAGGTCTGTCTGAGCTCAACTTTATTAGCCTCTGCTAGTTTATGTAGCCACATACCTGCCTAAGGAGAAGGCTATATTCTTGCCAACCATGAACAATCCATTCCAGTGAGTACTTTGCCACTGATTTGGCAGCAGAACTCACCTGGCAATAAAGCAGTCTTGACAGCATCTACTGACAGTGTGGATTTATCCACAGGGTATTGTAGAGGTTGAAAGGCAAAGCAGTATAATGAATGATTCATTTATTTGCTATCATGGTTTAAATTAGATTGGGAAGTGATGGATATGAAATTGTTGTTCCCGTATTGAATTGCATCATATTAGATTGATTATATGCATCCGCCGAACACTTTATGCCAGGGGTAGGAGATTAGATTCAGCCGCGGGCCGATGTTTGTCAGGGCGGATGGTCGGGAGACAGGAATGTAAATTCTAATCATTTGTGCACTGCAAATGCAGTGAAATGAAAATAACAATTTCATACCTTTATTACATTGAGACACGATCACTTCTCTTATTTTTTCCCCCATTGGAACAGACTTCCAAAACTGAACAAATGTTTAGGGGAGTTCCTGGTGATTTTTAGTCTCCCCTCCCCCTCTTCACTGCCCTCAGATTGGTGATGAGTGACACGCGTTCATCCATATTTAAGGGGATGGGCAACAGGTGGTCTGCCTGTTACTGATCCCCTGAATATGGACCATTATGCATTACCACTCCCAAGTCTCTTTCCCCCATGGTCTCTTCCACTGCATCACTCCTGTATCATTTCTATCTTCCTTTCTTCCTGCCTTCTCCTACTATTCTCACATTTCATTCATTCTCTTCATTCTTCTCCCTCATCTCTCTTTCTCTCGTGTTGTTTTTGAGGGCCTCTGCTGAGAGGGTCTCTGCAGGCAAACACAGCACAAGGCACTGCACGCACAACATTACACAATACATCTCCACTCAACACTGCCCAGCATAATCAAAACAGCACAGCATAACATGGCAGCATGGTTCAGTTCTTGCAATAGAGGGGAGAGATTGGAAGCAGCATCGTGTTTAAAGATTTCAAAGAAATAGTTTTCCAATGCAAAACTTGCTGGCATATATATATACTTCTGAACTATTCCTGTACCAATCCTGCAATATCAGAATCTGAAATTTGGCTGCTGTGTAAGAAGCGTAGCTCTAAAAGCGTAGCTCTCTAGCCTGCTTGAGTAGAGGAATGTTTTTCTTAATTCATTGTGTTTTTGGTAAAGCATCCCTGACGTCACAGCTCTTTGAAGTCTGTACTGTGCCGCAGGAGGGGAGAAGGGAAAGACGACACCGGTTCATACTTTCATTTGAATATTTCTCTCCATCTTGCCTTGCTTCTCTGCAGAGCCGGCACCAGGAGATTAGTCTCACTCTGTCTGTGTGTCTGTGGAGGCGGCTTGCTTGCCCTCTTATTCACTTTCTCTCACTCACATGCTCCCACTTTTTCTCACGCTCTCCATCTCCCTTTTTTTAAAAGTTTTTGCGCCTCTAACCCTATCCCTGTCTGCTTCTTCTCTCCGGTCTCCTCTAACCCTATCCCTGTCTGCTGCTTCTCTCCGGTCTCCTCTAACCCTATCCCTGTCTGCTGCTTCTCTCGGGTCTCCTCTAACCCTATCCCTGTCTGCTTCTTCTCTCCGGTCTCCTCTAACCCTATCCCTGTCTGCTTCTTCTCTCCGGTCTCCTCTAACCCTATCCCCTGTCTGCTGCTTCTCTCCGGTCTCCTCTAACCCTATCCCTGTCTGCTGCTTCTCTCCGGTCTCCTCTAACCCTATCCCTGTCTGCTGCTTCTCTCCGGTCTCCTCTAACCCTATCCCTGTCTGCTGCTTCTCTCCGGTCTCCTCTAACCCTATCCCTGTCTGCTTCTTCTCTCCGGTCTCCTCTAACCCTATCCCTGTCTGCTTCTTCTCTCCGGTCTCCTCTAACCCTATCCCTGTCTGCTGCTTCTCTCCGGTCTCCTCTAACCCTATCCCTGTCTGCTGCTTCTCTCCGGTCTCCTCTAACCCTATCCCTGTCTGCTGCTTCTCTCCGGTCTCCTCTAACCCTATCCCTGTTCATTATGGAGAAATTATATTCTCTCGCTCTTCCGTCACATTGTGTTGGCTCCCATTCATTTACAGACAAATTACATCCACACATTCATCCAAGCATGGATATGCATTAGTACCTTTGTCTAGAATACATCTCCAGGAGATCCACAGCCACCAGTTGTAAAGTGTGCTTAATCCTTAGTGTTTTTGTTCCCAGGTACAGTAGCAATTATTTCATTAATTTGCCTAAGTAAAGCTGGTATGGTTTATCAGTGCTCTATTGGTATTGTAGTTGTCTGATGTGCTGCACCCTACTTGGTAGGCTGTGCTTCTACTGCATGTAGATCAGTGGGCTCCAATCAAATGTTATTGGTCACATGTGACAAATACAACCAGTATAGACTTTACAGTGAAATGCTTGCTTATGAGCCCGTTCACAAAAATGCAGATAATAACTAAGAAATATTTGCTAAGTAGAAAAGGAGATAACACAATAAAAAAAAAAAACATTTTGGGTGGCAGGTAGCCTAGTAGTTAAGAGTTTTGGGCCAGTAACCGAAAGGTTGCTAGATCGAATCCTCAAGCTGACAAGGTTCAGGGGCAAAATGTCAGATTTTTACAAGGTAGTTAACCCACTGTTCCTAGGTTGTCATTGTAAATAACAATTTGTTCTTAACTGACTTGCCTTCTTAAATAAAAAAATGAGGCACGGGTTACCAGTACTGAGTCGATGTGCAGGACTACACGGTAGTGGTAATTGAGGTTATACAGTACCAGTCAAAAGGGGTTTTCTTTATTTTCTACATTGTAGAATAATGGTGAAGATGTCAACTATGAAATAACACAAGGAATCGTGTAGTAACCAAAAAAGTGTTAAACAAATCAAAATATATTAAGCTGGGTTTCTGTGTAGCACTTTGACATTGGCTTATGTAAAACGGGCTTTGTGTTAATGTGTTAATTCATAGTTTTGATGTCTTTACTATTCTACAATGTAGAAAATAGTACAAATATTGAAAAACCTTGAAGGCGTAAATGTCAATTTTTGACTGGTACTGTACATGTAGTTAGCGGTAAAAGTAACTAGTAAATCAGGATGTATAATAACCAGAGTAGCAGCAGGGTATGTGAAGTGTCAGTGTATTTTGTGAGTGTGTGGTTAGTCAAGTGAGTGTGCATAGAGCCAGTGCATTAGGATAAATAAATGATAAAGGAGGTCAGGGTAGCTATTTTACTAACTGTTCAGCAGCCTTATGGCATGGTAGTAGAAGTTGTTCAGGAGCCTTTTGGTCCCAGACTTGGTGCTCCAGTAACACTTGAGTTTCCATACCAAGCTGTCATGCAACCAGTCAAAATGCTCTCAATCGTGCAGGTGTAGAACTTTTTGAGGATCTGAGGGCCCGTGCCAAATATTTTCAGCCTCCTGAGGGAGAAGAGGCGTTGTCCTACCCTCTTCAATACTGTGATGTGTTTGGACCATGATAGGTCCTTAGTGACGTGGACACCGAGGAACTTGAAGCTCTCACTCCACTACAGCCTTGTCGATGTGAATGGGGGGTGTGTTCGGCCCTCTGTTTCATTCCTACGATAAGCTCCTTTGTCTTGCCCACGTTGAGGGAGTGGTTGTCCTGGCATCACACTGCCAGGTCTCTGACCTCTTCCCTATAGGCTGTCTCATTGTCGACAGTGATCAGGCCTACCACCTTTCTGTCGGCGGCAAATTTCATGATCGTGTTGGATATGTGCACGGCCACACAGTCATGGGTGAATTGGGGGGGACTGAGCACGCACCCCTAAGGGGCCCCCGTGTTGAGGGTCAGCATGGCGGATGTGTTGTTGCCTACCCTTACCACCTGGGGGGGGTCTGTCAGGAAGTCCAGGATCTAGCTGCAGAGGAAGGTGTTCAGTCCCAGGGTCGTTAGTTTATGGATGAGCTTGAAAGACACACAAAGTGTTGAACGCTGAGCTGTAGTCAATGAACAGCTTTCTCACGTAGATGTTCCCTTTTGTGTAGAGAGATTGCGTCGTCTGTCGATCTGTTGGGGCGGTATGTGAGTTGGAGTTGGTCCAGGGTTTCTGGGATGATGGGTGTTTGAGCCATGAGCAGCCTTTCAAAGCATTTCATGGCTACAGATGTGACTGCTGCGCTGCGGTAGTCATTTATACAGGTTCACTTGGTGTTCTTGGGTACATGTACTATGGTGGTTTGCTTGAAACTTGTAGGTATTACAGACTGGGTCAGGAAGAGGTTGAAAAATGTCAGTGAAGATACTTGTCAGCTGATCAGCACATTTTTTTTTGTTGTTTTTTTTTTCACCTTTATTTAACCAGGTAGGCTAGTTGAGAACAAGTTCTCATTTGCAACTGCGACCTGGCCAAGATAAGGCATAGCAGTGTGAACAGACAACACAGAGTTACACATGGAGTAAACAATTAACAAGTCAATAACACAGTAGAAAAAAGGGGAGTCTATATATACATTGTGTGCAAAAGGCATGAGAAGGTAGGCAAATAATTACAATTATGCAGATTAACACTGGAGTGATAAATGATCAGATGGTTATGTACAGGTAGAGATATTGGTGTGCAAAAGAGCAGAAAAATAAATAAATAAAAACAGTATGGGGATGAGGTAGGTGAAAATGGGTGGGCTATTTACCAATAGACTATGTACAGCTGCAGCGATCGGTTAGCTGCTCAGATAGCAGATGTTTGAAGTTGGTGAGGGAGATAAAAGTCTCCAACTTCAGCGATTTTTGCAATTCGTTCCAGTCACAGGCAGCAGAGAACTGGAACGAAAGGCGGCCAAATGAGGTGTTGGCTTTAGGGATGATCAGTGAGATACACCTGCTGGAGCGCGTGCTACGGATGGGTGTTGCCATCGTAACCAGTGAACTGAGATAAGGCGGAGCTTTACCTAGCATGGACTTGTAGATGACCTGGAGCCAGTGGGTCTGGCGACGAATATGTAGCGAGGGCCAGCCGACTAGAGCATACAAGTCGCAGTGGTGGGTGGTATAAGGTGCTTTAGTGACAAAACGGATGGCACTGTGATAAACTGCATCCAGTTTGCTGAGTAGAGTGTTGGAAGCAATTTTGTAGATGACATCGCCGAAGTCGAGGATCGGTAGGATAGTCAGTTTTACTAGGGTAAGTTTGGCGGCGTGAGTGAAGGAGGCTTTGTTGCGGAATAGAAAGCCGACTCTTGATTTGATTTTCGATTGGAGATGTTTGATATGGGTCTGGAAGGAGAGTTTAGAGTCTAGCCAGACACCTAGGTACTTATAGATGTCCACATATTCAAGGTCGGAACCATCCGGGGTGGTGATGCTGGTCAGGCGTGCGGGTGCAGGCAGCGAACGGTTGAAAAGCATGCATTTGGTTTTACTAGCGTTTAAGAGCAGTTGGAGGCCACGGAAGGAGTGCTGTATGGCATTGAAGCTCGTTTGGAGGTTAGATAGCACAGTGTCCAAGGACGGGCCGGAAGTATATAGAATGGTGTCGTCTGCGTAGAGGTGGATCAGGGAATCGCCCGCAGCATGAGAAACATCATTGATATATACAGAGAAAAGAGTCGGCCCGAGAATTGAACCCTGTGGCACCCCCATAGAGACTGCCAGAGGACCGGACAGCATGCCCTCCGATTTGACACACTGAACTCTGTCTGCAAAGTAATTGGTGAACCAGGCAAGGCAGTCATCCGAAAAACCGAGGCTACTGAGTCTGCCGATAAGAATACGGTGATTCCGAGTACCTGTCCTGGTAATCCGTCTGGCCCTGTGGCCTTGTGAATGTTAGCCTGTTTAAAGGTCATACTCACGTTGGCCACAGAGAGCGTGATCATACAGTCGTTCGGAACAGCTGTTGCACTCACGCATGGTTCAATGTTGCTTGCTTCAAAGCCAGCATAAAGGCATTCAAATTGTTTGCTAGGCTCTCGTCACTGGGCAGCTCATGGCCGGGTTTCCCGTTTTTTTTTTTGTCTGTGATAGTTTGCAAGCCTTGCCACATCGGATGAGCGTCAGAGCCGGTGTAGTAGGATTCGGTTTTAGTCATGTGTTGACACTTTGCCTGTTTGACGGTTTCTTATATGCGTCCGGATTAGTGTCCCTCTTGCCCACTGAGGGAGAAGTTGTTGTCCTGGCATCACATGGCCATGTCTCAGACCTCCCTATAGGCTGTCTCGAGCGGCAGCTCTAGCTTTTAGTTCAATGTGGATGCTGCCTGTAATTCATGGCTTCTATTTGTGATATGTACGTACGGTTACTGTAGGACGATGTCGTCAATGCACTTATTAATGAATTTTATTGTAAGCAGGAATCGGAAGGCTAGAGTTATGGTCAAATTTGCCAAATGGAGGGTGAGCCTTGTATACGTCTCTAGGTGACATGCTGGTAGAAATGAGGTAAAACAGATTTCAGTTTTCTTACATTAAAATCAGCAGCCACTAGGAGCGCAGCCACTGGATGAGCATTTTCTTATTTGCTTATGACTCCTATACAGCTCGTTGAGTGCGGTCTTAGTGCCAGCATCAGTTTTCAGTTTGTGGTAGTAAATGGACACCTGTGAATTTTATTTTTATTTTTTTATTGTATTTTGTATGGTTTGTTTTACAGCTTATCATGAGCTATTCTAACTAAAGCGAGCAGGACCTTGAGACTTCCTTAATATCAGAGATTGCTCACCAGCTGTTGACAGTCTCACCCAGTTCTGAATGTCCCGTTGATAGGATAGTTTCGATCAGAGCTCGTCCAGTTTATTCTCCAGCGACTGTTTATTCGCCAATAGAAGGGTAGAGACTATTTTATTCTCACCGCCGTAGTCTAATCAAGGCGCCTCTATATCTTCGCCTTCTATGAGTGTCGGGAATTTGGGTCAGGTACGGAATAATCGATGTCTTTTGCCTCCGACTCATTGAAGTAAAGTCCTCATCCAAATCAAGGTTAGTGATAGCAGTTCTGATGTCCAAAAGCTCTTGTCGATCATAGGAAATGATGGCGGAAACATTATTTAGAAAAAAAGTTACGATTGGCTTCCAAAAATACAATTGGTCTGGTGCCCGTAAAATGGCCGCTTTCTGAATCATCGGCAGACCGCGTTAGGGTGATTTAGGGGATCTAGAGAACTGACGGTTGTGTAAAGCCTGTCGCATGCTTCCCAGTCTAAACAATTAGTGCAAATTGTGACGTTTTTGTCCATTTTGGTGTTCGGCAGGTTTTTTGGGGCTGTGGTTGGTCAACTCCTGAAAGCAGTGTGTCGTGGAAATTCTGCACTGAGACAGACTGTCATTTCTTCAAACAATCATCTTTATTTAATATTGATTCATTAATGCAATAATGAAACCGTCAGCCCAACAGCCTTGACTGTTAGGCTGATAGCCTCCCAAACAAGGAGAAACACATCTTATATAGGACACTAAGAATGCTTAGTTCCACCCCTCTCAGGCAGCTCAAAGAGCATCATAAGCCACTTTGGATGAATCTTGTCGTTAACAACACATGGTGTTATCACCCCCAACCCTGGCTTAATTTCCCTGATACCAGGATGTCTAGGAACCCTTTGTCCAGTCCATCTCTTTCCCAGTTAGAACCACCCCACATCCTGTCCATGGAATACTTCTCCCTCAGTGCACCACTGATCATAGAATGGTATGTGGCTGTAAAGTTATCGCCTTCTAGTAAAACCCATTTCCTCGACGCCCAGACGAGCTGCAGGAAGCTAGACTGGACACCATAAAAACCCAGCCTTAGCAGACCAGTCTTACTTTAGTTAAATATATAATCGTTCACTATTAATATAAAAGAAATCAGGTAAGTATGTCATTTTTCTATCACAAGTGGCTACTGGACAGGATTCTTTAATGAAAGGCATTTTAGGGAAGTATGTGAGGCACAGACGACTGAACGAGCCTAGTATGCGAGGCACAGACGACTGAACGAGCCTAGTATGCGAGGCACAGACGACTGAACGAGCCTAGTATGCGAGGCACAGACGACTGAACGAGCCTAGTATGCGAGGCACAGACGACTGAACGATTCTAGTATGCGAGGCACAGACGACTGAACGAGCCTAGTATGCGAGGCACAGACGACTGAACGAGCCTAGTATGCGAGGCACAGACGACTGAACGAGCCTAGTATGCGAGCGCCTTGCATCCATAAGGAAACAGATTTGTGTGTGTGACCTGACACGTTTTCTACCCGTTTGTGTTCTAGATGTTCGTTATTGACCAGGCAGCGGGTGATAGCTGCTCCCTGAAGGAGTTCACAATCACTGGCTCCACATACGCCCCTGAGGGACAAGTGTGAGTAGAGACCACATACATAACGAACACACACGCGTGCACACACAATGAAACACACACGTGTAGTCATTATCAATACACCACAACATACCTGAGCTCACTGTTCCCCATTTTTCATGGCTGTTATCTTTTATTCCAGGTACCATGATGGTAAACCAGTCAAGTCCTCCCAGTATGATGGCTTAGTTGAGATGGCCTCCATCTGTGCCTTATGTAACGACTCCTCCCTGGATTACAATGAGGTTTATGTCCTTTATAACCTTCACTGTTATGTTCCTGCTGGTCGAAAAGGCCTGTCACATAAGCCTTTATCAGTGGTTCATTTATTATTTTGAATATCAGTAGTCTTCTCCATTATGTTGTGGATAAACTGTTTTTTTTAGTCGTTTATTGCTACTATCTGTGTGTGTGTGTGTGCGTGCGTTTTCTCCACAGATTAAAGGTGTGTATGAGAAGGTTGGCGAGGCTACAGAGACTGCCCTCACCTGCCTGGTGGAGAAGATGAACGTGTTTGACACCGATGTCAAGGGCCTGTCCAAGATCGAGAGAGCCAATGCCTGCAACTCTGTAAGCCACCGGCAGCTACTCTCTTAATCCCAACATGATTCTCCTGTCAAACTATTATAAAACTGTGTGTTGGTCACAAATGTCAACCTATTACCTTTTATTGTGCACTACGTTTGACTTGGGCCCTATGGGTCCTGGGTGGTCAAAAGTAGTGCACTATAAAGGGAATAGGGTGCCATTTAGGACTTATGCTGAGTGTGGTCCAATTCCATCAGACATCCACAGGTTGTTGTTCCACTCCTTGTTAAGGATGTGTTGGTGTGTGTTTCTTCACTGTGTGGTACAGGTGATCAAGCAGCTGATGAAGAAGGAGTTCACCCTGGAGTTCTCCAGAGACAGGAAGTCAATGTCTGTGTACTGCACACCCAACAAGGCCCACTCCTCCATTGGCAAGATGTTTGTTAAGGTAATTATTAGCATTCGTCTACAGTATTTCTCGGCTTGTAGACCATATGGACACCGGAGAAATGCCTTATATAGTGCACTACTTTTGACCAGGGCCCAGTAGGTCACTATATAGGGAATAGGGTGTCATTTTGGACATGGTTTTAGATGCCGCTTCATAATAACTATGATACATTATAGGATTTTGATACATGTGTTTGTGTACTTTAAGAACCGGTGTCATTTTGTAGTTGTAATGTACAGTATGTAGGAAATGAGCAGAGGATAATGTTTTATTTCCTCTGGTTTGAGTTCCTGTCTCTGTCCCTCACTCTCCAGGGAGCCCCAGAAGGAGTGCTTGACAGGTGCACTCACATCCGTGTGGGCGGGAACAAGGTGCCCCTGACCCCGGGCATCAAGGACAAGGTATTGTCGGTGATCAGGGAGTACGGGACGGGGCGTGACACACTGCGCTGCCTTGCCCTGGCCACAAAGGACAACCCTATTGCCAAAGAGGACATGGTGTTGGAAGACTCAAACCGCTTTATTGAATACGAGGTGAGGAAGTGGGGGTCATAATGCAGTAAGAGTGACAGAAATAGCAGAGCATTTATTCAGAGAACGTATGTATTTTCAGACACCTTAAATACTTGGGCTTACTGTATAGAAGTAACATGATGAGGCTGCAAAAATAAGTGTATATTGCAAAAACAAAATATTTCGATCATACGGATGAGGCCTTGTGAGTTAGCCAAATCCAGGACTCTGGTCTGACTCTCTCTCCCCAGATGGACCTGACGTTCGTGGGTTGCGTGGGCATGCTGGACCCTCCCAGGGCGGAGGTTGCCGCCTCCATCAAGCTGTGCCGCCTGGCCGGCATCCGCGTCATCATGATCACCGGCGACAACAAAGGCACAGCCATTGCCATCTGCCGCCGCATCGGTATCTTTAGTGACAAAGACGATGTCTCCTCCATGGCCTTCACCGGCCGCGAGTTTGACGACTTGTCGCCGGCTGCCCAGAGAGACGCGGTGGTCAATGCACGCTGCTTTGCCCGTGTGGAGCCGTCCCACAAGTCCAAGATTGTGGAGTTCCTACAGTCCATGGACGAGATCACGGCCATGGTGAGTGAGACGAGGTCCTCCTGAGACCTGCCTCATCAGTTTCTGTGCAGCGTTGAGCTGAAACTACACTTTGTGGTTCGGCTTTCATGATGAGCCCTCAGCATGTCTTGTAACCTCTAATCCATATGTGATTAGTCTAAAAGCTTAAAAGCTATCCTGTAGAAAAGTAGATGGCTAACCACGCCCTGTCCTTTCCCCATGACCAGACTGGTGATGGTGTGAATGACGCCCCTGCTTTGAAGAAGGCAGAGATTGGCATCGCCATGGGTTCAGGCACGGCTGTAGCTAAGTCAGCCTCTGAGATGGTCCTGGCTGATGACAACTTCTCTACCATCGTGGCGGCTGTGGAGGAGGGCAGGGCCATCTACAACAACATGAAGCAGTTCATCCGTTATCTCATCTCCTCCAACGTGGGAGAGGTCGTCTGGTAAGGATCACAGCTTTGTCCCAAATGGCTCCCTATTTCCAGTTAAAGCTCACTACTTTTGACCCGATAGGGTCTGAGGTCAATAGTTGTGCACTATATAGGGACTGGTTGTCATTTATCACAACCCCACATCCCTCAGTAAGAAAATCAACAAATAGATGTCAGTTCCAGGGCTAACAAGCCTTCATCCTCACGTAAATGTTATTCTACCATTCCTACAGCATCTTCCTGACGGCTGCTCTAGGCTTCCCCGAGGCTCTGATCCCTGTCCAGCTGCTGTGGGTTAACCTGGTGACGGACGGCCTCCCGGCCACTGCCCTGGGCTTCAACCCCCCTGACCTGGACATCATGAACAAGGTCCCCCGCAACGCCCGCGAGCCCCTCATCTCTGGATGGCTCTTTTTCAGATACCTCGCCATCGGATGTGAGTTCACTTGCCCTCTGTGGAGAAAAAACCTTCACAAAATTGAAATATGGCTTAAAACTATGGCTTAGTTGAACAAGTGTTTAGCCATGTGTGACTCCTGTGCTCTGCCTCTTCAGGCTATGTGGGTGTGGCTACAGTCGGTGCTGCTACCTGGTGGTTCGTCGCTGCTGAGGACGGACCCAGGATCACCTTTTACCAACTGGTAGGAGAACAATGCCAATTTAACGCACACACACACACTCAAACGCGTACTGAGCTTGTTTTTCTCCTCTGCCCACAGAGCCACTTCCTGCAGTGTGGTCCTGACAACCCAGAGTTTGATGGTTTGAAGTGTGAGCTGTTTGAGTCCCCCTACCCCATGACCATGGCCCTGTCTGTGCTTGTCACCATCGAGATGTGCAACGCCCTCAACAGGTCAGACTATGCCGCTACGTCTTTCGCGCTACCTCTCTCTTTTTGAAGTTCCTCCACTGTTGCTTTAGGCTTGACACTAGTAGCATAATGTTGTGAGATTAATCTGGTACACATGGTCAAATGATGGGCAAATGGCTCCCAAATAGGTTTTCAATCAGTGACTTAACCCAGTTGTTCTCCCTGTTTCCCTCAGTGTGTCAGAGAACCAGTCCCTGCTGCGTATGCCCCCCTGGGAGAACGTGTGGCTGCTGGGAGCCATCTGCCTCTCCATGTCCCTGCATTTCCTTATCCTCTACGTGGAGCCCCTGCCGGTGAGACTACCTGCAATAATAATAAACCTGAGGCTACCAGAAATTATTTCTAGAACAATTAAATGCTAGTGTAACGGGTGGGATTGGTGGAGAAACTGAAAAAGCAGGAGAGGTTGTCCTCACCCATGTTGCTACCTTCTCCTCTACAGATCATCTTCCAGATCACCCCTCTGAACCTGACCCAGTGGCTGATGGTGCTGAAGCTCTCCCTGCCCGTCCTCCTGCTGGACGAGGTCCTAAAGTTAGCAGCCAGGAACTACATGGAGAACTACCCTGGTAAAGAGCTGGAGAAGCCCAGCAGCAAAGGCTGCTCTCTGTCTGCATGTATGGAGGGCATCTCCTGGCCCTTTGTGGCCCTCACCCTCCCCCTGGTGCTGTGGATTTACAGCACCGACACTAACATGGCAGACATGTTCTGGTCCTGACTGACTTGAGCACAACCCCCCCCCCCCCCCCCCTCTCTCTCTCCTCCTGTGTGTGCATAGTTAGTGTATGTGTTTGTGTAGACTTGGAGTGTGCCTGCCGAGTGTGCATGAGAAGGACCTAGTTAAACACAAACTTAAAAAATAATATTCGAAAGTCTTTTTGAAATTGTGAGTGGGTGAGGCTTTAGTGTGAGTGTCAGTTTGACCGTCACTCCTGTAGCTGTGGACTTTTTGCTGGTTCAAACAGAAAATAATGTTGTCCGTTTTTGTTGTCTATTTCCTTTTTAAATTAGATTTTTAATGATTTGGGATTATCTCTTTCACTGCAGTACAAATAATATTTTTGCGCTGCCCTTTTCATATTAGTAAACAAATTAGATATTTAAAAGCAGTCCATTGACCTGTACAGAGATTAACACTATTTTATGCAACTTTTTTTTGTTCATCATTTTGTAAATTGTTGGAACGGATTGCAGGAGGAGTGGCTAAGAGAACGGGTAGGGTCACCTTTTAATGTTTACTGTTGTCTTCAGTATAAACTTAGAACTCTTTCAGAGCCAATGGACAAGCACTAGATAGCAGGAGGTGGGTAAGATAAGTGATTGTGTATGCTATAGCTGAAAACGAAACAGAAGTATCCTGAAAATGGAAGCTACATGTTCTTTAACCTAGCATGAACTGTACTGGGGTTTTCATTTATGATTTAGTCGTCTCCCCCACATCAATGTAAAAATTACCTTTTTATGGATTTAAAAAAAAAACTTTTTGATTTGAAAAGCCAGTTTTTCTGCTGTAGGCAGAGCACAGCTACCTCAATGCAATCCATTTTGCTCATTTCTAGATTATTTCCCCTACATGGCTTTAGTCTTTATTCAACATTTAGTCCATATAGTTATGACACTTGATGTGTGCCCCTATTTCCTTGTGCAGAAAACAAACATCTATAATTGGCCTTCCCTCAGTGATTTTTTTTTTTTTAAGGGTATTTTGTCTTTGTATTTTTTATTTTACTTGACTTTTATTACATTTATTGTTGTTTTGTTGGCAGGATTGGGTTTAGGATGTAAATGTTGCTGTCTTTGTGGGTCATAATTTTGATTCAAAGGAGAGAAAAGGCTACATCATTTTTTACTTTAAAAATACAGGTTTTCCAATTGACTACACCAACCATGAACTTGCGACACAAAAGTCCCCCAAGGTTTTGTTTTTTATATTTCAAGAAAAATACACTCATGAACCCTTTGAATCAAAGTGTTTTTGTCTTTCTTTACCTGGACTGAGTGAACGTGGTGTCCAGATCATTTCTATACAGTGTGGTTTTTGTATGGGCACATACTTGAATATAAATAATGTACAGTGTCTTTGAATGCTTCATCCTTATTGGGCGCAACTTGGCTGGCAGGGTGTGAACTCTGATCTGGAGTATTTTTTTTCCCTCCGGAGGGCTTACAAGTCTGTGAAAGGTACCGTATACCTTTAGAATAGTAGTCCCAAGGAGTCCATACCATAACACTAGTATTATTGTCTACTAAATAGGTCTGTTTTTCAGCAATCCAACATGGAAACATACCCCTGTGAAGCATGTCTTTTGGTAGATGCCTTGGTTTGATTTCACTGTCTGTGTTCTTTAACAACTGTGTGCTTTCTCCTTCAATGCCTTCCACTGGCTTCCCTTTTCACTAGTGAGTATTCCCTTCCACCACCACACTCCTTAACACAGCAATCACTTCACATCAAAAATGTACAATGGAGAGATGACCCCCTAGCTATAACATTTTGATCAACTACAGACATCAGCATATATTTTTGCGTTACATGATTGCCTTTGACCAGCTGAGACCATTAGATCAATACATTTCTGCTGTTCTTGTCCATCTGGTGCTCAGGCAGCTTTCTGCTGTTGCTGCAACTTGATGACGGCCAGGGCTGCCGCTCATCAGATTTAATTCACTCGTCTCTGACAGGCTATATCGATTCAGGATGGGCTTTTGACTGATGAGAGGCTTTAAAAAAAAAAAAAAAATGTATTCAGTGCACACTAAAACCAGGACTCTGTAAAATGTTTTGACAGGCAGCCAATTCTGATCTCTTTTCCACTTATTGGTCTTTTGACCTATCAGATCTTTTCACATCAGATATTTTTCAGAGCGAAAAAAATATCAATGGGGCTGCCTGTCTGAATGCAGCCATAGAAGTCTGAGTTAGTTGGTTATGTTGTGGTTGATATTGGAATGAGGATATTTCAAGCCATGTCTACGTCATATTCCTGTTTTTCTTTGTCACCATTCTTCTAATGGACTTTATCTGAGAGTGTCTATTTTCCCGCACACCTACACTTGCAGCTTAAGCTCCCACACAATCGCAGATATCAGTGTGGGTGTCAAATCTAGTGTTTTGTTGCATGGGAATATACTGGATCTAGTCTTTTGGCAATGCAATAAAAATATATATTTTAGACATGTTTTTCTGTTCTGATATTTTGTACTCATCATATTTTCCCTTTCTCTACAGGTGATGACTAAAACCTGCCATTCCATCTAGTCTGATATGATAGCTGTAGAGACTGTCCTGTTCAGCATGTGTGTTCTGGGTAGCATTACACCTCGGATATTTTGACCCAGTATATCAGTGGAGGCTTTAGGAGGACGGGCCCATTGTAATGGCTGAAATGGAATTCATGGAATGGTATCAAACATGGAAACTACGTTTGACTCCGTTCCATGAATTCCATTCCAGCCATTACAATGGGCCCGTCCTATAGCTCTTCCCACCAGCCTCCTCTGTATATGTGACCTTTCCAGACATGGGTACAATGCATTTATAGTATTTTCAAATGTTATGGGGAAAAATGACCAAATAGTAAGTGGAATGATATGGTGTGGGATTGGTGGGTGGGGGTTTAAATTACTTCTTATATCATGGTTAGACTTGGGGGAAATGGTGCCGTTTTGGATTCTTATATGCAGGGGAAGCCTTCCATGTCCCTGACATTCCTCCCTGCGTCTTCCTACCTTCAATATTTCATACCAGGTTGACTAGTTTTATATCCATGTACAATACACACTAGTGCATGCCCTCCAGCTGTGAGTAGCCATGCAATTTATCTAGATTTCTATAGTAAAATATTGTACAGAACTGCTTGACACGATTATAGATTTTACAGATAAATACTACAGTATCACTAATACTATTAAGTGTTTATCACTGATCAGAAACATTTCCTATTGTTTGAGAATTTGCACAGTACTGGTCCAGAAGACACTGATTGATGTCTGTGGAGTCTGAACTTTAACAATATTACCACTCAACTACTAATAGTTGTGAGAAACCAGGACAGAAGACTGGCTTTGATTTATTAGTGACTAGCAATATAGCTGTGTTCTATACCTATTGAATAAAATTGTCCCTTTTTGTCTTATCATGCAATATCATGAAGCTGCAGTTAAACTGATGTGTTAACATAGTGGGAAGTTAACAGGAACATCTGTAGATTTGATTGATCATTACCTGTGCTCAATGATTGTAACACGCATCACTGAGATTGTGGTTTCAGTTTAATAAACTATTGAAACTTTATTTGGGTCTATCATTGTGTCTTGTAATCTGAGAGTGCCAGTCTTTGTGTTGTCATACCAACTCATTGTTTGCCATACGTGTTTGACTTGGCAATGGAGTTGGCAAGTGTGCAAATACACTAAACAAAAATATAACTGCAACAATTTCAAAGATTTTTCTGATTTACAGTTCATATAAGGAAATCAGTAAATTGAAAAAAATCCATTAGGCCCTAATCTATGGATTTCACATGACTGGAAACAGATATGCATCTGTGGTCACCAGATACCTTAAGAAAAGAATAATAAGGGTGTTGATCAGAAAACCAGTCAGTAGTGGGTGTGACCATTTGCCTCATGCAGCACATCTTTGCATAGAGTTGATTGTGGCCTATGGAATGTTGTCCCACTCCTCTTCAATGACTGAAGTTGCTGGATATTGGCGGGAACTGGAACACGCTGATCCAGAGGATCACGAAAGTGCTCAATGGGTGACATGTCTGGTGAGTATGCAGGCCATGGAAGAACTGGGACATTATCAGCTTCCAGTAATTGTGTACAGATCCTTGCGACTTGGGGCAGTGTATTATCATGCTGAAACTTAAGGGGATGGCGCCGGATGAATGGCACGACAATGGGCCTCAGGATATCATCACGGTATCTCTGCATTCAGATTGGCATCGGTAAAATGCAATTGTGTTGTCCGTAGCTTATGCCTGCCCATACCATAAACCAACTGCCACCATGTGGCACTGTTCACAACGTTAACAGCAAAATCACCAACACAACGCCATACACATTGTCTATCTGCCCGGTACAGTTGAAACCGGGATTAATCCGTGAAGATTACACTTCTCCAGCGTGCCAGTGGGCATCGAAGGTGAGCATTTTCCCACTGAAGTCTGTTACGATGCCTAACTACAGTCAGGTCAAGACCCTGGTGAGGATGACAAGCATGCATATCAATCAAATCAAATGTTTTTATGAAGCCCTTTTTACATCAGCAGCCTAAAACCACAAACATTAAGAAACGCAGATGTAGAAGCACAGTGGCTAGGAAAAACTCCCTAGAAAGGCAGGAACCTAAGAAGACACCTAGAGAGGAACCAGGCTCTGAGGGGTGGCCAGTCCTCTTCTGGTTGTGCCGGGTGGATATTCTAAGAGTACATGGCCATTAAGGCCACATTGTTCTTCAAGATGTTCAAGCGTTCGTAGATGACCAGCAGGGTCAAATAATAATCACAGTGCTTGTAGAGCGTGCAACAGGTCAGCACCTCAGGAGTAAATGTCAGTTTGCTTTCAGAGGTCGAGATAGCAGGTGTGGTAGAGAGTGAGAGAGAGAGGATTGAAAACAAGAGGTCCGGGACAAGGTACAGTAGCACATCCGGTAATCAGGTCAGGGTTCAATAGCCACAGGCAAAACAGCAGAAACTGGATCAGCAGCACAACCAGGTGGACTGGGGACAGCCAGGAGTTTTCAGGCCAGGTAGTCCTGAGGCATGATCCTCAGGCTCAGGTCCTCAGAGAGAGCGAGAGAGATGGAGAATTAGAGGGAGCATACTTAAATTCACACAGGACATCAGATAAGACAGGAGAATTTCACCAGATAGGACAGACTGACCATAGCCCCCCGGCACAGTCTATTGCAGGATCTTTCATTTCAGCACATGACACTTTGGACCAACACTTTTTACATGTTGCGTTTATATTTTTGTTCAGTATAGCTAAGCCTAAGATAGTTAATCTGTGTCGTTTACAGTGGGAGAAAATTAAGCATAGTGTGCAGAACAAGCAAGGTAGGCGGGTTGTAACATATTTCCATTAGGGAAGGCCTCCTCTGTGAAGTAAGCTTGTGCACAAACTCAAATCGACCTTGCATTCCTAAACAACACGATTTTCTACAATTTAGTGCACTGTGTTCATAACATCTTCTAGTTTTGGGAACAGGTCTTTTTGGGGAATTGGTCTTTTGACCAATCAGACCAGTTCTGAACAAATATATATGTTGTGATTGGTCAAAAGACCAATTAGGTGGACAAATATTAGAACTGGGGTATGTTACGTTTAATACTGGAGCTCCGAGGCATGCGTCGAAATCGTGAAGCAGTGTGCCGATACGTGCCTGGTTCACAGTGGTGGAAAAAGTACCCAACTGTCATACATGAAAATGACTCAAGTAAAAGTAAAAGTCACCCAGTAAAATTTTACTTGAGTAAAAGTCTAAAAGTATTTGGTTTAAAATATACTTTTAAGTATCAAAAGTAAAAGTATAAATCATTTCAAATTCCTTATATTATATTTTTTGAATTTATGGAAAGCCACGGGCACACTCCAACATTTAGACATAATTTACAAAGGAAGTATGTGTGTTTAGTAATCCGCCACAACAGAGGCAATACAGATGACCAGGGATGTTCTGTTGATAAATGGGTGAATGTAACTAATCTCAGCAAAAAAAGAAACGTCCCTTTCTCAGGACCATGTCTTTCAAAGGTAATTCGTAAAAATCCAAATAACTTCACAGATCTTCATTGTAAAAATGTTAAACACTGTTTCCCATGCTTGTTCAATGAACCATAAACAATTAATGAACATGCACCTGTGGAACAGTCCAGTTTACAGACGGTAGGCAATTAAGGTCACAGTTATGAAAACTTAGGACACTAATGAGGCCTTTCTACTGACTATGAAAATCAACAAAAGAAAGATGCCCAGGGTCCCTGCTCATCTGCTTGAACGTGCCTTAGGCATGCTGCAAGGAGGCATGAGGACTACAAATGTGGCCAGGGCAATAAATTGCAATGTCCGTACTGTGAGATGCCTAAGATGGCGCTACAGGGAGACAGGATGGACGCCTGATCTTCCTCGCAGTGGCAGACCACGAGTAACAACACCTGCACAGGATCGGTACATCCAAACATCACACCTGCAGGACAGGTAGGACAGACATCACCGGCAACAAAGTCTCCTATGGGCACAAACCCACCGTCGCTGGACCAGACAGGACTGGCTAAAAGTGCTCTTCACTCACGTGTCGCGGTTTTGTCTCACCAGGGGTGATTGTTGGATTCGCGTTTATTGTCAAAGGAATGAGCGATACCCCGAGGCCTGTACTCTGGAGCGGGATCGATTTGGAGGTGGAGGGTCCGTCATGGTCTGGGGCGGTGTGTCACAGCATCATCGGACTGAGCTTGTTGTCATTGCAGGCAATCTCAACGCTGTGCGTTACAGGGAAGACCTCCTCCTCTCTCATGTGCTACCCTTCCTGCAGGCTCATCCTGACATGACACTCCAGCATGACAATGCCACCAGCCATACTGCTCGTTCTGTGCGTGATGTCCTACAAGACAGGGATGTCAGTGTTCTGCCATGACCAGCGAAGAGCCTGGATCTCAATCCCGTTGAGCACGTCTGGGACCTGTTGCATCGGAGGGTGAGGGCTAGGGTCATTCCCCCCAGAAATGTCCATGAACTTACAGGTGCCTTGGTGGAAGAGTGGGGTAATATCTCACAGCAGGAACTGGCAAATCTGGTGCAGTTCAGATGCACTGCAGTACTTAATGCAGCTGGTGGCCACACCAGATACTGACTGTTACTTTTAATTTTGACCCCCCTTTTATTCAGGAACACATTATTCAATTTCTGTTAGTCACATGTCTGTGGAACTTGTTCAATTTATGTCTCAGTTGTTGAATCTTGTTATGTTCATATAAATATTTGCACATGTTAAGTTTGTTGAAAATAAACGCAGTTGACAGTGAGAGGACGTTTCTTATTTTGCTGAGTTTATTTTCCTGACCTGCTCAGCATTAAAAATGTACTTTTGGATGTCATGGAAAATGTATGGAGTAAAAAGTACAATCTTTTCTTAAGGAATGTAGTGAAGTAAAAGTAGTTAAATATACATAATAAAGTACAGATACCCCCAAAAACGACGTAAGTAGTGCTTTGAAGTATGTTTACTTAAGTACTTTACACCACTGCACTTTCAGAACAACGTTCAAAACAACAGGAGACTCGGAAATCTCTGACTTCCGACTTCGGTGCGTTCAGGACAACTGGGAAGTCGGGAAAAAACGAGCCTCGACTGGGAAAAATCGTTTTGAACGGTCATACAACTCGGAATTCCAACTCGCGAACTCGGGCCTCTTTGTAAAACTTCTATTGTCTGATCTGAATATCACTGACGTCATGATTTGACCTTGCACATCATCAACGATGTCCGAAGCTTCGTTTGATCATGCTTTTTAAAACCATGTGTTGAAAAATGCGAGATCCCACTGATTTCACCTTGTTTCCGGTGCTTTATTCAATTTAACTGCTTTCAAACACCCACCTGTACAGGAAATCGTCCTTCTAAATATATTTAGGAATTTGTGCAAGGACTTTCACCTGACTGGTAGTTCACAATGGGAACTATGGAACATTCAGGGACGTGAGGGTATGACGTCGAATTCTGCTTTAGGAACACTATTTTGAAAAAAGCTTTTGTCTGAAGCATCCTAAATAATGTCATAGATTCCATTTTGGAAAAATAGTACGTTTGAAGGCAAAAAACGGAAGTATGATGTGAATTTAGAAATCCAACTGAGTGTAGGCTATTAAAACCAAAGATTTACCGCTGCACCACGGATTAGTGGAGAAAAACTCTTAATAATCACACATTGCTATTTATTGCTGTCCGGCAGATGTCACTAATGTGCATTGTGAACAGATAATGAATCACTTAGTAATTAAACTATTTTTGACACAATTGGCTGGAAAGCCTCAATGCTTCAGGAAGCTTCGTTTCCTCATCTCTCTCGCAATTCAATTTAAGGGCTTTATTGGCATGGGAAACATATTTTAACGTTGCCATAGCAAGTTAACTAGATAATAAACAAAAGTGAAGTAAGCAATAAAAATGAACAGTAAACCTTAACAAAAGTTCCAAAAGAACAAAGACATTACAAATTTAATTTTATGTGGAATAGTTAAAGTAGAAAAGGGAAAATAAATCAACATGAGTTGTATTTACAATGGTGTTTGTTCTTCACTGGTTGCCCTTTTCTTGTGGCAACAGGTCGCACACCTTGCTGCTGTGATGGCACACTGTGGTATTTCTCCCAATAGGTATGGGAGTTTATCAAAATTGGGTTTGTTTTTTCAAATTCTTTGTGGATCTGTGCAATCTCAGGGAAATATGGGTTCTCTCCCTCCCTCTTTCAAAGTCACTAAGATCTCTTCTAGCCATGCTAGCCAAAATAATGGGCAACTGATCCTAAGCATTATGGGATGCTAATACACCTGTGTGGAAGCACCTGCTTTCAATATACTTTGCATCCCTTATTTACTCAAACGTTTGCTTTATTTTGGCAGTTACCTGTATGTATGTAATATTGTTAGCATGTCAGCTAATTAGATTGGACATAGAAAGCAGTTATCTAAAGTACTTAAGTAAAAATACTTGAAAGTACTACTTCCGTCATTTTTGGGGGTATCTGTACTTTTGATAACTTTTACTTCACTAAATTCCTAAAGAAAATAATATACTTTTTACTCCATACATTTTTGCTAAAACCCCAAAGTACTTGTTACATTTTGAATGCATATCAAGAGAACATTCCTGGTCATCCCTACTGCCTCTGATCTGGTGGACTCACTAAACACATTCTTCATTTGTAAATGATGTCTGTGTTGAAGTGTGCCCCTGGATATCCGTCAACAACAAAAAAAGGTTCCATCTGGTTTGCTTAATATAATGAATTTTTAACTATTCATACCATACTAAAGTATATTTTTAGAAATTAAATTTACATTTGATACTTAAGTATATTTAAAATCAAATACTTTTACTCAAGTAGTATTTTACTGGGTGACTTTAATTTTCTATTAAGGTATCTTTTACTCAAGTATGACAATTGGGTACTTTTTCCACAATAGAAAGTTACTATTGTACTACAACTACTGTACTCCTATATTGTGGACTTGTCGATTTGAATGGAGTTTATTTAAGAAATAAGGCCAAGGGGGTGTGTTATATGGCCAATATACCACGGCTAAGGGCTGTTCGTACACATGATACAACACAGAGTGTCTGGACACAGCCCTTAGCCGTGGTATATTGGCTATATATCACAAACAACTGTTTACCAACGTAATTAGAGCAGTAAAAATAACTGTTTTGTCATACCTGTGATATACCACGGCTGTCAGCCAATTACCATTCAGGGATCGAACCACCCAGTTTAAAATAATCATTAGCCTACTGTATCCACTTGACGTGAACAGCCCACAAGGTGGCATTGTGGTGTCATATTAGGCATTCCGGAAGTGCCATTCGCCCAGAAGTATCACACCTGCACGGCGGGTTGATTTCAATTACTGTAGCATATAATTAGCATTTTCTCAGTCCATACGAAGAGAATAATGCAGCAATAGATTGTTAACTCTCCATTCTATCATCTTAGCTGCAATGCTCAAATAAAGACAGATATAAATGGAATATAGGCTAGATCCAAGTTTCGCTTAGATGATTATGCTTATAGGATTTACTGAAATATCAATAAATTATCTACTGCCTGATCATTGTTATGTGGAATACAGATGAATACATTTATACCTTGTCTCTTTAATTGAACGGAAACCGAGCGCAACCACTGTCAATCATATTCCGTCTGGCCCCTCCCTTTCCTGCAGCCCTCTGTCTCCAGTACGAGACTGGAAAACGCAACCACAGGGGTCCATAGGCGATGAACGGTGAAGATCTGGATAAACTGTACACTAACAATGAACCGCGAAAACATGGGATAACAAGGCAAAACAAATTATAATTTATCCTCGATTCGGGATAGGAACAAGATAAAAATGAATTTGTTGTGGGGAAACAATCATTCTTTCTTTTCTCTCATTTTATGCCATTCTCCTTGGACGCTGAGCTGGTATAAAGATCTAGGAACAGCTGGAGCCGGTGATCATGGAACAGGGATGTTGTCATCTGAGTAAACGAAGTTAATCGATTATGGAATATATGGAAAAATCTTGACTTGAATAAGACAATGGAAAGTAAGTAGTTGGAGAGCCGTTATCACTTTCTCATCACACGGGAGTTCTATATCCAGAAGATCATCCGCTCAGGAGATGTCATATTTTATTCTGGAATAATGCAGAAGAGGCGAGACCGTCATCAAATATGATTCGTGTCTGACACATTCGCAGGTTTGAGTGATAAGCCTATTGCTATTGTTGACTATTAAATATATTGTCACTGCGAATCGGTAAAGAGGTGATAACACTTCAATTGTCCGTTTTTGAACTGGTTTAACATACCATTAATATGAATGGTATTTTTCTATAGTAGTTTCTCTAGGTACATTCAGATTTTTTCCCTGTCAGATACTGTATGATAGACGAGAAATAACGAGCCCTGTAGACTACTGGTGACATCACCCCAGTCAGATCTACTGCTGTACAGTAAATATCAACAATGGTAGAGCCTGTGGGATTTATTGAAGCATGGAAAGCGCAGTTCCCTGAGTCGGACCCCCCAAAGATGGAGCTCAGGTCAGTGGGGTGCATCGAACAGGAGCTTGAGAAGTGCAAAGCCTCCATCCGGCGGCTAGAGCTGGAGGTGAACAAGGAGCGCTTCCGTATGATCTACCTGCAGACGCTGCTGGCCAAGGAGAGGAAGAGTTATGACCGCCAGCGCTGGGGTTTCAGGAAGGCCCAGGTGAACGAGGTAGGGGACCAGGCAGGGCTGGGTGCTGAGTCTCAGCAGCCACACGTGCAGGAACAGGGGGAGCGGAGCCGGTTCCAACCGGTGGGGGAGGCTAGGTCCAAACCTAGACCCCCTCCAGCCCGGAAGTCAGCCTCCCACGGAGACGGGCTGGAGCTCCAGTCTGCCTTCGAGGTACCCCAGCAGGTAGAGCCCTGTGAGACAGACGGCCTCTCACCCTCCAAACAGAAAGGAGGTATATCCCCTCGCCGCCAAAACCCACCCCCAAACAAGGACCTACTGTCTGACCCCAATGACAAGCTTGGCATGGGACTGGGGGTGGCAGCGCTGAGGTCTAACTTTGAGAGGATCAAGCGGGCAAACTCTCACTCTGCCGGGGATGGAGGGAAGAGCCAGGAGAAGCAGCAGCCCTTCTACACCAACATGGACTTCCACCATGACAGGGGCCTGGTCAGGGTCAATGACCGAGACGTCTCTGACAAGATCAGCACCCTGGGCAGCCAGGCCATGCAAATGGAGCGCAAGAGATCTCTGCACTCCCTGCCAGGCAACTTGGCCACTGTGGCAGGTGAGCTCCGCACTCGGCCTGTCTACAGGGGGCGCTCTACAGAGAGCACCTGTGGGTACGATGCTGAATACGAGGATGGGGACCCCAACCCACGCCACCCCAAGGCCAACGGGGGCAAACAGCCCCCTCCACCCCCATGGCAACCCTCTGACTTCCAGCCATACACCAGTGTCTACGTGGGTGGGGTGATGATGGGCGAGGGTGGGGGGGATGGAAGAGGGGGCGTCATCATGAGGGACCACATCGGAGAAGAGCACCACCTGACCTGGCCCCGGCGCTCCTACTCTCCCGGGAGCTTTGAGGACGTGGGGGGCGGAGGCGGCGGCTACACACCAGACTGTAGTTCCAATGAGAACCTAACATCCAGTGAGGAGGACTTCTCGTCTGGCCAGTCCAGCCACGTGTCACCCAGTCCCACCACTGCCTACCGCCGGCCCTTCAGGGAGAAGAGCCGCTCACCCTCGCAGAACTCCCAGAACTCCCAGCATTCGTTTGACAGCAGCAGTCCCCCCACGCCACAGTCCCAGAAGCGCCACCACCAGCAGGGCCACGTGGTCATGTCCGAAGCTACCATTGTGAGCGTCCGCAAGACTGGCCAGATCTGGCCCCCACTCGATCCGAACTCCACACCGGCCAGCAGAGCCTCCCATGACAACAGTTTCCATGGAGACCTGGGTGAGTGGCGGCTGCCCTCTAATCTTAGCTCTAGTCGCTTCTCCGTTCATGTCTGGAGATTTAAGAGGCTGTTGCACGCTGACCGCTGCCTGGTAGGGTTGACTGACTGCCATGTATGGAGGAAGGGGGATGTGTTCATAGTCTCATCATACACACTGGTAGGATTTAGACTAGAGCATCTAAACTAGTGAAATCTAATGGTTTCAATTGCAATCTCACAACTGCTGGTCCTGGAATTGATGCACTTGATTATTGTGTGTAGTTTCTGGTACTTTACATGTTCCTTGGCTGAAATGTCAGGTTTGACCTCCTGACTGAGACAAACCATAGAAACCTGCCTACTCGGTGATCTCTTCACTGTCTGTTCATTACACGGTCAGAGTTCCACTAAACCTTGTGAGACATGGGGCTCCTCCTAAAAATCGCAGAACAATGAATTGTGAGCATTGTTTTCTTTTGTCTGGGTAAGCAGCTTTTCCCTCCTCATTCACTCTTCTCTCAGTGCATTTTGACGCTGTTGTCTTCTCCACCTTGTCTCTGAGCAGGTACGCTCTTTGTGAAGAGGATAGAGGGATACATGAGCCTCAAAATGTGTGTGTGTCACTCAGTGCCTGTTTGTGTTTATACCTGACTGTGTCTTCTGAGTGGCCTTGTGTAGGAGTGTTACCATCTATCTTCCTGGAATGTGAGTTCAGTTGAGTGAATAACAAATGCAGTCAGTCCGAGTTGAGACAGGGAGGTCTTCCTCAGACAGACGCTTGGCTCCCAGGGTTCCGTGCGTGGAATTCCAACCACAGGTGTCTGTGAGCCTCAGCCAGCCAACCATGGGAGACAGAGGATGTGTCCCAAATGCATGCCATGTCCCCTATGTAGTGCACTACAAAAGCAGTGTACTATATGTGGGAAAGAATGCCATTTAGGACGCCGGCTGAGAGAGGCTTTTGACTCAGTCCACGACTACTTCTGAAACCCAACCAGCTTTTTTCTAAAAAGCTTTTACTGTAGTCCTGGACAAAAGAAAGCTATCTCTTCCCCTCTCTCTCTCCCCAAACAATCATCTTCAGTAATATCTTTAACCTGTTCGTCGCCTCCAGGCCCAATTATGGCTGGAGCTAACAGAGTGGTTAGCTCGGAGCTAGAGGCTTGGGCGGTTGGGTTCAAATGCGCTAGCTGCAGTGGTGTCATGTGACGTGGCTCTGTCTGACCTGGTTTCCCTGGGCTTTCTGCTGACAAGGTGAGTGGCATTTTAGAGCCCGCCCTCCCGCAGCAGTCCTGGCACCCTATTAGAGCAGACCGAGCTGTGGGTCGTTGATCAAGCTGTGGGTCGTTGGCAGCAGGCACCTGTTCCTGTGCCAGGATGAGCCCTGTGTGTGTGTGCAGAGAGGCAGATAAGACTGTCTGCTCTGCTCTGGGGGGGGGGGGGGGGGTAGCAGCTGCACACTAACCCCTGTACTGAGGGTGTGACAGGAAACAGACTCTCTCTCGCTCCCTCACTGGTGATGTTCTCTTTGATTGGGAATGATCTGTATTCTGCGAGTCAAAAATATCTCCTTGTATTCTTTATCATTTCAGAGTCTTCATTACTGTTGACCCATTTTCATCTATAGGGACATCATTCATGACTGTTGAATTCAGGCCTGTAGGGTATACCTGCTTTGCTTCCAGTGACATGCGCTCACACTTGTAAAGATTGAAAGTGATGAATAGCACATAGCCACCCTCTTATTGAAAATCCCTCCACAAACAGTGTCCATCTCTCATTTCTCTGGCCTTGCTCTATGCTAGGCTGGCTGGCTGGCTGGCTGGCTGGGGCTGCAGGCAGGCTGCACAGTAAGAGGCCTAGCATGTGGCTAACGCTCTTACTCCTTCCCAGCTGTGATCTGTGGGATTATCTCACTCTTGTCTGGTCTCTTTGTTTTAGTACATTTCACACAACAATAGGCAGAGCGGGGTCAGTTACAATGCCACAGACGATGTGGGAGATTTTGCACTCATGTATTTGGGGGATAATCTGGATTTTGAAATGTATGGAATCTGTTAGATGACGCTCCTGGGACGGAGAATAGGATATGTTTCCTGATAGTGGTTGGCTGAGTGAGGATGATGAGGAGGAGGAGGTTGAGGATCAGTGAAAATGTTGAGGATGATGATGGGGAGAAAGAGGGTGAAGAGGATAAAGCTGAGGCAGAGTGCAAGGCTGATATATGGTTTCTTGCTTCACTGGTCAGGGATGCGGGGGCTGTAGAGGCACAGATGGGAAGAGTTCTCCCGTTGCGTAACAGAATACACACACACAAACAAACTCACACACATCTTGGGGCTGTAAGCAGTGGGTTTGTGTGTGCGTGCGAGTGTGTGTTTGCGCGAGTGTTTGTTTGCGTGAGTGTGTGTGTGCCCAAGCGTACATGTGAGTGTATGCATGTGTCATGACCAGGTGCTGGAGGCTGTTTGTTCGTTCTATAGCTAGCTGGGCTGTTGGATTCCTCCTCCCTATGCTGGAGTGAGTGTTCACAGTGAAATGATCCTCTAGCAGAAGGCTTTTCTCTTAATGGCTGCCCTGACTGGAGAGAGCGAGAATACTCTCTGTGGACGATTCAGGCCATCTGCTAGCTAGGGCTTCTCTCCTCGTCCTCTCTACTCACTCTCTTCTTCCTCTTCTCCACTCCATGGTCTATCTCCCTCCCCGTGGTAGATGGCCTTGGTGTAAACACCAAACTAATTGTTCCATCATGCCCCTTTGGCCTGTTGAAGTGGGTGTTTTTCAGGATTAACTGTATTCATGGTGGTCAATCTAAAATGGCTAATCTTTAGATTGAGAGAGAGAGAAGGAGCGTGAAAGATGGAATTAGAGTGAGTGAGGGAAGACAACTTCTCCTTCTCAGTGTCATTCAACGGAGAAGAAACCAGGAGAAACTTGGGCTGACAAAATGTTCCAAAAATGTGTAGGATTCTAAACAAAGGTACAGACAGCTAGCTTTCTCAATGTAGCGTCAGGAAAGCAGTACAACTGACCAGATTGAGCATTTTCGTTCAGTAAGCTTTCTGACAGACCCTCTTCCTCATGCATAGCCTGAAATAGACCTTCATCTCACCAGCAGGAGAATGGAAGGAGATTTTCTTACACAGCTAGTTGTAGCGATTCACATTCCAAGGAAAGACCTTCAATTTATGAAATACAGAACATGAAAATTGGGACACACTCACTTAAACACTATCAAAAGAGAGGGGACAGAAATAGTCACATGGAAATGTAAGACTGAGGGAAGAAGTGCAAACTGAAAGTGGATGAAAGAGTTTAGGTGAGATAGAGAAGCTCATAATCTTGGCTATAAGTAGGTGGATTTTAACGGGAGTGAAAGAGGGCTCCTCAAATGTAGGGATTATTTGAGGCAGCCTATGTTGGGTTTGTCCAATTCAATTTATTCTCTTTGGTTTACCGATGGCCTCATAAGCTTCATATCATTATCTCTATGACCTATTTCACATGGGTAGGGGGTAAACTGGTTAAACCTACAGATTGGGTGGAATTAGACACACATCTAGGGTAAGTGTACTTATTAAGCCCACATACCCGTTAAACTCATCTTTGGATTCAAATAATGACGTTTTTTTTAATTTTTTTTTTTTTTTACATTTGTGCTGTTTAGTGTTTGTTTCAACTAAATAAACAGTTCCCACTAGTGGCCATTTTAAAATACTTTATGTAATATTAAGAGATTATTGTACTGATGTATGCACATGATAGCATATTTCATGGGCAGTAATGACTTTTTCTTCCCAATCGAATGTATGGGTTTTTCATGCCTGCATGTCACAGTCACACAAAAGCAACAGAACTTGCAACTGCATCAAGATAATAGATTTCAGGCATTCACAGCATACCTTTTTTAATGCTTTTTGTCTTGTTTTACTGTTAAATTAACCTTCCATTGTATACATAGATTACATTTGTGTAAATTTGACATTTATCTCAGGTGGGCTTAAAAGGTACAGTGGCACCAAAAGCACACCCTCTATGCAGAATGTGAATGGCAATAAATACATATTGTTCGATATGATTAATACTAACTGTGTATATTTATACCCCAAACCATTGGTTTCCAAATATTTTACGAGTAGAGTTTGCTATTCTCTATTTTTTACCATAAATTACTGTTGTTCCAATTAAGCCCAGTGTGCTCCAATTAAGCCCAGTGTGCTCCTATTAAGCCCAGTGTGCTCCTATTAAGCCCAGTGTGCTCCTATTAAGCCCAGTGTGCTCCTATTAAGCCTGGTTTGCATTGAACCACATGGGGATAGTGTGTTGATATTCCTAATATTCAATGAACATGAGCATAAATAGGTTTTTTCTTTAGATTGAAGTTGATTAAAACACACAAACTACAGTTCTGCATATTATGCATCTAGCCCTGGTGTCTTTACCAAGATGAGGAACAATTAGACACCTCTGTAACTCTCTCCAAAACGTTTGGAGTGGACAGGTAGTCGTTGACGCAGAGTGAGAAGAATAAGAGCAGGTTTCAGGCATAACTGAGATACAGTAGAAGACCTACAAGTGATGGACAAAAAGGCAAACGAATGGTGGACAAAAATATGTCTATTGGGCGACTACTCATGCACTTTTGGGTGGGGGCATTATCATATTGTTGTCCTTCATTCATCCAGGTGATTCCGTTTGTTTGTCCACCACCTGTACCTTTGTAATACAACAGTAGAGAGGGAGATTTGAAACAGTTTTCAGACAGGCTTTAGGAAGACTAGTTGAACTAAGCAACAAGAATAGCAGTACAGCAAATGTGAATCAGCTTTCAGATAATTTATTGAAAGTTGTGTGTGTTCTAGTCTTTGTGCATGGCTTCTTATCCACAGTGGGCCAGTGGGGGTACATTTAGTTTATAACCAAGCAATAACACACGTGATTCAACCAGTCATGTCTTGATTGAAGTCTATGATTAGTTGATTAGTTGAATCAGGTGCGTACTGTTTGACAAGACCTGAAGTCCACATTGATCTCTGTGTATACCATTGGGCCCTGTTATGAGGGCTACTTTCATGATGAATAGTAATCATCAGTTTATATTAATCTCCCCTACAATTATTACAAATAATCACATTTTACATAATAAATGTACATTTGGAACATTTGGAAATGAAAATAGATGATTTATGAAGTGGGCTTATTTGGAACACCCATTAAACCCACTCTGGGCATATTTGATCAAATACTTCACATTTCATTTTTTCTCCACTTTTCTTACAGATATTAAGGCAGTATAGTGTATTTTAGAAATGTCTAAACTTCGATTTTGGTGTGCTTAATAGGTACACTTACCCTAAACGTACACACACAGCCCCTGCACCTATGACACGGATCACCTACACAGAGGGGTAGAGAGGTTGGAGGATGTATGAAACATGCAAATGACCTGCTTATTCTTCTGAAATCTGAGGCCGTTGTTTATGCAATCTCTCTCATTATTTAACATTTTCATTATCATCATATTAACCATAAAATGTAGATTTTAGCCTATGTGTTAGCCTTATTTGTCAGGTTAGGCTTTGACATGTTGATTTGCCTTGGTCCTGTCTAGAGACTTTGAGAGAGAGTTGATGTAGCCTAGCCAGTATACCTGAGCATGTGTTGAAATGAGAAAGAGGTGGGCACCCCCCCCCCCCCCCAGAATGTATAGGTCTCTTGTTTGACTTTGTCATAGACATGTGTGATCCAGGGGAACATGTATTATTTATACTACCATGATTCATTGGAAGGTTTGGGTAGGGGAATGCTGATCCAGGACCTGTTTTTTTATTCTTTGAGGCTGGTTGTCGTTGTACCAAAAATGGGCTGACCTGACCTAAGCTTAGCCTAAAGGGACACTTTGTCCACCCCGCCATCCCTCCCATGGCCGGCTTCTCCTAGGGCCTTATTTTAGACAATCACAATCCTTGGCCATCCCCAGAGTTCTTTCCTGTGTCTTGGATTGAACACAGCCTCTGGCCCTATGTGAAACCCCCCCCCATGAAGCCATGAAGCCAGGCTGTGGTGTGGTGACATATAAAGGGGCTTGGTGTCCCTGACCTTTGTGTGCGTGCGTGTACACAGGCATCAAACACACTGACTTGAAACACACGCTTACAATACCCAGGCTTGTGAGAACTGTGAGAGATGAGCCGTTTAGTGGTGTGTGTCAGGGGAGTTTCACTCCCAATGTAAATTCTGTATGATGCAGCCATCAGCTGACATGACAGGGAACTGTAGCATGGTCACAGCAGCAGTGTCTGTGTGAATGTGAGTGGGCTGCAAGGAGGAGGAGGTGTGTGTGTGTGTGTGTGTGTGTGTGTGTGTGTGTGTGTGTGTGTGTGTGTGACTGCGTGTGTGGGCGGACGATGGAGAGGAATGATTGGTTTAACAGGCATTTAAAAACAGTAAAGCAGTCAGCATTACCTCCAGCCAACCCCACATTCACTAGTACTACTGTGTGGCACAATGACCCCTTTTTCACACTGGATTAGTGTGTGTGTGTGGGGGGGTTATGTGACTGCCAGGGACTCTTAAATGCCTTGTTCAGCCTCCACTGTTGAGTGATTGTGGCATCGGAAGCCCGTGTAACCACAGAAGGCAAACAGGGGCTGGAGTGAAACCAAAAGGCTCAGAGTGGAGGAGGGGGTGGATGGAGGGTTGGATGAGAGGAGGAATGGGGGAGTGGATCTCTTCACAGAGCCAGCTGGTGAGGAGACTGCTCTTTCTCCCTCTACAGTACAGGGAACGAGGGAAGAATCCCCCCTGGTTTGCCCTGGGACCAATACTACAGGAAAATGGTCCCTTTGTTCTGGTTGAGAGAACTTCATACATGACTTGGAGCACGATGCTAGATAGGATTAGTCGTTTTTGTTCAGAATATCACTTGGTTAATTGCTTGTGTTCTGTCAGACATGGTTTACAGCCTGTTTGTAGGAGTAGATGGTTGGTTTGTCTTGTGCTGTAGGATATAGCCATATTGTAGACGGCCTGGCTGGCTGTGTGTGGGCGTGATCAGGGCAGATGGGTGGGGTGTCTCCAGGCTGCAGTCAGACCTCCAGTGAGAGTCAAAATGCCTGGCTGCGGTCTGCTGTTGTTCTGGGCTGGGCATTTTATCTAGGCCTGGGGTAGAGTTGGACAATGACCCCCACCATGGGGAAGAGCAGCAGACGGACCTGCTCCCGCCCTGGACAGACGGCACAGCCCAACAGCACACACACTAGATTTCTGCTACCCGACCTGAGCCCGATGGGCCCCAACATTATACCTGGTAGGCCAATCTTTTCATCAATAACTAGGGTACTGGCAGGGTATCACTAAATGAATCGTTAACATTTTGAAGCTGAGCCATTTGCTCGTGCTCTGCTGCGCAGTACAGTCATATCTAAGATGTTGTACAGTCATATCTGACATGGTGTCAGAATAGTTTCAACCTCCTCAAATATAAGACAGGAGAGATTATTTCACAGAACATAATAAGGTTTCTTGAGTTTTGTCTGAGTGACGAAAAGTAGCTAACTGCTGTCTCATGTCTCGACATTGAGCCAAGCAGAGCCGTTGCTATGGATGCTCAGACTCAGAACCACCATGAGCAGAGCGCATGCAGAGCGAGTGACAGACAGAGAGGAGCAGCTAATGGATATACTAATGGAGGAAGTTTTTTCTGGTTTCGGGCAGGGCCGGGCCATAAATTTGGCAGAAGCAATTGGGCCTGGGTAGGGTACTGCCTGAACTTCGCGGGCATGGCTAGGGCTCAAAATTCATGCGTGTACAGGGCTCTAACACACACACACACACACACACACACACACACACACACACACACACACACACACACACACACACACACACACACAACACACCACACCACACCACACCACACCACACCACACCACACCACACACACACAGGGTGCCAGGGGTAGTCACCCTCTCAAGTGTTTCTGTGTATGTGTTTTTGCTGGTTTCCATGCCAAATCTCCAACCACAAACTTCCCTCAGTTGCAGCTATGGTGACAGACAGATCTTGTAAGAAAAAATAACTGGAATATCCCTCTCATACATTCTTTTCATCACATGTCCCTGCCTGCCCTTTTGGAAAAGCGTCCATATTGGCGATCTCTGTCGGGACAAAGCCCCAGTCGCAGGCTGCAGTACAACAAATCTGTGTTTGCATCCATCTCTACATGCTCAGCAGTCTCCACAGGCCATTGGTCTTGTAGTGGTGTAACTGCTTCCAAATCAAACTTTATTTTCCACTTGTGCCGAATATAACAAGTGTAGACTTTACCGTTGAGCATGTAGAGATGGATGCAAACACAAATTTGTTGTACTGCAGCCTGCGACTGGGGCTTAACTTTTACAAGCCCTTAACTTCTTTGGGATAGGGGGCAGCATTTTCACTTTTGGATGAAAAGCGTGCCCAGAGTAAACTGCTTCCTACTCAGTCCCAGATGATAATATATGCATATTATTATTAGTATTGGATAGAAAACAATCTGAAGTTTCTAAAACTGTTTGAATGATGTCTGTGAGTATAACAGAACTCATATGGCAGGCAAAAACCTGAGAAAAAGTTTTTTAACTCAGCCCCTATCGAATACACAGTGGGATATTGGTTATGTTGCTTCCACTAGATGTCAACTGTCGTTAGAACGCTGTTTCAGGCTTCTACTGTGAAGTGGGGCCGAATGAGAGGGGAATGAGTCAGAGGTCTGCCATCAGCCTCGAGCTCAGTCACGCGCATTCACATGAGAGGTAGCTCTCGTTCCATTGCTTTTCTACAGACAATGGAATTCTCCGGTTGGAACATTATTGAACATTTATGATAAAAACATCCTAAAGATTTATTCTATACATAGTTTGATATGTTTCTACCAACAGTAATATAACTTTTTTGAATTTTCGTCCGACCTTTCCGCTGGAAGTTGTACGCGCGTTTCGATTTATTTACCAAACGCCTAAATAAAAGGAGGTACAGTGGGGAGAATAAGTATTTGATACACTGCCGATTTTGCAGGTTTTACTACTTACAAAGCATGTAGAGGCCTGTCATTTTTTTAATCATAGGTACACTTCAACTGTGAGAGACGGAATCTAAAACAAAAATCCAAAAAATCACATTGTATGATTTTTAGGTAATTAATAAGCATTTTATTGCATGACATAAGTATTTGATACATCAGAAAAGCAGAACTTAGATTTGTTACAGAAACCTTTGTTTGCAATTACAGAGATCATACATTTCCTGTAGTTCTTGACCAGGTTTGCACGCACTGCAGCAGGGATTTTGGCCCACTCCTCCATACAGGCCTTCTCCAGATCCTTCACGTTTCGGGGCTGTCGCTGGGCAACACGGACTTTCAACTCCCTCCAAAGATTTTCTATGGGGTTGAGATCTGGAGACTGGCTAGGCCACTCCAGGACCTTGAAATGCTTCTTACGAAGCCACTCCTTCGTTGCCCGGGCAGTGTGTTTGGGATCATTGTCATGCTGAAAGACCCAGCCACGTTTCATCTTCAATGCCCTTGCTGATGGAAGGAGGTTTTCACTCAAAATCTCACGATACATGGCCCCATTCATTCTTTCCTTTACACGGATCAGTCGTCCTGGTCCCTTTGCAGAAAAACAGACAAAATACATGATGTTTCCACCCCCATGCTTCACAGTAGGTATGGTGTTCTTTGGATGCAACTCAGCATTCTTTGTTCTCCAAACGCGACGAGTTGAGTTTTTACCAAAAAGTTATATTTTGGTTTCATCTGACCATATGACATTCTCCCAATCTTCTTCTGGACATCCAAATGCTCTCTAGCAAACTTCAGACAGGCCTGGACATGTACTGGCTTAAGCAGGGGGACACGTCTGGCACTGCAGGATTTGAGTCCCTGGCGGCGTAGTGTGTTACTGATGGTAGGCTTTGTTACTTTGGTCCCAGCTCTCTGCAGGTCATTCACTAGGTCCCCCCGTGTGGTTCTGGGATTTTTGCTCACCGTTCTTGTGATCATTTTGACCCCACGGGGTGAGATCTTGCGTGGAGCCCCAGATCGAGGGAGATTATCAGTGGTCTTGTATGTCTTCCATTTCCTAATAATTGCTCCCACAGTTGATTTCTTCAAACCAAGCTGCTTACCTATTGCAGATTCAGTCTTCCCAGCCTGGTGCAAGTCTACAATTTTGTTTCTGGTGTCATTTGACAGCTCTTTGGTCTTGGCCATAGTGGAGTTTGGAGTGTGACTGTTTGAGGTTGTGAACAGGTGTCTTTTATACTGATAACAAGTTCAACCAGGTGCCATTAATACAGGTAACGAGTGGAGGACAGAGGAGCCTCTTAAAGAAGAAGTTACAGGTCTGTGAGAGCCAGAAATCTTGCTTGTTTGTAGGTGACCAAATACTTATTTTCCACCATCATTTGCAAATAAATTCCTACAATGTGATTTTCTGGATTTTTTTTCTCATTTTGTCTGTCATAGTTGAAGTGTACCTATGATGAAAATTACAGGCCTCTCATCTTTTTAAGTGGGAGAACTTGCACAATTGGTGGCTGACTAAATACTTTTTTTGTTAGAGAAACAGACATGCAGAACTAGACAGTGATAGTGTGGGGGGAGGTGGAGGATGGTTTGGGGCCAGTTGTGTATAGCTTGATGGACATGATCATGATCTGGTTTCATCAAACTCAAATCAAATGAAATCAAATTGTATTAGTCACATGGGCCGAATACAACAGGTACAGTGAAATGCTTACTAACGAGCCCCTAACCAACAATGCAGTTTTAAAAAATACGGATAAGAATAAGAAATAAAAGTAACATGTAAGGTGAACATAGATCAGTGATTAAGCTCCACCTACCTGGCACTGAAACAAGGCACTTTGTGATTGGTAGTTAGCGAATGTGTAGTTCACCATTACAGCTTCAGATTGGGTGCTCCTCGACTGCACTTTGCAGTGTTAGAGAAATCAGACGTAATTCACCCGGCTGTGTTAAATTATTTAAAAGAACATCCAGATTGCACTTTCTTGTCGTATTTAATGAAGCATTCTCTCTTCTGTCAGATTTTCTCCCTCACTTGACAGCTGCTTTGAGTTTGGTCTGCTTGTAGCCAATTAGAGCGTCGCACCTTTCCGAAGCTTCTCCTTGTTTTCTACGGAGCAAGGGGAAAACCAGGAGAGATCAAAGTCCTGGGCGGACCCTCTGGACCAAGAGGGATCACACCAGTCCTGCCCTGTAGTTGTCCAATAGGCTTTTAAGAGTGGAGTGACAATAAAAAACCTGGGGAATCAATACCGAATGTCAGCAATGCCTGCAAGCCACCACTGTCTGGTATTTCTCTCTATTTGTCTCTTCTCTCAGTGTCCCTCCCTTTGACTGTCAGTGCAGTCAGTATTTGCCAGCTGTGTACAGTGCATTCGGAAAGCATTTTGTTACGTTACAGCCTTATTCTAAAATTGATTAAGTAGTTTTCCCCCCTCATCAATCTATACACAATACCCCATAATGACAAAGCAAAAACAGGTTTGTAGAAATTGTTGCTAATTTATAAAAAAAAATATATGTAAAAAAAAATGATATCACATTTACATAAGTATTCAGACCCTTTACTCAGGACTTTGTTGAAGCACCTTTAGCAGCAATTACAGCATCAAGTCTTATTGGGTATGACGCTACAAGCTTGGCACACCTGTATTTGGGGAGTTTCTCCCGTTCTTCTCTGCAGATCCTCTCAAGCTCTGTCATGTTGGATGGAGAGCGTCGTTGCACAGCTATTTTCAGGTCTCTCCAGAGATGTTCGATCAAGTTCAAGTCCGGCCTCTGGCTGGGCCGCTCAAGGAATATTCAGAGACTTGTCCCGAAGTCACATCTGCGTTGTCTTGGCTGTGTGCTTTAGGATCGTTGTCCTGATGGAAGGTGGACTTTCACCCCAATCTGAGGTCCTGAGCGCTCTGGAGCAGCTTTTCATCAAGAATCTCTCTGTACTTTGCTCTGTTCTTTCCCTCAATCCTGACTAGTCTCCCAGTTCTTGCAACTGAAAAACATCCCCACAGCATGATGCTGCCACCACCATGCTTCACTGTAGGGATGGTGTCAGGTTTCCTCCAGATGTGACGCTTGGCATTCAGGCCAAAGAGTTCAATCTTGGTTTAATCAGACCAGATAATCTTATTTGTCATGGTCTCAGAGTCTTTAGGTGCCTTTTGGCAAACTCCAAGCGGGCTGTCATGTGCCTTTTACTGAGGAGTGGCTTCCGTCTGGCCACTCTACCATAAAGGCCTGATTGGTGGAGTGCTGCAGAGATGGTTGTCCTCCTGGAAGGTTCTCCCATCTCCACAGAGGAACTCTGGAGCTCTGTCAGAGTGACCATCGGGTTCTTAGTCACCTCACTGACCAAGGACCTTCTCCCAAGATTGCTCAGTTTGGCTGGGCGGCCAACTCTAGGAAGAGTCTTGGTTCCAAAGTTTTTCTATTTAGGAATGATGGAGGCCACTGTGTTCATGGGGACCTTCAATAATATAGAAATGTTGCTACCCTTCCCTAAGATCTGTGCCTCGACACAATCCTTTCTCTGACATCTAAGGACAATTCCTTCGACTTCATGGCTTGGTTTTTGACATGCACTGTCAACTGTGGGACCTTATATAGACAGGTGTGTGCCTTTCCAAATCATATCCAATCAATTGACTTTACCACAGGTGGACTCCAATCAAGTTGTAGAAATAGCTCATGGATGATCAATGGAAACCGGATGCACCTGAACTCAATTTCGAGTCTCATAGCAAAGGGTCTGAATACTTATGTAAATAAGGTATTTCTGTTTTTTATTTTTAATAAATTTTGTAAGCATTTCTAAAACTCTGGTTTTGCTTTGTCATTGTGGGGTATTGTGTGTGCAGATTGATAAGGGGGGGGGGGGGAGTATTTAATCAATTTTAGAAGAATGCTGTAACGTAATAATGTGGAAAAGGGGAGTGGGTTCGATTCCCACGGTGGGAGCAGTCTGAAAATATATATCTGGATAGGAGCGTCTGCTAAATGTACATGGTCAGTGTTGACAGACAGTAGGGATGTAGATTCAGATATAGGGAAGTCCTGAACCCTCCTTTGCACAGTCTTTTCTTCACCCAGCAGGAGAGGAGAGACATGGTTCTATGGTGGGTGTGTATCGATAAGCCTGTGGTCATAATATGAATCAGTGGAATGAACATGCTGTTGACCAACTGTCTCTATAGGATGCTTTATAGAGCTTATTTCCCCTATCAAAGCAGCTCCTCAAGCTCTTATACACATGTGTATGCACACACACTCTCACACACACACACGTGCACGCATGCATACACACACACACTTGCACACATGCACGCGCACACACACACACCAGTCCTGCCTGAGGTCTTACAATCTCTCTCCTTTGGGGCTTGTCAGCTCTCCATCAGTCTTTCTCTCTCTCTTTATCTCGCCCTCTCTCCCTCTGGCTCTTTGTTGTAGGATAGTGTTTGTGCAGAGAAGCTAGTGTGTGCTCTCCCGATAAACGCTAGTTGCTAAGCGCTCAGTGAGCTATGGGAGGGAGGATGAGGGGAGACGGGGTAACCTGACCTGACGGTGGTGGTTTGAGCTGTAACAATAACATATTATTGAATGAATGAAGAAAATGGCTGCTTGCTAGTCGGATAGAGACTGATTGGAGACACCCCTCTCTGGTGAGTGGTTTGCGCCTGGGCGGAAATGGCTGTGGAATTGTGGTGTTTCTGAGTTCTGTTTCCTTTAACATCCCTGGAACTAAACCAGAAACAATGGGCTCGAGAGGTGGGGAGAAACAGATGGGCCAGTTCTGATTTAATGCTCAGATGCTGGGAGGGAGGTATGGAGGGTGGTATGGAGGGGGGAGTTTCAGAGGGAGGGAGGAGGAGGGAGGTATGGAGGGAGGAAGAGGAGGGAGTTATGGAGGTATGGAGGGTGGTATGGAGGAGGGAGGGAGGAGGGAGGGAGGTATGGAGGGAGGAGGAGGAGGGAGTTATGGAGGTATGGAGGGTGGTATGGAGGAGGGAGGGAGGGAGGGAGGAGGGAGGGAGGAGGAGGGAGGTATGGCGGGAGGAAGAGGATGGAGTTATGGAGGTATGGAGGGTGGTATGGAGGAGGGAGGGAGGAGGGAGGGAGGAGGAGGGAGTTATGGAGGTATGGAGGGTGGTATGGAGGAGGGAGTTACGGAGGGAGGAGGAGGAGGGAGGTATGGAGGGAGGAGGAGAAGGGAGGTATGGAGGAGGGAGTTATGGAGGGAGGAGGATGAGGGCGGTATGGAGGAGGGAGTTATGGAGGGAGGGAGGAGGAGGGAGTTATGGAGGGAGGAGGAGGAGGGAGGTATGGAGGGAGTTATGGAGGGAGGAGGAGGAGGGAGTTATGGAGGGAGGAGGAGGAGGGAGGTATGGAGGGAGGAGGAGGAGGGCGGTAAGGATGGAGGAGGAGGGAGGAGGAGGGAGTTATAGAGGGAGGGTGGAGGGAGTTATGGAAGGAGGTATGGAGGAGGGAGGTATGGAGGGAGGGAGGAGGAGGAGGAGGGAGGTATGGAGGGAGGAGGAGGAGGGCGGTCAGGATGGAGGAGGAGGGAGGAGGAGGAGGAGGGAGTTATAGAGGGAGGGTGGAGGGAGTTATGGAAGGAGGTATGGAGGAGGGAGGTATGGAGGGAGGGAGGAGGAGGAGGAGGGAGGTATGGAGGGAGGTATGGAGGGAGGGAGGAGGGAGGTATGGAGGGAGGTATTGAGCCAGAGCCAAAGGCTTAGCTGGAAGAAGCCAAAACATATTTCTCCTCGGTATTAAGGAAGGAGAGGGCCAAGAGCTGTCCAGGCCTCACCTCCACCCTGCCGGGAGGGAGGAAGGGAGGGAACACATGAACAGGCTCTGGACTCTATGGAGAGAGAAAGAGCAGAGAAAATAAGAAAAAAGAGAGAGAGAGTAGAAAGAGGAGAGAGAGAGATAGAGAGACAATGACCAAACATCTGGCGTATCTTCTATAACAAATGTCTCTTCTCCCTCTTGAGTTGTGGTGATGAATTTGGCTCGCTGAGGCTAACTAAGGGCAGGACACACTCTCCTCCTCCTCCCTCCATACCTCCCTCAAGTTAGGTCTGAAACACAGAGAAACACAGTTTCCTCTCAGAACAGGACTGATCCAAGATCAGTTTTGTGAGGTGCTTGACTTGGGCTGGAGCTAGCTAAGCATTAATGTTGTTGTCACGTTTCCAGCGGTTCTGTAGACAGCCTAAATAAGTATACACCGTTGGGAAGCAGGGATTCCCTTCTAACAGCAGCCATGTAATTGCTAAGAATAGCCTAATTTACAAGTAACTTGCTCTGTTGCTCTGGGGCAGCTGAAAATTTTGGGGGTCACAGAATATTAAATTAAGCAATATACCACATTACTTCTTACTAGTATTATACTGTATATTTCTTGTTTTATAAACATTATTAAGCATGCTCATGTGTTTTTTGTGTGTAATTGGGGCACCAAAAATATTTGGGCTGGTAAAAAATGTTTGAGGGGCTGGTAGATTTTCATACTTTATGAACTACTCAGTAAACCCACTCTGCACTCATTCACAGACTCATCTAATCTCATTCATTTTGGTTTTCTTTTCCATCCTTCTCTTCTTCATCTCTCTCCCACTACTCTTTCTCTCTCTCTGAAACAATCAAAAAATGAACAGTAAACATTACACACTAAGTTCCAAAGGAATAGAGACATTTCAAATGTCATATGGCTATATACAGTGTTGTAATTATGTGCAAATAGTTAAAGTACAAAGGGGAAAATAAATCAACATAAATAAAGATTGTATTTACAATGGTGTTTGTTCTTCACTGGTTGCCCTTCTTGTGGCAACAGGTCACAAATCTTGCTGCTGTTATGGCACACTGTGGTATTTCTCCCAATAGATATGGGACTTTATCAAAATTGAATTTGTTTTCGAATTGTTTGTGGATCTGTGTAATCTGAGGGAAATATGTGTCTCTAATATGGTCATACATTGGCAGGATGTTAGGAAGTGCAGCTCAGTTTCCACCTCATTTTGTGAGCAGTCTGCACATAGCTTGTCTTCTCTTGAGAGACCGATCTGCCTACGGTGTCCTTTCTCAATAGCAAGGCTATGCTCACTGAGTCTGTACACAGTCAAAGCTTTCCTTACGTTTGTGTCACAGTGGTCAAGTATTCTCTCTCACTGCACTAGTTTAGCATATATTCACATGTCATTGTCAAGGCACCTCTCCTTCATTTGGCCCAATGACTATAAATGGCTTAGGTCAGGGCAGAGCAGTGACTGTTTCCTTTGTACTGCTCCAAGGACAGACACAGTTAGCTATGTTCTGTTAGCTCTCCTCTCCTCCTCTCTCTGTCATGTGTGTTTAAAGCATTCAGCACATTCCTCCCTGTCCCCTCCTATACACACACACACAGTATGCCAAGGGGGAGGCACAGGGGTCTTTCATACATTATTGATAGTGGAGCCTACTTCTCTCAAAAGCAGAGAGTGGCGTGACACCAGGTGTCATGTTCACACAGCGCCTCACCATAACCTCTGGCCACAGCCGTGGCTAACTGCTCTTCCATGACGTCACACCCCCCCCCCCCCCCCCCCCCCCCCCCCCCCCTGCCCTGCCCTTACAATTAGATGGGATGCACCATCCTCAACCTCAAAACCAAGTAAAATCTGAAAGACAAGCAATTATGTACCTCTAAAAAGGGGGAGTGGTGGTGCCATGCTTGAATTAGACATTTTTTAAAGGGTGCCTTTTGAATTCAAGGACACTTCCTCAATCATGTTTCAGATTGGCAGTGGCTTGTGGAATGGCTATCTATCTAGTAGTGGCTGGGAATGGTTTTAGTCTGATGAGAGATGCCCACTCCCCCACAGTGGTACAGGATGTTACATGAGGTGTTCTGATTGGAGGTCCACAGCGACAGACAGCAGCATCCTGCAGTATCATGACTCATGATTGGCTGTTTCTGTTCCCCGCCTCCCTCCCTCTCCTCCCCCTCCTCCCCCTCCACCTCTCTTACCCCTTCAGTGAGTTGGAGCCCAAGGTGTCTCACATCACTGTACGAAGGAATCCCTGTGTCACAGGATACACTAGTGTGCCTGACACACGCACGCACACACACACATCCAATCTCCCCATTGGGCACTAGTCCCAGACATATTCCATATAGTACCCTGGATACCTCTTTTCCCTCTATTCTACACCCACATAACACAACACGGTACCACAAATACCCACACCTACACATTCACCCTCCTTCTCACTCTCTATCTCTCCCTCCTTTTCTCTCACTCTCCAGCCCCTCAGTGGAAATGTTTTTGGTTTCTACCAGCCTCTCATGTTCATAAGTGTTATTGGACATGAGGAGTCTCCCCCAGTGTGGTGCATGATGTTACTGCTACTATGGGACGGGGGTCTTGAAGGTGACCTTGGAGGTGTGTAAGAAAACAATCTAGAATAGAGGGCTGAATTTAGGGAAGTGAAGGGCTGATGTTTAATATTCTCCCAGGGTCAGACTTGGATGGATGGAGTGAATCCATTATGAAGTCTCCTATCTGATACCTCTATAAAACTGTCCCTTAGAAATGGGCTCAGTTCCTCCGTTGATTGAGGGCACATCCTCTTAACCCGTGGTTGACCAGAGGCCATATGGGAGGGTTCGCATTAGCCATAAAATGTCTATTTACTAAATTGAACTTTATTGGACGCTATTGCTAACTTTAAACTGTAAGCCTACCCGTTTATATGGGCTGGACAGGGCAGGTCACAAGTCAATCAAGATGCCAGCGACTGGTCTGGAATCTTACACTCTCACAGCAGAGGAACAGCCAATGGGACCGACTCTAACAAACCCACATAAAACTGACCGAGCCACCTGCCTTCAGCAATGGCTGAGTGGAATCTGTGTTCCATCACAAAGTGAAAGATGGCTTCCAGAAACAAAACACTGGGCTTTAAGGAGCGAGGAGATAAAACCTAACACATTTAAAATGTTCAGTGATTTACACTAATACCATTAGGTGTAAGGAATTGAATTACTTGCCAAGGTAAAATGGCTTCAGTGGAAACACAATAAAGAGACTGAATGCCAAAGACACAGTCCTCCACCCCTCGCTCCCAGGCCTATACACACTCAATGGGATAAACAGGTGTGTGTGTGTGTGTGTGTGTGTGTGTGTGTGTGTGTGTGTGTGTGTGTGTGTGTGTGTGTGTGTGTGTGTGTGTGTGTGTGTGTGTGTGTGTGTGTGTGTGTGTGTGTGTGTTGAGAGACAGGGAGCAGGGCCAAGGACTGTGTGCAGCTGTGTTGGCGAAACTGCTGAATCCATAGCAGTGTCCTCTAGACTTACTTACTACCAAGGTTAGGCCTATAGAGCTCATTGACACACCACTACTGATAGCCGAGGCTACGCCACATGAGACTTGTCTACACCCCTATCTGACCACGCATCATGTACTGTCTGATTCACAGCAGAGCTGCTAGGAGTTTGCTAAATTATTTCTGGTCTGTTTAGAAACCCAAAATAGCTGTCTTTTAGCTGAGTTTTTTAGGTTTCGTCTTTACTCGTTGACATTGATTAGTGTCTCCGTTTTTAGTCTAGTCTGCCTTGCCTTCAGTAAACCTGTCAGTCAGTCAGGCAGTAAACCAGCCAGGCTGTCAATCAGGCAGTCAATCAGGCACACAATCCGGTGGTCCAGGAGTAGGTAAGCAGATTAACTGTCACTCACACATTCTCCCCTCTGGATGATGTGTGTGAGAGAGAATGTGTACACCAGTGTGTCGGTGTGTGTATCTTGTGCCCTCTGATATGTAATTCCTTATAGTGTGTGTATATCCTACCACGGAAAGGGCAAAGGGCAGGAAGGTACACACACACACACTGACACCGGTGGGAAATAGTTGTTCCCTCTCCTTGTTGCTGTGAAAAGAGGAAGTACCAAAAAAGCTATAAATGCTCAGCCTAACCAGGCGTTGCCCTGACATAGAGGCCATGTGAAGAACATCCCAGTCACCCTACCCTGCTGTATGTAGAGTGAGTGGCGTTTCATCTCTGCAGTCTATTTTAGACAGGGGAAGTGAGGGTGGATGGTTGGCGCTCTGGTGAGACACTGGTTGTGTCCCAAATGACACCTTATTCACTATGTAGTACACTACTTTTAACCACGACCCATAGGACTCTGATCAAAAGTAGGCTTGGGTGGTATCCAGATTATCATACCTTCATATTGACCGTGTGCCGGGATATTCGGTAATACCGGCACTGAACACAAGGGGCGCTAATTTCAAACCCCACTGAGTCTTTGTAATCCGAAGGTTAGCAATGCTAACAAGTACATGTAAAACCCCTTAGAGAATGCTAATTAAATGCTAACAAGCGTATCTGACCTAAACTATTTGTAAGACAAACATCCCAGCTCATTAAGTTATACAAGTCACTTAAAAATACTACTCACAGTTTGCTGCACACAGAAAACAAATATTATACAGCAAGGCTTTTGATCCAGGAGGGGATTCTCTGCTTTTACCAAGTGAAACTTGATTTTGGAAGAAGCTAACCCCTTAGCTAGATAGCTAACTCACTACTAAATTAGCAAACCAAATGTGCAACTGCAGAGCATTTAGCACATTTGGGGCCCAGACTGTCTCTGATGGGAAGATGATTATCTTGAGGAATCTTAATAGAATGTCTGCTAAATCCACTGGGCTTCAGTTAAACCCACACCATGAATGAATATACCAGATTCATTAATAAAGCCTTCGTGGAACCAAAATGATTTTCCAATCGTTTCGTTCGGACCAGAACCATTTTTTTTGTTTCGTTCTACTGTTCCGACCAGCAAAATAAAATTCGGAACTAGTTCGAACCAAACAAAAAGTAGCAGTTTAAATATTTGTATATATTCCCGGGTGGCGCAGTGGTTAAGGGCGCAGTACTGCAGCGCCAGTTGTGCCATCAGAGTCCCTGGGTTCGAGCCCAGGCTCTGTCGTAACCGGCCGCGACCGGGAGGGCCGTGGGGCGACGCACAATTGGCCTAGCGTCGTCCGGGTTAGGGAGGGATTGGTCGGTAGGGATCTCCTTGTCTCATCGCACACCAGCGATGTAGCCTCTGACACATTGGTGCGGCTGGCTTCCGGGTTGGATGCGCGCTGTGTTAAGAAGCAGTACGGCTGGTTGGGTTGTGTATCGGAGGACGCATGACATTCAGCCTTCGTCTCTCCCGAGCCCGTACGGGAGTTGTAGCAATGAGACAAGATAGTAGCTACTAAAAACAATTGGATACCACGAAATTGGGGAGAAAAAGGGGGGTAAATTTAAAATAATAATAAAAAAATATAAAAAATATTTTTAAACCTATGAAATATACATGTATTTATTTTTACATTTAGCTCACATTTAAATTTGTTCACCAGTCAGTGTGGATAGAGCAACTTGCTGTGGTGTAAGTGTAAGTGATTTAATCTGTATAGGAAAGTTTTGCCGTAACAGCATGGTTTAATCACACTGTGCTGCCAGTCAGAATTATACCTATGGATTTATACCTTCGGAATTATACCTACGGATTTATACCTTCGGAATTATACCTACGGAGGAGGGGCTTCTATGGAGGAACTTTGACTGTCTTTGAACTCGTAGGAAGGTAGCTAGCTAGCAGGAGCAGTACTAGAATGAATGAATCCTATGTGTAGGGTTAGCTGGTTTCCAGAGGGCTAAAAGGCAGAAGTTGCGCTACTGGGGTTAGCATATTCCTTTTAATCTCCAGCTTTCCCTCTCCTATCTTGCCCTTCTCTCTCTCTTTTAAAACAAATATATTTTCTTTCTCTTTCTTTCTTTCTTTCTTTCTTTCTTTCTTTCTTTCTTTCTTTCTTTCTTTCTTTCTTTCTTTCTTTCTTTCTTTCTTTCTTTCTTTCTTTCTTTCTTTCTTTCTTTCTTTCTTTCTTTCTTTCTTTCTTTCTTTCTTTCTTTCTTGGGCAGGGTTGACCATCTTGACCAACTGAGGAGCATTTACAATGTTGGACGCACAGGCAGAAAATGTTGGAAGTATGTGTTTTGGGGGATGCTCAACATTGCCATCATAAATGCTTACATTGTGTTGGGGACCCTGCGAAGGCTCCTTCCCAGAAACCACATGCACTGGTCCCTGAAGGACTGTGATATGGCCACAGTGGCAAGAAGATGGGAGCCAAGAGTGTGGCACCAGGGTGTGTGGACCGAGTTGTTACTCATTTGAGAGCAGGTGAATTTTGAAGGGCACAAGAGAGGGTGTGTGGTGTGCATTTGGAGTGGACGCAGGGCAAGGAGTGGGAGGTGTGTAGAAACCTCCTCTCTATGTGTTCTGTGCCACTTTGCAGGATGGGGATGTGCTTTTATTGTCTCTGAACTGTTGTTGTGTTTGTATCTTCTCTATGGTATATGTCCCAATCTAATAATTGTTGCATTCACTGAATTGTTGTCAAAGTAGGTTACTATTTCAAAATGTTGTGTCAGGCCTGGTCTGTACTAAATCTTATTGAGAGAGGTTTTTACATTGTTACAGAAGTAAGAATCGTTGTCAATCACATAGCCTACTTTGTGTGGGTTTTGAAATACTTTCTGAATATAGTCCTCTGTTCACATTTTGGAAAACATGTTTATTTTAATGTAAATAATATTTATACGTATAATTAGTATAATTAGGATTGGTAATGATCTAACACGCACGCACGCACGCATTGTGTGTGTGTCTCCCCTGGCCTGGCCTTGTCTGATTGGTCCACTGGAGAGAAAATGGGTCACGTGGGGGCCTTGTCCCATTTTGGGGGCTATTGTTTGTTTGCAGTGGAGTGTGTCAGCCAGGCAGGGTCTTTAAGGGATTTCTCAATGGGTCTCTCTCTCTCTCCCCTGTATTCACCTCTGAATGATTTTGAACACTAGTGAACTCAGCACATCCTCTTTAGCCTTGAAGTGGCCTCTGTGGCCTCATGGGTAGAATGTTATTAATACAGGAGATTTCCCCCAAAAAAGACATACAGTTGACGAGTTTACATACACTTAGGTTGGAGTCATTAAAACTCATTTTTCAACCACTCCACAAGTTCCTTGTTAACAGACTATAGTTTTGGCAAGTCGGTTAGGTCATCTACTTTGTGCGTGACACAAGTAATTTTCCCAACAATTGTTTACAGACAGATTATTTAACTTATAATTCACTGTATCACAATTCCAGTGGGTCAGAAGTTTACAAACAGTAAGTTGACTGTGCCTTTAACCAGCTTGGAAAATTCCAGAAAATTATGTCATGGCTTTAGAAGCTTGTGATAGGCTAATTGACATAATTTGAGTCATTTGGGGGTGTACCTGTGCCTCTTTGCTTGACATCATGGGAAAATCAAAAGAAATCAGCCAAAAATTGTAGACCTCCAAAAGTCTGGTTCATTCTTGGGAGCAATTTCTAAACACTTGAAGTTACCATGTTCATCTGTACAAACAATAGTACGCAAGTATAAACACCATGGGACCACGCAGCCGTCATACCGCTCAGGAAGGAGACGTGCTCTGTCTCCTAGAGATGAACGTAGTTTGGTGCGAAAAGTGCAAATCAATCCCAGAACAACAGCAAAGGACCACCAGCTCTGTCAGGAGGAATGGGCCAAAATTCACCCAACTTATTGTGGGAAGCTTGTGAAAGGCTACCTGAAACATTTGACCCAAGTTAAACCATTTAAAGGCAATGCTACCAAATACTAATTGAGTTTATGTAAACTTCTGACCCACTGGGAATGTGATGAAAGAAATTAAATCATGGAAAAAGGCGGCACTTGACCGCTGCACTTGAATCATTCCCACGGTGAATGGCTAAGCCTGCTACGCTATGAATGGCTAGGCCTGCTACGCTATGAATGGCTAGGCCTGCTACGCTATGAATGGCTAGGCCTGCTACGCTATGAATGGCTAGGCCTGCTACGCTATGATTGGCTAAGCCTGCTACGCTATGAATGGCTAGGCCTGCTACGCTATGAATGGCTAAGCCTGCTACGCTATGAATGGCTAGGCCTGCTACACTATGAATGGCTAGGCCTGCTACACTATGAATGGCTAGGCCTGCTACGCTATGAATGGCTAGGCCTGCTACACTATGAATGGTTAGGCCTGCTACGCTATGAATGGCTAGGCCTGCTACGCTATGAATGGCTAGGCCTGCTACGCTATGAAACCACACTACTGCAGAGACTTTGATATTACCAGCTACAATTGATATGGTGAAAACAATGTGTGGGGAGGCAGAGGCACAGAAACTCACATCAATACCTTTTGTCAGATAACACTGTTAAACAAATAATGTATGCTATTACTAGTAATGAAGAAGAAACTGACTGAATGACTCCAACTCCCCAGTTTATGTTCCCCAAATGGACGTTAGCTGTGAGGCCCCAGATGTCCATTGTATGATACACAGAGAGCAACTTGCGGCAAAAGAGCTGGGCACAGAACTCGGCGATATAATGCAGCAGGTGACTTCGATTGTAAACTACATCAAACCACATCCACTGCTCGCACGCTTGTTCGCAAAACTATGTGGACATATGGGATCAGAGCATGACAATGTTCTTTTTCACACTGTGGCTTGGTGGTTCTCGATTGTTGGAAATATTTTTTGAATTTTGGTTCCTGACAATGCCCTGCCGTTTGTCTCTGAGCATTAACGCTGCGTTCAAAACAACTGGGCACTCAGAACTGGGCACTCAGAACTGGGCACTCAGAACTGGGCACTCAGAACTGGGAACTCAGAAATCTCCGACATCCAACTGGGATTATATTTTTTTAATGGTCCTCCAACTCGGAATTCCAACTCGTGAACTCGGGCATCTTTCTAGAGCTCCGACTTCCCCACCTGAAGATCACTGACTTCATGATTTGACCTCGTATTTTTCAGAGTTCCCAGTTGCCTTGAACGCATCATAAAACTCATGGTACCCTTCGCCAGCATATCTGTGTGAATCTGGATTCAGTGCTTTTGTTTGCATTAAAACCAAATATCGATCCAGGTTGGATGTGACAGCAGAGATGAGGTGGGCGCTGTCGACCACGCCTCCTGACTTTGAGAAGTGGGACATGCATCAAGCACACACATCTCAATAATGGTTTCTTTTTTACATTTGATTTGACAAGGCAAGTCAGTTAAGAACAAATTCTTATTTACAATGAGAATGCCAAATGAGTGTGCAAAGGGTGGCTACTTTGAAAAATATCAAATATATTTTGATTTGTCCATGTGTTATTTCATAGTTTTGACATCTCCACTTTTATTCTACAATGTAGAAAATAGTAAAAAATAAATAAAAACCTTGAATGAGTAGGTGTTCTAAAGCGTTTGACCGGTACTGTATGTGTAATGTGTATGGTTGTTGGCACTTGGAGTACGTGTTGACTAATGCTGTAACAAATCAGTGTTTTTTTTTCTGTGGTGAAACAGAAAGTCAATAATAAGACATGTCAGAGCGTTTCATTCACAAGATTGTATCTGTGGTATCAAGTCAAGTATCCCCATGGTAACACAGTAGCTTTTAGCTGGTGTCTGTAGCTGGTGGATTGGCTGGCTGCCCCCCCAAAAAACTGCCTGACAAGATTAATGGCTTTGAGTGGATTAGGGTGCTGCACACATTTTAAGAGACCAACCAAACAACACACCTCACACACACACACACTTTCACACACAGACACCCCTCTGTGACCTGGATTTGGGCCTGTAGCGTAGGAGATAGACATTTCCTCAGACACATTTACCAGACGAGGGGTGGGGTGCCCTGGGGTGAGGGTGAGGAAGGCAACTCTCTCTAACACACTGATATGACAACTGCATATTCTGTCTATCAGCGCCTCGGCCCTGGTCTTTGTCAATGATATGTCTACACTAGTGGGTTATTTTGGTGTGGTGGGTCAGGGGTGTTATGTTGAGGGTCAGATTAGAAGAACTGCAGCCGTGGGACATATCATCTCCCACACTCGGCTGGGAATTTCCAGGGACCTCACAATAAGATATTGTCACGATACTTGGGTGCTAATACGATATGTATTGTGATTCTCCCCCATCACTACTTATCTGGGTGAGAGCGAACCTCAACCAAACCAAAGCCTTCCCTGACATGAATCATTGATGGGGAGAGAGGGGTCTGTCTGGCTTCCGCAGATCAACAGGGTGTAGGGGGATTGAGTCGGGGTAGAATGGGTGAGTTATAGGACTACAACAACATACCCACAATGCTTCACCCCTACCCCTCCCCAAACCCAGACATCGGCTGACAAGACCTTCATGAAAAAATGATTCCCTTTTCAACGTTTGAGAACCAAAACACTCCTATAACTTGTTTTACACCCCGGTCTGTACGGCTGAAATCTGTCATGCCCTCTTTCACATTGCTTTTCTCTGTCTGTGCATGGCAGGGAAGTATGTTACATTAGTCTTGATGTGTCTGATTAGTCAGGGTGTGCTTAGTTTAGTTTATTACAGCGTGTGTCTGGGAAGGTCTTTTACAGAGAGAGAGAGAAAGAATGGCTGTCTGTAGATGACTGCCACTCTAGCTCTCCCAATGTCTCTAGAGGCTATAGAGCTATGGAACTGTGTGTGTGTGTGTGTGTGTGTGTGTGTGTGTTTGCGCGTGCACAGTGGTGGGAAAAAGTATCCAATTGTCATACTTGAGTAAAAGTAAAGATACCTCAATAGAAAATGAAGTCACCCACCAAAATATTACATGAGCAAAAGTCTAAAAGTACTTGGTTTGAAATATACTTAAGTATCAAAAGTTAATGTAATTGCTAAAATATACTTAACTATCATAAGTAAAAGTGAAAGTACAGGCCTCCCGAGTGGCGCGGTGGTCTAAGGCATCGCTGTTGCTAGCTGTGCCATTAGAGAACTTGGTTTGAGTCCAGGCTCTGTCGCAGCCGGCCGCGACCGGGAGACCCATGGGGCGGCGCACTATTGGCCCAATGACGTCCAGGTTTGGGGAGGGTTTGGCCGGCAGGGATGTTTTTGTCCCATCGCGCTCTAGACTCCTGTGGCGGGCCGGGCCGGGCGCAATGGAGTCTGACACGGTCGCCAGGTGTACAGTGTTTCCTCCGACACATTGGTGCAGCTGGATTCCGGGTTAAGCGGGCATTGTGTTAAGAAGCAGCGTGACTTGGCTAGGTTCTGTTTCGGAGGGGACCGCCTCTCCCGAGTCCGTACGGGAGCTGCAGCGACGGGACGAGACTGTAACTACCAATTGGATACCACGGAATTGGGGACAAAAAGGGTGTGTAAAATAAATTATAATAATAAAATAAAAAATGAAATAAGTGAAAGTACAAAGAATAAAAAATTCCTTATATTAAGCAAACCAGATGGCACAATTGTCTTGTTTTCTACATTTACGGATAGCCAGGGGTACACTCCAACACAGACAATTTACAAACAAAGCATTTGTGTTTAGTGAGTCTGACAGATCCGAGGCAGTAGGGATGACCAGGGATGTTCTCTTGATAAGTGTGTGATAAATTGGACCATGTTCTGTCCTGCTAAGCATTTCAAATGTAACGAGTACTTTTGGGTGTCAGGGAAATTCTTTGGAGTAAAAGTTGTCAAGTAGAAGTAGAAGTAAAAGTTGTCAAAATATAAAGTGTAACGTACAGATGCCCAAAAAAAAAAAAACATCTTAAGTAAAAAATACTTTAAAGTACTACTTGAGTACTACTTGAGTACTTTACACCACTGTGTGTGGGAACTAGTGGATCTTGTCATGTGTATGTGAGGTTCACAGCTGACTGACTTCAGTATGACCCCCTCCTCTCCCCTCTCGCTAAACCCCCTCTTCCCTCTCCTCTTTATCCCTGTCCTCTGCTTATACAGTGTGCTTCTATGTGACACTGAGACATAGAAACACACACACACACAGTTTGTGCTTGCTCTGTTACGGCAGTGAAGTGGAGTGTGTGGCGTGGGCAGGAGGCTCCTAAACAAATGATATAAAGAAACACGTCAGTCACTCTTTCACTCTGTAACAATCCTAAACCTCAGTCTCCCTCTCCCCAGCTCTCTGCCATGCTTTTCAACTGCTTGTGGACTAAAATGGAGAGTCCCAGCTCCAACTAGATACAAGTTCTATGTTCTTACTGGGTACAGTCGGTACACTGTGTGTGATTGTGACACGTGTGTGTGGGTAACGAGTGGAGAGGAAGAGAGAAGACAGAGTGCCTCCGTTTGTTCTAGCGGAGCAGCCATGTGAACACTACTGCAATAGAACGGAACAACAGCCCTATGCACTATTGCTGAGTAAACCAGAGGATGCATTGTGGACACACACACACATACTGTATACACACACACACACACATACTGTATACACACACACACACACATACTGTATACACACACACACACACACACACACACACACACACACACACATACTGTATACACACACACACACACACACACACATACTGTATACACACACACACACACACATACTGTATACACACACACACACATACTGTATACACACACACACACATACTGTATACACACACACACACACACACACACACACACACACACACACACACACACACACACACACACACACACACACACACACACACATACTGTATACACACACACACACACACACACACACACACACACATACCGTATACACACACACATACTGTATACACACACACACACACACATACTGTATACACACACACACATACTGTATACACACACATACTGTATACACACACGCACACACACCTACTGTATACACACACACACACACACACACATACTGTATACACACACACACACACATACTGTATACACACACACACACATACCGTATACACACACACATACTGTATACACACACACATACTGTATACACGCACATACACATACTGTATACACACACACACACATACTGTATACACAAACACACACTGTATACACACACACACACACACACACACACATACTGTATACACACACACACACACACACACACATACTGTATATACACACACACATACTGTATACACACGCACACCTTCCACCCCAGTGTGAGTTGTCTGCCCCCAGGTTTCTGTAGTAGCTCTTGAAGATTCTGTTAATTTGTTTTGTTTATAGATATTCTTTCTCTCCTCCTCCTCCTCCTCTCATCCGCCCTCCTCCCTTGCTCCTTCAGACCCCCCCATGGAGAGATTACTGGAGCGCACAGCGCCCTCGGGGGAATAGCTGTGCTCCTGCGGCTGCAGTGGGGCTAAAAATACTCCTGTGTTGTTCTGTCCGTTCTGCGCATGCACACACGCGCACGCACGCACGCACGCACGCACACACACACACACGCACACACGCACAAACACACAAAAGCTGCTGGAGAGGAAGAGGGAGCGGCTAATTCTCTGGTCCACAAGACCCTCAGGCCTCCGACAAGACCCTGCAGTTTCACAAGGGTGGTGTGTGTGCGCAAACAAGAGGGGTACACAGTGAAGAAGGGGATAATGATGGGCATGATACAGGCACACTATGGTCATTGTCCTCACAATGTAATTGACTCTCATCACTCTAAGTCATGTGTTTGGTTAGTTGGAGTGAGCTGAAACTCCTCTGTCTGGGATCTGTTTCACTGCTCTGCATGTTATCACAACGCCTCCTTGGGGCCTATAAGATGGTCATTTGAGTCACGACCTTGTTCTTTTCTGCGCAAAAACAGAGGTGTTATTTATTCCTCTGGACCGGATGCAAATGGGTTAACCTTGTTAATTCTCCATATGCAGCCATAGACAGTTTTCCTCAGCATTTTTGCAGTTTTTCCACAGGCAACCCCCATTTGGCTAAAAACAGGTCCCTCTCCTCCCTGTTTACGTGCTAGAGGCCAGGGGTGTGGTCTTTCGGAGGATGACCTATAGAGACCTCTCTGTTGTCACAATGTAGGCAGAGTTAAATGTTAGGGGCCGTGGTTTGAGTCATGTTTTCCTGAATGGATGAATATGTGGTTGGATGGCTGCTGTGAATATGTAAATAAATAAACAGTGGCTAATGATGGGTGAACTGTGTGTGATGAACTGAGCTGCAATGACACAACAGCCACGGGCCTTTCACTGCTATGGAAAGAGACTGCCCAGGCATTGCTGATGCCTGCTAGATCTTACAACGCCTGAATAGATATTTAATGAGCTAACCACATCATATGTTATAGCAATCTGTCAGTCGATGACACAGTTGAGGACGTGGCATGCAACCATTGGTTGATGCATGCAATTTCTGAGCAGGGGAACGCGGCCAAAGACTTAGGTAGGGAGGGGCCCCATATTACAAGAAAGAGAAGGGAGAAAGGAGGGGGAGGAAAAACGAGAGAAACAGCCAGCCAATCGTACAGACGGACAGACTCTTGTGCCCAAAAGCAGTTTTAGCATGGGCAGTGCTATTGAGGACTTTCACCATTTTGAAGTAGCCAACTGGGTGGGACTTCCTATGGGTTAAGGAAGGATCACATAGTTCCATCCAGGTCATTGAGGGATCAGCCAATGAATTATACCTGTGAGGAAACAGTACATCTCCAACCTTGGCGTTATGCCTGTTCAAACAACACTCTATGTGGCAGTGTGCACCCTTACAGTTTGCCAACTCATAGAAGTAGTAGAAGAAGAAAATGGACTACTTCAAAATGGATATGGCCTCAATGGCTCTGCCCATGCTCTCACAGACTCCATAATGGGACAGATACAATGATGTGATGTCTCTCTAAGTTTATGAGATGGACAGACCGAGACAGACACAGTGTGGGACTGAGGAATGGACAGATGAATGGATGGGTAGACGGAGCCACAAACAAACTGATATAGATCAATTGATTGCTTGCATGTACCCACAGGGAACATGTTCAATTTGCACCACACACTGCGTAGCAGACAGAACACTAGGCATTGGCCAGCTAGCCCAACTATCAACCCTAACACACGCACACACACAGAGAAGATGAGGGGGTAAAATGACTCCTGTGTTCTTCCAGGGCGGCACATGCCGTAGCAGTAATCCTGCCCTCTCCTCTCTTTCTTTCTATCTTCCTCGCCTGCTCTCGCTCGCTCTCTCTCAGCAATCGTGGGTCATCTGCAGTTGAAAACCCACCCTGCCGCCTGCGTTAATGTGTGTGTGTTATGAAATGTAAATTCACATGTAGAGCCGATGTGGCTCAGGACCAAGCCAAGCACAGTATCAGACAGAGATGGCGGTCTCTACTCAATTTGCTGAACCATAGAGTGTGTGTGCAGTGTCTGTGTGTGTATGCGTTATTATTGGTTTAACCATGTGCTATCCACGTTCCCTTGTTGGGTAATAAATGTGCTTGTATATGAGGTTGTGTGTGTGTGTGTGTGTGTGTGTGTGCAGGTCTTAGACCCTCCCCCATGTCCTTGCTGTGTAATAAGCGTGTGAGACTGCAGCAGTATACACATCTGGCTGGAGGTTGATTGAGGCGCTGCACTGCTGCAGACATTACCCACTGCCCCACCCCCCACCTGCCCTCTACCTGCTGGCCCCTCCCCCAGCCACCACACACACACAATATACACAGCTTCCTGTGCTCTCTCTCTCTCTCTCTCTCTCTCTCTCTACACATACACACACACACACACACACACACACACACACACACTCTGAAGGAGGTTTCTTCCACGTCGTTTGAGGGGACACACTCTGGGGGGAAATCTCCCTTTGTCTGACTGAGTGCTGGAGGAAGGCTGCTGGTGCTGTGACTGTGCTGACGGTGTGTTTCTCCTCAGGAGTGACTAGAACATGGGAAACAGGGTGTGACAGACAGGGAATGCATCCCAAATGGCACACCATTCCCTATATAGTGCATTACAATACACCTCTATAGGGAGTAGGGTGACATTTGGGACACTGCCAGGATTACTGACAGCATTCTGGGCAGTCAGACTGAGAGACATACAGTGTACACTGGAGGGACATTTAGACAGGCTTTATGACGTCACAGCTAAACGTAGGCCTCTGCTAATGTGTGTGAGTTGAAGGGTTGCTGCAAAGGTTTTGGGTAAAGAGACTTAGTAAAGGCTGGTTAAAAAGCATTAGGTCTGACCCCAATTAGTCGACTGGTCGATTGTTTGGTCGTTAGGCTCTTGGTCGACCGAAATTGTTTTAGTCAAGTAACAAATATACAGCACCAGTCAAAAATTTGGGACACACCTACACATTCTATTTTTTTTATTTAAAAACATAGATTTTCTACATAGTAGAGTAATAGTGAAGACATCCAAACTATGAAATAACACTGGAATCATTTAGAAACCAAAAAAGTCTTAAACAAATATATTTGAGGTTCTTCCATGTAGCCACCCTTTGCCTTGAAGACAGCTTTGCACACTCTTGGCATTCTCTCAACCAGCTTCATGAGGTAGTCACCTGGAATGCATTTCAATTGACAGGTGTGCCTTTTTAAAGTTAATTTGTGGAATTTATTTTCTTCTTAATGTGTTTGAGCCAATCAGTTGTGTTGTGACAAGGTAGGGGTGGTATACAGCAGATAGCCCTATTTGGTAAAAGACCAAGTCCGTATTATGGCAAAAACAGCTCAAATAAGTAAAGAGAAATGACAGTCCATCATTACTTTAAGACATGAAGGTCAGTCAATCCGGAACATTTCAAGAACTTTGAAAGTTTCTTCAAGTGCGGTCACAAAACCATCAAGCTCTATGATGAAACTGGTAAGGGAAGGAAGCCCCAGAGTTACCTCTGCTGCAGAGGATAAGTTCATTAGAATTAACTGCACCTCAGATAGCAGCCCAGATAAATGCTTCACGGAGTTCAAGTAACAGACACATCTCAACATCAACTGTCAACAGAGGAGAATGCGTGAATCAGGCCTTCGTGGTCGAAGCTTCAAAGAAACCACTACTAAAGGACACCAATAATAAGAAGAGACATTGTTGGAGTGGGCACATTGTTAGCAGAGTGCACAACCTATGTTACACTTGTGAGAAACAAGTTTTGGTTTATTTCCTTCCATTTACGAGTTTTGTCAATTTAGTCGTTGTCTTTTGTTTGGAGTGCTCCTGTTAATGCTGAGTCAGGACCCGCACGCATAGAAGTAGTCCTATAGGCTACCTGTAAGCATATAAATGTGCCCATTTGGGGATCTGATAGTATTTCTGATTGGCTTAACGCACCACCACCTGTGGAGCTTCTCAAAGTAATTTTTCCTTCACCTCGAACAGCAAGCAAACCAAGTCTGTTTTTACATCCATTGGGAATGACAATAGTTCATCAATGTATCTGAAAAATCTTCCCAGCTCTCTCCCTTTTCTATAACCACTCAGCTTGAAAGGGAAAAATGTCATGCTCTGACCCAGTGGAAACATCATAAAATAGGCCTACCTGATTTCTTCTTATCAGTGCTTGACATGGACTGAAATAGGTAACAGTACTCATTTTGGGTGCTGGTACCTTTTGTATTTAGGTGCAGGAGCTCCACAATACTTTTGAGATAATATTTTGTAAGAGGAACAAGAGCTTGAGCAGTAGAAAGTTTGAGGTGCGGGTACTCCGCTCCGGTGAGCTCCTGCCCAAGTCAAGCACGGCTTCTTATCCCTTGCACTCACTGCTGAGGGAAAGTGAGGGCCCAGAATATTTTATACAATGTCGCAAGTTCGCTTGTGCAAGCTCTTTAGGTTTGCATCATTTTCATTTAGATTTGGATAGAATTTTGATTAACCACATGACAGTGATTTTGAGATATGAAGACTTTATTATAAATTAAATTCAACTGTTTCACGAAAATGAGCATATGAAAACCATAACTGGCATGCAGATCAGTAGAAATTGTAAGATAAATTAGCATTCCACATGAGAAAGGTTGCAGACTCCCTGTGTAGCCTATTACCGGCAACTTCAGGAGAGTAATAGCAGAATCTGCGAAAGCCAGCAGGAGTGGGAGGAGAATTGTTGGGTCAGATTAAGGATTTTTTCTTCTGGTTATCTAGATGTCTGGCGCCCTCTTTAGGCATTTGTCTTATTTCATCAACCCATAAGCTTAAAGCATCAGACAAGCTCAATGCATATAGTTGAGATATATATATATACAGTGCCTTGCGAAAGTATTCGGCCCCCTTGAACTTTGCGACCTTTTGCTACATTTCAGGCTTCAAACATAAAGATATAAAACTGTATTTTTTTGTGAAGAATCAACAACAAGTGGGACACAATCATGAAGTGGAACGACATTTATTGGATATTTCAAACTTTTTTAACAAATCAAAAACTGAAAAATTGGGCGTGCAAAATTATTCAGCCCCCTTAAGTTAATACTTTGTAGCGCCACCTTTTGCTGCGATTACAGCTGTAAGTCGCTTGGGGTATGTCTCTATCAGTTTTGCACATCGAGAGACTGACATTTTTTCCCATTCCTCCTTGCAAAACAGCTCGAGTTGGAGTGAGGTTGGATGGAGTGAGGTTGGATGGAGAGCATTTGTGAACAGCAGTTTTCAGTTCTTTCCACAGATTCTCGATTGGATTCAGGTCTGGACTTTGTCTTGGCCATTCTAACACCTGGATATGTTTATTTTTGAACCATTCCATTGTAGATTTTGCTTTATGTTTTGGATCATTGTCTTGTTGGAAGACAAATCTCCGTCCCAGTCTCAGGTCTTTTGCAGACTCCATCAGGTTTTCTTCCAGAATGGTCCTGTATTTGGCTCCATCCATCTTCCCATCAATTTTAACCATCTTCCCTGTCCCTGCTGAAGAAAAGCAGGCCCAAACCATGATGCTGCCACCACCATGTTTGACAGTGGGGATGGTGTGTTCAGTGTGATGAGCTGTGTTGCTTTTACGCTAAACATAACGTTTTGCATTGTTGCCAAAAAGTTCAATTTTGGTTTCATCTGACCAGAGCACCTTCTTCCACATGTTTGGTGTGTCTCCCAGGTGGCTTGTGGCAAACTTTAAACAACACTTTTTATGGATATCTTTAAGAAATGTCTTTCTTCTTGCCACTCTTCCATAAAGGCCAGATTTGTGCAATATACGACTGATTGTTGTCCTATGGACAGAGTCTCCCACCTCAGCTGTAGATCTCTGCAGTTCATCCAGAGTGATCATGGGCCTCTTGGCTGCATCTCTGATCAGTCTTCTCCTTGTATGAGCTGAAAGTTTAGAGGGACGGCCAAGTCTTGGTAGATTTGCAGTGGTCTGATACTCCTTCCATTTCAATATTATCGCTTGCACAGTGCTCCTTGGGATGTTTAAAGCTTGGGAAATCTTTTTGTATCCAAATCCGGCTTTAAACTTCTTCACAACAGTATCTCGGACCTGCCTGGTGTGTTCCTTGTTCTTCATGATGCTCTCTGCGCTTTTAACGGACCTCTGAGACTATCACAGTGCAGGTGCATTTATACGGAGACTTGATTACACACAGGTGGATTGTATTTATCATCATTAGTCATTTAGGTCAACATTGGATCATTCAGAGATCCTCACTGAACTTCTGGAGAGAGTTTGCTGCAGTGAAAGTAAAGGGGCTGAATAATTTTGCACGCCCAATTTTTCAGTTTTTGATTTGTTAAAAAAGTTTAAAATATCCAATAAATGTCGTTCCACTTCATGATTGTGTCCCACTTGTTGTTGATTCTTCACAAAAAAATACAGTTTTATATCTTTATGTTTGAAGCCTGAAATGTGGCAAAAGGTCACAAAGTTCAAGGGGGCCGAATACTTTCGCAAGGCACTGTATATATATATATATATAAACACATAGGGTGTGTCTTTATATGGAAAAATGCACTTTAAAAATGTTGACCAATTGATTGGTCGAAAGAACAGACGACTTTCGGTCGACCAATATTTCTTTAGTCGGGACAGGCCTAAAACCCATAGCCTGTTGAAGCTGCAACTGTACGTATTAGTCCTGGTGTATTCTGTAAGATAACACGGGTGCGCACACAAACACACACATACTTAGCTCTGTACCTTCCCATGCTCTGCTTCACTGCCCATAACTTTCCTATTACGTTAGAACTGTGGAGTGTTACCTGATCAGACTGATCCTGAGGTGCTAGTTATACATTCTTCATCTTAGAGTAGATTCACTGGGGGAGTGGTGGGACCTGGATGTGAATCGCTTGAAAGGAGAGAACTAGATAATGATGAGAAATGGAGAGATAAGGAGGGTGGGAGAGAGAAGCTGAGAGCTGTGGTAGCAGACTCATTGTCGGCAGCCATGTTTGTTTGCAATGAGTGGCAGCTCAGCCAGCATCCTTGTATTAGCCCTGACTGGGAGTCTGGGTCTGGGTCTGCCTCATTAAAACCTCCTATTGTCACGCCCTGGCCATAGAGAGGCTTTTATTCTCTATTTTGGTTAGGCCAGGGTGTGACTAGGGTGGGCATTCTAGTTTCTTTATTTCTATGTTTTCTGTTTCTATGTTTTGGCCGGGTATGGTTCTCAATCAGGGACAGCTGTCTATCGTTGTCTCTGATTGGGAATCATACTTCGGCAGCCTGTTTTGCCACCTTAGTTGTGGGTAGTTGTGTTAGTGGCCTGTATATAGTAAGCTTCACGGTCGTGTCCTCATTCTTTGTTTTGTTGGTGACATTTATAATAAAAAGAAATGTACGCTCACCATGCTGCACCTTGGTCCGGTCATATCCACCCTGACGACGATCGTGACACCTATCCTGAATCAGTCAATTACAGGCTGAGCAGAGAAACAGAGAAAACACATTACTCCTCAAATCCCTGCCTTGTCTCTGCCAGCCTGTTGGAGAGTTTCCTCTTTAAATGCACTCTTTTAACCCAAATTGAATATATTAGTCTTCCCTGGAGGCTATGGAGAAGAAATCCTCCAAACTCTTCATTTCCTTTTTCCTCTTTCTCTCTTTCTCTCTCTCTCTCTTTCTTTCTTTCGTTCTTTCTCTTTTTATTTATTTTTCCTCTCTCTCTCTCTCTCTCTCTTTCTCTCTTTCTTTCTTTCTCTCTCTCTTTCTTTCTCTTATTTATTTTTCCTCTTTCTCTCTCTCTCTCTCTCTTTCTCTCTTTCTTTCTTTCTCTCTCTCTTTCTTTCTCTTATTTATTTTTCCTCTTTCTCTCTCTTTCTCTCTCTCTCTCTTTCTTTCTTTCTCTTTTTATTTATTTTTCCTCTGTCTGTCTCTTTCTCTCTGGAGGAGTCGGTAGATTTAATGATGGCTCTTCTAGTAGGAGATATTTTCAGACTGAATTACTGACAGACAGACGGACAGACATTTAAGTTCATTTCCAGATGTCTTGTAGTGAAGACTTTTCTTGGCTTTAGATGTCCTTTGAAGTTCTCCATAGATATTTCATTACATAACTTGGCGTTGTACAGAATAACATAGTACACTCACAGGAATTGATGTAATAATGTAAACATATATCTTGTATTGGTTGAGTGAGTGTAAATCTGTGTTAGTGGGTCCTTATTATTTCTTTCCTATTTCAGTATTAATGTGGGACTACTTCAAAATGTTTTTAGCATTTCTGCCTTTATCCATGCACGTATGTCACTATGTAATAGCATAGTCACATATGTGATTGTGAGTGAATGTGTGTGTGTATTGTTGTTCTGGGTGTGTAGTAAAAGGTGACCTTGCAGCAGAAGACGCGTCTGCTGTGTCCGGTGGAAAGCTGATAAAGAGCACCTCCCCCCCCCTGTCCTGGGAGCTACCTGTGCTCTTGGTCCTGTTGCCAGGGAGACCAGACCCTCTGCAGGCAGAATCCCCCATAATAGGTCTCTCACTCACTCACTATAGCCCTGTTCATATCATTTTACAATGACAATGAGGCATGAAACAGCAGGTGTTTGGCTGGTAGAAGTGCTGAGCAATTAACAAAAATGTCATATTTATGGGGTTTATTAAACAACTAATTGACTGACGTCGGTTCAATTACTTGAATCCATTTAGTTCTGTTTTTTTTGTGAGCCCAGTGCGCTGTTTCTCTAGAGAGAAATAAAATCATTCACGAGAGAAATCAGGTCAAGAACTATGTGGGACGCTGGGCTGAAGGGAGTTGTAGTTTTCATTAAGCAAATATTCAACCTAGTTCAGCACAGAAACATGGCAATTAACAACAATGACCATAATCAATTGTGCCTTGATTATGCCTGTTCTTTCCAGCTCGGACAGAGATGGATACACTTTTACGCCTTCTACATTAGGTTAGATACACACAGACCACATTGACCACATGAGAGAGGAATGTAGACAACACAATGATGAGAGAGGGATAGAAACAGTTCTTGAAAGTATGCCTTATCTACTTTGAAGAACTACTCAAATGATTTAGTCAGACAGCTTTGCAGTATACTTAGGCAGGTTAGCTTAGCTAAATAGCATGACTAAAGACAGTACAGTATGAGGAGCACAGAGATAACATCAGTTGGCTGGCTGGCTGGCTGGCTGGCTGGTTGGCTGGCTGGCTGGCTGGTTGGCTGGCTGGCTGGCTGGCTGGCTGGCTGGCTGGCTGGCTGGCTGGCTGCTTCTGCCTGAACAGAGATGAGATGATGACTTTGAGGAATTAAAAATAAAAAGTAATCAAATAAAACTAAGTAATAAAAACAACTGATTGTGTTATTGTATTATTTTGTATTATTTCAAAGTAATTTCCAATTTTTCTATTGATATCTACCCAATGTGGAGCTGACAGAGACATTGTAATATTTTCAATATTTTGCCTTTTGAATTTCCATTAAAAAGCTCTCAGTATTTCATAATGCATTTCATGTTTAAAAAATTTACCAAAAATCGAAAATCGTTATCATTCAAAAACATTTTGTACCGAAACCGAACCAACCTCAAAGTACTAATCGCTCAGCACTAGCTGGTAGCCATTTGCAGTCCCATATCTGAAGACGATTTCTCTGTAGAGGGGAAGCAAGGTAGCAAAACAAACTGCCACCTTGTCTGCATCCCAGGAGAGTGCCAGCAGCAGCCAAGCTCATAACCTTCAAAAAGCCAGCCAAAGGAAAGTGATCATTGAAATGCCTGTCTGTACACAAACACTTTTTTAATCCTCCTAATTATTCAATGGACTCATTTTTCAGGGGTGTATTTGGGCGTGTGTAATGTGTCAGGGCTGGAGTCAATTCGAATTGAAGGCAGTCAATTCAGGAAGTGATTTTAATTAAAAATGTCACATTTTTAAATAAATTGCTTCGACTTGAAAAGTCATTGTAAATAGTAGGGTTGTGACGACCAGTATCGCAAAACATTTTCCATGACAAAAATGTAAACACGAAGCAGACCAAACTCTTTGGCCCTTTAAATTGGCCAGGGTAGGTCGTCATTGTAAATAAGAATTTGTTCTTAACTGACTTGCCTATTTAAATAAAGGTTCAAAAAAATATATAATTACTAAATAAAATGTAAACCCTGCTCTATGTAAGCTATTGTATGCTATAGTCAGAAGTTTACATACACTTACGGTTGAAGTCATGAAAACTTGTTTTTCAACCACTCCACAAATTTCTTGTTAACAAACTATAGTTTTGGCAAGTTGGTTAGGAATCTACTTTGTGCATGACACAAGTAATATTTCCAACAATTGTTTACAGACAGATTATTTCACTTTTAACTCACTGTATCACAATTCCAGTGGGTCAGAAGTTTACATACACTAAGTTGACTGTGCCTTTAAACAGCTTGGAAAATTCCAGAAAATTATGTCATGGCTTTAGAAGCTTGTGATATGCTAATTGACATCATTTGAGTCAATTGGAGGTGTACCTGGGGATGTATTTCAAGGCCTACCTTTCCAAATGCCTGAAGGTATAAACACCATGGGACCCTGCAGCTGTCAAACTGCTGAGGAAGGAGACGCGTTCTGTCTCCTAGAGATGAACATACTTTGGTGCGAAAAGTGCAAATCAATCCCAGAACAACAGCAAAGGACCTTGTGAAGATGCTGGAGGAAACAGTTTTTATTTTTTTATTTCACCTTTATTTAACCAAGTTCTCATTTACAACTGCGACCTGGCCAAGATAAAGCAGAGCAGTGTGACACAAACAACAACACAGAGTTACACATGGAATAAACACACATACATAAAGAAAAAATAAAGTCTATATACAGTGTGTGCAAATGGTGTGAGGAGGTAGGCAATAAATAGGCCATGGTAGTGAAGTCATTACAATTTAGCAGGTTAAAACTGGAGTGATAAATGAGTAGATGATTATGTGCAAGTAGAGATACTGGTGTGCAAAAGAGCAGAAAAGTAAAAAAATATATATATGGGGATGAGGTAGGTAGATTGGGTGGGCTATTTACAGATGGAGTATGTACAGCTGCAGCGATCGATTAGCTGCTGAGATAGCTGATGTTTAAAGTTAGTGAGGGAAATATAAGTCTCCAGCTTCAGCTATTTTTGCAATTCGTTCCAGTCACTGGCAGCAGAGAACTGGAAGGAAAGGCGGGCAAAGTAGGAGTTGGCATTGGGGATGACCAGTGAGATATACCTGCTGGAGCGCGTGCTATGGGTGGGTGTTGTTATCGTGACCAGTGAGCTGAGATAAAGCGGAGCTTTACCTAGCATAGACTTATAGATGACCTGGAGCCAGTGGGTCTGGCGACGAATATGTAGCAAGGGCCAGCCGACTAGTGCATACAGGTCACAGTGGTGGGTGGTATAAGGGGCTTTGGTAACAAAACGGATGGCACTGTGATAGACTGCATCCAGTTTGCTGAGTAGAGTATTGGAAGCTATTTTGTAGATGACATTGCCAAAGTCGAGGATCGGTAGAATAGTCAGTTTTACTAGGGTAAGTTTGGCGGCGTGAGTGAAGGAAGCTTTGTTGCGAAAAAGAAAGGCGATTCTAGATTTGATTTTGGGTACAGAAATATCTATATCCACAGTAAAACGAGTCATATATCGACATAACCTGAAAGGCCGCTCAGCAAGGAAGATGCCACTGCTCCAAAACCGCAATAAAAAAGCCAGACTACGGTTTGCAACTGCACATGGGGACAAAGATCGTACTTTTTGGAGAAATATCCTCTGGTCGGATGAAACAAAAATAGAACTGCTTGGCCATAATGACCATCTTTATGTTTGGAGGAAGAAGGGGGAGGTTTGCAAGCCGAAGAACACCATCCCAACTGTGAAGCATGGGGGTGGCAGCATCATGTTGTGGGGGTGCTTTGCTGCAGGAAGGACTGGTGCACTTCACAAAATAGATGCCATCATAAGGGAGGAAAAGTATGTGGATATATTGAAGCAACATCTCAAGTGTCACGCCCTGGCCATAGTGAGGTTTTTATTCTCTATTTTGGTCAGGCCAGTGTGTGACTAGTGTGGGCATTCTATGTTCATGTTTCTATCTTTTCTATTTCTATCGTTGTCTCTGATTGGGAATCATACTTAGGTAGCTTTTTTCCCTCCTTCAGTATGGGATCTTGTTCTTTCGGTTGTGTGCAGGTAGTTGGCACAACGAAGCTGTTCGGTCATTGTATTCTTTATTGTTTTGTTTTTCTAAAAGTTTCACTTCATTATTAAATTATGTGGAACTTAAAGAACGCTGCGCCTTGGTCTCATCCTTCCGACGACACCCGTTACATCAAGACACCAGTCAGGAAGTTAAAGCTTGGTCGCAAATGGGTCTTCCAAATGGACAATAACCCCAAGCATACTTCCAAAGTTGTGGCTAACTGGCTTAAGGACAACAAAGTCAAGGTATTGGAGTGGCCAACACAAAGCCCTCACCTCAATCCTATAGAAAATTTGTGGGCAGAACTGAAAAAGTGTGTGCGAGCAAGGAGGCCTACAAACCTGACAGTTACACTAGCTCTGTCAGGAGGAATGGGCCAAAATTCACCAAACTTATTGTGGGAAGCTTGTGGAAGGCTACCTGAAATGTTTGACCCAAGTTAAACAATTTAAAGGCAATTCTACCAAATGCTAATTGAGTGTATGTAAACTTCTGACCCACTGGGAATGTGATGAAAGAAATTCAATCTGAAATAGATCATTCTCTCTACTATCATTCTGACATTTCATGTTCTTAAAATAAAGTGGTGATCCTAAATGACCTAAAACAGGGAATTTTTACTAGGATTAAATGTCAGGAATTGTGAAAAACTGAGTTTAAATATATTTGGCTACGGTGTATATAAACTTCCGACTTCAACTGTACATGTGACTCTGGATGTCAACATAATGATGTTTGTTTCCAACATTAGGGCTGTTTTCCTAAAGAAGTTAAATCCACTTTCTGTTTTGTTTCCTTGCTACGATACTAACAAGTATCTCAATACTTCTATCGTTCCGGCCCTAGAAAATTGATTCAGTTTTTTCACATTTTCAATTCAAACTGATCCCAGCCCTGGTATGTCTTAGTATGGATAGTGAAATCCAGTGTGTGTGTGTGTGTGTGTGTGTGTGAGCCCAGTGTCTGTGCGTGAAGTGGGTAGACTAGATGAGAAGATGCAGACAGTGTGTGTGTGGTGTGTGTCTGGCGGGCTCTGATGATTGCATGGTTTGACCAGGGAGGCTGGAGCCGTTAGTGCTGTTTGAGTGCTGGATTCAGGTAATTGATGCTGGTCAGCGTCAGGTCCCATAGGTCTCTGGTCAAAAGTAGTGCACTAAATATGGAATACTAGTATGCCATTTGGGATTTAATCTATGACACTGCTATGGTGTGTGTAATGGTGTAAGCTATACATTACAGTACTGCAATATTGCAATCATTACACCTGTGTTATAACATCTGGATTTGTCCTGCAATACACTGCACTCTGGCTCCTACAGACAGTTTACAGCCATTCCAAACAGGAGGAACAAAACCCACTTGCTGTTGTCTGTGGTAACCCTAGGCAACAGACCCCAGGAGACAGCGGCTAACAAATCTGTAAGCTCCATTTAAAAAGGCCCAAGCATATGTCACACTGGTAGAACAGAGAAAGGGAGTGATTGCTCTGAGCAGCTGATACTGGGGACTGTGTTTGCTAGGAGTTTACGGCAGATTTGGCCCTGTGCTTTGTGCCTAGTCTCTGTTTGCTGATGATAAGACCATTCACTGCTGCTATTGCCTCCCTGCCAGGGCTAGGTGCTGGGGCTAGTAGCTGGGAATGGCGCTGAAGCTAGTGCCTAGCCTTCACGGCCAGCTCGCTCATTAGGCAGGATTGGGGCGGCAGGGTAGCCTAGTGGTTAGAGCGTTGGACTAGTAACCGGAAGATTGCAAGTTCAAATCCCCGAGCTGACAAGGTCATTCTGCCCCTGAACAGGCAGTTAACCCACTGTTCCTAGGCTGTCATTGGAAATAAGATTTTGTTCTTAACTGACTTGCCTAAATAAAGGTGTAAAAAAATAAGAATAATAATTAGGCAGCCACCTATGTTGGCAGATTGACGAGGGCAGCATTTCCTGAGATAAACTGATCAAGACGCACCTCTAACAACAACGCATAAAACCTCACATAATTCTGCCCAAAAACAATGGCAATTTCTCTTAACCAGTGGCATATGTGACACCGGTGGTGTTTTTTACGTTGGATAAAAGTGAATACTCAGAGCTAGAAAGTGTTCTATCGTACACTACAGTTGAGGAACAATGGGAAAGTAATTCTGCTTTGAAAGTTGATAAACTTGTAACCCTACTTTTGAGAAAATGTCCCTTGAATGTTACTCTCCTACTGGAAAGCTCTTCTTTGTCTACAACCACTCAATGTTGTGCACACCCTCTTAAGCCTTAGCCCCACCCATCTCTTTAAGGATTCACAACATCAGCAGCCTGGTGGTCCAAAATAGCATAACTGGTGTATTTTAACACCAATAAACTCATCTGTTTAAAAATGTATTTAGTATATGTCAATTTAGCAAACCAGGCAACTAAAAGCAACTTTACAAACAGTGTTTTGGTTCATTTTTAGCTTGTTAACTAGCTAGCTAACTAAGACAACATCTTAACTTTAGCCAATTTGTTTTCATTATTACAGGAAAATCAACAATGGCAAGCTAATTACAGAAAAGCTTACTGAAATAAAAGCCGTACATTCTCCTGGAGAGTTTCAGAACTTGGACACTGTCTCGTTGGCCTAACGTCGTTATATCCTAATTTGACTTTGGTGCCAGTCATGTTGTTCTTCACATTACCGTCTCTGGTAAACACACACTCTATCAAATTAAATGTACGTTTATTTGTCACATGTACTGGATACAGCAGGTGTAAACAGTACAGTGAAATGGTTACTGGCATAGTGGAGTCTAGCTAATCAATGAAACATAATCCCGACCCATAACATTACTACCCTGCATGAATCTACAGGTATCTAGCTAACCAACTAGGTTTAATGTTAGGCTATAACTAGCAATGCAAATGGCTCTGAGATATGAATAATATTATTACACAGATCTCACACGTAACGTTAGCTAGCGAGCCAGCTAAAATTTATGACAATGTCATGAGACGGACACTTTTTACATCATGCAGGTTTCTCCGATCAAATAGCTTAACCTAAATGGCGCCCAATGTGCTGTCATGTTAGAAAACAACATATTCTAAAAACAGGATAGGTCAATGTAAAATGGACAATATGGAATGGACAATCACAACTGTTGTCCAGGAGTTTCACCCCATTGTCATGACCAGTGGTTTCAAGTTTGCATCTGTCAATTCTGGGGTAAGCTACACCCCAGTAAGCACGAGCCGACATCTTTTGGACGTCTTTTTTTGCTGTTTTACAAAGAGTAGCCTTACCACATAGATGGGCATTCATAAAATTCAATTTCAGGCAAAACTGTAGGCTACACCTCAGTAAGCACAGAGTGACGCCGATGCCTTTTGGACGTCTTTTTTTGGTGCAATCCGGACCGGTCTTGAGTTCCACAGACATTGTTTTTTGGTCTGGTCCGGAGCAAATTTGAACCAATCATAGACGTCTATGTTTGGTTCATATTTGGTGCAGTCCAGACCAGCCTTGATTTCAACATCCACAGACATGGATTTTTTGTCCATTTTTGTCCAGCCTTGATTTGGCCCCAACATAGACGTCTATAAATGACATATTTTCAACTTTCATTCAGAACCAAAAATGTGCCTGATTTCAACATCGGGAAAATACATATCTTCAACATCTGGAAAATAGACATTTTCAACATCTGGGAAATAAGTATTTCTTTACTTTCATTCAGAACTGAAAAGGAACCTGATTTCAATTTCCTGTAAAATATATATTTTAAAACTACGGAAATACATATATTCACCTTTCATAAAGAACCTAAATTGAACCTAACTTTAACCTAACTATTTTACACCTTTTCAATATCCTTTTGCTTACTGGGACTATTCTAGTTTTGCCGGGGAAGTTATTTTTGTTCTCGCCTAGGGCGGCATAACGGCAAGAATGGTCCGGCTGGCCTTTAGTTTAACTGCCCGTGGCGTGGTCTGGCTGGTTGGCTGTTGGCAGGGGCCTGACTCTGTCTGCTAGAGATCACAGTAGCAGCAGCGTGGTTCAGCTCTGCCAGCCTCAGAGGAGCCCAGCCCTGTAATGGGATTAATGTGGCGTGCTCTGGGAGACAAGGAGACCGCGCTCTTTGCCGCTTGCCCTTCCAGCCGCTCGTACTCCCAGCCGCTCCACCACCCACAGACCAGGCCGCTGATGATGCTGATGACGAGGGTCAGTTTCCAGGTGGCAAGGATGTTGAGATGGCGACATGGCGGCTCCTCTCCCCCTCCGTTACCTCTTCCACTTCATCTCTCTAGGAACCTCCCCTGCTCTGGATCATAACTGTTTTGCTCTATAGTGGTATGAGGCCTATTACCAACCTCAGTCAGTAGATAAGAAACGCACACACACACTCTGCACACTGCACGCTATCCAATAGCAATGGCCACCATTGTTCCTGTAGAAGAAGGCAAAGGTAACTGAACTAAATGACTATCACCCAGTGGCACTCACTTCTGTCATCATGAAGTGCTTTAGAGAGACTAGTCAAGGATCGTATCACCTCCACCTTACCTGTCACCCTAAACCCACTGCAATTTGCATACCGCCCCAATAGGTTCACAGACGATGCAATCGCCATCACACTGCACACTGCCCTATCCCATCTGGACAAGAGGAATAACTACAGTGCCTTGCGAAAGTATTCGCCCCCCTTGAACTTTGCGACCTTTTGCCACATTTCAGGCTTCAAACATAAAGATATAAAACTGTATTTTTTTGTGAAGAATCAACAACAAGTGGGACACAATCATGAAGTGGAACGACATTTATTGGATATTTCAAACTTTTTTAACAAATCAAAAACTGAAAAATTGGGCGTGCAAAATTATTCAGCCCCTTTACTTTCAGTGCAGCAAACTCTCTCCAGAAGTTCAGTGAGGATCTCTGAATGATCCAATGTTGACCTAAATGACTAATGATGATAAATACAATCCACCTGTGTGTAATCAAGTCTCCGTATAAATGCACCTGCACTGTGATAGTCTCAGAGGTCCGTTAAAAGCGCAGAGAGCATCATGAAGAACAAGGAACACACCAGGCAGGTCCGAGATACTGTTGTGAAGAAGTTTAAAGCCGGATTTGGATACAAAAAGATTTCCCAAGCTTTAAACATCCCAAGGAGAACTGTGCAAGCGATAATATTGAAATGGAAGGAGTATCAGACCACTGCAAATCTACCAAGACCTGGCCGTCCCTCTAAACTTTCAGCTCATACAAGGAGAAGACTGATCAGAGATGCAGCCACGAGGCCCATGATCACTCTGGATGAACTGCAGAGATTTACAGCTGAGGTGGGAGACTCTGTCCATAGGACAACAATCAGTCGTATATTGCACAAATCTGGCCTTTATGGAAGAGTGGCAAGAAGAATGCCATTTCTTAAAGATATCCATAAAAAGTGTCGTTTAAAGTTTGCCACAAGCCACCTGGGAGACACACCAAACATGTGGAAGAAGGTGCTCTGGTCAGATGAAACCAAAATTGAACTTTTTGGCAACAATGCAAAATGTTATGTTTGGCGTAAAAGCAACACAGCTGAACACACCATCCCCACTGTCAAACATGGTGGTGGCAGCATCATGGTTTGGGCCTGCTTTTCTTCAGCAGGGACAGAGAAGATGGTTAAAATTGATGGAAAGATGGATGGAGCCAAATACAGGACCATTCTGGAAGAAAACCTGATGGAGTCTGCAAAAGACCTGAGACTGGGACGGAGATTTGTCTTCCAACAAGACAATGATCCAAAACATAAAGCAAAATCTACAATGGAATGGTTCAAAAATAAACATATCCAGGTGTTAGAATGGCCAAGTCAAAGTCCAGACCTGAATCCAATCGAGAATCTGTGGAAAGAACTGAAAACTGCTGTTCTCAAATGCTCTCCATCCAACCTCACTGAGCTTTTGCAAGGAGGAATGGAAAAAAAATTCAGTCTCTCGATGTGCAAAACTGATAGAGACATACCCCAAGCGACTTACAGCTGTAATCGCAGCAAAAGGTGGCGCTACAAAGTATTAACTTAAGGGGGCTGAATAATTTTGCACGCCCAATTTTTCAGTTTTTGATTTGTTAAAAAACGTTGAAATATCCAATAAATGTCGTTCCACTTCATGATTGTGTCCCACTTGTTGTTGATTCTTCACAAAAAAATACAGTTTTATATCTTTATGTTTGAAGCCTGAAATGTGGCAAAAGGTCGCAAAGTTCAAGGGGGCCGAATACTTTCGCAAGGCACTGTATGTAAGAATGCTGTTCATTGACTACAGCTCAGCATTCAACAACATAGTACCCTCCAAGCTCATCATTAAGCTTGAGGCCCTGGGTCTCAACCCCGCCCTGTGCAATTTCAACCCCGCCCTGTGCAATTTACCTTCACCCCAGGCGGTGAAGGTAGGAAACAACATCTCCACTCCGCTGATCCTCAACACAGGGGCCCCACAAGGGTGTGTGCTCAGCCCCCTCCTGTACTGTACTCCCTGTTCATCCATGAATGCGTGGCCATGCACACCTCCAACTCAATTATCAAGTTTGCAGACGACACAACAGTAGTAGGCTTTATCACCAACGATGACAAGACAGCCTACAGGGAGGAGGTAAGGGCACTCGGAGTGTGGTATCAGGAAAATAACCTCTCACTCAACAAAACAAAGGAGATGATCGTGGACTTCAGGAAACAGCAGAGAGAGCACCCCCCTATCCACATCGACGGGACAGCAGTGGAGAAGGTGGATAATGTAAAGTTCCTCTGCGTACACATTCTTGACAAACTGAAATGGTCCACCCACACAGACAGTGTGGTGAAGAGGGCGTAACAGCTCCTCTTTAACCTCAGGAGGCTGACAAAATTTGGCCTGTCACCTCATACCCTCACAAACTTTTACAGATGCACAATTGTGTAACCACCTGGTACAGCAACTGCACCTCCCTCAACCATGGGGCTCTCCAGAGGATGGTGCGGTCTGCACAATGCATCACTGGGGGCAAACTACCTGCCCTCCAGGACACCTACAGCACCCAATGTCACAGAAATGCCAAAAAGATCATCAAGGACAACAACCACCTGAGCCACTGCCTGTTCACCCTGCTACCATCCAGAAGGCGAGGTCATTACAGATGCATCAAAGCAGGGACCGAGAGACAGAAGCTATTTGTCAATCACAAGGCCATCAGACTGTTGAACTGCCATCACTAACACAGAGAGGCTGCTGCCTACATACAGGCTTGACATCATTGGCCACAAATGGATCACTAGTCACTTTATTAATGCCACTTTAATAATGTTTACATATCTTGCTCTACTAATCCCATATGTATATACTGTATTTTATACCATCTATTGCATCTTGCCTATGCCGCTCGGTCATTGCTCATCCATATATTTATATGTACATATTGTTATTCCATCCCTTTACTTAGATTTGTGTGTATTAGGTAGTTGTTGGGGAATTGTTAGATATTGCTGCACTGTCGGAACTAGAATACAAGCATTTCGCTACACTCGCAATAACATCTGCTAACCATGTGTATGTGATTTGATTTGATATGGAGGTTGCGAGCTGCCTTTCTGAAGAGGAACCAGCTGTACCACATGACCTAATTGTTTTTTAGCTTATGGTCTTATCCCTAATTGATAGGCAGGGTAATGCTTTTGTGTTAATGGATTTTAGCCTCCTACTCCCTTGGGCATCATGGTAGCTAGCTTCCCCCATGACGTGAAGACATGGTGACACTGAGCCTTGTGACCCCTCTGACCTCTCCATGAATACATTAACCGTTGACCGAGGGCCCGAGGGCCTGTTCCCAACACTGGACATGTTCGAGTCATGTCGTAGTTACCACCTGTGATTTGTGAGAAGATATATTTTTGATAGGTCCTCATGTGTAGCTTTGTCCTATGTAGCTCAGTTGGTAGAATATGGTGCTTGCAATGCCAGGGTTGTGGGTTTGAATCCCATGGGGGACCTGTACGAAAATGTATGTATTCACTACTGTAAGTCGCTCTGATTAAGAGCATCTGCTAAATTACTAAAATGTTAAAAATGAGAAGAAAATATATATCATCTCAAATTCATACAGTGACTTCAGAAAGTATTCCGACCCCTTGACTTTTTCCACATTTTGTTGTGATTCAGCCTTATTCTAAAATTGATTAAATAAATAAAAATCACAGGAATCTACACAGAAAACCCAATAATGACAAAGCAACAATTTGAGAAAATGTATTACAAATAATAAACAGAAATACCTTATTTACATAAGTATTCAGACCCGAAATTGAGCTCAGGTGCATCCTGTTTCCATTGATTGTCCTTGAGATGTTTCTACAACTTGATTGGAGTCTGCCTGTGGTCATTTCAATTGATTGGACATGATTTGGAAAGGCACACACCTGTCTATTTAAGGTCCCACAGTTGACAGTGCACGTCAGAGCAAGAACACAGCCGAAGGAATTGTGCGTAGAACTCAGAGACAGGACTGTGTCGAGGCACAGATCTGGTGAAGGGTACCAAAACATTTCTGCAGCATTGAAGGTCCACAAGAACATAGTGGCCTCCAGATCAAATCAAACTTTATTGGTGAAATACACATATTTAGCAGATGTTATTGTGTGTGTAACAAAACGTTTGTGTTACTAATTCCAACAGTGCAGTAGTATCTAACAATTCACAACAATACACACATCTAAAAGTAAAATAATGGATTTAAGAAATATATAAATATTAGGATGAGCAATGTTGGAGTGGCATTGACTAAAATATAGTAGAATAGAATACAGTATATACATATGAGATGTGTAAAGCAGTATGTAAACATTATTTAAAAATGATCAAAGTGACTACTGTTCCATTATTAAAGTGGCCAGTGATTCCAACTCTATGTATATAGGGCAGCAGCCTCCAAGGTGCAGGGTTGCGAAACCGGTGATGGCTATTTAACAGTCTGATGGCCTTGAGATAAAAGCTGTTTTTCAGTCTCTCGGTCCCAGCTTTGATGCACCTGTACTGACCTCGCCTTCTGGATGATAGCAGGGTGAACAGGCCATGGCTCGGGTGGTTGATGTCCTTGATGATCTTTTGACATCGGGTGCTGCAGTGCTGGCGGTGCAGTTCCCATACCAGGCGGTGATACAGCCCGACAGGATGCTCTCAATTGTCCATCTGTAAAAGTTTGTGAGGGTTTTAGGGGCCAAGCCAAATTTATTCAGCCTCCTCAGGTTGAAGAGGTCCTGTTGCGCCTTCTTCACCACAATGTCTGTTGGGTGGACCATTTCAGATTGTCAGTAATGTGTACACTGAGGAACTAGAAGCTGTCCACCTTCTCCACTGCGTTCCCGCTGATGTGGATGTTCCTTCCACTGTTTCCTGAAGTCCACAATCAGCTCCTTTGTTTTGATGATGTTGAGTGAGAGGTTATTTTCCTGGCACCACTCTCCCAGGGCCCTCATTGTTGGTAATCAGGCCTACTACTGTTGTGTCGTCTGCAAACTTGATGATTAAGGTGGAGGTGTGCATGGCCACGCAGTCATGGGTGAAAAGGGAGTACAGGAGAGGGCTGAGCACGCACCCTTGTGGGGAACCTGTGTTGAGGATCAGCGAAGTGGAGGTGTTGTGTTCTACCTTCACCACCTGGGGGCAACCCGTCAGGAAGTCCAGGACCCAGTTAAACAGAGAGTCTTGAAAGGAAGACGTTTGGAACCACCAAGGCTCTTCCAAGAGTTGGCCGCCCAATTGGGGGAGAAGGGCCTTGGTCAGGGAGGTGACTAAGAACCCGATGGTGGTTCTGACAGAGCTCTAGTGTTCCTCTGTGGAGATGGAAGAAACTTCCAGAAGGACAACCATCTCTGCAGCACTCCACCATTCACGCCTTCATGGTAGAGTGGCCAGACGGAAGCCTCATCTCAGTAAAATGCACATGCCAGCCCACTTGGAGTTTGCCAAAGGGCACTTAAAGACTCTCAGACCATGAGAAACAAGATTCTCTATATATATTGATGAAACCAATATTGAACTCTTTGGCCTGAATGCCAAGCATCATGTCTGGAGTAAACCTGGCACTGTCTCTACGGTGAAGCATGATCATGCTGTGGGGATGTTTTTCAGCGGTAGTGACTGGGAGACTAGTCAGGATCGAGATACCAGACTGGGGCGAAGGTTCACCTTCCAACAGGACAATGACCCTAAGCATACAGCCAAGACAACGCAGTAGTGAATGTCCTTTAGTGGCCCAGCAAGAGCCCGATCGAATATCTCTGGAGAGACCTGAAAATAGCTGTGTAGCAACTCTCCCCATCCAACCTGACAGATCTTGAGAAGCTCTGCAGAGAAGAATGGGAGAAACTCCCCAAATACAGGTGTGCCAAGCTTTTAGGTTCATACCCAAGAAGACTTGAGGCTGTAATCACTGCCAAAGGTATTTTAACAAAGTACTGAGTAAAGGGTCTGAATACTTTTATTTGTGATGCATTTGCGAAAATGTCTTAAAAGCTATATTTGCTTTATCATTATGGGGTATTGTGTGTAGATTGATGAGGGGAAACATTTGAATCAATTTTAGAATAAGGCTGTGACGAAACAAAATGTTGTGAAAGTTAAAGGGTCTGAATACATTCCGAAGGCACTGTCTATAATTGAGTTAGGGGTCATGGAGCGCTCCGCGGATAGCTAGGCAGATTAACGTACCAGCTCGCACATAGAACCTGCCCACTACACACACACTCACACACAAACACATGCGCACTCAAACTGCTGTTGCCACGGTGATAATGATACATCAGAGAGGTGAAGTGCGCCCAAAGATTTACAGACGTGGCAAGATCGCAGACTGACTCCTGCAAAGAAACATGGGAAAGGAAAAAGAGAGAGCGAGAGAGAGAGAAAGTGCTATCTGATTCTAAGGGCGCACCTATTGTGTTCTTCTGAAAAGGACTGGCTGCAAAGGAATGAGCAAATAGGGGCTGGCGATAAGGAATCCATTATTACTGTTATTCTCTTCATCGGTGGGGGGAGCAGACAGCAGGCCACTTAAAAGCACATCCACTTCTCCTCGTTCCTATTAAAACCATGTTTCACCATCATTCACTTGCTTTATGCACAGCCTGCCTCACAAGAAGCTAGTCTAGATGTTCCATCACACATTTATGTTGAACTGTTGTCTAATGAGCAGTGTTCATGTTCCAAAATGTTTCCGGTAATTTAGTGTGCTGTATTATTAATCACTGTCTCTGTGTGATTCTGCAGTGATTGAACACATGTTTGGGATATAAATCAAATCAAACTTTATTTTTCACATGTGCCGAATACACCAAGTGTAGACCTTACTGTGAAATGCTTACAAGCCCTTAAACAACAGTGCAGTTCCAGAAGAGTTAAGAACATATTTACCAAGTAAACTCAGGTAAAAAATTATAATAAAAAGTAAAACGTAACAATAATGAGGCTATATACAGGGGGCACCGGTACCCTCAGTTTAGCTGAGGTCATTTGTACATGTAGGATGGGGGGAAGTGACTATGCATAGATAATAAGCAGCGAGTTGCAGCAGTGTACAAAACAAATGGAGGAGGGGGGGGGGGGGGGGGGGTCAATGTAATAGTCCGGTTGTTAAGGTTTTCTTCCTCTTCCTCTGAACCGTGCAGGCGCACTGGAGCTCTTGAACACCGAGCCTGCCCAACCTTACCTGGTTGAATGCTCCCGGTCGCCCTGCCAGTGCGGCGAGGTGGAATAGCCCGCACTGGGCTATGCAGGCGAACCGGGGACACCGTGCGCAAGGCTGGTGCCATGTAAGCCGGCCCAAGGAGACGCACTGGAGACCAGATGCGTAGAGCTGGCTTCATGACACTTGGCTCGATGCATACTCTAGCACGGCCGATACGCGGAGCTGGTATGTACCGCACCGGGCTATGCACCCGCACTGGAGACACCGTGCGCTCCACAGCATAACACGGTGCCTGCCCGGTCTCTCTAGCCCCCCGGTAAGCACAGGAAGTTGGCACAGGTCTCCTACCTGGCTTCGCCATACTCCCTGTTGCCCCCCCCCAAGACATTTTTGGGGCTGACTCTCGGGCTTCCATCCGCGTCGCTGTGCTGCCTCCTCATACCAGCGCCTCTCCGCCTTTGCCGCCTCCAGCTCTTCTTTGGAGCGGCGATATTTTCCTGGCTGTGCCCAGGGTCCTTTACCATCCAAGATTTCCTCCCATGTCCAGAAATCTGGATTTCGCTGCTCCTGCTGCCGCTGCCTGTCACCACGCCGCTTGGTCCTGTTGTGGTGGGTGATTCTGTTAAGGTTTTCTTCCTCTGAAGAGGAGGTGTAGCAGGGATCGGACCAAAATGCAGCGTGGTTATCTTCATACATCTTTAATCAAGATAATGACAAACAATACAAAAACAATCAACGTAACGTGAAAACCCGAAACATCCCTATCTGGTGCAAACAGAGACAGGAACAATCACCCACGAAACACTCAAAGAATATGGCTGCCTAAATATGGTTCCCAATCAGAGACAACGATAAACACCTGCCTCTGATTGAGAACCACTCTAGGCAACCATAGACTTACCTAGACAACTCTACTATACCACAATCCCATAACCTACAAAAAGCCCAAGACAAAACACACCACATAAATAACCCATGTCACACCCTGGCCTGACCAAAATAATAAAGAAAACACTAAGACCAGGGCGTGACCTCCCGGGTGCGGTCTCCCGTGACCAAGGTGCGGTCTCCCGGCCGCACACCTAAACCCATAGGGGAGGGTCCGGGTGGGCGTCTGTCCACGGTGGCGGCTCCGGCGCGGGACGTGGACCCCACTCCAACAAAGTCTTAGTCCGCTTACATCGCGTCCTTAGATTGGCGACCCTCGCTGCCGACCTTGGCCTAGTAACCCTCACCAAGGGCCCCACTGGACTGAGGGGCAGCTCGGGACTGAGGGGTAGCTCGGGACTGAGGGGTAGCTCGGGACTGAGGGGTAGCTCAGTACTGAGAGGAAGCTCAGGACTGAGAGGAAGCTCAGGCAGGTTGATAGCTCTGGCAGATCCTGGCTGACTGGTGGCTCTGGCAGATCCTGGCTGACTGGCGGCTCTGGCAGATCCTGGCTGACTGGCGGCTCTGGCAGATCCTGGCTGACTGGCGGCTCTGGCAGATCTTGGCTGACTGGCGGTTCTGGCAGATCCTGGCTGACTGGCGGATCCTGGCTGAATGGCGGATCCTGGCTGAATGGCGGATCCTGGCTGAATGGCCGTACTCACTGGGCCGTACACACTACCCTTTGTAGCGCCTTACGGTCAGATGCTGAGTAGTTGTCATACCAGGTGGTGATCCAACATGTCAGGATGCTCTCGATGGTGCAGCTGTATAACTTTTTGAGGATCTGGGGTAGAGGTCGACCGATTTTTATTTTTCAACTCCGATACCGATACCGATTAATCAGACGTTTTTTTAAAAATGTATTTGTAATAATGACAATTACAACAATACTGAATTAACACTTATTTTAACTTAATATAATACATAAATAAAATCAATTTAGCCTCAAATAAATAATGAAACATGTTCAATTTGGTTTAAATAATGCACAAACAAAGTGTTGGAGAAGAAAGTACAAGTGCAATATGTGCTATGTAAGAAAGCTAACATTTAAGTTCCTTGCTCAGAACATGAGAACATATTTTTTTTATTTAACCTTTATTTAACCAGGAAGGGCTCATTGAGATTAAAATATATTTTTCAAAGTGCCCTGACCAAGATAGGCAGCACCAAGTCATTACAAAAAATTACAGACAGACAACATGAAAAACTACAAGTAATCTAGTAAAAACCATTGAATTCACAAGAGTATAAAACAGCAAATTAAAAACATTGACAGGTCAGGGAATCAGCCTCAAAATCCTTCACCAGTGATTTTAAAACGCCAATCGGGACAAGTTCTTCCAGTTTAAAAGTATTTTGTAAGGTGTTCCAAGACGATGGCGCAGAGTACATAAAAGCCTGTTTACCAAATACAGTTCAGATATTTGGAACAGTTAGCAGGATAAAGTCCAGCGAACGAAGAGGACACCCACCACATTTCTGAACAATAAAAATGCCCAAATAAAAAGGTAGTAAACCCAAAATGGCTTTGAAAATAAAAGTATACCAGTGACTGAGCCTACGAGTGACTAGAGATGGCCAGCCAACCCTGGTATACAAAGTGCAGTGGTGCGTAAGGGTTTTGCAGTTTAAAATAAATCTCAAAGTGCCATGGTAAAGAGTGTCAATTGATCTCAAACACTGAGCGGAAGCATTCATATATAAAATATCCCCATAGTCTAGTAAAGGCATAAATGTAGCTGATACTAGCCTCCTTCTGACTTCAGAAGAAAAACAAGCCTTATTCCTAAAATAAAATCCCAATTTCACCTTCAATTTTTTTGTAAGTTGTTGAATATGCAATTTAAAAGAGAGGCCGTCATCAATTAAAATTCCAAGATATTTATATGAGGTTACAACCTCAATCTCCTTGCCCTGACAGGTACAATTGGCACAATTGGCCTAGCGTCGTCCGGGTTAGGGAGGGTTTGGCCGGTAGGGAAATCCTTGTCTCATCGCGCACCAGCGACTCCTGTGGCGGGCCGGGCGCAGTGCCAGGTGCACGGTGTTTCCTCTGACACATTGGTGCGGCTGGCTTCCGGGTTGGTTGGGGCCTTGTTAAGAAGCAGTGTGGCTTTGTTGGGTTGTGTATCGGAGGACGCATGACTTTCAACCTTCGTCTCTCCTGAGCCCGTACGGGAGTTGTAGCGATGAGACAAGATAGTAGCTACTAAAAACAATTGGGGAGAAAAATGGGTAGAATTAAAAAAATACAAAAAATTAAAAAGTGAGACAGTGCTGTTTTTTTGTCAATGGCTTCAGTGATATCATTTAAAACCTTCATGGCTGCTGTAATTGTGCTATGCTTCTTCCTGAAGCCCAATTGGTACATTGATAAAATAGAGTTAGTAAATAAAAACTATTTTAGCTGTTCAACTTACAAGGATTTCAAGTATTTTCACCAGGGGTGACAGCTTTGAGATTGGCCTATAATTATTTAAAAGAGTTGGATCTCCCCCTTTTAAAAGTGGTAGGACAAATGCTGATTTCCAGATATTTGGAATTTCATTACATTCCAGGGTTAGATTGAACAGATATGCAAGTGGATCAGCTATGAAATCCTCTGCCAGATTTAAAAAGCAGGGATCCAAAAGATCAGGACCTGCAAGCTTTCTCTGATCTAAGGATTTCAGGGCTTTATGTACCACCTGCACTGAGAATGGCAAAAAGCTAAAAGTTTGACCAGCTCTCACTGGTTCATCCACACAGGGTTGTACAGAGACAGAGGACACTGAATCAAACAGCCTACCAGATGATACAAAGTGCTCATTGAAACAATTCAGCATTTCAGATTTGTCATATATAGCAACAGAGTCCTTCAAAACACATGACGCTAATTCATTAACATTACTGTTACCAGACATAGACTTAATAGCCTTCCAAAACTTTCTAGGTTCATTCAGGTTATCAGTGGTAACATACATAAAATATTCAGACTTGGGCCTTCCTGAGAAGAAAAGAACACTTGTTTCATAACTGCCTAAAAATAAGGCAAACAACATCAGAACATGATTTCCTTGCTTTAGCCCAGGCTAGATTACGGTCGTGAATAATACAAGACAGCTCAGAAGAAAACCATGGATTTTCCCGCCCTTTAACCCTGAACCTGCGGAATGGGGCATGTTTGTTTACTATTTGGGAAAAACCATCATGAAAGAATTTCCAGGCAGTTTCCACATCAGGGATAAGCTCAATCTTGTTCCAGTCAAAATAAAACAAATCATGAAAGAAAGCCTGCTCATTAAAACACTTCACATTTCTCTTACGAATAAAACGTGGGTTTGTCTTAGGAACCTTAGTATTTCTAACAGCAACAACAGCACAATGGTCACTTAAATCATTACAAAAAACACCAATCGCAGAATATTTATGTGGAACATTTGTCAATATCAAATCAATCAGGGTAGATTTATCTGGGCATTTAAGATTTGGGCCAGTGGGTGAGTTAATCAACTGGGTAAGATTCATAGAATTACAAAACATTTTTAAATCATCAGACACCGGCTTTAACCAGCATCAGTTGAGATCACCAATCAATATCATTTCACTGTAAAGAAGTTTAGACATAAAGGTACGTCAGAGAAGAAAATGCATCACTGAGAGCAGAGGGGGGGGGGGTCTATAACAGCCAATCACAGTTATAGAGAGCAGAGGGGCGTCTATAACAGCCAATCCCAGTTATAGAGAGCAGAGGGGGGTCTATAACAGCCAATCACAGTTATAGAGAGACCCTTTGAAACCTCAATATTCAAAGCAAGAAATTCCAACTGTTTACAAATAGTTTCAGACTTTGCCACACTTACATGGAATTTAGTTTTTACATATATAGCCACACCCCCACCTTTCTTAACCCGATCAGTGCGATAAACATTGTAACCACTTATACAATTATCCTTATCAAAAACAGACTTGCTGAGCCAGGTTTCAGAAAACACAATTACATCAGCATCAGTTGATTTAGCCCAAATCCTAACCCCATCCATTTTTTTCATTTAAATGAAAAATACCAAAACCAGATCTTGATTTAAAATCAGAGGGGGTTTGGAGACATTGCATATCAGGGCCAGGGTTAGGTTGCACGTTACCTGATATCAACAAAAGAAGAATAACTAGGCACCTCTGTTTAATAACCTTGTACGGCTTCTCTTTTTTAAGAGACCTACCGCAAGTGAATTCTACAAGTGAGTTTCCAGACAATACAAAACAGTCATTTAAAACCATTAGACTTTGGTAGTGACACAAATTCGTACTGTTCACATCATGCCACAAATACATCGGCACTTGGACGAGTGGACCAAGTGAAAAAGAGCTAGTTCCTGCAGACAACATGTCCAATGGACGGGAGAGCACATTGTCAAATGTCCTCACCCAGCGAGTCCAGAGTTCAGTAAAGTCAGTGCACAAAGCAATACCACAAAAACTGTAATTTTCTCGGACAAAAAAAAAAAATTAGAGGCCAACGGGGAGAGAGAGACAGCGTGTATGTATGAGTCTGAATGTGAGTGTTTGCGCGTGTGAGTAGATTGGGTGTTGAGGTTGATAGAGAGAACATGTTGGGGATCGTTGAGCTGCCACTGACAGCCAGGCGAAGAGCAAAAAGGAGCAGCTTGGACGAGACACTCCGCAGACGAAGGAGGAACTCAGGCCAGCCAGGCGAAGAGCAAAAAGGAGCAGCTTGGACGAGACACTCCGCGGATGAAGAAGGAACTCAGGCCAGCCAGAGATAGGGTTACTTTGGGAAACTTCAAAATAAGGAAGTGCCGAGTTGAGGAGGACCCGTGATCTTTACACCAGCAAAAATAAAATAGTTTGCACTACACAACAACGAAGTTACTCAACCATGAATAAATAGGTTATTAGTAGGTTAAAACGACTTGACATGCTGCCATCTTGGATGTTGCAGACGTTGAAAGCAGGTGGTTCCTTTTAACATGAGTCTTCAATATATTCCCAGGTAAGAAGTTTTAGGTTGTAGTTATTATAGGAATTATAGGACTATTTCTCTCTATACCATTTGTATTTCATTAACCTTTGACTATTGGATGTTCTTATAGGCACTTTAGTATTGCCAGTGTAACAGTATAGCTTCCGTCCCTCTCCTCGCTCCTCCCTAGGCTCGAACCAGGAACACAACAACAACAGTCACCCTCGAAGCAGCGTTACCCATGCAGAGCAAGGGGAACAATCACTCCAAGTCTCAGAGCGAGTGACGTTTGAAACGCTATTAGCGCACACCCCTCTAACTAGCTAGCCATTTCACATTGTTTACACCAGCCTAATCTTGGGAGTTAATAGGCTTGAAGTCATAAACAGCGCAATGCTTGCTTGACGCACAACAAAGAGCTGCTGGCAAAACGCACGAAAGTGCTGTTTGAATGAATGCTTACGAGCCTGCTTCTGCCTACCACCGCTTAGTCAGACTGCTCTATCAAATCATAGACTTAATTATAACATAATAACACACAGATATACAAGATCATTAATATGGTCGAATGTGGAAATTATCATCTTGAAAACAAGACGTTTATTCTTTCAGTGAAATACGGAACTGTTCCGTATTTTATCTAAGGGGTGGCATCCATTAGTCTAAATATTCCTGTTACATTGCACAACCTTCAATGTTATGTCATAATTCTGGCAAATTAGGCGACCCAAACTGTTGCATATACACTGACTCTGCGTGCAATGAACGCAAGAGAAGTGACACAATTTCACCTGGTTAATATTGCCTGCTAACCTGGATTTATTTTAGCTTAATATGCATGTTTAAAAATATATACTCCTGTGTATTGATTTTAAGAAAGGCATTGATGTTCATGGTTAGGTACACATTGGAGCAACGATACGCACCGCATCGATTATATGCAACACAGGACATGCTAGATAAACTAGTAATATCATCAACCTTGTGTATTTAACCTGTGATTATGATTGATTGATTGTTTTTTATAAGATAAGTTTAATGCTAGCTAGCAACTTACCTTGGCTTACTGCATTCGCATAACAGGCAGTCTCCTCGTGGAGTGCAATGAGAGGCAGGTGGTTAGAGCGTTGGACTAGTTAACTGTAAGGTTGCAAGATTGAATCCCCCGAGCTGACAAGGTGAAAATCTGTCGTTCTGCCCCTGTGTTCTTAACTGACTTGCCTAGTTAAATAAAGATTAATAATTGCCCAAATCGGTGTCCAAAAATACCGATTTCCGATTGTAATGAAAACTTGAAATCGGCCCTAATTAATCGGCCATTCCGATTAATCGGTCGACCTCTAATCTGGGGACCCATGCCAAATCTTTTCAGTCTCCTGAGAGGGAAAAGGGTTGACGTGCCCTCTTCACAACTGTCTTGGTGTGTTTGGACCATGATAGTTCGTTGGTGATGTGGACACCAAGGAACTTGAAACTCTCGACCCCCTCCACTACAGCCCCATTGATGTTAATGGGGGCCGGTTCGGCCCGCCTTTTCCTGTAGTGCACGATCAGCTCCTTTGTCTTGCTCACATTGAGGGAGAGGTTGTTGTCCTGGCACCACACTACCAGTTCTTTGACCTCCTCCCTATATGCCGTCTCATCTTTGTGGATGATCAGGCCTACCACTGTTGTTTCGTCAACAAACTTAATGGTGGTGTTGGAGTCGTGCTTGGCCATGCAGTCATGGGTGAACAGGGAATACACAAGGGGACTAAGTACACACCACTGAGGGGCCCCAGTGTTGAGTATCAGCGTGGCAGACGTGTTGTTGCCTACCCTCACCACCTGGGGGTGGCCAGTCAGGAAGTCCAGGTTCCAGATGCAGAGGGAGGTGTTTAGTCCCAGAGTCCTTAGCTTAGTGATGAGCTTCATGGGCACTATGATGTTGAACGCTGAGCTGTAGTCAATGAACAGCATTCTCATGTCGGTGGTCCTTTTGTCCAGGTGGGGAAGGGCAGTGTGGAGTGCGATTGAGATTGCGTCATCTGTGGATCTGTTGGGGCGTTATGCGAATTGGAGTGGCTCTAGGGTATCTGGAAGGATGCTGTCGATGTGTGCCATGACCAGCCTTTCAAAGCACTTCATGGCTACTGACGTGAGTGCTACGGTGCGGTAATCATTTAGGCGGTTTACCTTCATTTCCTTTCGGCACAGGGACTATGGTGGTCTGGGGGAGGTCGAAAGGGGGAGGTCGAAAATGTCAGTGAAGACATCTGCCAGTTGGCTCGCGCATGCTTTGAGTACACGTCCTGGTAATCTATCTGGCCCCGTTGCTTTGATAATATTGACCTGTTTAAAGGTTTTGCTCGCATCGGCTACCTAGAGCGTTATCAAACAGTCATCCAGAACATCTGGTGCTCTCGTGCATGCTTCAGTGTTGCTTGCATCGAAGTGAGTATAAAAGGCATTTAGCTCGTCTGGTAGGCTGATGATTGAGGTGGTATACTCCTCAATGCCATTGGATGAATCCCAGAACGTATTCCAGTCTGTGCTAGCAAAGCATGGCTGGGTAATGAGCCTCCCATACAGTGCCTTGCGAAAGTATTCGGCCCCCTTGAACTTTGCGACCTTTTGCCACATTTCAGGCTTCAAACATAAAGATATAAAACTGTATTTTTTTGTGAAGAATCAACAACAAGTGGGACACAATCATGAAGTGGAATGACATTTATTGGATATTTCAAACTTTTTTAACAAATCAAAAACTGAAAAATTGGGCGTACAAAATTATTCAGCCCCTTTACTTTCAGTGCAGCAAACTCTCTCCAGAAGTTCAGTGAGGATCTCTGAATGATCCAATGTTGACCTAAATGACTAATGATGATAAATACAATCCACCTGTGTGTAATCAAGTCTCCGTATAAATGCACCTGCACTGTGATAGTCTCAGAGGCCCGTTAAAAGCGCAGAGAGCATCATGAAGAACAAGGAACACACCAGGCAGGTCCGAGATACTGTTGTGAAGAAGTTTAAAGCCGGATTTGGATGCAAAAAGATTTCCCAAGCTTTAAACATCCCAAGGAGCACTGTGCAAGCGATAATATTGAAATGGAAGGAGTATCAGACCACTGCAAATCTACCAAGACCTGGCCGTCCCTCTAAACTTTCAGCTCATACAAGGAGAAGACTGATCAGAGATGCAGCCAAGAGGCCCATGATCACTCTGGATGAACTGCAGAGATCTACAGCTGAGGTGGGAGACTCTGTCCATAGGACAACAATCAGTCGTATATTGCACAGATCTGGCCTTTATGGAAGAGTGGCAAGAAGAAAGCCATTTCTTAAAGATATCCATAAAAAGTGTTGTTTAAAGTTTGCCACAAGCCACCTGGGAGACACACCAAACATGTGGAAGAAGGTGCTCTGGTCAGATGAAACCAAAATTGAACTTTTTGGCAACAATGCAAAACGTTATGTTTGGCGTAAAAGCAACACAGCTGAACACACCCTCCCCACTGTCAAACATGGTGGTGGCAGCATCATGGTTTGGGCCTGCTTTTCTTCAGCAGGGACAGGGAAGATGGTTAAAATTGATGGGAAGATGGATGGAGCCAAATACAGGGAACCTGATGGAATCTGCAAAAGACCTGAGACTGGGACGGAGATTTGTCTTCCAACAAGACAATGATCCAAAACATAAAGCAAAATCTACAATGGAATGGTTCAAAAATAAACATATCCAGGTGTTAGAATGGCCAAGTCAAAGTCCAGACCTGAATCCAATCGAGAATCTGTGGAAAGAACTGAAAACTGCTGTTCACAAATGCTCTCCATCCAACCTCACTGAGCTCGAGCTGTTTTGCAAGGAGGAATGGGAAAAAATGTCAGTCTCTCGATGTGCAAAACTGATAGAGACATACCCCAAGCGACTTACAGCTGTAATCGCAGCAAAAGGTGGCGCTACAAAGTATTAACTTAAGGGGGATGAATAATTTTGCACGCCCAATTTTTCAGTTTTTGATTTGTTAAAAAAGTTTGAAATATCCAATAAATGTCGTTCCACTTCATGATTGTGTCCCACTTGTTGTTGATTCTTCACAAAAAATACAGTTTTATATCTTTATGTTTGAAGCCTGAAATGTGGCAAAAGGTCGCAAAGTTCAAGGGGGCCGAATACTTTCGCAAGGCACTGTATATGGGCCCTTGTCAAAAGTAGTGCATTGTAAAGGGAATAGGGTGCCAATTGGTCTTAATGACTTTTAGTGGATCAGAAAGAATATGCAGGGTCAGCGTTTAGTGTATCAGATGATGGTAGCATGAGTTGATTAAGACACATAGGGCTTATGTCCGCTGAGAGTGGCTGGAGGTGCTCCCATGTCTGAGAGAGAGAGATTTATATATATATATAACACACACAATCAGGGCCATGTCAGCCGTGCTCCCTTTGTAGCTGACCGCCCAACCCGGAAGCTATCAGTTCCAGTAAACTCTTCTTGGTTCGGATCCTCAGTTGTACAGTATCAGCACCACTGACTGTAGATGGCTGAACATGACGGTAGCTACATGGATGTTGGGGTGTGAGAAAAAAAATGGTTCTGTGTTCCTCCCATGTGTCTGTTTTTAGATTCAGAAAGGATGGGGGAATTTCCTCAGCCCTAACCTCATTATCTGTGATTCAATCATGGCCAACTATTTGCGAAAGACTCAATCATTGAAAGCGTTCCCCTCTGTCCCTGTGACAGCACACACACAGCCTCAGTCTGTCCCTGTGACAGCACACACACAGCCTCAGTCTGTCCCTGTGACAGCACACACACAGCCTCAGTCTGTCCCTGTGACAGCACACACACAGCCTCAGTCTGTCCCTGCTGCTGGGAGTGGGACCACAGGAACATCAGTGTTTCTACAGACAGATATACAGCACAAATGGAAAATAATCATGCTTATTCCTTGTCCTTTAGTCTGTCTATGTACTCTCTGGGACTGTGGTGGTTGATGTAAATGATTCTGTCGGCCATGGTAGGACAGTGTGTCTGAGCCATAGATCATGGGACTCCTGGCTGTGTGTTTGAGTCACTGTAACCGTCATAGAGTATGAGTCACATGTATTAAACCAAATCTGTACTGTATATTCTATCTACAAAGCAGCCACTTTGATGGAACTGAACTAATCCTGCTCTACTACTGATGTGAAAAACATTCTACACATTGTGACAAACACACATTGTACTTCACGTCCTCATTTCTTTCTCTGTGTGTGTGTGTGTGTGTGTGTGTGTGTGTGTGTGTGTGTGTGTGTGTGTGTGTGTGTGTGTGTGTGTGTGTGTGTGTGTGTGGCTGCCTGGTGTGATTGTAGGGTTGGCTCACCCCTGTGTCTGTGTTTTTGGACTCATTGAAACAAAAGGGATGATTTTCATCCCAGGGGGGAGTTGTGGGGTTGGCACTGCCCACTTTGGTGCCACTCCTGGGCATTCTAACCAACACTGCTGTTGGTGCTTTTACACTGAGATTCACACCATGCGCCTCTCAAATACCTCTGAGAAGCAAATTAGCTGAATTATGAATGATAATACGTTTGTTTAAAAATCTTGGACGTTTGGTACTTGGATTGGTGTGATTTGTAGATGACCCTGTGTCAGGGGACACAGATTCTTACTGTTCATGAGATCAGAGGAGCAGGGATGGTGTCGCCTCTCATTCTGTCTCCTGCCTGTCTGCCTCCTGGGCTGCGTCCCAATGGTACCCTGTTTCCTTTATAGTGCACTACTTTGGGCCTAGTAGTTCACTATCAAGGTAATGGGGTGCCATTTCAGACACACCCCTGGGTTTGGTCAGTAAAGAAGTGCCCCACAGAGAAGTGCCCCACCCAGAGTTTTTCATTCGGGTGGATATTGAGGTGCTGGTAGATCCACCATGCATTTTACGGCCCCATCCGCCCTTAATGACAAGACAGTGACAGCATTTATCAAATTAGCTGCTGTCAAGTGTGGTAACATGGGATTACCACGGCAACACTGTGATCAACTTCATTTGATCCCGCTCGGCGCCCACGGCTATGCTTTAGCTGAGATTTCATTTTCATTTTCGAGAGTCCCATTTTGGCTGATCCCCCCCTCCTTTCTGTGGGGTTAAATTGCGTGTAAATTGGATATTTAGGGGGATGTTGGGGATCAGAGGGAACGGGGCGCCCTCTCTCTCCTTGAGGCATCTCACGGTAGTCTCCTGCCCCCTCCCTAAAGGCCCCTCTCTCTCTCTCCCTCTTCCACCCCTCCTCTCTCTCTCTCTCTCTCTCTCTCTCTCTCTCTCTCTCTCTCTCTCTCTCTCTCTCTCTCTCTCTCTCTCTCTCTCTCTCTCTCTCTCTCTCTCTCTCTCTCTCTCTCTCTTCCACCCCTCCTCTCTCTCTCTCTCCCTCTTCCACCCCTCCTCTTTCTCTCTCTCTCTCCCTCTTACACACCTCCTCTCTCTCTCCCTCTTCCACCCCTCCTCTCTCCCTCTTCCACCCCTCCTCTCTCTCTCCCTCTTACACCCCTCCTCTCTCTCTCCTTCTTCCACCCCTCCTCTCTCTCTCTCCCACTTACACCCCTCCTCTCTCTCTCTCTCCCTCTCCCTCTTCCACCCCTCCTCTCTCTCTCTCCCTCTTCCACCCCTCCTCTTTCTCTCTCTCTCTCCCTCTTACACACCTCCTCTCTCTCTCCCTCTTCCACCCCTCCTCTCTCCCTCTTACACCCCTCCTCTCTCTCTCCCTCTTCCACCCCTCCTCTCTCTCTCTCCCACTTACACCCCTCCTCTCTCTCTCTCTCTCTCTCTCTCTCTCTCTCTCTCTCCCTCTTATACCCCTCCTCTCTCTCACTCCCTCTTCCACCTCTCCTCTCTCTCTCTCTCTCTCTTCCACCCCTCCTCTCTCTCTCTCCCTCTTCCACCCCTCCTCTTTCTCTCTCTCTCCCTCTTCCACCCCTCCTCTCTCTCTCTCCCTGTTCCACCCCCCTCTCTCTCTCTCCCTCTTCCACCCCCCTCTCTCTCTCTCCCTCTGCCACCCCTCCTCTCTCTCTCCCTCTTCCACCCCTCCTCTCTCTCTCTCTCTCTTTCACCCCTCCTCTCTCTCTCTCTCTCTTTCTATGTCTACACTACAGGGACTGAGCTTGAGGCACTGATCGTTTCATTTGTGTGTTTTGGGGATATTGCCTTATAGGCCTTCAATATACAGGCAACCTTTCTCTTTTAAATCACACATACACAAGTAGAGATGAGGAAAAACACTTGAATACACATACACTGAGTGTATAAAACATTAAGAACACCTGCTCTTTCCATGACATAGACTGATCAGGTGGATCCAGGGGAAAGCTATGATCCCTTATTGATGTCACCTGTTAAATCCACTTCAATCGGTGTGGAGGAAGGGGAGACAGGTTAAAGAAGGATTTTTAAGCGTTGAGACAATTGAGACATGGATTGTGTATGTGTGCCATTCAGAGGGTGAATGGGCGAGACAAAATATATAAGTGCCTTTGAACAGGGTATGATAGTAGGCACCAGGCGCACCGGTTTGAGTGTGTCAAGAACTGCAGCGCTGCTGGGGTTTCCTTGCTCAACAGTTTTCTGTGTGTATCAAGAATGATCCACCACCCGAAGGACATCCAGCCAACTTGACACAACTTTGGGAAGCATTGGAGTCAACATGGGCCAGCATCCCTGTAGAACGCATGGACCTTATAGAGTCCTTGCCCTGATGAATTGAGGTGGTTCTGAGGGCGAAAGGGGGGGGGGGGGGGTTACAACTCAATATTAAGACGGTGTTCCCAATGTTTGGTATACTCAGTGTATGCGTGTGTGTATGCACGTACACGTGTTGGGACGTATGTGAGTTGGGAGAGATGTGTGTACATGAGAAAGAGAACAGTATGTCTGTCTGTGGAGAGGCCTCTTCACTTCGTTTCCAACTAGAATGATCTATAGATGATGGCCTTCCCAGACGCCAGCCTGTCTCTCATTCAGCTGGAGGAGAGTAGAGGTATATGCTTAGAAAAAAAGGTGTTACTGTTTCAAGTATCCTTTTGGGTTCCATGTAGAAATCTTTCTACTGAGAGTTCGACATGGAACCCAAAAGAGTTGTACCTGGAACCAGAAAGGGTTCTACCTGGAACCAAAATGGGTTCTCCTATAGGGACAGCCGAAAGAACCCTTTTGAAATCCTTTTTTCTACGAGTGTAGAAGTGGAGGAGAAATAGAGGTGGAACAGTGAAGGGAAAGAAAGAGAGGATGGGTGTTTGTTCTGCTCCAGAGCTGCAGTGCAGAGGAGGCTTACAGAGGTCTCCTTCACACTCTAGTTACAGAGGTCTCCTTCACGCTCTAGTTACAGAGGTCTCCTTCACACTCTAGTTACAGAGGGCTACTTCACGCTCTAGTTACAGAGGTCTCCTTCACGCTCTAGTTACAGAGGTCTCCTTCGCGCTCTAGTTACAGAGGTCTCCTTCACACTCTAGTTACAGAGGTCTCCTTCACACTCTAGTTACAGAGGCCTCCTTCACGCTCTAGTTACAGAGGTCTCCTTCGCACTCTAGTTACAGAGGTCTCCACACTCTAGTTACAGAGGCCTCCTTCACACTCTAGTTACAGAGGTCTTCTTCACGCTCTAGTTACAGAGGTCTCCTTCACGCTCTAGTTACAGAGGTCTCCTTCACGCTCTAGTTACAGAGGGCTACTTCACGCTCTAGTTACAGAGGTCTCCTTCACGCTCTAGTTACAGAGGTTTCCTTCACACTCTAGTTACAGAGGTCTCCTTCACACTCTAATTACAGAGGTCTCCTTCACACTCTAGTTACAGAGGTCTCCTTCACACTCTAGTTACAGAGGTCTCCTTCACGCTCTAGTTACAGAGGTCTCCTACACACTAGAGGTCAACCGATTAATCAGAATGGACGATTAATTAGGGCCGATTTCAAGTTTTCATAACAATCGGAAATCGGTATTTTTGGACGCCGATTTTGCCGATTAAAAAAAAAAATGTATTAATTTTTTTACAACTTTATTTAACGAGGTAAGTCAGTTAAGAACACATTCTTACTTTCAATGACGGCCTAGGAACAGTGGGATAACTGCCTTGTTCAGGGGCAGAACGACAGATTTTTATATTGTCAGCTCAGGGATTCAATCTTGCAACCTTACAGTTAACTAGTCCAACGCTCTAACCACCTGCCTCTCATTGCACTCCACGAGGAGTGAATGTTACGCGAATGCAGTAAGCCAAGGTAAGTTGCTAGCTAGCATTAAACTTATCTTATAAAAAACAATCAATCAATTATAATCAATAGTTATAACTACACATGGTTGATGATATTACTAGTTTATCTAGCGTATCCTGCATTGCATATAATCGATGCGGTGCGCATTCGCGAAAAAGGACTGTCGTTGCTCCAACGTGTACCTAACCATAAACGTCAATGCCTTTCTTAAAATCAATACACAGAAGTATATATTTTTAAACCTGCATATTTAGCTAAAAGAAATCCAGGTTAGCAATATTAACCAGGTGAAATTGTGTCACTTCTCTTGCGTTCAATGCACACAGAGTCAGGGTATATGCAACAGTTTGGGCTGCCTGGCTCATTGCGAACTAATTTGCCAGAATGTTACGTAATTATGATAAAACATTGAAGGGTGTGCAATGTAACAGCAATATTTAGACTTAGGGATGCCATCAGTTGGCGATGGTTGGATTGTCCTCTGCCAATAGCTCCAGGAAGAACATTTGTGGACTTTTTGAGAGATGGGGAGATGGGGACAGGGGCTTGTGCGTGAGTATGTGTGTGTATTATTGATGGTGGATCCCTTGCCAGCGGGGACTGTTGGGGGAATTAGAGAGGAGAGGAGGTTTGGAAGGAAGCGTGAGCCTGGGTGTGACCAGAATGAGTATGGTTGCATCTGTGGAGCCTGCCAGGAGACAAATGGAGGATCTGTTCAGAAAGAGAAAGAGACTGGGCTAAAGGGGCTGTTACTGTACTGTAGACCCTGTCTGGGCTAGAGGGGTTGTTACTGTACTGTAGACCCTGTCTGGGCTAGAGGGGTTGTTACTGTACTGTAGACCCTGTCTGGGCTAGAGGGGCTGTTACTGTACTGTAGACCCTGTCTGGGCTAGAGGGGCTGTTACTGTACTGTAGACCCTGTGTGGGCTAGAGGGGTTGTTACTGTACTGTAGACCCTGTCTGGGCTAGAAGGGCTGTTACTGTACTGTAGACCCTGTCTGGGCTAGAGGGGTTGTTACTGTACTGTAGACCCTGTCTGGGCTAGAGGGGTTGTTACTGTACTGTAGACCCTGTCTGGGCTAGAGGGGCTGTTACTGTACTGTAGACCCTGTCTGGGCTAGAGGGGCTGTTACTGTACTGTAGACCCTGTGTGGGCTAGAGGGGCTGTTACTGTACTGTAGACCCTGTCTGGGCTAGAGGGGCTGTTACTGTACTGTAGACCCTGTCTGGGCTAGAAGGGCTGTTACTGTACTGTAGACCCTGTCTGGGCTAGAGGGGCTGTTACTGTACTGTAGACCCTGTCTGGGCAAGAGGGGCTGTTACTGTACTGTAGACCCTGTCTGGGCTAGAGGGGCTGTTACTGTACTGTAGACCCTGTCTGGGCTAGAGGGGCTGTTACTGTACTGTAGACCCTGTCTGGGATAGAGGGGCTGTTACTGTACTGTGACCCTGTCTGGGCTAGAGGGGCTGTTACTGTACTGTAGACCCTGTCTGGGCTAGAGGGGCTGTCTTAGAGATACTGTGTTCCCTGCAGCCAACACCTATAGCACAATGCCCTCACAGCTGAGCTGTTACTGTACTGTAGACCCTGTGTGGGCTAGAGGGGCTGTCTTAGAGATACTGTGTTCCCTGCAGCCAGCACCTATAGCACAATGCCCTCACAGCTGACCTGTTACTGTACTGTAGACCCTGTGTGGGCTAGAGGGGCTGTCTTAGAGATAGTGTGTTCCCTGCAGCCAGCACCTATAGCACAGTGCCCTCACAGCTGACCTGTAACTGTACTGTAGACCCTGTGTGGGCTAGAGGGGCTGTCTTAGAGATAGTGTGTTCCCTGCAGCCAGCACCTATAGCACAGTGCCCTCACAGCTGACCTGTTACTACCGTATGATGTCTCATCCCTCCTTACTGGAAAATACACACAAGCTCTGAGGCCCTAGGCATACAATTAGTCTAGAATCATACCAGACACTGATACAGACCTGTACACTACACTTGCTTAGCGTAAATGAGGGAAATACCTCCCAGGTTGACCTAGTTCATGTATACTGAATATACTGTGTAAGTCTTTGAATCATGAGTGGTTATACTTTAGTCCTAAATCAATATAAACAATGATGTTACTCTTAACGTGCCTTTTTGCCTTGTTTGCCCCTCCACCACTAGATCTCCCTTTTGCTGCAGTTAGATAGATATAGAGTGGTCTTTTATGGTCTTGTAAGTAGTATTGGTTGTGGCTACTACTTTACTCTACACAGACTCTGAGTGTTCCTATGGTGCACACTTTGGTGATGCATACTTTGGTAGTGTCTATCTATGGAGAGACTGTCTTAATGGCCCTTGGCATAGGGCACCGAGCAGACACCTGGCAGGCGGTGTACCCATCCTCAGACAGTCCCTCAGTTGTCCCCTGGCCTCACCTGGCATGGCCTGGTAGCATGCTCCGCAGGACGGTTGGCAGCAGCGGCACGGTCACTATGGGCAGTAGGCTCTGGGTACAGTGGGCAGTGGGCACACAGACAGACAGAGGGGAGAGAGAGAGAGAAATGGCTTTAAAACCATGAGTAAGGAAATAGAAAAATGTCACACACAGTATGTCAGTGTGGAGGTTTTTAGGTAAAAAACAATACTGTAAAATCACCAGGAATTCACCCAAAAATTAGTTTAATTAGAAATATGTTTACAAGTTTTCCCACGAATAGAATGAAATCAAGGTGTAAAATGATTGTTCTTTTCAAATTCAATCTATTGTTTGGCCCCCGACCGTCCACTCAGTCCCTGGCTGCCGTTTCCAGTGGAGGGAGGTTGAGCTCATGTAAATGCAGACACAATGCTTACTGTGTGGTGTAAACTTGAGAGAGTAAAACGTCCATCCTGTCTGAGTCAGAACACATGAACCATGGACAGCTCTCTTTGGGGGTTGACCAAAAGGTCAATGACATTGTGACACGAATGCCCCCACCCCCCCAGCATTACACACACACTTCCCAGAACTTTCCACTGTACTCAGCCTCCTGGTCTTGAAGGGATTTAGACTAGAAACATAAATATCTATTCCAGGATAGTTACCCTTATACTCAACAACATGATCACAAATGCTTTGTCATTCACAGATGGTCCATTCACGGGGACCCCTCCCACTTACGGGTACGATGCGGACCGTGCGGAGGAGCAGAGGCGCCACCATGACATCCTGCCCTACATCGACGATTCGCCCTCCTCTTCGCCACACCTCAGCTCCAAGAGCCGCAGCAGCCGAGACACCCTCTCCTCCGGATCCCTTGAGTCCTCCAAGTCGGTGAGTTCCCCCCCCCCCCCGTTTAGTCTTTGTCACAAGGGTAACCTCCCAATCACCCCAGGAAGCTCCTCATGTCTCTCCTACTCTGTTCTATCACCTCTGGCCCTCCATCACAGCCTGCCATGAAGAAACATAGACACTTATCTCTAAAGCCTCTCTCTCCTGGAGGAAGTAATCACATCACTGTACTACAGTCTCTCTCTCCTGGAGGAAGTAATCACATCACTGTACTGCAGTGTCTCTCTCCTGGAGGAAGTAATCACATCACTGTACTGCAGTCTCTCTCTCCTGGAGGAAGTAATCACATCAGTGGTAATAAAGTAAGGCCTGTGACCCACCCCTGCCTCGCCTCAGTAGCAGACAGAGTGCTTGTCAAATTGATTGATGGTTGAATCTGCCAATAAATGGGGAGTCCCTGGGCGGTTTTAATAAGCATACACAGACACACACACACTCTCACTGTACACAAAGTGTGATGGATTTGGTATTGCAGGGATTGAGTGACATTTGCTGACCAAACTCCTGTATTTAGAGGCCCACTCCTTGAGTAAACTCCTGTATTTAGAGGCCCACTCCCTGACTAAACTCCTGTATTTAGAGGCCCACTCCCTGAGTAAACTCCTGTATTTAGAGTCCCACTCCCTGAGTAAACTCCTGTATTTAGAGGCCCACTCCCTGAGTAAACTCCTGTATTTAGAGACCCACTCCCTGAGTAAACTCCTGTATTTAGAGACCCACTCCCTGAGTAAACTCCTGTATTTAGAGGCCCACTCCCTGAGTAAACTCCTGTATTTAGAGACCCACTCCCTGACTAAACTCCAGTATTTAGAGACCCACTCCCTGAGTAAACTCCTGTATTTAGAGACCCACTTCCTGAGTAAACTCCTGTATTTAGAGGCCCACTCCCTGAGTAAACTCCTGTATTTAGAGACCCACTCCCTGAGTAAACTCCTGTATTTAGAGACCCACTCCCTGAGTAAACTCCTGTATTTAGAGACCCACTCCCTGAGTAAACTCCTGTATTTAGAGACCCACTCCCTGAGTAAACTCCTGTATTTAGAGGCCCACTCCCTGTGTAAACTCCTGTATTTAGAGACCCACTCCCTGAGTAAACTCCTGTATTTAGAGACCCACTCCCTGAGTAAACTCCTGTATTTAGAGGCCCACTCCCTGAGTAAACTCCTGTATTTAGAGACCCACTCCCTGAGTAAACTCCTGTATTTAGAGGCCCACTCCCTGTGTAAACTCCTGTATTTAGAGGCCCACTCCCTGAGTAAACTCCTGTATTTAGAGGCCCACTCCCTGAGTAAACTCCTGTATTTAGAGACCCACTCCCTGAGTAAACTCCTGTATTTAGAGACCCACTCCCTGAGTAAACTCCTGTATTTAGAGGCCCACTCCCTGAGTAAACTCCTGTATTTAGAGCCTCACTCCCTGAGTAAACTCCTGTATTTAGAGGCCCACTCCCTGTGTAAACTCCTGTATTTAGAGGCCCACTCCCTGAGTAAACTCCTGTATTTAGAGGCCCACTCCCTGAGTAAACTCCTGTATTTAGAGACCACTCCCTGAGTAAACTCCTGTATTTAGAGGCCCATTCCCTGTGTAAACCCCTGTATTTAGAGGCCCACTCCCTGAGTAAACTCCTGTATTTAGAGGCCCACTCCCTGAGTAAACTCCTGTATTTAGAGGCCCACTCCCTGAGTAAACTCCTGTATTTAGAGACCCACTCCCTGAGTAAACTCCTGTATTTAGAGACCCACTCCCTGAGTAAACTCCTGTATTTAGAGGCTCACTCCCTGAGTAAACCTGTTACTGTAGTGTTAGCAGAGAGAGAGCTCCAGCTATTTTTTATATATATTTTTAATTTATTTGTGGGGATTTATTTAACCTTTTTTTTTAACTAGGCAAGCTAAAAATATTACACTCAAAATCCATACAGCAGCACCACACATAGACAGATTTGTGCACACTGTTGTTTTTCAGTAGTCTCCAAAATGCAATGATGTCCGTCTGTCACATTCTGACCTTTATTTCCTTTGTTTTGTCTTTATTTTGTATGGTCAGGGCGTGAGTTGGGGTGGGTGGGCAGTCTATGTTTTGTGTTTCTATGTTTTTCTATTTCTGTGTTTGGCCTAGTATGGTTCTCAATCAGAGGCAGGTGTTGTTAGTTGTCTCTGATTCAGAATCATACTTAGTTTGGGTTTCACTGTTGGTAGGTGGGTGTTTGTTTCCGTGTCTGTCGCCACACGGTACTGTTTCGGTTTGGTTATTCACATCATCGTTTATTGTTTTTGTATTCTTAGTGTTCAGTTTGTTTTTTAAAATAAACATTATGGACACTTACCACGCCGCATCTTGGTCCGATCCTTACTCGTCCTTGATACCCCCCCTCCGTCCGTCCGTCCTTGATACCCCCGGGTTCAGCAGCTCGCCCACACAGCAGAGTGAGTCACCACCGTTTGATCCTGCTATCTCCCCCAGAGTCTTGGAAAGTATTACAGTACAATAACTCACTCCTTTAGAGAACAAGATTATTCAGAGATGTTAAGATTTCACATTACACCAAGTGTTTTGGGAACAGAGCGAAGAGAGAGAGAAGAGAAATGGTCTGCTTAACGCTTCAGTGATAGAGAGGGATGATGTTGATGTTCAGAAGAAATGTGAGAAATGAAAGTGAAGAGGAGTTATATAAAACGAGACAAGCTTCTCCGCCCACGATCGCCTCCTACCTGGCTTTGAATGTTTCTCTCAATGTCCTCAGTTATTAGGCCATCTTCTTACATACACGATAATAACTGTTGGTATGCCTTACGGTGTATTTCCACAGAGCAATTAGACTTAGACCTACTTAAACAAATCAGTAGTGACCATGAATCCATCCATGTGGTATTTAGCTTGTGTTAAGAATGATACATGAAGTCAAGGTACACACAGTTACTATAGACTGACTTTGGGTGGGTGCTTCCCATATAGATTTGTTTACTATGCATGCACGCAAACACACACCACACGCACACCCACACACGCACACGCACGCATGCACACACACACGCACAGTGTTGGAGTGATCAGCTGAGTTATAGGCCCAGGACCAGACTCCCTCAGTTTCTACACATCTGAATTCTGAGAGGGGCTCATTAGTTGTTGCTACGGCGATAAATAAAAGATGATAGTCTGGAGATGCGAGGGGCCCCCTGAGGAGGAGAGTTGAGTGGGGCTGAGCAATGAATGAATACACACTTGCTTACCTCCACAATGGAAACGTTGGCTGGCTGGGCCCATTATATCTCTGAGAGGTTTCACATTCATTTTTCTCTTTCATTCACTTTTATCTGATCATTTCTGTTATCAAGCAGTGTCCCTCAGGCTTTTGCCCTGTCTGGCCTCCAGGGTTAGATAAAGATTCAACGCAGATCAGAAAAATATTAGATTCAATCTGTGGATCTTCTTCAGGTGAGATCGGTGGTCTGTCACCTGTCAGACATGTAGCTGTTCCAAACATCCAACGCGTACATACTGTTGTCACTTAGAAAGGCTTCATATTCTCTTCTCTTCTAACACTCTCCTCTAGTATGGAAGCAGAAACGGCTTGTTGTATAAGAACCAAGAAGCAGAGCGATGCACAGCACAGACATATGGGTAATGGAGTCCACAGCACAGACATATGGGTAATGGAGTCCACAGCACAGACATATGGGTAATGGAGTCCACAGCACAGACATATGGGTAATGGAGTCCACAGCACAGACCTCTAGGTAATGGATTCCATCAGTGAGTCGGGACCCCTGTAGTTCCACTGAGACTCTTACTGACATCTGCTGCTTCCACTACCTGTTCAGTGGCCACGGAGGCAGGAGTTTAAGGCTCATTTACCCCCCCTTAAACACACAGCCTGCATTTCTACATGTGGGGACTTATTATTTCTCCTATGGCATTTGTAAATAAATCGTTTTTCCACTCTCTCTCTCTCACTGTCTGACGATATAGGGCACCTTGGAGTGCGCCCGTCTGGCATGGGGAAACACACAGACAGACACACATACCTGAGGGAGCATTGTGTTTACCCCTCCCTCCCTCCACTCAGTGTCTCTCTTTCCAAGGAGCCCCAGGTTGTGCTCTGAAATAGCTGGGTACAGATAGCTTTAGTTCAGCTTATTGAACCAGACGTCTGGGTTGGATATCCCAGACCCAGGAGAGGACCTGCCTACCTGGCCCAGCCATGGCCTGCTCTGCTCTCTGTCTCTCATCTCCTCTGTCCTGTAGCCTGAGGGTTAGCTACACCTCCTGCCATGCCTGTCCTCTGTCTTGGCCATTTTAAGAGACCAACCTACATCCCATGGGAAATACTGACTGCCAGTTATTTTAGGTTCCTTGGTTAGGCTAGACGGCCCAAAGATTTCCGTTGGCCGCATGTTGAATGTTGTTACTCTCTAGTGAGGTTTGGTTGTCCTGGATGAATGTGAGAACAATGGCTTCTTTAAAAACAAAGCTGCATTTACAGGAGCAATTAGGGTTAATTGCCTTGCTCAAGGGCACATTGACAGATGAAAAATAAAAAATAAAAAAATGTTACCCCTTTTTCATGGTATCCATTTGGTAGTAGTTACTGTCTTGTCTCATCGCTGCAACTCCCGTACGGACTCAGGAGAGGCGAAGGTCAAGAGCCGTGCGTCCTCCGAAACACGACCCAACCAAGCCGCACTGCTTCTTGACACAACGCACATCCAACCCGGAAGCCAGCCGCACCAATGTGTCGGAGGAAACACCATACACCTGGCGACCTGGTTAGCGCGCACTGCGCCCGGCCCGCCACAGGAGTCGCTAGTGCGCGATGAGACAAGGATGTCCCTGCCGGCCAAACCCTCTCTAACCTGGACAACGCTAGGCCAATTGTGCGCCGCCCCATGGGCCTCCCGGTCGCGGCCGGCTGCGACAGAGCCTGGTCTCGAACCCAGAGTCTCTGGTGGCACAGCTAACACTGTGATGCAGTGCCTTAGACCACTGCACCACTATGGAGGCCATCAACAGATTTTATACCTAGTTGACTCGGGGATTTGAACCAGGGGCCTTTTGGGTTACTGGCCCAATGCTCTTAACCACTAGGCTTCCTGTATTTTAGACCACAGTGTTTATTAACTACAGAGCCTTCAGAAAGTGTTCACGCCCCTTGACCTTTTCCACATTTTGTTGTTGTTACAGCCTGAATTTAACAATGATACTTTATTTATTTTTTCAAAGTGGAATTATGTTTTTCAACATTTTTACTAATTAATAAAAAATGTAAAGCTGAAATGTCTTGAGTCAATAAGTATTCAACCCCTTTGTTTATGGCAAGCCTAACGTTAAGGAGTAAAAATGTGCTTAGCAAATCACATAATAAGTTGCATGGACTCACTCTGTGTGCAATAATAGTGATTTTTGAATGACTACCTCATCTCTGTACCCCACACATACAATTATCTGTAAAGTCGATCAGTCGAGCAGTGCATTTCAAATACAGATTTAACCACAAAGACCAGGGAGGTTTGCATCCTGTTTGCAACAAGGCACTAAAGTAATACTGCAAAAAATGTGATAAAGCATTTAACTTTTTTGTCCTTAATATGAAGTGTTATGTTTGGGGCAAATCCAATACAACACATTACTGAGTACCACTCTCTATATGGAGCTAAGCACAGGCAAAATCCAAGAGGAAAACCTGGTTCAGTCTGCTTTCCACCAGACACTGGGAGATGAATTCACCTTTCAGCAGGACAATAACTTAAAATACAAGGACAAATCTACACTGGAGTGACTTACCAAGAAGACAGTGAATGTTCCTGAGTGGTCAAGTTACAGTTTTGACTTAAATCTGCATGAAAATCTACAGTAAGACCTGAAAATGGTTGTCTAGCAATGATCAACAACCAATATGACAGAGCATGAAGAATTTTCGAAATAATAATGGGCAAATATTGTACAATCCAGGTGTGCAAAGTTCTTAGAAACCTACCCAGAAAGGTAACTGCCTAAGGTGATTTTAACTTTTGTAAATGAGATATTTTTGTATTTCTTTTTTCAATAAATTTGCAAACATTTCTAAAAACATGTTTTCACTTTGTCATTATGGGGTTTTGTGTGTAGGTTTTTTTTTTTTTTTTTTAAATCCATTTTGAATTCTGGCTGTAACAAGTCAATAAGTCAAGGAGTATAAATACTTTCTGAAGGCCCTGTAAAGATCCTCTTTCTACCCACTACTTTGTTGTCATCAGACTAATGGTCATGTTTTGTTTGCATTGTCTGTACAGTACTTGTGTGTGCAATTTTTCATAGTCGTTTCCTGTGTTTGTTGCAGACGGAGTTGGACCTAGAGAAAGGCCTGGAGATGAGGAAGTGGGTTCTGTCTGGGATCCTAGCCAGCGAGGAGACCTACCTAAGCCACCTGGAGGCACTGCTACTGGTGAGAAGCTGGAACACACACACAGGACTTTCCATGAATGCTCTATGTATCACATACATGTACACATACATGTACACACACACAGTACAAACTCTCTCTCTCTCTCTCTCTCTCTCTCTCTCTTTCACCTGTTCTCTCAGCCTATGAAGCCTCTGAAGGCAGCAGCCACCACGTCCCAGCCCGTGCTGACCATCCCCCAGATCGAGACCATCTTCTTCAAAGTACCCGAGCTCTACGAGGTCCACAAGGAGTTCTACGACGGCCTGCTCCCCCGGGTGCAGCAGTGGAGCCACCACCAGCGCGTGGGGGACCTCTTCCAGAAACAGGTGAGGTCATAAGACAGATCCCTGGGGTGTTCCCCTGCCCTGTGTCTGTGGGAGCCTGGAGCCTGACTCAGGATGACAGAGGACTCCCTCCCTGGACCTGGCTGCATGGCAACATGACATCATGAGCCTCATTCAGAATGACACAGGACCCTTATGCATTATACAGTCTGCCTGTGGTTCTGTGTGGCTCTGTGTCATAGCTCACAGCAGCATCCGTAATCTGAATGGAAGAAATGTTAAATCAAATCACATTTATCAACCTCATGAGGTGCAACTTATTTTAGGGACAGATGGAATAGCCTCTCTCTTCCTGACCTGAGAGCTTCTGCCACGGAGGCCAGAGCCAAACCTGTACTGACTGGGCCCATTTCATCATGTTCACAACGGGTCAATTAACCCTGCATTAACCACTTGTTTATCCCCCTAATGCTCATGCAGTCACTGCAGAAGTAGAGCCTGAGTCTAGCCTATCATGAGTGCTGTGTGTACGAGGACAGTGCACATGAAGAAGTAGAATGTCACAATGCTGTCTTTTCTACCCAGGGAGCTCTGAGACTAATGTTACACTGTGTGCTCTATGTCTCTAAGAAGCAGCCTATAAATAGTGCCATACACTGAGCGTTAGGGGACTTTTCTCTCTCTCTTCCCTCCAATTATCTTCACAAAGCCCGCTCTCCCCGGAGGCCTGAACAATGACTATTTCATTTGTCTGTTATACTGTCAGGGCGGCACACGCCGGAATCCTTTTCTGCATTTATTTATTAATTGTTCGTTTTTCTACTCCATCTCTCTTGTCTGTGTCTGCTATGTGATAAGCAGTGGCATCAACGGCTGCGTTTTGCGTCTCCCAGCAGACAAGCGTTGAAAGAGGAGCCATATGGATTCAAAGGTTGTAGGCTACAGTAGAGGAGCAGTCCGTTAGTTCCTCTCTCTATCTCTTTTTCGTTCTGCCTTTCTCTATCAATCTCTTTATCTCCCTCATAACAAAATACATCTTTCCCCCAATTCCTCTCGCCAGACATCAGGGGAAGAAGATGCCAACACCGCAGGAAAACTCTCCTTACATGACAGACATTTAGGGTGGAGGAGGGGAGCAAGAGAGGATGAGAAGAGAGGAGGGGAGGGAGGAGAGTGGGTGAGGGGAGAGGATGGAGGAGAGAGGAGGAGAAGAGAGGAGAGGAGGGAGGAGAGTGGGTGAGGGGAGAGGATGGAGGAGAGAGGATGAGAAGAGAGGAGAGGAGGGAGGAGTGTGGATGAGGGGAGAGGATGGAGGAGAGAGGAGGAGAAGAGAGGAGAGTGGGTGAGGGGAGAGGATGGAGGAGAGAGGATGAGGAGGGAGGAGAATGGGTGAGGGGAGAGGATGGAGGAGAGTGGGTGAGGAGAGAGGATGGAGGAGAGTGGGTGAGGGGAGCAGCTAGCAGATTTAGGCTGAGTCTCTCTGATAGAGCTGTCTCCCCCTGTCTGTGAAGTCTCTGTAACAGACAGGCAGCCGGAGGAAAAGTAACAGCTCATCACTACCAGAAAGAAGGGGAAAAAAATGAAAAAAGGTTAATGACAGGTTATGAGAGCGGGTGTCAAGAGAGAAGTATTCTCACACTCCTTTAAAGCCCCAAAATGGGGCTAAATAATACACTGTACTGTTTTCCCCTAATGGTACAGTCCTCTCTGCTGTTTCTTATATAGGTCTATGAAAGTCACCATGGAGACTTTTTTTATCTAGGATAGGTGCATATGAATGGGGAATTTCAAGAGTAATCCTGTAGCATCTTTACACACAGAATATACAATATGTAAACCGACATACATGTTATGAGTCCATTCTTGTGCTGTTGATGACATCATCCTCCCAGTCTGTGCTAGATAAGAAAAGCATCCCAACCATGCGGTTGCACTCATCATCTTACATCACCATACAGCCAGCCAGCAACTGTGTGTGTCGAACGGCTCCAACTGCTCCATGTCTGCAGCGCTATTACCGCCATTCCGGCTCCTCCCCGCCCATAGTGGGATTGTCACGCTCTGAATTCCTGTCCACTGTGGTGCAGATTTATTCTGGCCCGAGGCAGGACTCAGACGCAGTGGGGATAGGATTGCTTGGTGGGGGAAAATTGCTTACCGCTTCAACTTCTAGCAGCTCCTGGAAAAACGTGGCTTTCTTTCCACTGTGGGACAAAATCGATTGTCTCAGCGTGACTCCAGGGGACAGGAAATACTGTAAAGGTCAGGGGTCACACCAGGATGATAATGTGTGGGAATGGGATGAGCTCATAGGTGATGCTAGAAAGTAAAGAGAGGAGAAGGTTTTTAGGAACAGGTTCTGGCAGCCGCTGGCAGCCTGCTGTCTGTCATCTACGTACAATGACCTGGAGATATTCATGAGCAGGTGCAGGTGGACCAGTGCTAAGGTGAAGTAGAGAAGCATATTGTGTCCTGAACACTGTGTTCTTGTAGACTATTCTTCAGGGGCACACTAAGCTACCTTGGTGCTGTGTGTGTAGCTGTGTGTGTGTGTGTGTTCGTACGTGTGTTGGTGTGTGCGTGTGTGTGTAAAACATTTTTGCGTTTGCCTCAGTTGCCCCCTCTCTCGTCATTACACACTCTACCCCCCTCTTCATCCATTGCTGTCAGGCTTGTATTCAGGAGAATGGATTGGGCAGTTGAGCGCTAAGGAGATGGATAGTGTTACTGACGGGCAGAGTTTCAAGGAGTTAGGACGGCTGAATGAGATTTTCAAATGTGTTTTTACAGCAACTGTTACCCAGGACACTCATTACTCACCCCAGCGTAGGCCTCCACTCCGCCGCTACCATGGCAACAGCCGTAGGCCGGGACTGCGCCACGGAAATGCTGGTGTTTCCTGTGGCGATGATGACATTGCCCCGTCTGTCGAACTGTGTCCCAAACACTTCGTTTTTTTCTCCACTCATTATGGTGAACTCTGTTGTTGGGTTGTAGCTGCCATTTCTCATGTTGTGATTATGCCAACATGTCCTTCTTTCCCCCAAAACAGCAATGCAAACAGAAGGCCTGTTTTGGTAAATATGGGCTATGGAAAGTGGTGACTGTGTTTTAATGTGGCTTTTGTATTTTGTCCTCTCTCGCGTCCATTCGACAGGCCAGCCAGCTGGGAGTTTACCGGGCCTTTGTGGACAACTACGAGGTTGCTGTGGAGACGGCTGAGAAGTGCTGTCAGGCCAACACGCAGTTCGCCGAAATCTCTGAGGTAATGGGAACTGGCACAGAGGTAGATGGGGAGGGAGGGAGGGAGAGAGGAGAGGAGAGGAGACAGGGAGGTATGGGAGGAGAGGGGACAGGGAGGTGAGGGAGGGGGGAGAGGAGACAGGGAGGTGAGGGAGTGAGGGGGGAGAGGAGACAGGGAGGTATGGGAGGTGAGGGAAGGAGGGAGGGAGGGAGGAGAGGAGACAGAGAGGAATAGGAGGTGAGGGAAGGCTGGAGGGAGAAGAAGAGACGGGGAGGTATGGGAGGAGTGGGGACAGTGAGGTGAGGGAGGGAGGGAGGGAGGAGACAGGGAGGGAGGGAGGTATGGGAGGAGAGGGGACAGGGAGGTGAGGGAGGGAGGGAGGGAGGGAGGTATGGGAGGAGAGGGGACAGGGAGGTATGGGAGGAGAGGGGACAGGGAGGTGAGGGAGGAGAGGGGACAGACAGGGAGGGAGGGAGGGAGGGAGGTATGGGAGGAGAGGGGACAGGGAGGGAGGGAGGGAGGGAGGTATGGGAGGAGAAGGGACTGGGAGGTGAGGGAGGAGAGGGGACAGGGAGGTGAGGGAGGAGAGGGGACAGGGAGGGAGGGAGGGAGGGAGGGAGGGAGGAGACAGGGAGGGAGGGAGGTATGGGAGGAGAGGGGACAGGGAGGTGGGGGAGGGAGGGAGGGAGGTATGGGAGGAGAGGGGACAGGGAGGTATGGGAGGAGAGGGGACAGGGAGGTATGGGAGGAGAGGGGACAGGGAGGTGAGGGAGGAGAGGGGACAGACAGGGAGGGAGGGAGGGAGGTATGGGAGGAGAGGGGACAGGGAGGGAGGGAGGGAGGGAGGGAGGTATGGGAGGTATGGGAGGAATGGGAGAAGAGGGGACAGGGAGGTGAGGGAGGAGAGGGGACAGGGAGGTGAGGGAGGAGAGGGGACAGGGAGGTGAGGGAGGAGAGGGGACAGGGAGGGAGGAGGGAGGGAGGTATGGGAGGAGAGGGGACAGGGAGGTATGGGAGGAGAGGGGACAGGGAGGTATGGGAGGAGAGGGGACAGGGAGGTGAGGGAGGAGAGGGGACAGGGAGGTGAGGGAGGGAGGGAGGAAGGGAGCGAGGGAGGGAGGAGACAGGGAGGTATGGGAGGAGAGGGGACAGGGAGGTATGGGAGGAGAGGGGACAGGGAGGTGAGGGAGGAGAGGGGACAGGGAGGTGAAGGAGGGAGGGAGGGAGGGGACAGGGAGGTGAGGTAGGGAGGGAGGGAGGGAGGGAGGTATTGTAGGAGAGGGGACAGGGAGGTGAGGGAGGGAGGGAGGGAGCGAGGGAGGGAGGGAGGGAGGGAGGAGAGGGGACAGGGAGGTGAGGTAGGGAGGGGAGGAGAGGGGACAGGGAGGTGAGGGAGGGAGGGAGGGAGGGAGGGAGGTATTGTAGGAGAGGGGACAGGGAGGTGAGGGAGGGAGGGAGGGAGCGAGGGAGGGAGGGAGGGAGGGAGGAGAGGGGACAGGGAGGTGAGGTAGGGAGGGGAGGAGAGGGGACAGGGAGGTGAGGGAGGGAGGGAGGGAGGGAGGGAGGGAGGGAGGGAGGGAGGGAGGGGACAGTGAGATATTGGAGGAGAGGGAGGGAGGGAGGGAGGGAGGGAGGGAAGGAGACAGTGAGGTATGGGAGGAGAGGGGACAGGGAGGTGAGGGAGGGAGGAGAGGAGACAGTGAGGTATGGGAGGAGAGGGGACAGGGAGGTGAGGGAGGGGGGAGAGGAGACAGTGAGGTATGGGAGGACAGAGGACAGAGAGGTGAGGGAGGGAAGAGAGGAGACAGTGAGGTATGGGAGGAGAGGGGACAGAGAGGTGAGGGAGGGAAGAGAGGAGACAGTGAGGTATGGGAGGAGAGGGGACAGAGAGGTGAGGGAGGGAAGAGAGGAGACAGTGAGGTATGGGAGGACAGGGGACAGGGAGGTGAGAGAACGAGGAAGGGAGCGAGTGGGGGAGGTATGGAAGCAAGGAGGTATTGACTACTGGTCTGGATTTGTCCTTTCATCTTGACTATGGGGGCTAGGGGGTACACCTCTTGTTTTGGAAATGGGGTGATGGGATATGGGTGGGAAGGAAGAAACATCCCTCCACTAACAGTATATGAACACACTCAGCCTCCCACATCCTCAAAGTGACAGCTTGAAAATAAATGTTTCTCTTCAAGCTCTCTCCTCCTGAGAGGAAAGTAGCTCTTTCTCCAGCTCTTAGGAAGCGGCTTTGTGGCCCAGCCCCAGGTCACTCTGCCACGCTGCGTAGAGAGACAGACAGAGAGGATGGTTGGAGACTGTGAAAGTGGGCCATTAAGCACACAGGGAAAATCGTTGGGAGAACATTTCACATCTACTTGTGTAAAGAGGACAGTGGGGTATCAAACTCAACAGCTTTATTCTATTTGTTTTACCCACAAACCCCTTCACCGCCACCACCCACACAATTTCACAACCATTGCCCTCAGGGGTGTCATGAACCCATTATTTTAGAGGGGGCATGAAGTACGTGTGGATGGATAGATGGATGGATGGTGGAGAATTTAGCATTTTTCAAACACCTGAAACAGCATTTTCCTGCAGTCTAGAGCCATAATCATTATGCCTAATTCTATTTTTTTTCTCTCCATAGGTTATCTAAGCATACCACATTACCTGTTCAAATGTCATTTTGATGAATGATGCAAATTGATTCTTGAAGAACTTTTAAGCCTTAGGAGTTTAGTACAACTGCGACCCTAAATATGCTTCTCTGCATCTCCGCTAAAACCTGCGTAAAAGATTGAAAGGAATCTTATTCAGTGCATTTAGTAATTGCTTACTTTTCTAAAATCTAGCAACCTTGCCAGTAGGCATGTCAGCTAAGATAGTTAGATAAGTTACTCTAACCTGAAATGGCTTGGTAGCTAGTTGGGAGATTGGGAACCTATCTAGCTGGCTCGCTAAAGTCAACTTCATGCAATATCTACGTGGCTAGTACTACATAGAAACAACAAAACATTTTAATTTGATTTATTAATCAAGAAGGAATCAGTATGCTACATAGCTTATATACCTCCTGTGAGTCCTTCCCATCACCGGCAGTTAAAATCAAATCTGAGGGGGCCTGTGTCATTCTGCCCCCTATGGGCATGACGCCTCTGATTGCCATTAGAACACACTTGAATTGTATTATTATTATACTGTTTGCCTGCCTGCCTGTCTGTGTGTCTGTGATCTGTGTGTTCTGCAGTAATGTGGAACCAATGCAGAGGGAGGTGGTGGGTAATATTTTCTTGGGTTTCTGGTTGAGTCCCCGGCGGCCAGTGTTAGAAACCCTGGAGTATGGAAGTGCACTCAATCTTACCTATGAACCATGACAGGCTAATATATTAATTTAACCACAAAACAGAGCTTTACAGTAGCCTGAAGGGCCCAGCCATGCTAGTGGAAGAACGTCTCTCTCAGACAGGAAGTGTAAGTGAGAAACAGTGTAGACGATGATGTACGAAGCTGGGGTTACACGTGGTGAAACGCTTCATTGCTTATCAGGCTACAGGTGTGAATGCGTTAAATAATCACATTTCAATTTCACTACGATCTCTTGACTAGCAGTTTTTTCAAGGGCTTATTTTGGACAGATATTTTGGACTAAAGTCTGTATGTAGTCACGACAGCTGGTACGTAAAATCTTGTGCCAAAGCCACCGGTGAACATTAACGGGATACTTCGGGATGTTGGCGGCAGGAAGCCTAGTGGTTAGAGCGTTGGGCCAGTAACCGAAAGGTTGCTAAATCGAATCCCCGAGCTGACAATGTAAAAATCTGTCCTTCCGCCCCTGACCAAGGCAGTTAACCCATTGTTCCTAGCCGTCATTGTAAAATAAGAATTTGTTCTTAACTGACTTGCTAGCAGATTATATAGACTTCCAGTTATTGCGCTAGTTAGCAAAAGCGCTACCATTAGTTACCAACTTCCTTCAAACTGCACACAAATAAACCACTTTTTCATCCAGGAGTTCATCTGACTCTGGGGAAGTAGATAACAGGGCCTCATTTCCAACATCCTGAAGTGTCCCTTTAAGATGGTGACTGGATTTAAGGCAGAGAATCAATCATTCAGTATTTTAATGGGATATGTAATGATGCATGTCTCTCTGCAATCTGAATGTGACTGTGTGAAAAATGCTGACGATGGCTTATTGGGTGCAGGGTACGTTGAATTAGGAGTCTGAGGAGAGTGTGTCTGTCTCATTACTGCTGGGCCACTGCATCCCAAATGGCACCCTATTCCATTTATAGTGTACTACTTTTGACCAAGACCCACGGGGTTCTGATCAGAAGTAGTGCACTACTATATATAAGGAATACTGTGCCATTTGGGACAGACTATAAGACATGAAGCACTACATCAAGCCAAGGTGCCAGGCTGTTATTATCATTTGCCAAGCACCATATCGGTTGTATGTTGATCAGCATCAAGTTTTCCTCTGTGTAATGTTGTCCACTGTTCACTCATTCTGTGTCCCGACAGAACCTCAAGGTGAGGAGCACCAAGGACGTGAAGGACCAGTCAGCCAAGAACTCTCTGGAGAGTAAGTAGCCCACAGTATAACTGAACATTTACATTCTGTCTAAAAGGGCACCCTATATAGTCCTATACTTCTGACTACTCTGGTCAAAAGTAGTGCACTATATAGGGAATAGGCTACCATTTGGGACTCAGACTAAATCACTGCCACAGAAAAATAGACGGGCTCATTTTTAGTAACAGCACTTATTTGACTAGTGTCATGTCATAGTTCTCTGACCTAGTTGGAGGGGCTGTGTTGTAGCTCATGCTGCTGTCTCTCCTTTCTCTCCCAAAGCTCTCCTGTACAAACCAGTGGACAGAGTTACTCGTAGCACCCTGGTACTGCATGTGAGTATAAGGCAGCCCCCAAACACACAGCTTGCTTTTTGTTTGTTCTCCTGCTATTTTTGTATGTACTGGTAACTCTGTGAACCTCACACCTCAGGATGTTTAAAGACTGTCTCTGTAACACACGGTAACCGTGTGTCTGTGGGTGTGCCTGTAGGACCTGCTGAAGCACACGCCCTCCAGCCACCCAGACCACCCCCTGCTCCAGGACGCACTCCGCATCTCCCAGAACTTCCTGTCCAGCATCAACGAGGAGACCACGCCCAGACGCCAGTCCATGACTGTCAAGAAGGGAGAGGTGAGGAGCAGTGCTGATCAGGGATAGTTTGGGCTTTTTCGGTAATAAACAAATATGATTACATGGACAGTGGGCACCTGATCCTAGATCAGCACTCCAATTCTGAGATGCTTTAAGAATATGGATTCAGAGCTCTGCTGCATTTTTGTGTTGTTGGATGTTCTTAATCAATAGACTTTTGCAGAGCTTTATATGATTTGGCTTTGGGCCATAGGGTAGAAGTGGGACCGTTATATAATTCTAGGTCTATGCTGAGGGTATGGTATTACGTCATTGATCAGTAACTCACCACTGGGAGATTGACCTTGCCCTGCCCTGACAACGACCCGGTAGTCGATCTAAAACGGTGTCAAACTCAATCTATGCCCAAATATGGTAATAATACAGAATCCCCTGCGCATGCCTATTAGGAAGCCTACTGTTTGCTCTCTGTGCTGGATCTCCATCCCTCCAACCCCACATCTTCCCCCTAGAGACTGCCGACCCGGGTGGGAGTGGTACATTAATGGATGTCAGTTTATTGACAGCTGGCGTGACATGTAATGCCCCATAACGAGCCCCGTCTCTCTGACTGGGAGAGTTCATATTAAATATTCATGATGAGGCTCCTCTCTCTGCACATGGGGGGGTCATTACTGCACCCCATCATCACCCCTCTTACCCGCCCCCTACCCCCATATCCCCATTTGCAACTCTGTCTGCCCAGACCACACTGATCATCAAATATTGATAATGGATACATGAAACGAGTGCATGGAAATCAATGGCCTCATTATATTGTGCATTAGCTAGTGTGTGAGAATATTCCTAGGGTGTGTGTGTGCTTTACCCTACTATGTTATATATACACAAATATAGGATGCATGCCAAATGGCACCCTGTTCCCTTTAAATTGCACTACTTTTGACCAGGGCTCATAGGGTAGTGGGCTATATAGGGAATAGGTTGCCATTTGGGATGTCTCCAGTCTTACAGGAACGCCCGGTCATTATCCTTCCCCAGTGACACGATGCTACTTCAGCCTTTAGTCCACAATCATCGGCTACTCCGGAGAATGCTTAAGTGACAAGACCTCCAGTGCATCGGTCCCACAAACAGTGAAAGCTGTTGAGGACTAAGTCAAAATAGCAGTGATCCTGTTGTTAGCTCTGTTTCAGACCGGCTCAGAGGTTAATCAGAGCTAGTAATGGGGTTGTGGTCAGGGAGAAGGGCTGTGATGACAGGGAGAAGGGCTGTGATGACAGGGAGAAGGGTTGTGGTCAGGGAGAAGGGCTGTGATGACAGGGAGAAGGGCTGTGATGACAGGGAGAAGGGTTGTGGTGACAGGGAGAAGGGTTGTGGTCAGGGAGAAGGGTTGTGACAGGGAGAAGGGTTGTGATGACAGGGAGAAGAGTTGTGATGACAGGGAGAAGGGTTGTGGTGACAGGGAGAAGGGTTGTGGTCAGGGAGAAGGGCTGTGATGACAGGGAGAAGGGCTGTGATGACAGGGAGAAGGGTTGTGATGACAGGGAGAAGGGTTGTGATGACAGGGAGAAGGGTTGTGATGACAGGGAGAAGGGCTGTGATGACAGGGAGAAGGGTTGTGATGACAGGGAGAAGGGTTGTGGTCAGGGAGAAGGGCTGTGATGACAGGGAGAAGGGTTGTGATCACAGGGAGAAGGGCTGTGATGACAGGGAGAAGGGCTGTGATGACAGGGAGAAGGGTTGTGGTGACAGGGAGAAGGGTTGTGGTGACAGGGAGAAGGGTTGTGGTCAGGGAGAAGGGTTGTGGTCAGGGAGAAGGGCTGTGATGACAGGGAGAAGGGTTGTGATGACAGGGAGAAGGGTTGTGATCA